>NC_090936.1:1228466438-1229066438 GCF_040938575.1 Ambystoma mexicanum
ATGGCAGGGCCAGTCCAGAGCAGTGAGAGCAAGTACCGTAAAGGATCTTCTTCCAGCTCTAGCCCGATGGAATCTGGGAATGCTCAGCAAAGATTGATTAGCCGAGCGGATAAGCCTACTGGGTTTATAGGGCACAAGCCTACATCGAAGAAACTCTCCCCCAGCATTGCGAGTAGCACGATGAACACAGAATGTTTATTTTGACTCGGCTCCTGACAGGGAGCCAGTGAAGGTGGCGCAGAAGGTCCAAGGATTGAGTAAGTCTAGATGCTCTCACAGGAGGCGAGCCACAGCATTTTGGAGAATCTGAAGTCGCTGAAGCCTCAGGTTTGGCCTAAATGGATTCCATTACAATAGTCTAGGGAACCCACAATGGATGCCGTCACAATCTTTGCCCTGGACTCGGATGCTAAAAACGGTAGGAGCTTTTTAATACTTTCAGTTTAGTGAAGCTGATTTGGAAGACAGCAGAGATTTGAGCCTCTCTGGAGCCTGAGGACATACTTTAATCCCTAGCCTCTTCACTACTGGAGTAGGTTCAGGGCATGGCCCAAGTGAGCTGGGCCAGTACTCCAAGGTCCAGGGCTGTCCTGCGTTATTGGACCTGACCAGTAAGACCGCACTTTTGTCTCTGTTGTAGCGAGGTAAACGCGAAAGTGCATGAGTAAGATGGTGAAAATGCCACTGCTGCCACCAGCTTGTCTTAGGCACATATAAAAAGTTATAAGGATCCTCATCAGGGGTTGGGCAGAGCGGCAAAAATGCAGTGGGAACGCTATTACCGCTCTGCCCAATCCCGAGTTTGGGTGGAAAGTTGGAGGTTTACCTCCAGCTTTTTGCTGTAGGTTAAACTCTCCACCTTCTGCCCATTTGCGGCACTATTACTGTGGCGCTAATACCACTGGCGGTAATGGCGCCATTACTGCCCCATAGAGTCATATGGACTCTTCAAAAAATGAGGAGTCACAGCCGTACCACAACACGGGATCCAGCGCCAATATTGCTGGACCAAGTTGCAGTAACACTATTTGCGTTGGTGGTATCCCGGTGGATTTACCGCTGGGATACCGCCACAGTTGTGATAAGGCCCAACGTATCCTAATTGCACTCCACTGTAAGGTGTTGCTTGCAACTGTTGGTGCGTGCAACTGTAAAAATACAGGAATTACAGAAAGAGAAACAAAGTTACTCTTAGGGACTATGTCAGTTTCCCCATAACAATGAGCAAAAGGCAAGGGAAGTAAGTTGAGGGCTTTACTTCTCTTCACAACAATAGGACAGAGTTCACACACAAGCGAGAAGAAGGGTGTCACATAGGAATCTATAGCGGCGAAGGTGCAAAAACAAAATCTTTTTCTAACACTGCTCTGGGATATTGGTTGCACCTGTGCAGTATGTATGGACTGCTCTCTGATTGGGCAATGTGCTCGATGTCATTGGGGCCTGCGTGTATTGCATGTGCTGCAGCCATTGTGGATCTTTTAACTGTTGTTGCCCTCTGGTGAAGATGCAGGGCCTGGCTTTTCTCCTGTTTGTAATCTGCATGTTCCCTCCCCTCTGAAGTTCTTCTGCTGCTTTCTTTATCCGGCCAGGTGAAACCAGTACAATCATTCTAGATGGGAGCCTGAACACTCAGTCTTATTATTTTAATACATGTGTTTATTTTCCTATCAGTTTTGAAAAGTGTGGAGGGGAGTTACAGCTTCTCCCTCATTGGTGATTGTGGGAAGTCCAGGAGAGATCTCCTTCCTTAAGTCGTTCTTTTAGTACAGGGAGGAAGGAACATCTTCTCTTTGGGTCGGGAAACAGCTATGCGCCTCTCTGCCACTTGAGGCACCAAATGGGAGAGGGCTGCCATTTACCCAAGTGAGTCGGCTACTGGGTGTGGGATACATCTCTTTGGGATGCTCATTTCTTCCCTTAGTCTTCCAATGTTTGAATGTGCATTTGCAGGTCTCCGGTCCATTTCAGGTTTTCCTTCTGCACAAGAGAAGGATTTTGGGAGATGCATTTTTCCCTGTTTCGTCTGTTTGCTGGGTTTGGCTTGGGGCATGCTCCTCAGTGTCCTTTGTACTCTGGGACCTGAATTCTGAGAGTTGCATTTCCTAGTACTTTGGATTTTCACAATTGAGCTGGGTGTCTTGTGGCCCTCCCGAGCAACACATTAAGGGTTGGTGGGGCCAACCTTTGATTGTCCCCTTCCTTAGCCAAGTAAAGTGGGCCTCGTCACCAGGGTTATTTAATTTTAGCATTCTTCATGACAAATGGGTGTGATCTATGGTGGTGTTGTAATAGACCGGTTCTGCATATTTATTTATTGTGATTCTGGCTGAAACGGGTTGCTCTTACCCACAATCCATACAATCAAATGAATACATGTAAGCCAGTTATTATAGATATTTAAGGGTTAAAACCTAGATATGCTGCACAAAACACACATTATTATTCTACAATTCGTACACAAATATGTAAAACAAACCCTCTTAATTATATAAATAATAGATAATTACGACATAAAGATCACCCCTAAAGCAATTTCCAATTCGTACATGCTACAAAGTAACTAGCCTCATAGTTGCCTATCTCACACACACATTTTAAAATAGTAATCTTTCTGTTCAGAGCGACAAGTAAGCAGCTTCCTATGAGAGAATCAACATTTTTTTGCAAATGGGCAAGTAATGTGTAAATAAACCAGTTTCATGTAAAATGATCCTCTTTTCAGTGCAGATAATTACTATAAAGTATATACATTCCTAAGCGTATATCCTGTACATTAGAAGTTAAAAGAAATTCTCATTTCTATACAGGTCACCCGGTAATGTGCAAATAGGCTACTTCCTATGAAGACGGTCCTCTTTTCTGTGCAAATATTGTGCAAATGGGCAACTCCATAAGGACATTTTCTGGACATAGGTACTCATAACAGTTAACATTAAGCTCATGTTTCGAACACAAATTCTTTTAAAAAATGGACCGCCTTTCTGTGCAAATAATCCAAAAGTGTGCAAATCAATAAATTCATAATGGGGTAATATTATCTGTGCAAATAAACAAATAATGTGCAAATGGCCAGTATTATTATTCAATTTCCAACAAAAAGGTACTAGACCTAACACTCATTTGTGTGCAAAATAGCTCTGTATGACGAATTCCAATAGATACTATTGAACAAACCTTAACATGCTGATTAGCAAAGGCCTTGCCTGACTACTTTTTTCACCTGACATGTTCACAGTGCCTAGAAGAAATGCTAATCCCACCAGCTAGATCAAGCAGTTGTAAGGTTGCAATCGTTAAGAGGGTTTCCTCTCAACTAATGAATCTACAGAACATGCCCATAGAATTTACAGGAATTGCAAATTGTATGCAAATCTATTAAGCCGTGCTAACGGAGCTACCGGCAATGAGCTACCTGCAATCAAAATCTGTTCCCTAGTTTGAAGCACATTTGGAGCATTGCATTTTGTACATTTACCCAAAACAGCTGTTTCTTCCTTTCCATTACCTTCCCTAATCAAACGTATCTCCCCTTGTTAACATCAGATGTAATCTTAATCTCAGGAATCGACCCCGCCAAAATAAATTGGGGATTTCCTTGGGTATAGTGCTAAGTAACCCAGAGGTTTATCCATAGGTGAAAGCCTTTTATACAGTTTATAGGGGTTCACTTTTTGTATAGTCGGCTTCCAATCCCACTCCCTTAACTTTTGCTTAACCAACACAGGGTTAACAAACAAATGGTCACTCTCCCAACCCACATTCACTCAAGATGAGGTCAGTTCCTCTCTTAAAATTAATCAATTAGCCCAAGACATCGTAGTTCCCTGATCACTATATGGGGAACCATGGGGTGAATTTACGAGCAGTCTATACTTGATTAGCATCTTCCATTTAATAGTGTAAAACAAAGAGGCCAAGCCCAGCTCTAGATGAAGGGCAGCGATAGGTAAGCAATCGGGTAGACTTGGTGCCTTCCGCCAAATGATCGCCTCTACTGTGACCCTACTTTGTCCCAATCTATCACCCGATTAAACAGCTGCTATTTCCACACCATAAATTAGTGCAGGGATGACTTTCCACCTATAGAAATGTAGAACCGGCAGTATTGCATGTAGATCCTCTTCATCTGGACTGCTAATTGCACAGCTTTAGTTTTTAACATAGTTTCCCTCGATTTGGCCATGAATCCATAACAAGACCCAAATAAGTAAAACTCGGTTTTGTATTCAAAGGTTGACTGCAAACTGAGCATGTAAAGCCCATTGGCTTTTTAACATTTTTATAAAATCTTAACACATTTGTTTTAACAAAATTAATAATTGATTCATGTGATTCAGCATAACCCTCAATAGCACTAGTCCGTCTCTGCAACCCCACCTGTGTCCTATATAGCAGGACCACATCATCAGCTTAAGATAAATACCAATCCAGCAGGTCACCAATCCTAGGAGGGACAAAGCTTACAGCTCCCAAGCATTCACCCAGATCAGCCAAATGGAGATTCAACAGGCAGGGGGCAACACATAGCCCTGACTCATCCCTCTTTGTGGGCCTTTTGACAAAGTCCCCTGCCTGTTCAATCTAATCTGCAACACTGTATCTCTGTGCATATGGATCAATAATGATTTAGGGATATCTCAATCCCGAAGCTCAGCTCAAAGAGAGAGCGGTTTACAGAATCGAATGCCTGAGAGAAATCTATCGCCATTACAAAAACCGGCCAAGGCTCCCACACCCAGCCTGTTCCTGGATGCATGACAAAATAAATCCATTCAAGTTTGTAGACAGGCCCTTTCTAAACTTTTCTGAAACTTGGTCAGGCGCCCGTATGCATTCGCTCACCCTTCAAGCTCCTCCAAATATGTTGCTTTTACAGTCCAAAAGTGAAATAGGGTGATAATTAAGGGGGTTGCTTGTACCCGCTTTTTTAAAAAGGTCTACTGAGCGTTTCCATGAGCAAAGGGTGGACTTGTTTGCCACAACAGATGTGAATAGAAAAAACCTGACCATATCCCAAACAATATGATCTGTCTTAAGGAGCACATTTGATATATCATTAGGCCCAACGCCTGTGAATTTGAGGTCTTCCTAATGATCTGTTCTAACTGGGCAGCACATTGCTACCGGGCTCTGGCAGAGATGCGACTGGATGTTTATATAGATGTTCAAAGTGCTTGCCCCAGATTCCCTCTGCAGTAGGGTTATGCTGCTCGTCGTCCTGGCAATGCACAAGATTGTTGATTAGCATCCTGAAGTTATGAGAGCCCTTACTTGAACAATGCGCAGCATTCTTTCCCTCTCCCACTGCTGCTGCCGCCGCCATCTTTGGGATTGTTTCAGCTTCCGAACCTGTTCCCCACAGGCTACCACATTCAAAACTTTACGAATTTCTTGCACAGCACTTTTTTCTTACCTTGCACTGTTTTATGAAACGGATGAGTAACAACCACCTTCCCTTTTATCCTCCATTTTGGAGCCTCCACAAATTATTCCAGTCTATGCCCAAAACCCCCCATGTTCCAAACTTCTGATTTCACAGTTACGGTGGTCGAGTTTATCAGGTGGTGCAAATATTGGAAGTGGCAGAAAGTAACAGAAAAAAATGCTGAATGCACATTTTGTGCGCTTTCGGCATAGTAGAACATTTCGAATACCATTATGGGAGCCAGCCGGGTGTGTCTACATGGCCACGGACTAGGATGTGGTTCTTCTGTGCTCCTGACAGGAATCTACTCCCAGGGCCTGCAGAGCAACGCTTTTATGGAGCAATTGCCGTAGGAATAAGCAAGGCATGCAGCGCCCGAGGAGCCGGGAGAACCAAGATAAGAATCGCAAAGTTATCAGGAACTGAATGGCGACCGAAACAAAATGGCACCTAATTGAGAACAAAAGGATGAGCCTTCGTTCGACCGTAGCGCATTGCAGAGGAGCCGCGCCGCTATCCAGCTCAAATGGACTCTGCCCACTGAAACATGAAACGTGATGGAAGTAAATAGCAGCTGCAAAAGCTGGTAGACGACGCATTGGGCGGACGAGTGCAACCAAGTATCGTGATGGCTCTGCAAGCCCGGTGGATCACAGCAGCGGTAGACAATAGACAGTCCTTTGGATACTGGAACACCCGCACATAGCACAGCAATGAAATAGCCGCGGCAAAGGATCCCCAAACGCTCGGACAGAAGCATGGCGAGATGTAAAACACAGACGAAATAGCCGCATGTGCAACGCTGCTCTGTAAGGGCATTGAAAACTCAATGAAGAGGCAACGCACACAATTAAGGTACGAGCTGGTGGTTCGGTCAGAGGAGATAATGACAAATGCCCATGTGGACCACTGCGGTCGAGATCCCGTGAACGGCACCCTGAGGTCTGCATCCATATGTGCACACCAGGTGTACAGCACTGGCGTAACAGGGGCCCCCGCAGCCCCCGCGGTGCGGGGGGGCCCACGTACCTACCAAAAGTACTCCCCCTGTGCAGAGAGAAAAACGTGTTTGCTCGGGAAAAACTTGGCATGCTCAGGATAAATAGGAGGTTTAGTTGTGGCTATTCATTTGTCAGCACTGCTCAGAAACAATGCAGAAAGTGTTTAATGCCAAAAACTCAGTATCGCTAATCACTGATGTGGCTGTCAAAAAATTCAGACATTATGCAATTTTTGCAAATGGAATAATTGCAACTGAAAGGAATGTGTCAAAAAACATGCCAATAGGAGTTCATGTGCCACTTTAATGGAGTAATTCCAGAGCCACGAGAAAATGCCCCTCATAATGTATGTAAGTGTGATAAGAATATGATCTGAATTCCTGGGCCTCTGCTTACCAGCCACATTATGCCGTTCTGTGAGTTATGACATTCACTCAAAAGCAGCCTTACAAAACGGGAAACCATGAACATATAGGAATCTACCCCCTGCTTCTACCCACAAAGTTCCACTGATCTCTTATCGAACCAGTCACCAGCAGAGCAGTGTCATTGCTAGGAACTCGAATAATATTACTGCCCGATCTCAAGAGGAATTTTAAGGGGAAAGAACATATTTTAATAAGCATGAAATATCCCTACTGGCAGAACTAATTACTTTCTTATCTCTTTTGATTCAAAGTATGGAGTAAAATCGTATCGGAGCCATGATTGTAACCCTGACATAGGAAGTGAAATTACAGGGCACATAATACAGCCTATAGTTTTGCCCACCCTTGAGCACCACAGCCTAGACAAAAATCAACAAGGTTTCTTCAAGCGCCCCGTTCAAGAAAATCACATATATTTGCCCTTAAAGTCAATAGCAGGAATGCTCAGTTATAACATATCGAGTACCTTCCTCTTTAACTAGGGACCCCTCTTCTGATATTCACTGTTCTCATTTGAACAAGAAGCATGAAGATGCTAGAAGCAATAAATGCAAACCCTTGAATATATTGAAAATTCCTCAGCAACTGAGCATAGAAAGAAATAGAAGGTGCAGTTTACTAGGCTATTAGTTGACAGAGCTCTGTAAAATGTGGGGGATTGTAGCAGTAAAACACTAACTGGGATATTTGCATACCTACAACACTTTGCTAGCAAATCCAGTTTAAAGCCTCATGATGATGTCCTGTGCAGTGTAAGAAAATGTCATGAATCTGCATGTGCACAATTACTATGAAGTACATGCAAGATTGTTTGCAACATACCCACCCACGTTTCAATTGTTGAGTAGGTTTCGACAAGTGCTCAGTGAAACCATTTTTGTATAGGAGCGAATTAACACATCATTTGTTAAGGTCTATCCCCATGGAACTCTGAACATTTTGAAAGGTTGCAGATTGTGTGAAAAGCGTTCTAGTTATCTGAATATTGTTGCCTTCATTTTATATATAAGTAATGCCAGGCACAGCCCATATCCATTATCCCTTACAGGCCAAGTAAATGATATTGCAATGTTACTCTCCACTCATAGGGTAATGTTAGCAATGCTAAAGTAGGAGATGATAAGCATGACATTTGCCTACTCAAATCCTTAGAGGGCAAATTAATATTTGAGATTTATAATGCGTTAACTTGCAAGGAGGACTCTTCAAAGTGCTTGTGTGATAGATACATGTACAAAGAATAGGAAGCATGGGATGAGGTTAAATATCCTAGTAGCCTGTTTACCAAGAGTAACAGAAATTCTTGTGCTTGAACGTCGTTCATATTATAACATAAACCAAGACTTGTACCTAGGTCTGGTAACCTTTTGCGGAGCTAAGGTAGGGAGAGCCAAGGTTGTCTGGTAATATCTGAATGTGGCCTGGGGCGGAGTTCATCATACGGTGTAAGTGTGTTAGAGTCAAGAATGGGATCCTCGATTGGGAGGGAAGGTCATTTAGTTGTGTGCAGGCATATTTCAGTTGTATCTTCTGCTCATTGAGCCACTTTTTCATATTCACTTTTTAAGTTTGTGTGGGTGTATTCTATTTTTAGAGTTTTTAGGCTTTTAAGGTCAAACTTGCATAGTAGGGCAATGTCAATAGATTACACCAGAATATCAAGAATAGTTAGTGTAATTTAGCTTCATTTTGAGACAAAGCAAATATTGGGTACCTGCTGTGGCTTGTGCCTTATTAAATCTTATTTGAATACGTGGGAATTGTCTGTGTGCGCTGCTAAAATTCTTCTGAGCGGTACCCAGAAGGAAGCTGGACATGCGCACAGCTTAGAGGGAACATTGGTCGCATTACAGGTTTGGCAGTATTTCCTGTGTAAATACCACCAAACTCCTTTATTGTTTCTGCTACTCCCACCTGATTGAGTGGCAAAAAGGCGCTGCTGATTCACCACCCCTCCCCCATTCCTGGAGTCCATAGAACTCTGATGAGAATTTGGAGGGTTTACCGCCAGCGTTCATTTTGCTGACTGAAAATCCTCCATTATTTGGAGATCAAGTGGAGGAAAAATCTCCAGAAAGTGCTGCATTTATTTCTCCCTCTTTACCCCAAACATGACATTTGGTGGTGCAGGAAATTGGTGCTAAAGTGTGGGGATTGAATTGCTGTCACTTACCACCATATTTTCCCACACTGCCAAACTTGTAATCAGTTTCTATGTTGTGTATGTAGTCCCTCCTGCGTCCACTCTATACCCCCTGCAACACTGGTCCACAAGGGACACACAGAGGTTGAAAAAGGGAGGTAGACGAAGAGGTGTACACAAAATAAAATTATAGATGGGTAGCTTTCAATTACGGGGTGCAGTTTACTTCTGGGTTTCGAGTGTGGACCTAGACAACTCAAGCTTCACTCTCATCTCGTATGCCGATTGGAGCACTCTGTGGAATATACCCACTTAGTTGATAGCTAGCCTATTCATCTATAATTCTAAATGTCATTTCAAGATCAATAGTTGCCTCGCGTTAGTCATTAAACTTCATGTTTGTCCTGACCTCATCAGCAATGAACAAACTACTTTGAAAAAAGGAAAGGTTAAGGTAACATCCCAGCCAATATGCCGCAACCGGTTTCCATTGCTCAATGTGTATCGGACAGCATAGGAGGATCAATGTACATGCCACATGTAGTCGGCATAGACGTTTCAGTATATTTAGTAAAAGTTAATATAACGCCAATGTTATTCTGTTCTTATCATTAAGTTTCAGAATTTCCCAAAGATTCAGGAAAAGATTGTACCCAAGGTTCAATCCCAGAAATTACAGAGGACCTCTCATCCTAATGTACATTATAGATGCTGGACATTCCAATGAATACATGTAGAGCAGATTTCAATGCTCCCCGTAGTTGTTTCCTTCAGTATTTGAGCTGTATGTTTTCTGTCTTTTGGTTTATTTTGTAGCTTTAAGTATTTAGACTATGCATCAATGGAAACTCATCTTTGTTTATTAGTAATTTTGTAATGTAGAAAATCCATGTTGAGCTCAGTCTGATTTTTTTTTTTTGTTTGATTCCTGTTGATGTCTGGAACTCACGTTGTCTTCTAGGTGCAGGCGACTGTGGTTGGCTTCCTGGCGGCCATTGCAGCAGTTATTCTGGGCTGGATACCAGAGGGCAAGTACAGCTTCAGCCATGCCCTGCTTCTGTGCTCCGCCAGCGTGGCTACAGCTTTCATTGCATCTCTTTTACAGGGTAAGGAAGCTCATTCTAAATATGGAATTCTTTTTCAGATAAAGCGTTCTTTATAACACTTAGTTTACTGAGAGTGAATCAATTGCTGTGTTTTTGGTGCCAGAAGAGGGCAGCATAAGTTAAATATTTCGGGACATCTCGGAGCTAGCAGCCATGCCCTTCATGGGGTGTGCCCAGTGCACGCTGCATTGTTATGGGAATTTTGCTACCCCCTTCTGTGGTCACAGTGGCCCATTTATGGACAAATACTGGATCATTTCATCGGTGTTCAAATTTCTGATGTTTGTTAATCTGCTTGGCATCACATGCTGTGCATAGTCCGACATCCAGTGGTAACCGCAGAGTATTGCATCTTGTCTTTTGAGAATCGAAAGGGGACGTCAACGTGGGCGTGCCTGTAACACTATCCCTACGTGACGTTTAGTGTACCCAAGATCTCTCACGCGCCGAGGTCCCTCAGATTGTTTTTTTCAGTCAAGATAACTGGTCGCCCTTATGCGGAGTTCGTAAAGAACATTGCTATTGTCCAACCGACCTTTGGTCGAATAATTCTATAAAATAGTTAAGATCACCACTTCCGTCCCTTATCTTGACGGCTGTTCCAGTCTGCGAGAACTTCGACAGACAGTGATCCTGTCGGTGTTGCCGACCACGTGGTATCTTCCAGCCTTCCGCTGGCCTAAACAGTAGGGAGAGTGGGGTCGGGGTGAACATTTCTTTTCAAATGAAAATACCTTTCCCTTTCCTTCCTCTTTCCCGTTTGGTCTTAGTCACTCTGTGTACCCTCCGCTATGGAGAGGACTCCATTTAGATTTTGCCCTATTTGTAAGAGCAAATTCCCATGGAAGGATAAGCACAGACGGTGTAACCGGTGCTTGCCCCTTGATCACAAAGAGGAAGGGTGTGCGGCTTGTAAGCTCATCCGCCCCAAGACCTTAATGGAGCGTAGGGTGAAACGGTGGGCGGCCTACGGTATGTCCAAGGCCGGCACTTCTCCCACTGCCGCATCCACCGAATGTGACGGCGAGAGTGACTATCGGACCTCCGAACCGGAGGTTGTTGACCTTTCGACGGAATGCTTGCATTCCGCATTGTCTGTCCCCGGCCCCGATAAGCACGGCGTAAGCTCTGCTATGGGGAAGTCACACCCTGGCAACAAAGACTGACACGTGCACGGCACTAAACACACAACCCCCAGCCTTACTTCGACTACGTCGAAGAAGACTTCGGCGCTAACGGGTATACCGGTAACTCTGGCGATACCTGCCGACCTCCAGGATCGGCAGCCCTCCCCGCAGCCGCAGATACCTCCCTCACAGGGTGGGGAGTCCACCTGTTTCAGCAAACAGCAAGCAGAGTTTAGTTGTCCGACATTGCGTCCAACTACATAAACCTGCTGGAATTGCTGGCAGTGTTTAAAGCATTAAAAACTTTCGAAACACAACTGCAGGGATAGACAATCCTAATCCTCACAGACAGCACCACAGCCATGTACTATCTGAACAAACAAGGGGGCACTCATTCTCCAGGGCTGTCCAAACTGTCTCAGAACATTTGGAAGTGGGCTCTCAAACGCAACATGTTCCTGTTATCACAACATGTTCCAGGGGAACTCAGTCCTCTGGCAAACGTACTCAGCAGAGACTTTCCGTTGCCCAGGGAGTACGAATGGCGATTACACCGAGACATCATCGCCAAAGTTTTTGGCGGGGCTTTCCAGAGATCGATTTGTTCGCAACTCTGGAAAACGCTCAATGCCAAGATTACGCCTCCAGGCATCCCCAGGACCGGGGAACAGACTCTGGATAACATGGTTAGGGAAATTTGTCAACGCTCCCCCCCCCCCCCCCCCCCAACTCCCCTTCTCAACAAGATCGTGCACAAGATGCACCAGGAACCAGTCACGATGATATTGGTGGCCCCCAAGTGGGCCCGCCAATCCTGGTTCGCTCATCTGATGGAGATGTCCCTATCTCCCCCAGTCAAACTGCCTTGCCCGTACAACATGTTGCAAGACAGAGGGGAGACGCTTCACCCATGCCCGCAGACATTGAATTTAGCGGCCTGGCTCCTGAGGTCATAGAGTTTGGACACGTGCAGCTCCCTCAAAAATGTATGGACATTCTCAGGGAAGCAAGAAAGCCAAACACCAGATACTGCTATTCCAGTAAATGGAAACGGTTTGTCATCTGGTGCAACTCAAAGAGCATTAAATCGATTAACTGCTCACCCACACACATTGTTTTGTACCGAACTCATTTACTTGACTCAGGCCTTGTCTTCAACTCCATAAAGGTGCACTTAGCTGCACTTTCAGCCTACACTACATCACAACAGAAAGTGTCATGGTGGAAGATACCAGTTATTAAAGCTTTCATGGAGGGAGTGAAAAGAATTCACCCTCCCATTTCTAACCCGGCTCCCGGATGGGACCTAAACGAAGTGTTGACTAGGCTTATGGGGCTCCTTTCGAGCCCATGCACAAAGCAAGTCTTAAAGATCTCACCTATAAGACTGCTTTTTAATAGCTATTACCTCCATCAGGAGGGTAAGTGAACTACAAGCGCTCTCGATCCAGGATCCCTTTGTAATTGTTCACAAAGACAAGGTGGTTATGCGCACTCACCCTAGATTTGCCCCCAAATTCATTTCCAAGTTCCATGTGAAACAGTCAATAGAACTACCAACATTTTTTCTAAATCCCTCAAGCCTGGGAGAAAGAACCCTGCACACACTGGATGTACGTAGAGCTGTCATGTTCTACATGGAAAGAACTCAGCCACTTAGAAAGACTCATCAGTTTTTCGTTTCACTGGCGGCAGGAAGAGAAGGAGACGCTCTCTCCAAATCAACTATCTCTAGATGGATTGTCAAATGCATTACTCTGCTACAATCTTGCTAAGAGAGAACTGCCCTTCAAGCCTAGAGCACATTCCACTCGAGGCACTGGGGCGTCCATAGCATTCAATGCAAATGTTCCCCTTGAATCTATTTGCAAAGTGACAACCTGGAGTTCTGTACACACCTGTACAAAACACTATTGCCTAGACACTCGTTCTAGATCTGACTCCCAGGTGGGACAGGCAGTAATAAGACATCTGTTCTCTACTGTTCCTTCTCACAACCCACCTCCAACTCCGGGTACTGCTCGCTAGTCTATGCACAGCATGTGATTCTAAGCAGATTAACAAACATCAGAAGACATGCATTACTTACCGTAAAAGCATTTCTGATGGTTGTATCTGCTTAGATTCACATGCGCCCACCCTTCCTCCCCGCTCCAATGGAAGGAACATGGACGTCTTACTCCTTTCTCTCTCTTTTCTGTACTCACTCACGATAGTCATAAGGCTCCCTCATGGCAGAAAAAATACAATCGGAGGGACCTCGACGCGTGAGGGATCTTGGGTACACTACACGTCACGTAGGGATAGTGTTACAGGCACACCCATGTCGACGTCCCCCCTCGATTCAGAAATGCTTTTACTGGAAATAATGCATGTCACATTTTCTGAGGCCTGTGTGTTGTGTCTAGCCCTCTGTGGTTTGCTTTCTGCTTTCTGCTGCACTTTCTAGTTACTAGGGCATTAACCTTTGCCATTAAGGCGGCCTTATCGCCCCTATGGGAATCCTTTGTTTCTCGTAAGAATTTTCCCATGTGACATGTGGATCCACAAACACCTTCATTTTTGTAGCATATCTTTATTCAGTTTTGAATACAATACAAATTCACCTCAGTACCTTGGTTTGTGCATGTCATTTCATATTTCAGTTGAGAAAAGACATCCTATGTTTGGTTGAGCAACACTTATTACCCACTGAGTGAAACCTTATAAAACTTGAAGCACCACATCACTCCTTCATTGACTCCTAAATGATATTATTTATATCTTCAACCAGGTGCTTAGAATTCTGTCCACAACAGCAAGTCACAGCCTGAGTAACCGTACAGGTATGCCGGGGTCTGGCATTTTGTGTGACGGTCCTACTTCCATCAGACTATTTATCAGTCTCGACACACGTCTCTTTATTGAGCTGCTAGATTTGAAAGTGCCCCAGATGTTGGAGGGCTTTTGATGTGGTACTGTTGCTCCCCATCATTGCACAGGGTCAGATCTTTAATTGAACATGCAAAACTCTGTACATCATTTCTGCATCCATCCGAGAACAATTCTACATTTGGTCAGTGCTATGGCTGGATTACAGAACCAATTCAGTTATACCGGCCAGAAACTGCAGCCTTTCTGTGCTCCTGTGCGCCTGTTACATCACTTATATCCTTGAGCACTCTCAACCAGAAGGATGCAGCCCCAGGGCATCCCCATAGCTGGTGAAGGAGTGTAGCATCTATGGGTAAGCAGTTCATACATTGAGGGTTATATCCCGGGTCATACTTGTGGTTTCTGTGTGGCATAATATGGAACTTGATTAGTACCTGGGAATTAATCCTCTCATATTGGGCATTTCACACTACCTCTTCGGTGAGTGTCCAGGCTCTCTTTCACGTGCGATCTTCTCGTTCTCCCACAACTCTGGTCCATTACTGGCCTTCGCAGAGAGTGCCATCACCTCCATGACTTCTCGCTTACCTCTAAATTTTGGTATCAATTCTGCATTGTGGAGTCCTGGCTGCTACCGGATGCATTCTCATACATATGTCTAAATGGCTATCCCAAGAACGCCCCCTCCCCCTTTCAGGGTACTTTTCAGGCAGACTGTAACCTTACCCTCTTGCCAGTGGTTGTTCTTCTTGAGGATTCTGGTAACACTATTCACTCTGTTGGTGACGTGGCTGTGTATTTCTCCTCCACTCTTCTTCGTGATAGTATTTCTTCCTCACGCTCCTCTACTCCTCCCCACCCTTCTCTCTACCAATACCTACAACGTCTCTGGCTTCTTTTGTAACCCTCTCTAATTCTGACATGGCGGCTTTACTGACTAAAGGGCACTCTACTTTTGCCCCTCTTGATCCAGTCCCGTCTTCTCTCATTCTTAAAATGTATCCCTTCCTGATTCCTTGCCTCTTTTGGCCATTCAAGATGTCTGATCACTGTCTCATGCTTACTTCCTTAAAACAGAGGTTCTCTTTATGTTCCTGCCCTTTCTATTCCGCCTCCTCTACCTCCTTCCTCTATTTCCCTTCCCCCATGTTCTACAGCTTTCTCTGTTTGCCATAATCTTGGGGCTTACTTGGACTCTTCTCCTTCATTTTCTAACCACATTGCCCCATCCGCTCGTTCTTGTAGCATCCTTCTTTTTAACATTTGTAAGGCCAGATCTTTCCTTTCACGCCCCTAAAAATAAATAAAAAAATAAATAACCCTCTTATTTCTTCGTCTCTTCTATTGTTTTTCTCCACTCTTTGGTCTTCCTGCTTCCCACTTATATCAACTTAACTCTATTTATGACTCTTCTATTGGTCTCCTATTCTCTCTATTTGCGCTTGACTCTATTAACTCTGACCCTTCCTCTCTGCAATGGCTCTTTTCATTCCCCACAAACTTAAACTTTCTGTGTTTTGTCTTTAAATCTCTTGATAATCTTGCTCCTCCTTATCTGTCCTCACTAGTTTCTTCTATTTTCCTACTCAATCCATCTCTATTTCTCCTCACTGTTCCTCGTCCCCCCTGTGCCCATTTCCGTTCCTTTACTGTACTTGCCCCTCTGCTTCGGAAAGCTCTCCCACTTGCTCTATGTTCGTTTTCATTGTATCCTCTTTTTGGAACTCGACTGAAAGAACACTGCTTATCTTCCTAGTCTTTGCTGGTTTTTGTCCCATGTTGACTATTATTGTACTGTCTTAATTGTGTACAGCGCGTTGACGTAAAAGCTCTTTATAAACAATAAATAAAATACAAAATGCCTGTTCACCAACAACATTGCTGGCGCATCCTCTGTACTTGGATTGACAGTTCCCACTGGATTAGCCTAAGCAGGTGAATTGTGTTTCTTTTCCTCTCTTTTCCTCTTTCTCTTTCTTTTGATCTTTTTCTCTTTCCCCCTCTTTGTTTGACCTCTGCCCCTTTCCCTTTCCTGCCAACCTCCTGGGGGTTTGTGTACTTTTCTTTTGAAGCTTCCGTCTCATTGCAGTCTTTGTGGGCTTCCCTCTCTCGCCTTTTTGGGTTGTGCTCGATTTCTCTCTTTCCCTCTTTTTCATTTCTTTCATGTTTATTCAGATAGATATCCATCAAACAGCATATAAGAAAACCAAGCCTAAATATACAGCATAATACAACAGAGTAGGTACAAAACAGGTGTGTTTAAAATTATGAAAATGGTATAAGAAGTCTGTCACAAAAATGAGGCTAAGTATTCCTTACATACACCCATTACTGTCCCATTATCATGAGGCTAAGTATTCCTTACATACACCCATTACTGTCCCATTATCATGAGGCTAAGTATTCCTTACATACACCCATTACTGTCCCATTATCATGAGGCTAAGTATTCCTTACATACACCCATTACTGTCCCATTATCATGAGGCTAAGTATTCCTTACATACACCCATTACTGTCCCATTATCATGAGGCTAAGTATTCCTTACATACACCCATTACTGTCCCATTATCATGAGGCTAAGTATTCCTTACATACACCCATTACTGTCCCATTATCATGAGGCTAAGTATTCCTTACATACACCCATTACTGTCCCATTATCATGAGGCTAAGTATTCCTTACATACACCCATTACTGTCCCATTATCATGAGGCTAAGTATTCCTTACATACACCCATTACTGTCCCATTATCATGAGGCTAAGTATTCCTTACATACACCCATTACTGTCCCATTATCATGAGGCTAAGTATTCCTTACATACACCCATTACTGTCCCATTATCATGAGGCTAAGTATTCCTTACATACACCCATTACTGTCCCATTATCATGAGGCTAAGTATTCCTTACATACACCCATTACTGTCCCATTATCATGAGGCTAAGTATTCCTTACATACACCCATTACTGTCCCATTATCATGAGGCTAAGTATTCCTTACATACACCCATTACTGTCCCATTATCATGAGGCTAAGTATTCCTTACATACACCCATTACTGTCCCATTATCATGAGGCTAAGTATTCCTTGCATACACCCATTACTGTCCCATTATCATGAGGCTAAGTATTCCTTGCATACACCCATTACTGTCCCATTATCATGAGGCTAAGTATTCCTTACATACACCCATTACTGTCCCATTATCATGAGGCTAAGTATTCCTTACATACACCCATTACTGTCCCATTATCATGAGGCTAAGTATTCCTTACATACACCCATTACTGTCCCATTATCATGAGGCTAAGTATTCCTTACATACACCCATTACTGTCCCATTATCATGGGAAAATAGAAGCAATAAGAAAGCCCAAAATTCAAATCTAATGCATGTCACTAATTTAATGAATGTTAAGAGCCCAGCCCAGGTACTGTATGGTAATGTGGGCCATGATAAAAATAATAGTGCCGGTCGGGATTGCCTAATTTTGAAATTAAGGAAGACAATTGTCACCATAGTTTTCCTCGCTTGTCCCAGTCTTTTGGGGCCCCTCTCTCTTGTCCAGCTATGTTCGGGTGCCTCTCTCTCTTTTGCCCCGGTCTTCTGGGGCAGCTCTCTCTAGCCCCATTCTTTTGGGGTGTCTCTCTCCTCTCGCCCCAGTCTTCTCTGGCCTCTGCTCTCGCTCCAGTCTTTCTTCCGGGACGTTTCCCCTCTTGCCGCAGTCTTTTGGCACCTCTCTCCCTCTCGCTCCAGTCTTTTGGGGCCTCTCTCTCTGCCCAATATTTTGGGGCCTCACTTTCTTGACCCTTTCTTTTATGGCCTCACTTTCTTGACCCTTTCTTTCAGAGCCTCTCTCTTCCAGTCTTTTCGTAGGGACGCTTCTGGACACATGCTCAGGCCGGGCCTTTCCTGCCACCCGGGTAGTGAACATGTTCCTGATTTCCTATGTTGTCCGCCACCTTGTGTAATGAAAATGCACTGTGCATATTGGCAGGGATGATGCCGTACCCTCTAATTTCTTCAAAGCAGTGTATTCATTGCTGATGCAATGACTATATGAGGTAATGACTAACGCAATGCAACTTGGGCAACATGTTGTGGTGCCTGAGGTCCATATGCGTATCAGATCCAGCACTGTCTGCTTCGTTGTCCGTGGTCCGCTTGAGGGCAACTTGACAGAACTATCACAGGATCTTTTGTGGTGCACTCAATGAGACAGTGTTCTGAAGGAAAAGCAACTACGGCACCATTGACCTGATGCTTCACTGAAAGGCTGTGCACGCAACTCGACTATCTGATAATGAGCAGGATCTGGTTTTCGGCACAGAGATTGTGCTGGAACTATGGGCCGTCAAGTAGCCATGGTTACTTTCGTTCCTTCAGTACAGAGCAAGTGTGTTCTGATTCGGGTGGGCAACATGGTGGCATTGTGATGTGATGTTGCTGCCTCGTGCAGGCAAGCAACATCACATCTGTGGTCCTGGGCATGAAGTATTTGTTTGCTGCCCATCTTTCCAGAAGAGCGAAGTTGCAGATGCCTTCAGCAGACAGACTTCCCGCTCCATGAGTGGGAGCTGTGCCAGGAAGTTCTGGGCGATATCTATACACTTTGGGGTGTCTCTAGTGGACCAGAGAAAGGGTGAGTTGTTGTGCTCCAGAGAGTTTTCCCTGCAGGGTGATCTGGGGGGACTTTTGGGGCAGAATATCATTTATGGGGTATTGGCTCCCTAACATTCGCTGTCTCCAAAGAATGTTGTTCGCTTCCTGGGTTTTTCAACTTGGTTAGAGGAATTTCTGCTAGAGCCCCCTGCCACTGCAATCCTTTTTCTGGTGTTCTTCCCTTAGTAGCCAATGTGGCTATCAGTGCAGGTGCACTTGTAAGGCTCCCTATTGTGGTCCCAGGGTGATTCTATCATCTTGAAAGTCTGCTCTGCAGTAGGCTGGTGGCAGCTGTGGTTTAGTTTTGGCTACACCAGGGGTCTAGTTACTTTGTCTACAGTGGATGTTCAGTGCAACAATATAGTAGCCAATTGGATACTAATGCTTTTTTCAAGCCCTGCTCACTGCCATTTGTTGGAACATTCCTTTGTCTACATGGACCACGAGACACTGTCACAATTAGTCCACAAAGGCCCTCCCAGTTGGAGTTTAAACATGTATAGACTGGTTTAAAGTCCATCAGACAGCCCAGACTACATTAAGTGTGAGTAGCTCAGTGTTTTGCAGTTTCTAAGGACAGCCTGATTAGTTGGCTGCCAAAACCTTTGTGCTGCTTAGTGATGGTACTGGAGGTTTGGCTTGCGGCCAACTCCTAAGTGAATGTTTTATCGGTGACAGACCCTGTGTGTTCCCCAGTTATTCTGTGCCTGAACTCCTGGAAGATTGCTGCTGAAGATGGGTTGCTGCAGAGTACCTGATGTGGCCATACTCGCTGCACCTTGGCTCTGTTGTTTCTGCTATCTTTTGCTACTTTTCTAGTAAAATCTGAATCCTGGTCTCTTCCTTTGATTCCCAGCAACACTCATAGCTGGCTGGACTGCCGGTTCCTTCATAGGACAGTTTCCTGGCCTTTGCTGTGTTGTCTCTCTGTGAAATCCTCCTGTACCAAGCTCATTGAGGTGGAATGTCTACCTGTCCTGGACGCCTTGTGGGTTTCTGGTGCCTTGCTTCAAGTACCCCACTCCTCCTTTAAGAATCAATGGAGGCCCACTCTGTCGTTGACCCAGCAGTGAAGGCCTGAGGGGGTCACAGGTGCAGTGGCTGAAGTTGCTGTCGGGGATGGATCCTGATAGTCACTGGTAACGATCTATGGTTCAGGGAGACCTCTGGTAGATTTGCAGCAGGCAGTCAGACGACCATGGACAGTAGCCACAATGACTCCCACAACATGCCTTGACCCCCTACACATAGCAGATAAAGTGCAGTTGCAAAGAACCCCCTTTCAGGGGTCACAAGTTCAACTTGAGATGGCAGAGGAAAACATGCGTCGAGCAGCTCCCTCTTCAGGATGGAGAGCAGCAGATTCAGGTTGTTGTGTTTGGGTCCCCTGCTGAAGAGCCACTGAGTCCCAAGCTCTAACTCGAGTCGGTGTCCGTTGCAGCAGAGAGGCCAGGTCTGTAAATGGTCAGACCACAGGAGGCTCCCGTGATATCTATGGGGTCCACTGACCACAGGACTGGTCGATCGGACAGTTCAAGGGAGGAAGCAGTGGAAAACTTGAAGTTACAAGCTACGAGCCAGCCATAGAAAGTCACTTGCTACCTCAATTCCATACATACACACAGCATACCATTTCTTACTCGCCAAGAGTCCATTATCACTAGCCAATGGCTAGTGGTGAGTGAACATTTTGCACCCTAGAGGAAGGTTCACTGGTCATTAGCTTGAGACATGCTGGTTCGCTTGAGAAAAAGTCCTCCAGATCTGCAATGCTGCCTTCATGTCTGCACATTTTTGGCTCCAGTGGGTGACCTGCATGGCTCCAGACACTCTTCTTATCTAAAAACACAGGTTGGGTGCAAAGCCTGAACTCCATTCAGAAGGATCTCTTGAGACCGCTGCCCCACGTCTGCCCAGCAACAGACATCCCTTGAGACAGCCATCTGCCCCACTTCTGCGCAGCAGCAGACATCCCTTGAGACAGCCAGCTGCCCCACGCCTGCCCAGCAACTCAGCAACAGACATCCCTTGAGACAGCCAGCTGCCCCACATCTGCCCAGCAACGGACATCCCTTGAGAGAAGTATGAATTGGGACTAGACAGTCCCAATCCCAATGTCCATCAGATCAGTCGCACACAGCAAGAGAAGGCTAAAGGACTGATCTTAGACCATAAAAGGAGGTCATTGTGAGTATATGGCACCCAAGATGGCCTTATCATGCAGGGACTATGGTGTGGTAGTGCACCAGAAAGAAGTAAAACACATTTCACTGCCACCAGCCCATCCCAGCCACATCCTCAAGGTGTACAAATGTTACCAGAAAAAACAAGAAAAGGGATACATGTAATGCTTCACTGACAATGGAGTCTGTTAGGAAAGCATAAAAGTCACCAGCGAGGTGGAGAGGGCAGGAGCCCCCACCATCGGCCAGCATCTCCACATCTACAGGCAGCATGAACTCGACATCGGACAAAACTCGCCCAGCAGACGACTCCATCATGGTGAGATCTGGTTTGCCTTGCCCCTGCATCATACTGCCGTCCTAAGATCCTCAGTGAGCCCCTACCTGCTCCGTTATTCAGCCCGAGAGATAAACAGCTGATTTCCAACATATCCCTGCATTCAATATAAAAAGAAAATATCGGGCACTGCACGGGCCCAAAATGAGGCTTGGATGCAGCTAAGCAACGTGTAGATTACTTGAATCTACAACTTCCGCCAGCAGGCGGAAAAGGCCAGGAAAAGGCCCTGTTAGCCCCTATTGGCTCCTGGAAGGCACGGCGTGACCAACTCCCTTGGTCCTGCATATCCAGTCATCTGCTGCCATCTAATATCACAGCTCTGCATCGTATGTCTCACAATCATGCAAATAGTCTGTATGTCCTGCATGTGAGAATCCCCTTGCATTTCTTGTATCCGTGGGTTACTACAGCCCATACAAATCTAATACAATGTTATAACAATGGCCTATGCCCAAAGACTATTGAGCCGCCAACCAATACGGCGCCTGAACGCTTTGAGAAGTATTGAATGAACTTACACGCCTAGAACTCCTCTCAGTAATGGTTTGCCCTCTGACTACTATCATTGTCTATAACTTTTCCCTGCATTAATACTGCTGATTTGCCCTGCTGTAACGCTGCCTGATTGCATTGCCAGATTCACTCACCTCTATAGCATGTTTAGTTTATAATGCTCATCCCATCACAACCAACTTCCCTATCGGATTACGGGGGGGGGGGGAGGGGATCAGCTTACCTGCTCATTGTCCTGCCATGAGATTATGCATCAGCCCACGCTGCCAACCCTACCTTGTATGCATCTAATGATAAACTAGCCTACTCGTGACTAGTCTATTGACCAAGCCCATCTTGTAATTATGATTAAACTGTTTGCAGCTGCTCCTCTGCCGCATTAGCTTACCTTGTAATACTGTCTGAAGTGTATGCAATAGCCTTTCAGCCGCACCGGCCTATCCTGTGATTGTGACTGTATTGATTGTAGTTGCTCACTAGTCGCAACAGCCTATCCTGTGATTGTGACTGTATTGATTGTAGTTGCTCACTAGTCGCACCGGCCTATCCTGTGATTGTGACTGTATTGATTGTAGTTGCTCACTAGTCGCACCAGCACATCCTGTGATTGTGACTGTATTGATTGTAGTTGCACACTAGTCGCACCAGCCTATCCTGATTGTGATTGTATTGATTGTAGTTGCTCACTAGTCGCACCAGCCTATCCTGTGATTGTGATTGTATTGATTGTAGTTGCTCCCTAGTCGCACCAGCACATCCTGTGATTGTGACTGTATTGATTGTAGTTGCTCACTAGTCGCAACAGCCTATCCTGCGATTGTGACTGTATTGATTGTAGTTGCTCCCTAGTTGCACCAGCCCATCCTGTGATTGTGACTGTATTGATTGTAGTTGCTCACTAGTCGCACCAGCCCATCCTGCGATTGTGACTGTATTGATTGTAGTTGCTCACTAGTCGCACCAGCCTGTCCTGCGATTGTGACTGTAGTGATTGTAGTTGCTCACTAGTCGCACCAGCCTATCCTGTGATTGTGACTGTATTGATTATAGTTGCTCACTAGTCGGACCAGCCTATCCTGTGATTGTGATACCAGCCTATCCTGTGATTGTGACTGTATTGATTGTAGTTGCTCACTAGTCGCACCAGCCTATCCTGTGATTGTGACTGTATTGATTGTAGTTGCTCACTAGTCTCACCAGCCTATCCTGCGATTGGGACACCAGCCTATCCTGTGATTGTGACTGTATTGATTGTAGATGCTCCCTAGTCGCACCAGCCTATCCTGTGATTGTGACTGTATTGATTGTAGATGCTCCCTAGTCGCACCAGCCTATCCTGTGATTGTGACTGTATTGATTGTAGTTGCTCCCTAGTCGCACCAGCCTATCCTGCGATTGGGACACCAGCCTATCCTGTGATTGTGACTGTATTGATTGTAGATGCTCCCTAGTCGCACCAGCCTATCCTGTGATTGTGCCTGTATTGATTGTAGATGCTCCCTAGTCGCACCAGCCTATCCTGTGATTGTGACTGTATTGATTGTAGATGCTCCCTAGTCGCACCAGCCTATCCTGTGATTGTGACTGTATTGATTGTAGTTGCTCACTAGTCTCACCAGCCTATCCTGCGATTGGGACACCAGCCTATCCTGTGATTGTGACTGTATTGATTGTAGTTGCTCACTAGTCGCACCAGCCTATCCTGTGATTGTGACTGTATTGATTGTAGTTGCTCACTAGTCACACCAGCCTATCCTGCGATTGGGACACCAGCCTATCCTGTGATTGTGCCTGTATTGATTGTAGTTGCCCACTAGTCGCACCAGCCTATCCTGTGATTGTATTGATTGTAGTTGCTCACTAGTCGGACCAGCCTATCCTGTGATTGTGACTGTATTGATTGTAGTTGCTCACTAGTCGCACCAGCCTATCCTGTGATTGTGACTGTATTGATTGTAGTTGCTCCCTAGTCGCACCAGCCTATCCTGCGATTGTGACTATATTGATTGTAGTTGCTCCCTAGTTGCACCAGCCCATCCTGTGATTGTGACTGTATTGATTGTAGTTGCTCACTAGTCGCACCAGCCTATCCTGTGATTGTGACTGTATTGATTGTAGTAGCTCCCTAGTCGCACCAGCCTATCCTGTGATTGTGACTGTATTGATTGTAGTTGCTCACTAGTCGCACCAGCCCATCCTGCGATTGTGACTGTATTGATTGTAGTTGCTCACTAGTCGCACCAGCCTGTCCTGCGATTGTGACTGTATTGATTGTAGTTGCTCACTAGTCGCACCAGCCTATCCTGTGATTGTGACTGTATTGATTATAGTTGCTCACTAGTCGGACCAGCCTATCCTGTGATTGTGATACCAGCCTATCCTGTGATTGTGACTGTATTGATTGTAGTTGCTCACTAGTCGCACCAGCCTATCCTGTGATTGTGACTGTATTGATTGTAGTTGCTCACTAGTCTCACCAGCCTATCCTGCGATTGGGACACCAGCCTATCCTGTGATTGTGACTGTATTGATTGTAGATGCTCCCTAGTCGCACCAGCCTATCCTGTGATTGTGACTGTATTGATTGTAGTTGCTCCCTAGTCGCACCAGCCTATCCTGTGATTGTGACTGTATTGATTGTAGTTGCTCACTAGTCACACCAGCCTATCCTGCGATTGGGACACCAGCCTATCCTGTGATTGTGCCTGTATTGATTGTAGTTGCCCACTAGTCGCACCAGCCTATCCTGTGATTGTGACTGTATTGATTGTAGTTGCTCACTAGTCGGACCAGCCTATCCTGTGATTGTGACTGTATTGATTGTAGTTGCTCACTAGTCACACCAGCCTATCCTGCGATTGGGACACCAGCCTATCCTGTGATTGTGCCTGTATTGATTGTAGTTGCCCACTAGTCGCACCAGCCTATCCTGTGATTGTGACTGTATTGATTGTAGTTGCTCACTAGTCGGACCAGCCTATCCTGTGATTGTGACTGTATTGATTGTAGTTGCTCACTAGTCGCACCAGCCTATCCTGTGATTGTGACTGTATTGATTGTAGTTGCTCCCTAGTCGCACCAGCCTATCCTGTGATTGTGACTGTATTGATTGTAGTTGCTCACTAGTCGCACCAGCCTATCCTGTGATTGTGACTGTATTGATTGTAGTTGCTCCCTAGCCGCACCAGCCTATCCTGTGATTGTGACTGTATTGATTGTAGTTGCTCCCTAGTCGCACCAGCCGCCTTTTGCAATAGCTAGATAATTGAATGCTGCCAACCTTAGTCACATTATTTTTATTTGTTATTTTTATTTTTTTAATTATTTTATTGGTATTTCTTAGTTGTGCATTACAGTAAGCTTATGAACCATGAGCAATAACGTATTACCTTTTTTTACTTCTATAGTTAAAATAACATTCCAACAAACATTAACAGTGAACAGTGGTTGTCTTCAATTGCTGTAACAATTCAGATTGTCCGCTCTGTATTTGAGAGTGACACTCTGGTCCATCCTCGATAGGCACAGGGGGCGACATTTCGGTCGAGTAGTGACCTGTTTATGCTTTTAGCATTAGCGAGCTTATATTCATTTGTGATCATGTATTCTGGCGGGCATATCGTCTGAGGGGAGGAACATGTCTCTCGTAAGGGCTTTCCATGCTTCAAATGTGCCGCTAGCTTCACCTGTATGTCCCACAATCCCTGCACCCCAAGTTTCTGTTTCAGCTGCAGCCCATCCCTCCATTTCTGACTTCCACCTAGCATATTTCAGACCCCCTTTCGATTTCCATGCCATTGCCATTGCTATTGCTCTTTTCGCTAATATACACACCATGCCCATGAGTATCACTATGTGCTTTATTTTGCTTAGTCTGGGCTAAGTGCCCAGGAGACATTCCTTCGGGGACCATTCGTAGCTAGTGACACCAGCATTTTTGCACACCTGCATAATTTTCCCCCAGAAGGCCTGTACCTTTGCATCTCCAACATGTGCATTAGGTCTGCTTCTTCGTTGCCACACCACGGGCATGCCGGTCTGGTGCGCTTGTTGAAGCCCGCCACTCTCTTAGGGGTCATGTACGTTCTGTATAGTACATTAATTTGTATCAATCTAAATCTGGCGTTCCTTGACACCTCTTTAGGGTGCATTAATACCCTCTCCCATTCTCTTTCAGTGATGTCTACCCCCAAGTCCCTTTCCCATTTATCCTTCAGCGTGGCTGCACGGGGTTTGGGTCTGTCATTCAGTTGGGCGTACAGCATTGACACCGGCGCCATCCATCGTCCAGGTTGTACATTTCTGCCACCAGAGGATTTGCCTCCGGCTCTGCCGGCCACTCACTCTAATTTTTTCTAGTTACATGTTTTAGCCGCAGGTATCACAGAAATTGCCCCCCTGGTAGCCCTTCTGTCTCTTGCAATGATTCAAACTCTCTAAATGATCCATCCGCATTCATTTCCCCCCAGGTGTAAGGCCCAATCTTTCCCAGTTTCTTATGGTGTGGAGGTCCAGGTGTACCACTCCTGTCCCCGCCATCAGTGGCAGTTCAGGTCAGTAGGGATGTACCAGGTGTTGGACTAATTTGGCCCTGCTCCATACCAGCCTGCCCAGCGACACCAGCATGGGATCTTTGCCCGTGGGGTTCTTTGGGGGCAATAGAATTTCTTTCAAGTGCATTTGGGCGATTAAGTCTCGCAAGAGTCTAGTTTCGGCAGTTACATTGTCCGACAGCCATCTGGTTATATGGCTACATTGTGCCGCCAAATAATATCTCTCAAAATCCGGGCGTTGTATACCACCTGCTTTGTTAGGCAGAGTTAGTGTAGTTAGTGCTAACTTGTGGCGAGTGGTTCCCCAGAAAAAATCCCCGATCATTGCCTCGAGGGTGTGACAAAAAGGTGGTCTAATATAGTAGCAATTGTTTGAGAAATAGTACAGGAACCTCGGTAGGATGATCGTTTTGGTAATTGATGCACTCCCCATCGTTGATAGCGGTAACTTGGACCAGAACTTCATTGAGTTGCGTAGTCCCTGTATCACAGCTCTAGTGTTGTGCTCATGTGTGAGTTCAGGTGTATGCCAAATTCGTACCCCCAGGTACCTCAATGTGTCTCGTTGCCATTGTATCCCCACTTCTGGTAGTTCGCTAGTCTCAATCCCCATCAAGCCAGCTAGTGGGAACAAGCAGGACTTTTGCCTGCTGAAGCGTATCCCGGAGTAGCGCGCAAAATTATCTAGTACCTCCAGAATTGTTGGGGCATTGTGTTGCGGGTCCCTTAAATAGAACAGGACATCATCCGCGTAAAGTGATATTATATGGTACTCCCCGCCTATTTTTATTCCGGCATCAAAGAAGTGTTTTCTGATAAATACTGCAACGGGTTCTAATCCTAGGATGTAAAGCATAGGTGACAACGGGCATCCCTGTCTGGTGCCCCTCTGGATGTCCCAAGCCTTAGATATCGTCCTCCCTGTTTTAACTCTTGCCACTGGGTTTTTATACAGCACCCAAATCCATCTCACAAAGCCTTCCCCAAACCCAAATTCCCGCAAGACCTCAATCAACCACTCCCAGTAAATGGAGTTTGAATGCCTTGACCGCGTCTAGCAACATCACTGCCAGGTATTCTTTCTCATATTGCGTTTGCGCCATAAAATGCTGTAGCCGGCGGAGGTTAGCAGTCTTGTTTTCGACCTGGCACAAAGCCACTCTGATCTTCGTGTATCAGGCTACCTATTACTCTGGATAGCCTCTTGGCTAATATGGTGGTCAATATCTTGACATCGTAATTTAACATGGCCAAGGGGCGGTACGAGTCGCATTCGTCGGCTGGTTTATTTGGTTTGGCCATTGGTACTATCAATGTTTCCCTCATACTTTTCGGTAGGGTTCCCACCTGATATGCCTCACTGAATACCTCATGTAGTATCACTTCAGTGATATCTTCCGCAGTGATTTCCTCGTCTAGGGCCTCTCGTTGTGATTTACCCAACGTAGGGAGCTCAATTTACTCTAACGTGACGCATATGTCTGTCAATTGCACCTGGGTGTCATGGGCATATAGCTTAGTGTAGAAGGCTGTGAAGGTGTTGTTAATCGATTGTTGCGTGTTGTGCACTGTCCCGTCTTCCCCTTTGAGCGTTGTCGTTGGGTGTCTAGGATGTTCTTTCCTACACAGCCACGCAAGCAGTCTACCGGGCTTATCCCGTGTGTGTTCTGGCAGTGCGAGTTATGTAGTCGAATTTGGACAGCCTCCCCCATACTTCTTGGCAGGCAGTTCTGGCATCCGCCAGTTTCTTCTCTTCCTCCCTGGTCCCCCGGGTGACAGATTCCAGCTGTTTTATGCCCTCTTCGTGCTTCTCCAGCTCCTCTTTCAGTAGTCTCCTAATGCCTCCCACACCTGCTATGACCTCGCCCCTTATTACCACTTTCAGGGCCTACCACAATGTGCTCCAGTGATCCACACTGCCTCGATTTATCATGATGTATTCTTCAAGTTTGTCCCCAAGTTCCCCTCTAAAGGCCTGGTAAGTGAGTGTCTCCGTGGGCATTCGCCATATTGGTATGGGTGGCCGGGGCCCTGCTATCGCCCATTTCATGAGAAGGGGTGAGTGGTCGGAAATTGATCTTCCCATGTATTCTATCGAATCTACTTGTGCTAGATGTGCTTTATCGATAAAGAAGTAATCTATCCTCGTGTGCAGACCGTGTGGTGAGGAGTAGTGAAAATAGGCTCTATCATTGGGGTGGCATTCTCTCCAAGCATCTGCCAGGTCGAGTTGTTCTAGCGTGAGGTTCAGCGCCGCTGGGGCCGCCTCAGCTCGATTCGGTGGTGCAGACCTGTCCAGTTCAATGTCTTTTACACAGTTAAAGTCTCTGCCCCAAATGTATAGGCCCGCCGGTGTTGGAGTATTTTAGTATAGAGCATGTTGAGGTGTGCGGGTATGCCGTGATTGGGAAAATAGGAGTTTACAATGCAGAACTCGGTTTGGTCTATTGCTCCCCACAATACCAGGTATCTACCTACAGTGTCCGCTTCAGTTCCTAGCAACCTGAATGGCACCCTTGGGTTTACCCAGGTGAACACCCCTCTTGCGTATTTGGAGTAGGTGGCCCCGTGCCCTGGCCCCCCCAGCAGTCTTTCAATTTGGCCATGGTCTCGGCCGTGAGGTGGGTTTCTTGGAGTAGTGCTATGTCCACCTTTTTTCTGTGTAGATAGGATTTAATTCTGTTCCTGCATATGTAGGTGCCCATCCCACGTCAAAATTCTAAGTTGTTTTGCCATGACCTGTGCTCAGCGAGTCCGAGTTACGACTCCCCCACACCCCTTACACGCTCCCGGTAGTCTTGGCAGGGATCCCATCTCCCCCACCTCGCTGTGCACCCACCTCATTTTCCGCCGTAAGCTTGGACTCCCGCCACCCTCCATTTTTCATTATGAAGACATTCGAACAGTATAAAAAGCAACAGATAACACTAACCAAACAGTTGTGCACAGTCACTGCGTCGTGACTGCCGTGCTCAGGGTCCCGCACGCTGTCTTGCCTCCTCCGCGGCATCCAGCGCAAGTGTTTGTGTGCTGACAAAACGTCTGCACTGGTCATTCTGTGGGGTGGGCTTTCCTGTGCAGGCTAGTCGGCCAGGTGTGGTATCCAGCCATCCGAAAAAAATATTGCTTCAGCGGTTGTTACCTTTTAGTGTCTTGGCTCAATTTAAAGTGACCTCGGGAGGTCGCACTTTCCAGGGTTTAGTCATTATGTGGTGAGGTCATATTTCATACGCCCTTTTCCTTGTCTGCTAGATTATGTTCTAGCCACATGTTAGCAGCCGCTGGTGTCTCCAGGAATATGTCCCGCCCTTTGTGTATTATTTTCAATCTGGAGGGGTATAACAGCATTTCTGAGGCTTGTGGAATCTGCTTAGATCACATGCTGTGCATAGGCCGACATCTAGTGAAAGCTGCGGAGTATTAGTTTGTTTTCCGAAAATTGGGCGTCGACACAGGGCGTGCCATTAATACTATCCCTAGTGTGACGTCCACTGTACCCATGATCCCTCACGCGTCTAGGACCCTCAGATTGTTTTTTTCTGCCATGCTGGTCGTAAGCACTGTGCGGAGTTCCCTGACTTAGTCAGATTTTGCTAATATTGTTATATATTTCCCCGTTTATTCCACCTCTACGTCGAGTCTCCGAACATCAACACTCGACGCCGGATTAGAGAAAAATTCAACCGTCGGACTACAGTGACGGATTTGGGCCTCGGAAGTCCTCTGGACTCTGCCCTGCAAGTAGGGAGAGTGGGGGGTGGCACATATCCTACACTCTGATTAATATAGGTACATTACTTATATTCCTACACTCCCAGCCCGCTGCCATAGGGTGCGTATGGAGGGCACCCCCTTTCAATTTTGCCCCAAGTGCAACTGCAAGTATCCTTGGGTTGACAGACACGCCACGTGTAACCTCTGCTTGCCGAGGGACCACCCCGAGGCGAATTGCAGAGCGTGCAGTCGGTTTAAACCGAAGACCCTTAAGGACCGTTCGACAAAGCGTTGGGCCCACCACGCCAGGCGACAAGAGGCCATGGCCGCGGAGGGTGCCTTCAGCGATGGCAGTAACGGCGTACTTTCGGACGGCGAGGGATATGTGGCGTCGATGGACAGCCAAGCGCAAGTCCCCGACCTCGGAAGGTTGTCCGGCAGGGCAGCTACGGGGAAGACCCCCGGCGACACGAGCGCTACCCACACCACTTCCAGCAAACAAAAGTCCAACCGAGACTCGACATGCACGTCGAGTTCTCCGAAAGAGGCACGTAGAGAACAGTCCACCGAGTCGGTGTCCTCTGGGCGTTCGCGTTCGAGATCGCCTCATGACACCAAGCAACCCTCCACTGTTGCTAAAGGTGCCTCGCTCCCCTTAGTGACTGAGGTTCGGTCGTCGGAGGACGACCCCGACCTCTAACCCCAAGCCGCACTCCAGGAGTCGGCGTCTGCAGGCAGCGGCAAGGCTGCTACCGAATCCCTTACACTCTCCAGAGACAGGACTCTACCCCCGAATTTCGACGCCAGGCATCGAAAACCTCTGAAAGGGCCCAAAAGTCGGGAAAGCACTCTTCCACCCACGGGGAAGGGTGAAAACAACGAAGTAAGCAGTCCCAGCCTACTTCTACTCCCAAACTACTTTCTACTCCACCTAAACAGACGCACAAGTCTCAGTCCCCTGTCCCTAAGGCCCCTGTTCAGGCCAGTAGGTCTAGCCAGGACAAATCTCAGTCTGTTGTCCCTAAAACCCCTGTTCAAACCAGTAGGTCTAGTCAGGATAGAACAGGGAAAGCACTCCAGGAAAGAGTTATTCCCAGTTCAAGGGAATGGTTCAGTGGTTACATAGACAGAGTGATGTCAAGAATGTCATCATTGGCAGATTTCTATGCCAAGAACCCGGAACACTTTCTCTCTTATACCCCAGAAGGGTCAACTCCCTCAGGCTCGAAGGATCCAATACCCCCATGTAGGAAGTCCCGGGGTGAAGCACCAACTCAATCTTCAGACCCCTTCTATATACAGCCCTATTCTCAATACTAGGAAGATCCATCCTTTGTTGAGGATCCAGACGTGGGCATGTTCGAAGAACAAACTGGGACAGGCTATTATGCGGATGATGAGGACCAAGAGGAGGAGGAGGAGGAGGAAGAGGGCGACCCAGATACATACAGGGTATATTCCCCGGTAGAGAAAGAGCCCACGGTTACAGACTCCCCTGTCGACAACCAACCTCTCCTGAATGAGGTCCTGTCCAGAGCGGCACAGCAGTTCCACATTGACACCCAAGGTGCTCAGGAAGAGAGGGATTTTGCAGAGGAACTGGTGGGAGAAAGGAGACCTGTTGCTCAGGCCATCCCTATCCTTAAGTCAATACAAAGGAGGATAGACCCTGCCCTTGTTAACCCCAATCTCACTAGGGCAGTAAACCCCAGAATTGAAAAGCTTTTCAGGGCAGCCCAATCTGACCCACTATACATAAGGGGACATCTCAAACCGGACTCCCTGGTTGTTACAAACACCCGTAAGAGGGCGGGAACACCCTTGTCATCGTCCGAAGCTCCCCCGACAAGGAGAGCAAGAAGATTTATGGCTTGGGCAGGAAAGTAGCCTCCATTTCCGCCTACCAGGCAAGGATTGCAAACTCCACCACCCTGCTGGCTAGTTACAACTGCCACCAATGGGAAGAAGTCGCGGCTCTCATAGACCCCGCCCCAGAACCCTTAAAAAGCCAATTGGCACGTGTTTCGGCAGAGGGGAGAGCCGTGTCAGGTTGCATTTTAAAATCAACCTTTGATGCCGCGGATAACGCTGGCAAATTAATTGCTGAGAGCACGGTCATCAAGAGGCATGCTTGGCTCCGGCAGTCTGGTTTCAAGGCCGAGACCCAAGCATCACTGATAGATAAGCCGGTGGAGCCGGATCTATTGTTTGGAAAGGCGTTCGAGGATGCACTGAAGAATGCCAAGGACGAGTACGAGACACTCAAGTCCCTAGGGCAACTAACCAACAAACCCCCTAACCACAGAGGGAATGGCAATTTTCGTCGGCCTCGCGGACAAACTCCCAAAGAGGCTCAAACTATTCCCAGGGCCAGGGTACTACATGGAACACTAACCAGCAGTCTACCCAGAGTTATGGCAGGGGTAACAAAAGAGGTTGTGGTAGGGGTAGAGGCAGTCCCAATAAAGGAGGGAGCACGCCTCCACCAAAACAGTGACGCTCCGTTCAGGGTCCCTTCTCACGCATCCCCAGTAGGGGGACGCATTTCCATCTTCACCCAAGCTTGGGAAGGGATCACATCAGACAGATGGGTGCTGTCCACAGTGTCCGCAGGATACTGCATAGAACTCCTAGAGCGTCCCCGAAACCACCCTCCACGACAAAGAATACACTCCTTAGACCACCAGAAAATCCTACTCAAAGAGATCGAAATTCTTCTCGCAAAGGACGCGATAGGACTCGTCCCGGGACACCAGGTAAACAAGGGTATTTATTCAACTTACTTCCTTGTGCCAAAAAAAGATCTGACAATGCGCCCAGTATTGGATTTACGGCCTGCAAACAAGTATGTCAAGCCCCAAAAATTTCGCATTACTACTCTACAAGAGGTAATTCCCCCTCTTAAAAAAGGGAGATTACATGGCAACATTGGATATGAAAGATGCCTATTTTCATATTTCCATGTTCCCAGCGCACAGAAAATATCTGCGCTTCAAGGTGGACAGTCAGCACTACCAGTTCAAGGTACTGCCCTTTGGGATAGCTTCGGCTCCAAGGGTATTCACCAAGGTACTGGCGGTGGCGGCGGCACACCTACGCAGGGAGGCAATCCCAGTGTACCCTAGAACTATCAACCTCCTCTTCAAATTGGGCTTCTCCATAAACGAGAAAAAATCAAGTATGGTGGCCAGCACCTCCAAGCAGTTCCTAGGAGCTGTTCTAAATACTCAAGAGGGGGTTGGCTTTTCCTTCAGAGGAAAGAATTCGGAATATACTACTGCAAATTCCACAATATCAAACCGGTCGCCAGATAACAGTACGCAAAGCAATGCGTTTGCTGGGCATGATGGCGTCATGTATTTACCTGGTCCCCCATGCACGCCTGCGCATGCGTCCCATGCAAGAATGGCTGGCGAAACTGTGGTCTCAGGCAAGTGGTCAGTGGGACGATCTAGTGGTCGTTTCGCCAACACTCGTACAAAGCCTCCACTGGTGGACAAGAGACAATCTATCAAGGGGAAACCCTTTTACGATCCCGAGATACAGGCGGTAGTCACGACGGACGCATGCCTGACAGGATGGGGAGCGCACCATCTCCACCACACAGCTCAGGGTCTCTGGTCTCACACTGGCCAAGAATCACATCAACCTGCTACAGCTTCTGGCAGTTTTCAGAGCGCTTCAAGCGTTCGAGCCCCACCTACTGAACCTGTCGGTGCAGATCCGGACGGACAGCACTACAGCCATGTTCTACCTGAACAAGCAAGGAGGGACTTGGTCGCCAAATCTGTCCAGACTTGCCCAGAAAATTTGGATATGGGCACTCAGACGGAACATCTTTCTGTCATCTCAACATGTTCCAGGGGATCTCAATTCTCTAGCGGATGCTTTGAGCAGAGATCCCCTTCCGGAGGAACACAAATCTTGTCTACACAGAGATATCGTAGAAGATCTCTTCTCTCAGTGGGGTTTCCCCACTATAGACCTATTTGCCACAAGCGAAAACAGACAGTGCCCAGGATTCGCATCCAGGTTTCCCCAACCAGACTCCCTGGGGAACGCCCTGTGGATGAACTGGTCAGGGATGTTTGCGTACGCTTTTCCACCAACTCCTCATCAGGAAGGTGGTGAACAAGATGAACAGAGAGTCGATGACGCTTGTCCTAGTTGCTTCCATGTGGGCGAGACAACCGTGGTTTCCACACCTACGCAGACTCTCGGTGTGCAATCCCATCAAACTCCCGGGCTGGGACAACCTTTTGTCCCAGCACCAAGGTCAGAAGGCGCATCCTCAACCCAACTCCATGAACCTAGCAGCATGGCTCCTGAGGTCATAGAGTTTGGACCTCTCAATTTACCACAGAGGTGAATGGACATCCTAAAAGAGCCTAGGAAACCGAACACGAGGCATTGCTACTTCGACAAATGGAAGAGATTCGTTATCTGGTGCCAGTATAAACAAATCAACCCAGTTGATTGCACTCCTTTCACTATCGTGACATACATGCTCCACCTGCTGGACGCAGGGTTGGTTTTCAACTCACTAAAGGTACACCTGGCAGCACTGTCAGCGTACACCACCTCACATAGCAAGGTGTCGTGGTGGAAGGTACCCGTGGTTAAAGCCTTCATGGAAGGAGTAAAGAGACTTCATCCTCCTATATCTAACCCACCACCAGGATGGGACCTGAACGTGGTGCTATCTAAACTCATGGGCCCCCCATTCGAGCCCATGCATAAGACAAGTCTCAAACACCTGACCTATAAGACTGCCTTCTTAGTAACCATTACATCCATAAGAAGGGTCAGTGAAATTCAGGCTCTGTCAGTGCAGGATCCTTTCTTTACTATTCATAAGGATAAGCTGGTTTTACGGACACACCCTAGGTTCTCACCTAAGTTTATTTCTAAATTCCATGTAAACCAGTCCATCGAGCTTCCGGCTTTCTTCCAAAACCCACAAAGCTCGGCTGAGGTTAAACTACACACCCTAGATGTGCGTCTGGCGGTCCTTTACTACGTAAACAAGACCAGACCGCTTAGAAAGACAGATCAACTGTTTGTCTCCGTAGCCACAGGCAAAGAGGGAGATAGCGTCTCTAAGGGTGCCATCTCCAAGTGGATTGTCAACTGTATCCAGTTGTGTTACTCTCTTTATGACAAAACTTTGCCTTTTACGCCCAGAGCCCACTCGACAAGAGGCATTGGGGCCACTCTGGCTTTCATTGCAAATGTGTTCCCCTTGACACCATTTGCAAAGCAGCTACTTGGAGCTCTATTCACACTTTTACTCAGCACTACTGCATTGACACCCATTCCAAGACAGATACTCAAGTGGGACAAGCGGTTCTAAGACATTTATTTGCTCATGACCCTTCTCAAATCCCACCTCCTTCTAACACTGCTCACTAATCTATGCACAGCATGTGATCTAAGCATATTCCACAAGCCTCAGAAGGAATACATTACTCACCGTAATCGTATTTCTGATGCTTGTATCTGCTTGGATTCACATGCGACCCACCCTTCCTCCCCTCTGAGAGAAGGCGCATGGATGCTTGTAGTCTTATCTTATCTATCTTCTATCTGCTTGGATCATCTGTACTCACGCTACTCCTCATGCTACCTCATGTCAGGAAAAATACTCTTTCCTGGAGTGCTTTCCCTGTTCTATCCTGACTAGACCTACTGGTTTGAACAGGGGCCTTAGGGACAGGGGACTGAGACTTGTCCGTCTGTTTAGGTGGAGTAGAAAGTAGTTTAGGAGTAGAAGTAGGCTTACTTCGTTGTTTTCCCTCCTCCCCGTGGGTGGAAGAGTGCTTCCCCGACTTTTGGGCCCTTTCAGAGCTTTTCGATGCCTGGCGTCGAAATTCGGGGGTAGAGTCCCTGTCTCTGGAGAGTGTAAGGGATTCGGTAGCAGCCTTGCCGCTGCCTGCAGATGCCGACTCCTGGAGTGCGGCTTGGGGTTAGAGGTCGGCGTCGTCCTCCGACGACCGAACCTCAGTCACTAAGGGGAGCGAGGCACCTTTAGCAACAGTGGAGGGTTGCTTGGTGTCATGAGGCGATCTCGAACGCGAACGCCCAGAGGACACCGACTCGGTGGACTGTTCTCTACGTGCCTCTTTCCGAGAACTCGACGTGCGCGTCGAGTCTCGGTTGGACTTTTGTTTGCTGGAAGTGGTGTGGGTAGCGCTCGTGTCGCCGGGGGTCTTCTCCATAGCTGCCCTGCCGGACAACCTTCCGAAGTAGGGGACTTGCGCTTGGCTGTCCATCGACGTCACATTGCCCTCGCCGTCCGAAAGTATGCCGTCGCTGCCATCGCTGAAGGCACCCTCCGCGGCCATGGCCTCTTGTCGCCTGGCGTGGTGGGCCCAACGCTTTTTCGAACGGTCCTTAAGGGTCTTTTGTTTAAACCGACTGCACGCTCTGCAATTCGCCTCGGGGTGGTCCCTCGGCAAGCAGAGGTTACACGTAGCGTGTCTGTCAACCCAAGGATACTTGCGGTTGCACTTGGGGCAAAATTGAAAGGGGGTACCCTCCATACGCACCCTATGGCAGCGGCCTGGGAGTGTAGGAATATAAGTAATGTACCTATATTAATCAGAGTGTAGGATATGTGCCACCCCCCACTCTCCCTACTTGCAGGGCCGAGTCCAGAGGACTTCCGAGGCCCGGGTCAAGGCCAGAGGCCTTCCGAGGCCCAAATCCGTCGCTGTAGTCCGACGGTTGAATTTTCTCCGATCCGGCGTCGAGTGTCGATGTTCGGAGACTCGACGTAGAGGTGAAATAAACGGGGAAATATGTAACAATATTAGCAAAATCTGACTAAGTCAGGGAACTCCGCTCAGTGCTTCCGACCTGCATGGCGGAAAAAAACAATCTGAGGGTCCTAGACTCGTGTGGGATCATGGTTACAGTGGACGTCACACTAGGGATAGTATTACTGGCACGCCCTGTGTCGACGCCCAATTTTCGAGTTTCGAAAAACAAACTGTAATACTCTGCAGCTTCCACTAGATGTCGGCCTATGCACAGCATGTGAATCTAAGCAGATACAAGCATCAGAAATACAATTACGGTGAGTAATGTATCCCATATTTTATGTTCAGTTGTCTTAATCTTACCTTGATCGGGACGTAGGAGTTTCTCGCTCTCTGTACAGATGATGTGTAGTCAGGATATATAGTTATTTTGGATTCACCACGCTCTATTATTCCACCATCTCTGGAGTATATAAGTATAATATCTCTGTCTTGCAAGTTCAGGATCTTCACGATCATTGGGCGAGGGTACGAGCCTGGTGGTGGCTTCTTTTGGAGTGATCTGTGGGCTCTCTATACAGCAAAGCCCTGCGATATTTGCCTGCTCCTATCTCCTGCTGCAGTAGTGTCTCCACAAATCTGGTCGGGTTTAGGCCCTCCGTTCCTTCCGGAAACCTGAGCAGCCTAACGTTGCTGCGTCTGGATCTCTCCTCTGCTTCCTCCGCCCTTGCTTCCAGTATAGCCACCCTTTTTTCTAGTTCTGTTACCTTGGATTTCAAGTCTGTTGTAGTCTCCGTTGTCTCCAGTAGAACTGCTTCGGCGGTGGTTACTCTTTCCGTGAAGTTTCTCGCATCTTGTCTCATCAATTGCATGTCCGTCTTTACCTCATCTATTTTGGTGTCCATGAAGGTTCTCAGGGCTGCTATGGCCTCTAACCCTTGGCCATATCGGGATTCTGATGCCTCCGTTTTGCCTGTTTCCGGGGGGGGGGGGGGTTTCCCCTCCTGCTGCGGAGGGTGTGTTTTTGCTGCTGCAAATGAGTCCATAATAGTTGATTTTGCCTTATCCTTGTTCTTGTTAGAAGGCATGGTGGTTTGTGAGCCTTGCAGCGATTGCACAGCTCTGTCAGGCCTTTATATATGTCTCAGCAGTGTTTCCAATGTGGCTTCGGGGGCAGGGCCAGTAGATAGTGAGAGTGGCAATCCCCGCAGTGCTAGGTGTTTCGGTCTGCTCTGTTCTAGATCGCCCAGTTTGTAGGCACCAGATTACCAGGGCACGTTTTGACCTTTCGCCAATATTCACTCTTCTGCACTAGCTTCTGCCTTCGTTGTGCATTTGCCCCCTAAGCTTGTTTCACAGTCTAGCCCTAGCTGTGTTACGTGGCTACCTCGGTCAGGTGAGGAAAGGGGTTGCTGCTTCAGCTAGTACAGTCTTGGGCAGGGATATGATTTGCGCTACACACTGATTTTGCTGTCCTCCTTGCTCTTGTGCTGCTGCTTGTTCACTGGTGCTCCCTTCTGGATCGCATTTGGATCAGTCCCCTTCAGTGCTGGTGTTAATTAGTCGTGGTGTGTCCACTCGTAGTTGCTAGCTACTTGCCCAACACAGCCATTACTCTGTTAGGCATTGGTCATTCAGGACTCTTATCGCTTCTTCGCGCCCTGGAGTCGCTTATCAGACAATCATGCATGTGGCTGTGCCAGCCTCCTTTTCACCCGCTCCTTGCCGCAAGTCTCTCACCTTGTCTGCTGTGCACGGCCGCTGTCCATTCGGGTCCGCGGTTGGTCCGATGGACTCCTTCACTTGGCCAGCTCTTCAGGATTGAGTGCTTCGTGCCCGGGGGCAGTCAGTCCGCAGTTGCTGGGGGCTTCGCTGCGACTGCCGGTTTTCCCTCGATCTGGCGTTCTTGCTCAGAGCGCGGGCGGCACTGTTATTATTCCGGCTGTCCCAGCCGTCCCCTCACTGCTTGAGGGGGGAGGTATCCGCCTCGGTGCGATCTGTGTCTCCGCTTCTAATCTCACTGCCTGGAGCCTCACCCACCGCGAGTTCCGCTCCGTCCTTGTGGTGGTAATGGTAGGGGATCGGTCCGTGTCCCGAATGGCATCCAGTGTGGGACGAGTCTGTTGTTGTTTGCCGCGTTTGCTCTACGCCTGCAGCGGTAGACGGCCCTTCCCCTACGCACTTCTTTAGTGCGTACTCGCGTCTGCCATCTTGGGCTGTCGAGGCAGTGTCAGTGTGAAGGTCGTTTCTGGCGTTCGTCGGCTCAGTTTAGAGTCGCTCTTTCGCCCTGGGTGTGCAGAAATGCTTCATCTGCCTATCGATGCAGCTTTTAGATGGTTTTGTATGGTTTCACCGCTCATAAAGGATCTTGTACGAGGATCCTGGCTGGAGCTCAACCCCTCAGCCGCCTTACGCCAGGCCACGCCCCCCCTTATTCACATTATGTGGATATTCCTAGCTACCATCATGTTCCCTTTCTGTATAATACCCCACTCTACACCATGTTCAAAAGGACACTTCATCAAGATCGATGAAGGATTAGCCAGACTGGGATGTCAGCGCCATTACCCTATCCCTTGCCCTACCCCATTCCTTCCTTCACTACCCCCATTCCCCAGACATACTGCACCCATCAAGAGTACTTCCTCTAATGCCACTAATAAAATAGCTCTAACCATCCCAAGCATTAGCCACATTTCTCCCAAATACAACCAACCGAACGAGACAAACGACAAGACCACACCCACCCTGGGTATTGACAGGCTTAACAGACTCACGACCATAACCAAAGCCAGCCACCGAGCATCCACACTTACCACATCTACCAATACATCCACCAAGCTAGACCCCACCACTACTAACTGCAAACTTAAAGACCTCCCTAAGAAACGCACAAAATACCAAAATAACTCCAAAACCTCTATTCACACCACTAACCCAGGCACTACACCAGGCTATACACTGTCGATTGCCCCTATATCCACACTCAAAGGTGCCCTCATCAACGCGCGATCCCTCAGAACTCATGCTATAGAAATCCACTACCTCATCGTGGACCAACAACTTGATATCCTGGTAGTCACCGAAACATGGCTACACTCTGCTGCAGGCCCACTCCTAGCTCTTGCCATACCTCAAGGATTCAGCATCCTTAGGACAGATAAGAGGACCGACACTCGAGGCAGAGTCGCCATAATAGCCAGAACCACACTGCAAATCAGAGCCTGTCCAATGGATGGAACCTATACAGGGCTATGAGCTACTACTAGTAAAGCTTACATCCAACCCCAAAACCACCACCAATTTCCTGGTAGTGTATAGATCACTGAATAAAAACACTCAGCCCAACCTGGACATCCCGCTGCTATTAACTCCCATTATAAAGCCCAATACCAAATGTATCATCCTCGGAGACATCAACTTAGGTTTCAGTGATCCCTTAGATCTTGACGCATCAGCATTCCACACAGCCATGTTAGATATGAACTTCATACAGCTGATAAACCCACCCATTCCAAAGGTAGAACTTTGGACTGGCTCCTCACTCTTAACTCACAAGTCACTATTGACTCCATCCTCCCCGTAGAGTGGTTGACCACTACGTCATCTTCTTTACACTAAACAATAACTTCATTGACCATACTATCCCCAAAAAACCTAATACCTTTGAAACCAGAAATATCAAAAAGCTGTCAACATACAACCTATCCCCAACTCTGAATGCAGCGCTAGCCATTACAACACCAGAGACTAATAATCCTGATTACCTAGCAAAACGCTACCACCAAAATCTTACCCAAACCATTGACCTACTCGGTCCCATCACCAAAACTCGCAGGCCCGAAAAACGATCCTGTTTCTGGTTCAATCAAGAACTAGTGTCCCTGAGACGCATAAAAAGATCACTCGAGCACCTCCACAGGAAAAACACCACCTCAGAATCAGCTAAAGCCTACAATGAAGCCAATAAAAAATACAAATCAGCCATAATTTCCCAAAAAGCAAATGCCTTTAACCTTCGCATTACCAATGCCTCCTCAGACAGCAAAGAACTGTTCCCTATCCTCAGAGAGCTAGAACATTCTTGCCCAGTTCTAGCACCCACTAATGCTAGCAAAGACTGGTATACCACAATAAAAGACACATCAGCATCCAAAATCCTACTACTTCAAAAGAAAATTGATAGCAAAAAACCCTCCTAGCGGAAAACACTCCACCCACAATCACAGTGAATCTATCCAACACCACTCCCAACACCCTATTTTATTTCACTCCTGTCTCACACAAAGAAGTGCCAGACACCATAGCCAACCTCAAAGCCTCCAACTGCAAAGAAGACCAATTCCCCTCCCACTTAGTTAAACTCTGTGCCCCCACCCTAACACCCATTATCACCAAACTTGTTAATGCTTCCTTCCACACCAACACAGTCCCCACCAGCATTAAAAAAGCATGGGTGACCCCCCACCCCCTGCTAAAAAAAACGACTTTGGATCCATCGATCCCTGCAAACTACCGACCCATTACAACAGTCCCGTTTCTCCTGAAAATAATTGATAAAATAGCTTACTTCCAAATACAAAACCACCTAGAGCATCATCAGCTACTGGGGGACCGACAGTCCGGATTCTGCCTCAATCATAGCACAGCGACAGCCCTTCTCAATCTGAAGATCCAAACTGATGCCACCAGAGAAGCAGGCAAACTCTGCTTACTAATGCTTTTGGACCTCTCGGTGGCATTCGATTTGGTCGACCATGACAAACTCTGTGACACACTAGCCAATAACTTCTACCTGTCTAAGGATGCCACTGACTGGATCAAATCCTTTTTAGCAGACAGGACATCAAGATTGTCCATCGGCAAAGAAGCAGCCGACCCTATACCAGTTCCCATTGGCATCCCACAAGGTTCCTGCCTATCTCCCACATTGTACAATGCCTATACCAAGTTGCTCTTTGCAGCCCTGGATGCCATGGGTGTCATCTACACCAATTTTGCAGATGACACCCAGATCCTTATCCCACTAACTGGCAACCACGAGCAAGACTCACTGCTCATCAACCAAATCTACTCCCTCATGCAAAACTGGATGGCTAACAATAGCCTTTGCCTCAATGATGACAAAACAGAGCTACTTATATTAGTTTCATCCTCCAAAATTGACACTCTTCAGCCTGTTTATAAGTCATTCATCATTGATGGCACCACGATACCAGCTATTAAACAAGTTAAGACACTTGGTGTCTACTTACACGCTACCTTAACCATGTCAAAACAAGTAAACACCCTAGCCTCCTCCACCTCCTATACCTCCAAACTCATTTCCCTTAGTCGCAAATTCCTATCAACTGATAACTGCGTTACATTAGCAAGAGCACTTATACTTTCCAAGTTCGACTATTGTAACATCCTCTTCCTCGGTATATCCAAAACCAACATAGCCAAACTCCAACTTATGCAGAATAAAGCCCTCAGAGCTGCCCTAGGCATAACCAAATCTGATCACATCTCCAATATCAGAAGAGACAACCACTGGTCCAAGCCAGAATCCTTTTTAAAACCCTAAGCATCACGCATAAATGCATTGCCAGCAAAGCTCCTAAATATCTCATCAACACAGTCATGAAGAAATCTCAGACCAGACTTCTCAGATCCAATAACAATTCACACCTTGAAATTCCACGATCTAAAAATGAGAAAGCGGGGGGCAGCAGCTTTAAAGTCCTTACTCCTAGACACTGGAATCCCTTACCCACCAATATCAAGAACGAAACAGCCTACCCACAATTCAAAGAATCATTGAAAATGTGGTTATTCAACCAATATTAACTAAGCCATGATCACCAACCCTTCCCAACTTCACCCCCCCTCATTTGTATATACACTGCATGTAATATTTTGTATTGTTTTATTGTATCTCTGCTATAATATAAAGATTGTATTTACCCACTGTCTGCAACTACGCCGTGATACCTCCAGGTCTGGGCATATAATAAATGTAATAAATAAATAAATACAATAAAAGGCCAAAACAGTCTCTCTGCACTGGCAGCCTTAGGGACGGCCAAGTACCCCCAAAATAAATGAGTTACACAGGCAAGTGAAGCTAAAAAGGCTTCCCTTACTTCCCAAGTGAGCAAGGATTCCAAAACAGGGTGATCTACTGGGGGTCCCATTGAAATCACTTGTGGGGAAGCTTCAGAAAGAATCGGTTCCCTAAATCTCATGGTACTGCTATCTCATGCCAGGAACGGTCCATTCGATTAGCCTCATGCTTCTTATGTACATTCTCTCACATTCCCATGTATTGTCTCTGATGCCCAATGAAAGGGTGTTGAAGAAGGAGGCTGACACACAGGTGGCATGGAGCTAGTTATAAACCTGTATTCATCCCTATCTTCTAAGAGGGGTTTCCCTGCTTCAAAACTGATACTAAAAGGGTCTGTCAGAATGTCTGTCAAATCAACCCCCCCCCCCGTTCTGTGTCACAACCTACTTCTATCCCTCACACTACAACTAAATGATCATCTAACAGAAAGTTCCTTCTCCAGGAGAATGTTGCCCTTCTCCTGATGCTTGGATAGCGTTCAAAAGAATGTACTCTTGCAACAGAAATATGTCAAAGGGAATGACTCCCTTTCCCTGGCTTGCGGGTTTCACACATCCTTTATACAATTCCAAATTCAGGACAATGGCTGCCTTCTGCTGGTGTAGATCAATACAGTTTCCAATAAAACCAGGGGTATTGACTCCCTTCCCCTGGCATCTCTACAAATCTCTTTGTTATCAGGAGAATGACTCCCTTATCCTGGAATTGCTTGGCACAGTTCACAACAAGGCCAGGTGGAATGACTCCATCCCCTGGTGTCTTTAGGGTATGTTCAAAGCACTTTGGCCCCTTCTCCTGTAGAGTGACTCCCTTATCCTGGTGTCTCAAAGGTCCTTTCTCACAACCCTCTGCTTGATGTACACTTTGCTTCTTTGCTGATCACTGGGCTTAGTACTGCCACTGCAACGAGGAAGTTCTCCTTGGTTGCTCAGTTACCTTTAGTTGCAGTGGTGGTCCTCTTATGCTTGGTTTGTACTGGTTGGGTTGTCCGACCCTTCTCTGGTCATCACTCAGATTATGGTGACTGCTGCGACAAGGAAGTTCTCCTCGGATGCTTGGTTTATACTGGTTGGAGTCTCTGGTCTGCCTACAGTGTCTGAAACTCCTGCTGGTTTCTGTGCCTGGTGCCTATCCCGACTGGGTTCGACATGGCCGCGCTGAGCTGTTGCTTAGTCCAGCGGTATTACGACCCTCACCCCAGACCCCCACTCGCAAGCCCATTTGCCAGGTGGGATCAGGGCTCGGATCTCTATTAAGGCCTTGAAGGCCTGGCATCTACTCCCAAGGCTGTCTTGGGGCCAGTCCTGGCACATATGGCACCAGGCTCATACACCTTGAAGAACATGTGTGCAGGGGACTACTTATTTCATTTGGGGCCTTCAGCCAACATGGAGGCACCAACATAACTTGGCTCCTAAGAACCAAGTTATGCGGTATAGTGTTTTGGGTGTGGTGGCCTAGGGACTACGTTACCTGGACTACTTTGTTGAGGCTATTTAAACCACACCCGAACAAGAAAGCACGCCTCGCGTTACTTTGCAGTCTGCAACGTGACGCTCACCGTGTCCAGCGATACCCACGAGCCTCGGAGAAGCAAATCTGCAAGGAGACAAAAGGAACATCGTTAGCAGCATCTTACCTGCAATCTCCAACTTTTATCAGCTTGCAGCTCCAGTGAACAGCTTCCTCCTGGATCTGCATGCCTCCTGGACCAAAAGACCTGAAAGAGGAAGGGAAAGGACAACATTAAAGAAGGCATATTAGACATTGCAAAACCACAAACTGCACAAGAAGCTTACCTGGCTGGTCGCCTCCCGGCCGGCATCGCTCCGGAATTCCACACACGCTGGGGAAACACCGCGACCTGCAAGGAAGGAAGAAAACAGGTTAGCAAAGGCAAGACAATGCAGCGCTGCGCATAGCGCTTGCTTACCGCATCGTAGAGCACATCACGTGTCAGCATTTACCGGCGAGGCCTAACTCAGCCAGTTTGCCACGCTGAAGCTCCGCACACCTAAGGGAGAAAAAAAGACATCATTAAACAAGAAAGGCATGCAAGAATAACAACGCTATACATTAAAGCTGCAATAAGACCTACCTGAGAGACACCAAATGGGCCTGCGCCAGTGAAGTAACTTGGCCGCACACGCCCACAAAAGACAACGCGCCCCTGCCAAGAAGGCAGAACAGAGAGAGCACGCCTAATTCCATAACAAGGCGGAACATTCCCCGCAGACCACATCTGAAAAACACTGGGAAGAAGATACCAGCAACCAACCCGGCTGAGTGGCGTCCCCGTGGATACCAGGTGAGCGTAACAAGCGGCTGTCCTTATACAACGTTGCCAGTCCAACTCTGGTGGATTGTAATAGTCCTCATCTCTGTTAGTAACTTGATCCTCAAGCCTCCGATGGGCCACCTCTAACCAATCTAGCACAGTCCATTACCTTCATGTCTCTTCTTTGTCCTAGTACATTCGGTTTTGGTTTATAAAACAATACATAGGTTTACGTTCAATAAAATGGGTCTGAAAAGTGGGGAGGGCAAGGGAATGTTGGGGAGTGACATTTAATGGGCTGTAACCCAGATGATTGTCCTTGTCCCCAGAGGGGAGTCCCTCCCCATGAGGTCCTGCTGCATTAAACCACCCATAGGGGGAATATTGGTTTGTGGCCGCACCTGCCTAGCCTTACAGTGAAGGGCTCCCTCCTGGGGAGAAGTGACGTCATTCAAAGATTTGTCATATCATATACTGCCACAGATCTACTGCTTCATGTGTCAAGGTTTAATCCCCTAATTCCCATGTGCCAACACAATCATGACAGGAGTAACTTCACTTTCCCAGGTTTATCCTGACATGCCTAATCGGCTGTCGGTGTACTGGGGGATGTTTTGCCATAAGGAGCCACTTTTGCATTCACCTCTAGCTTTCATGGATATTGGGTGTGTGCTAGGGAGTGTGTTATAATGTATGTCTCCCTCTTATTACTGATTGTGGTGATGTCAGTGTAGAGTGTACGCTATACCTGTGATGTGACTATGGATGGAGTGTTGTGCTATCGATGTATGTTCCAAAAGGGGACAGTTGGAGAAGGAAGCTGGCTAGGAAGGACGTGCCGGTTTCCACTGTACTATCTTAAGCAATAAACCTACAGTGAACTTACCTGCTGGCTCAGGTGTGCTGTGTACATTGCCACTTTGTTACAGAGTGCTTTGACAGTGCCCCATCCACATATGTAGTGCATAGCGATTCTTCATCTCTCAATCCTATTCCAAGGATTGAAGAAGGGAGAGTGTGAAGGGGGTGGAGTTCTTAGGGACCAGCCAGCACTGAATCTGACTTAATCAATTCCTGTGGTTGGGCAGATTTTGGACTACGTTTGCTCGGATGTTGGTATCTTGCAGTGGGTAAGCTGAGCTGTGTCTGGACCTGCTGAAAGTCTGCCTCTGCAATACTCAAATGCTTGGGACACAGACACCCAAAGTACATAAAATGGATGCAAGTCGTATGTTGGTAAGGTTTGCATAAGTGCTGCAGAGGGATACAGTTCATTGATGTTGTAGTCGTAGCTTCTGCTCAGGATTAAGGTATCGAGAAATGCATGCTGTTTGGAAACGTGTTTGAAGGAATGCCCTATTGTAACTGTAACATACGTTTGGACGGTACATGATGTGATGTGCTTTTTCTCCCCTTTGCACTAGGTATAATTATGGTTGGCGTCATTGTTGGCTCGAAGAAGACTGGCATTAACCCAGACAACGTTGCCACCCCAATTGCAGCTAGTTTTGGGGACCTCATCACCCTGGCCATATTGGCGTGGATCAGCCAGGGGCTTTATGTTTGTCTCGGTATGTAAAGTTATTTTTCTTGGAGGAATAATGCTTCAGACATGCTTTTTGGGTTTATTTGTGACATCACACATGTGCAAAATAGGGGGTACTGGCACAGAATGTGATTTGAATGTGCTGAACAGTGTGTTCACAGTGGTAGGGTCTGCATACCCTCATAGTACGCTGTGTGCATATGTGGAAAATACAGGTAGTGTGCCCTGGACGTTGTACAGCCCAGGATGGAACTCACCACTGTTATGTATGATGTTAAGACAAGTGTGCTGAATTAAGCACCCTTGCATGTACTTTTTGGTTCTACCCATGTGCTAGAATGGTTTATTCCATCAGAGGAACATGTTTTAAATTTGGTCTGAAATTTACTTTAAGCTTATGATATTGGGTGTATCCAAAGTTACATCATGCTACATAATTCCAAGTACATGCACCATTGTGTCACACCCGAGTTTGTCCTTTAACTGAATTCCGTGCTGGCACAGGTTTTACTACAGAAGTCTGCCTCTTTTCTACATTGAAGAGCTGTCGTGGTCCGTTTTCAAAACCAGAATCCTCTTTGGGTGCTTCAAAGCTTCCAAGCCAAACTTGCTCTTCACACTCAATGTCAAATAGTCTTAGAAAGAAGTGTCACTTAAGTCCAGTAAGTAGTTAAAAGACAAACAAGGAAACACACCGGAGGTTCTGTAGCATGAGGGCTGAGCTCAATTACTGGCAACGTGTGGTTGCATATAACACATTGGTTGTCCAGTCTTCAGTCCAAGCTCTTTTGTAGATTTTGTTGCTTCACAGGGTCTCTGAAATAGGGATGGTTGCCTTTCTTCCCAAAGTTGCTAAACACCAGAGTATGTTTAAAACTGCATTGGAAACACAAAGTACTAAGAGCAACATAGATTGTTGGGGGTTTATAATCTCACATACACAAATCTGCACCTCACCAAGTTTCCTTAGTTTGGGCCCTGAGACCAATGATCTGAGACCCCAGGCTGCTGATTTCAAGTGCAATTACTGAAACGTGGAATAATTGCGAACTCTGAAGAGGTTTGCGAAGCACGGTCACAGGTTTGGAGTCATTGTAGATACAAGGGAGCTGAAATGAGTTAAGGCACTGTGGAAGAACCTGCTACTTGGGAGAAACAAAGTATGCATATTCCCTGCATCGCTATGCTGCATTGCCTCTGAATTATTCAAATACTGGCGAGGGGTGCAGGCGATTCGTAACTTGCTGTCCCTGGCACATGAGCCACATACCAGGGATTCTGGAAAATGTAGTTTCCCCAACATACCAGTTTTCTAACCCCTAGGGTGTGAGAGAGCCAATACCGCCCCTAGTGGCTGATGTCCATCATAGTCCTGGGGTACAGGCACTTTCCCTGCCTCTCTGCCCATCTGTGAGTGTCACTGGAGCTGATAGAGGAGATTCTGGTACTTCTGGTTTGGGGAGCCATGGAAGTCCAAGTGAATCCTCCAAAGTCCATGTAGGCTGCCTGTTAAAGAGAATGTAGTGTGGCAAGCCAGAATCGGGAGACGTTTAAGCAGGTATCATTTCCAAGAAACGTTTTATTTCCTCTTCTGATTTAAAAGATCTCACCTTTCCCTAACTCTATGATACTAAACTCTACTCTATACAAATTAAGGTAACAAGGAGTGCTCGTAAGTGTGTCAAAATGGTCAAACATAATTGAAGTCCTATGTCCAGAAATCCTATTTTAGCCTTCTTTCTCTCCGTACTGTTCAAAAGAAAATTTATAACAACTAAGATATACTTTTGGGCCTTGCCCAGGGAAAGGGCTGGCTGCTGGCTTCTGACTCCCACCTCTGTCTCTTTACCATAGGCCCATGCCTATTTGTGCACATTACAAAACATATAGTTTGTGTACAACTCGAGTGCCGTCCCAGGGTTCCAACTGGGCTCTCTGGTTCTCCTTGAAACTTGTGTGTTCACAGTCCTTCTCCCTTCAGGGAGACTTTTGTATTCCCCCCCTTCCCGTTGTCCGGCGTTCTTTCAGTCTCCCTTTCCCACTCTGGGCTCTTCGATTCTTTCACCCACACAAGGCTTCTCTGTCTTGTTTTCCCACTCAAGGGCTTCTTGCTGTTTCTCTTCCCACTCCGGGCATCTTGGCTTTTCCCCCATACCAGGGCTTCTCCATGTTTCTCACCCCATTCTGGGGCTTCTGTTTCTTCAACACCAGTGCTTCTTCCTTTGGCCTTGCCGCCCATCTCCCATTCCAATGAAGTCACTGGATACCTCGGTATGAAGAGTAGTGCTCCCTGGTAGGGCCTCATAGGCTGACTGCCTCTCGTCTCGCTTCAGAGCCTCCTATGCGACTCCTCACCTAGATTCTGCGGCGGTGGGCATCTCCTGATCCGTGCTGGCTCGGTACAGGAGCTTGTGGATGGTATTCTGTTCTTGCTTGGGCTGCCACACCCTACGGCTCTGGTTTTCACCTGCCGGGCCACGTTGACTGTCCAAATGCGGATTTCCAAGTGCAACGCAACGTCTGGTGTTCTGACTGTGAGCATTTCATTGTGTGCTGCGACGTAATTAAAGTCTGCAGGCTGTGCTGATACTTCTTCCTGATTGGTTCCGGAAGCTGGTTTTTCTGTCATTCTGCCTTAAGGGGATGAAATCAAGAAAACCATTGCTAGGTTCTCATACATCTTAGTTCCTGCATACCCCATAACGGTGTTAGTCTGGGGAGGGGAGGGATGATGCTTTAAGTTTTCCTCTGAGGTTTCCCTGTCACCCAAGGGGCAGTCTCCTCCGGAGGGATCCCACTTCAGTCTCCTAGGGCATGTTAAGCGTAGCTGGCTTACCTTCCTAATCCCAAAGGGGGTCGCTCCCCCTTGGTGAGAGGCGACAAACTCCTTGGATTCATCATATACCCCAGTCACTTACTGAAGGCCACCAAGGAATCGGCAACACCAAAGCCCCACTAACAAATGTTTTTTGGAGCTAGACCAGAACACTGAAGACATCATCTCTACATGCCTAATGTGGCACGCAGCCAGCAGGGCTGACCCTCTGCCGCATATTTCAACGCAAGGCCAGCCTGGACTACTGCTCTCTGTCCCGTGGTTGGTACCACTTGGTGCTGATGGCTGACCATTTGTGGTATCCTGAGGTAGAGATGTTCCACTCAACAGCTGCAGGAACTGTGATACCCAATATGGGTATCTATGGGAAGGGAAGTTTGAGAAAGCTTGAGTAAATAATAGTGGTTCAAGGAATCACAGAAGAAATCTAGATCTACAATGTACCACTTTTCCAAGGCACTGATGGATCACTTCTTGCTCGCTGCAATCGAATTGTGATGCTGAGCGGTTTATGTGCACCTTGTGATGAATCCTCACAAAATCCCTACCTAAAGTCTCCTGCCAGGTGGCCTGGGGAAGGCAGACTCATTCTGAGCCTAACACTGAGGGTGGTATTAGCCAGGTGGATCACCTGAGGGGGGGAAAGCTCCCCAGGGAACACAAGGATTCCGTTAGGAGAGACACTGTATTTGTCATCTTCAGAAAGGGAGATTTCTGTGATATCAGAATATTGAATAGCTTATTGTCAGAGTTAAACTTCCCTTCCCATAGATACCCACGTTGAGAGTAGGGAGAACTCTTGTAATCAACGGAGAAAGGATATCATTGGGAATCGACACATTAACACTTTGACTTCTGGTGAATATAATTCTTCCTTGAATCGGAATCAACCATTACATCATCTAAAACACTTATCTAAGAATGTAGCCACTAAGCAATATAAATCCAACAAAGCTGAAGTGTATAATTATGAAGAAAGTGGCAATAGAAACATTGGGGACTTCAAGTCCCACAATGCCCTAAGTAGTGGGACGAGGAAGAGAGCCTCAGAGGCACTAAACTCCAGAGGCAGTCTAGTGGTTTTAATGACCCACACCTGAGCTGGACCTTTGAATATATAAGGCCCCTCAGGTGCAGTCCATTAGAACAGCAGGGTGGAGTTGCAGACCCCACCAGCTGTAGTTGTTGTGAAAGCAGAAGGGAGCCGCTGCTAATTGGAAAGCTGGTGTTGGTCCTGAGGGGGTCTCCAAGGTTGAAAGCCTGAATTGCAGAGTTTGCGCAGCGGAAAGCGGTATTGTGGCTGACTTTCCCCCTGGGGGGAGGCTCTCCTGTGGGCGTGCTGTGTTACAGTGGCAGGCAAGAACCGGTTGACATTTGGAGCGAGGAAAGCTCCTTTCCCGTTCGGTGTGGGCCACTGGAGCCAAGATGTAGCCTGCTGTACAGACCGAGGCAGAGGAAGCAGAACGAGGATGAACAGCAGACCGCACGGATGCGTATGACCCAAACAGTGAGTTTACCATCAGTAGGTAACCGTGGTATGCTCCATACGTGACCACTGAACAATACTAATTATTTTGAATACCAAACTGATAGAAAGAAATCTTATAGCCAGGATAAGGAAAGGGCAACACTGCATCAAGATGACCAAAACAATTATTGCCAAAGTGAAGAGGGGACAATACCTTACAGAACTTATAAAGTATGTTGGCTGAATGACAAGAGAACATTGTTGCAAAAGGGTTTTAATTGTTGCTGCCAGAATAGCAAAAGGACAACAGTTAAGCAAGATAACAAGCATTGCCTAAGGCATACAAAAGCAAGTTTGAGAAAGAAACCTTATCAGCAATTTGTTGATGTGAAAATGGGAAATCCGAAATGGCAGGAGAAGGGCCCTCCTGATATAGAGTGTTCAGAAGGAAAGGAGACAAACCTGCATTGCCTGTGGTAAAACCAAGAGTGGAACAAACACCAATGTGTAACGTGCTTTCCTAAAAGAAGTTGTGACTGCCAATGTGGTTGAAAGTTAAAGAATTTCTTAATGATTTGAAGTTGACCTCACCACACAGTACTTCTAGTAGTGTTAGGAGCTATTTTCCTGGCAAGCGAGTATACCAGGTTAGGGAAATTTAAGTAGTAGTCCTTGCAGGTTAGTGGACCAGTAATAAGCCATTGAATTACTATATTGTGGTCGAATATTTTGTGTCAAGAATAAGTGGTCGAACACTCACTAAAGTGTTTCATGAACTGTTGTGGAATCATCCTCGCCATCTTTGTTGTTAACAGAGGAAATTGTAGAAGTTTTTCATTTCTCAAAAAGAAGTTGAGTTGAACATTTTCTATAAGTGGACTTTCTATAAGTGGAAAGACAAAGACTTTTTTGTCTAATTTAACTATTGGTAATGCCCAAGTGGAACACTTTTGGAATAAGAATAACTTTTATAATTCAAACTTGGATACAAAAAGAACTTGTTTTTCGAGGGGATTGGGTCCTCCGACGTATTCCATATCTATGACAGGTAATGTCCACAGCTGTGCTGCTTCGGAAAATCTTTGGCGTCTGCGTCCGAGGACCTCCTCCGACGGCCGACGTCACCCGATGTGATGAGTAGGACGCACGACGCCCATAGCCTCAGTTCTGTTTTTTCCGTGAACGTGTTCGCTTCGTGAATCTCGGTACGCCTCGACTCGTTGGAGTTGCTGTTTTCTTTCTCGGTTCGTTGAACCTGTTCGGTTGTTGTGAAGACCTGTTTGTGGCGATGTCTTTCTCATCTTCGACCCCGCGTCCGGCTTCAAGAACTGCGGGGACTGTGGGTCCAAGATGTCGGTCACGGACTCGCACGACCCCTGCCTCTGGTGCCTCGGGGAGGCCCACGATACGGACGACTGTGTGCGAAGGCCTTGCGAGAACGCAAGAAGAAACTGTCGGTAGGTCGGGTGTCTAAGCCCCGGAAGTCGAGGTCTGCGGGGCTTTCGACCGATGACTCGAGGGGTGACTCTCCGCGTCATCGTCGGAAGTCCGGTGGGTCTCCTTCTTTGAGTCGGTATCCACACTCCTCCGCCTCTTCTAGGCATTCTAGGAAGCGCCGGCATAGGTTGCCTTCCCCATCCTCTTCCGAGGACTCCGCCCGTCGGCGGGTCGCTTATCCCTCCATGCAAGCGACACCAGAGGAATGGGCTTCCTTCAGGAAGCAGATGCTAGCGATTCTGGAATCGCAGGGCACCGGTCTGTCTGCGCCTCCGAGTGGGGTCGGTCGGCACCGGTCTAGAGACACCGCCCGTACGCCTTCGGGCTCGGGTGATCAGCACAGCTTGCGGGAGAGGTCCCGCTCGGACAAGGGTAGCCGTTCTCGCCATGCACGTTCCAGGTCCTGGTCCTCGACGCGCTCGAGACCGCGTGATCCTGTGCCGTCTTCGAAGAAGACGTCGACGCCTGTGGTGGCGAGACCGTCGACGATTTCTCTCAAGGTTCCGTCTTCGAGGGGGTCGTCGACGCCATCGGCACCCAGGTTGTCGAGAGACACGCTCGGAGCTCCGGCTTCGAGGACTGTGTCGACGCCGCAGATGCTGGAGGCGTTGCAGCTGACGTCAACGCTGATTCGCTCGACGCCGATGCCTTTTCTGTCGACGCCGACTCGCTCGGCGCCCTAGACGCCTTTCGAGGCAGTGGTGTCGGAGGGGCCCCGTGGCACGGGGTTTGCCCCTAAAAAGGCTATGGCTAAGGTCCGGCACTGCTTTGGTCCGCAGAGGTCTTCCTCTCCCCGCCTGGAGTACATTTCAGAGGGTGATGAAGGCTCTGATGGCGGCCTGGTTCCAGTTTCGGTTCCTGATGACCTATCTCGGGCCATAGTCAGTTTGATGACCTGAGGCAGCCACTGCATGATGCCAGTGGACTGGACACCTCTCCGGAGGTGGAGTTTTGTCGGCCGGAGCCTGGCACTCATGCCGATTCGTCATATCGGTGCCTTATGTCTCGGTTACCGAGTACTTGGGTTAGTCAGCTCCCCCAGGGGAGTTTGTTCAGGATGATCTCACGGACATCCTTGATCTATGTCCACCCACTGACCGGGTTTTGCCTTTTCATATGGCTTTGCAGAGAAGGGTGGCGGCGGCTTGGACTGCTCCGGAGAGTCTCCCGGCAGTGGGCAAGTCTTTGTCGTGAAAATACCGTCCAGCCAGTAGCGACCCCTGCTACTTGTCTAGGCACCCCACCCCGGAGAGTTTGGTGGTGCAGGCGGCTACGGCCCCGGCAAAGCAGGCGTCGTATCCTACCATCCCTCCGGATAGGGACGACAAACGTTTTGACGGCTGGGCGAAGAAAGTGTTTTCTTCTGGGGGTATGGCGCTTCAGGCGGCCAACTCCATATGTGCCTTATCTCGTTTCACACACACTCTGTGGAACTGTGTTGCATTAGCGGCTGATCATATTCCCGAAGGGGACGAACGGGATGGTTTCCTTGCTATGGTTCAGGATGGCAAGGATGCCATGTGTGAGGCAGTTCAGTCGGGTTTGGACTTGGCGGATTGTGTCAGCCGGTCCATGGCGGCGAGCACCGTAATGCGCAGGTTTGCGTGGTTGAGGAAGTCTGGGTTCGCTCCTGATGTGCAGTCCTGGCTCCGCAACATGCCTTTTGAGGGTGAACACCTTTTTGGCAGCAAAGGTGACAAGAGCCTTGATAGGTTGCAGACCTCCAAAGCTGCAGCGAAGTTGTTGGGCGCTGCAGTTCGCCAACCTACGCCTTTTCGTCCTAGGGGACAGCAATGGAGGGGAGGTTCCTTTCACTATTACTCGTCCTTCAGTAAAGCGAGAGGAGCTAGCAGTCAAAGAGGCCATCATAAGGGTGCCAGAGGTGGAAACAAAGGTACTCGAGGTGCCAAGGCCGCTCTGGCAGTTGCCTCTTTGCCCTCAGGCAACGCCGCAGCCGCTACCACTCAGTCATGAGGCCAGGTCCCATGGTTCGCCGGTTGGGGGAAGGCTGGTGCAGCATCTTGTAGAGTGGTAAGCCATTACTTCAGATGTGTGGGTTCTGGAGATCATAACCCACGGCTACTGTCTGCCTTTTCGGCAGAGGCCTCGCGACAATCCACCAGGGAACCTCTCTTTGAAGAGTCCGGATCCGCTCCTTGCGCAGGAAATTCAAGCCCTGCTGGAGAAAGGCACCATAGAACTGGTGCTTGTAGCGGTGAGGAACAAGGGATGGTATTCCCATTATTTTTTGATTTCAAAGAAAGACGGGGGATTGAGACCCATCATGGACTTGCGCGGTTTGAACAAACTCCTCAGGAAGGACAAGTTCAAGATGGTGACTTTCTCAAGTCCTCCAGGCCCTTCAACTTCGGGACTGGTTGGTGTCTCTCGACCTCAAGGATGCTTAATTCCATGTGCCGATCCATCCCAAGCACAAGAAGTACCTGAGGTTCGCGGTTGGCGACTTGCACTTTCAGTTTCGGGTCCTGCCGTTCGGATTGACCTCCGCCCGAGGGTTTTCACCAAGCTCATGGTGGTGGTGGCAGCGCATCTCAGGAAAGGGGGGATTCATGTCTACCCCTACCTGGACGATTGGTTGATCAGGGGGAGCTCTCCTGAGCAAGACCTGGATCATCTGTCCGTCACCTGCCACTCCCTTCACAGGCTGGGCTTCTCCCTCAATTTAAAGAAGTCCCATTTGACACCAACGCAGCGGCCCCAGTACATTGGAGCAGTGCTCGTCCCTGGGGCAGTGTTTTCCTCCTCAGGTGAGGGCTCTTCACATTCAGCAGATAGTGCACAAGTTTCAGTTTGCCCAGACTCTCCCAGTGTCCGAGTTCTTGAGACTGCTCGGCCTCATGGCATCCTGCATTCTTCTGGTGCCAGAGGCTCATCTGCGGATGAGATCTTTGCAGTGGGGACTCAAGCTCCAGTGATCTCAGTCCTCCGGCAGGCTGTCAGACCCCGTTCAGGTGCCGCCCTCGGTAGCCCGGGACCTTCTGTGGTGGGCCGTCGAGGGCAATCTGATGAAGGGTGCCCCATTTTGGCTGCCCTGGCCGGAGGTGACGATCGTGAAGGACGCATCCCTCACGGGATGGGGAGCTCATGCCAACGAGCTGACAGTCAGCAGTCGTTGGTCTCCGTCGAAGTCCAGACTCCATATCAATCCATTGGAGCTGAGGGCCGTCAGGCTTGCCCTGAAGGCTTTTCTGCCGACTGTGCGCGGGAAGAGTGTCCTGATTCTGATGGACAACACGGTGGCCATGCACTAGCTCAACAAAAAGGGGGGGGTCACTTCTGCTGTGCAGGGAGGCGATGCAGCTCGAGTTCTGAGCCATCCAGCAGGAAGTTTCGATCTCGGCAGTTCATCTGGCCGGAGACGACAACGAGACGGCAGACGCTCTGAGCAGGCAGAGCACGATCTCTCACGAGTAGGACCTGGCTCAGGAGATTCTCCTGGAGATCTTTGCCCTTTGGGGGACCCCTCAAGTGGATCTCTTCGCCTCCAGTGTCAACCGGAAATGCAAAAGGTTTTGCTCGTGGGAATTTCCTACAAAAGGACCCTTAGGAGACGCATTTGTGGTGGAGTGGTCATTCCCACTGCTGTACGCGTTTCCTCCAGTCCCCGTCATCCCGCAAGTGTTGTGGAGGTTACGGAGGTTCGTTTCCTGGATGATCCTCATTGCTCCGACGTGGGCCCGGAGGACGTGGTACCCGGACCTTCTAGACTTGTCCATCTGCCCTCCACTTCGTCTTCCCTACCGAGACGATCTGCTCTCACGGGGGGGTCAGGTTCTCCATCCAGAGGTCAGATCCCTCAATCTTCATGCTTGGCTTCTGAAAGGTTGAGGTATAAGGATTGGGACCTCCCTGAAGATGTGATGGAGGTGTTGCTCTCGGTCAGGCGCCGGCAACAAAGTCTCTGTACCGTTGCCGTTGGCGAAAGTTCTGCGACTGGTGCAGAGTTCAGAATGTGGATCCTTTTGAATGCGACATTCCCATGGTTTTGTCTTTTTTGCTTTCTTTGGCCCACAGGGGCTTGCAAGTGGGGACCATTAAAGGTTACCTGGCGGCGCTGTCCATATTTAAGCGCTCGTCTGAAGAGTGTTCCTATTTTAGGATTCCTTTAATTTCGCAGTCTTTGAAAGGGCTCACTAATGTGTTCCGTCCGTCACCTTTTTTGGTGCCAGGTTGGGATTTGAACCTTGTTCTTAAGTTTCTTATGGGTGCTCCGTTTGAGCCTTTACATTCTTGCCCTTTGAGGCTGTTAACTCTGAAAACTGTGTTTTTACTTGCGGTTACTTCCGCTCGCAGAGTGAGTGAGTTACAGGCACTTTCAGTTAAGCCACCCTTCACTGTGTTTCACAGGACAGGGTTGTCCTTAGAGTTCGTCCTTCTTTTCTTCCGAAGGTGGTTTCGGAATTTCATTTGAGCCAGAAGGTTGTTCTTCCGGCAATCTATCCTCCTCCACATCCTGGTAAGGAAGAGGAGGACGATCAACTTTTCATTGGTTACGCTGGAAAGCGTTTGGGACAAGCTGTGACGAAACAGACTTTGTCTCGTTGGATTATTTTAGCTATCTCCGAGTGTTACCGCTTGGCGGGTAAGGACCCTTCGGCTGGCTTGCGGGCCCATTCTACCAGAGGAGTGGCTGCGTCTACTGCCCTGCAGAGGGGAGTTCCTATTCGTCACATCTGTGATGCAGCCACCTGGGCTTCAGTACATACTTTTGTACGTCTCTATTCCCTCGATTCCATCAGAGGGCAAGATCTGGCCTTTGGCAAGGCAGTTCTCTATTCCGCAATTTGATTGGGCATGCTAAATTTGTATTCTAAATTCTTTCCCACCTCCTTGCTTGGTACTGCGTTGGGAGTCTGTCATAGATATGGAATACGTCGGAGGACCCAATCCCCTCGAAGAACAAGTTACTTTCTTACCTGGTAACGTTCTTTCGATGGGATGGTCCGACGACGTATTCCATATCGCTCCCTCCCTGCCTTCCCCACTGCAGAATTTCTTTTGCGATTGCAGCTTGCGTTCCGCAAGGCCTTGTGTGTCTGACTGGCAGAAAACTGGTGGCACACGTTCTGGGAAAAAACTATAACTGAGGCTATGGGCGACGTGCGTCCTACTTATCACATCGGGTGACGTCGGCCGTCGGGGGAGGTCCTCGGGGATGGCTCATTGACGCAGGACGTAGACGCCAAAGATTTTCCAAAGCAGCACAGCTGTGGACATTACCTGTCATAGATATGGAATACGTCGTCGGACCATCCCATCGAAAGAACGTTACCAGGTAAAAAAGTAACTTGTTCATTTCAACGATTGAGTGAAAAATACTGCTTTGAATCTGGGGCAGGGGAACTGACCCAGGTTACAAGGATATACAGCTATTGGGTCGGAGTTGAAATTAACTGTTATTTCTGTTACCTATGAATTGCCTGACATTTCCTTTGAGTTTGATGTATGTTTAAGTGTGATGGACAGATTCCTTTTGTTAGTGTTTCCTTGAGTTTATTGATGGGCGGGGACATCTTCATTAGGTTAGGGATAGTGAGGCGTTTATAGAACCTTCTTAAATTAATAGAATGGCATCTTGTGAAATCCCTTGTCCGCCTCATGTTTCTGACACCTCACAACCCTAAATAGTCCTTTGCATTGTAACCAAAAGCAGAAAGGTCCTTGAATTCGGAATATACTCGTTCCATTGGAGCTATAGAGACATCCCACATTTATCTACGTTCTGTAGCCCAGTGTCGGTGAATCCTCATGCTATGACTACCACCATTCCTGCGCATGAATCATGGACAGCCACTGCACTTGATCCAGAGAGAGTACGACGTTGATGAATTCAAGCTAAAGACCACACGAGTGAGGTGTGCAGGACTCTAGAGCACCACATAGAGGTTGGCGACATAGAACTGGTCAAATATATTAACCTAAGAGGCAAAGTACTTACCTTTTGAACCCACCCCACTAACCGGATGCACTGTTGAGGAACGTTAAGGACTGCTACCAATGAACAAGGGGCTGTGACTTGAAACATACATCGCTTCAAGAGACTTGTGGGGAGGCCATGGGTTGAAACTTCCACATGTTTTGAGACAAATCGAGCATTCAACGGACTGGCCTTGGAAACTCCCTGACAACAACTCCCATCAAATGTAGACTTGATCGGGCCCCACCAAGGGAATCTTAATCTGCGATCCATGAATCCGTCCCAGCGAGCAGCTGCCTCGGTATGCTGGCTGGCAGATGAATGACTACAGACGGGACTATGACCTCAATTGATTATCATTAGAGCTATCCCTAATGAGCCTTATGAAACTTAGTGTTTTAACTTATGGGGACTGTTTTATATAAAGAAAGAGACATGGGCGGCACAATTCCATTGTGCTCCAGCTATCGCATGCGTGCACTCCAGCATGTGTATGCGGATTTCCAGCGGGATAACACTGCAAAACAGTTCCCTGTGTCATCTCACTGATTGGCATGCTACACCCCAACCACAGCATTCGGCACCTTGTACACAGTACCCCCCCACACATACTGCCCCCAAACACTGCACCCAACACAAGATACCACCACAATTAATTGCCACATGCTGCTCCTCACCCACTTACTCAAATACACTGCTAGCCACACTATTTCCCCCACAGTGTTCCCTCTGACATGCTGCCCTTGCACGCAATCCCCACTCAAAGTGGTCTCAAGCGTTCACTTTTCACACACACTTTCCACACATGCATGCACACAGTGCCCACACACACTAACGCTGCACCCCAAATACACTGTCCACTCACATGCACACTGCCACACAGGCACAGCCCTACACACTTTGACCGTTACATACATGCCACCGCACACGTTCATTCCATCACCACGTGCACTGCCCACCCGCGCACACAACCTCCACACATGCACTGCTGCCCACAAACACACTTCCTCCAGACACAATAACCAGAATCAGACACACACTTCACACAACACGTGGACACACTGCCTCCTAATCCAGGCACTCTGTATCTACACACTCCCCTTCACCCAGGCACACTATCCACTCACACACACTCACCATGCACAATTTGGACCCCCCCACACACTTTCACTGCACACGTTGCCAAAACACATTGCACACTCACACACTTCCTCTCGCACACACACTGCCCCCACTCACAATCTGCTCACCCCTCCCCACACACACACTTTCCATGCACACACTGCTCTAAAAAACAGACCTCCAGCAAAGACAATGTAGCCCCACACATTCCTCATATACAGCACACCAACAAACACAGCCTCACACACACTGCCTCCTCACTCACAATCTACTGATGCCTACCCATACATGCTTCCCCTGCACACACACACACTGCCCCAAAAACCAGCTCCCCCCACAAAGACACTGAACCCCCTTGTTAGAATGGATTTCTAGCATCTGGCCTGGTGGACAGATTTTAGGACGCCACCCTAGCAATAGTGAACAGGGAGCTCTGAAAGGTTAGCCAAAACCCAATCAAGGTGAATGTGGAGAGCAGTCAAGGCTGTTCTCAGGAGAGCGTGAGTGGAGTCAACACAATATAGCACAAAATAATCCAGTTTAGAAAGGAATGTATAAGATACAAATATGTCTTCTAGGCCTTTACACACACTAAGAAATAAAACTAGCAGGTGATATTATCACACAATAGTCAAACATTTCTGAGGCTTGCGGATCGGCTTAGAATCACATGCTTTGCATAGGCCGACATCTAGCAGTAGGTGCAGTATTGCATGACTTGTTTTCCAAGTTCAAAAAGGGACTTCAACTATGCGTATTTGTAATACTATCCCTAGTGTGATGTGTACTGTGTACCCATGGTCTTTCACGCGTCGCGGTCCCTCAGATTGTTGTTCTTCCGCCATAGTGGTTGGTTGCTTTATGCGGAGCTCGTAGTGTTGCCACTTAATGTTGACTATAATCCTAACTTTCTTCATTACTGTTCTGCCATCGACAACAGAACATCTAGGCGAATTTCTCGCCAGACTTACAGTAGGGAGAGTGGGGATTTCAACATTCTTACATTTTGAATGCCTTTTCCCACTTTCTTTTACACTGGTCGAGCTGCCTTAATATTCATTTACCATCATGGAAAGGACTGCCTGTAAATTGTGTCTGTCCTTTAACAAAATGTTCCAGTGCAAAGGCACCCATTGGGTCTGTAACCACTGTCTTCCCTTGATGACCCTAAAGAGCATTGCGCGTCATGCAGGCTTTTCCGCCCGAAGAAGCTGAAGGAGCAATGCATGAAACGGTGGGCGGCCTACACTATGCAGGCCGAATCCATGTCTCCCACCATCGCTGATGCCTCTTGTTCTCCCTGCTTCTGATGAAGACGCAGCGCTGCTGCATCCCGCAGCCTGCTCAGCGCTGGACTCACCATCTGCCTGCTCATCAGCTGTCCCTGGGTAAGCCTGGACTGTGCTCTGAATTGTGCACGCCGGCACCGTGTGTTTGGTAAATGCAGCTTTTATGCCTTCATTTTTTTCTATATGCAATCCTGCGACCTCAGAAATATAACATCTGCGCCTACATTGACTTTCTTTGTGCTCTGTTCCGACTTCAGTGCTTTTACTAATTGCACTTCCATTGTGCCTTGGCCTCTATAACATGGCCACACCATGATATCTGGGAGTCCCTCACCTCGACCTGGCCCAGCTCCCCCTCCCATTGGTTGCCTTTGATCTCATTAGCCAATAGCAGCAACCGGCAGGTGGGAGCCGGCCCATTGAACCAAGCCCCACAACGAAGCCCCCTGTCAGCTCGCTGTCCGCTACAGGTATGACTTGGTTGCCTGTGATGCTGTGTTTGTCCCCCCAGCCCCATGGTCGCCTGTGATGCTGTGTGCCCCCCCTCCATGGTTGCCTGTGATGCTGTGTGCCCCCAGCCCCATGGTCGCTTGTGATGCTGGGTGCCACCCCACCCATGGTCGCCTGTGATGCTGTGTGCCCCCCCCCTCCATGGTAGCCTGTGATGCTGGGTGCCCCCCACCCCTCCATGGTCGCCTGTGATGCTGGGTGCCCCCACCCCCTCCGCATGGTCGCCTGTGATGCTGTGTGCCCCCCTTCCCCATGGTCGCCTGTGATGCTGGGTGCCCCCCACCCCCATGGTTGCCTGTGATGCTGTGTGCCCCCACCCCCTCCCCAGGGTCACCTGTGATGCTGTGTGCCCCCCTCCCCATGGTCACCTGTGATGCTGTGTGCCCCCCTCCCCATGGTCGCCTGTGATGCTGTGTGCCCCCCTCCCCCATGGTTGCCTGTGATGCTGTGTGCCCCCTCCCCCATGGTTGCCTGTGATGCTGTGTGCCCCCCACCCCCATGGTCGTCTGTGATGCTGTGTGTCCCACACCCCCATGGTCGCCTGTGATGCTGTGTGCCCCCTCCCCCATGGTCGCCTGTGATCCTGGGTGCCCCCCTCCGCCATGGTCGCCTGTGATGCTGTGTGCCTCCCTCCCCCATGGTCGCCTGTGATGCTGTGTGCCCCCCTCCCCCATGGTTGCCTGTGATCCTGGGTGCCCCCCTCCCCATGGTCGCCTGTGATGCTGGGTGCCCCCACCTCCATGGTAGCCTGTGATGCTGTGTGCGCCCCACCTCCCCTCCATGGTTGCCTGTGATGCTGTATGCCCCCACCCCATGGTTGCCTGTGATGCCGTGTGTCCCCCACCCCCATGGTTGCCTGTGATGCCGTGTGTCCCCCACCCCCATGGTTGCCTGTGATGCCGTGTGTCCCCCACCCCCATGGTTGCCTGTGATGCCGTGTGTCCCCCACCCCTATGGTTGCCTGTGATGCCGTGTGTCCCCAACCCTCCATGGTAGCCTGTGATGCTGGGTGCCCCCCAACCCTCCATGGTAGCCTGTGATGCTGGGTGCCCCCCACCTCTCCATGGTCGCCTGTGATGCTGGGTGCCCCCCCACCCCCATGGTTGCCTGTGATGCTGTGTGTCCCACACCCCCATGGTCGTCTGTGATGCTGTGTCCCCCACACCCCCATGGTTGCCTGTGATGCTGTGTGCCCCCAGCCCCATGGTCGCCTGTGATGTTGGGTGTCCCCCCCATTGTTGTCTGTGATGCTGTGTACCCCCCTCCCCATGGTCGCCTGTGATTGTGTGCCCCCCTCCCACATGGTCGCCTATGATGCTGTGTGCCCCCACCCCCTCCCCATGGTCGCCTGTGATGCTGTGTGCCCCCCTCCCACATGGTCGCCTGTGATGCTGTGTGCCCCCACCCCCTCCCCATGGTCGCCTGTGATGCTGTGTGCCCCCCTCCCCTATGGTCGCCTGTGATGCTGTGTGCCCCCCTCCCCTATGGTCGCCTGTGATCCTGGGTGCCCCCACCCCCATGGTCGCCTGTGATGCTGGGTGCCCCCCCTCCATGGTCGCCTGTGATGCTGTGTGCCCCCCACCCCCATGGTTGCCTGTGATGCTGTGTGCCCCCAGTCCCATGGTCGCCTGTGATGTTGGGTGCCCCCCCCTATCGTTGCCTGTGATGCTGTGTACCCCCCTCCCCATGGTCGCTTGTGATGCTGTGTGCCCCCCTCCCCATGGTAGCCTGTGATGCTGGGTGCCCCCCTCCCCCATGGTCGCCTGTGATGCTGGGTGCCCCCCCTCCATGGTCGCCTGTGATGCTGTGTGCCCCCGCCCCCATGGTCGCCTGTGATGCTGTGTGACCCCGCCCCCATGGTCGCCTGTGATGCTGTGTGCCCCCCTCCCCTATGGTTGCTTGTGATCCTGGGTGCCCCCACCCCCATGGTCGCCTGTGATGCTGGGTGCCCCCCCTCCATGGTAGCCTGTGATGCTGTGTGCGCCCCACCTCCCCTTCATGGTCGCCTGTGATGCTGTATGCCCCCACCCCATGGTTGCCTGTGATGCTGTGTGCCCTCCTCCCCCACGGTCGCCTGTGATGCTCTGTGTGCCCCCACCCTCCCTCTCGTTGTCCTCCCCCCTCCTCTTTTCAATCTCCTTCAAGCCATTGCCACCTAAAGTGACTTTCTGCATTTGTACACTGCTGCCGCCCTGCAACCTGGGGTTGGGCAACATGTTTGTGCCACCTAAAATGACTTTCTGCATTTGTATGCTTCTACCATCCTTCAACATGGGGTTGGGCAACATATTTGTGCCACCTAAACTTACTGTCTGCATTGGTATGCTGCTGCCGCCTTGAGACATGGGGTTAGGCAACATGTATGTTTTTGCAAGCACTTATGCAACTAAGTAAGACTTCTGTAAAAGCGTCACGATGCCCAAGGGCTGGTGAGTGCTTTATAAATGCATATAAAAAAATAAAATAAAAAAAGAAGACTAACAACAAGGCAGTAACGTCTCCTTTTCGAAAGCTGATGACATAGACGAGTCGGTAGACTCCCGCGTGTCTGTCCCCAGGCCTGGTGACAGGGACACTCACTTGCATACACAAGGGGGTACACAATCTAAACACACAACCCCACGTCAAACTTCGATGGATTCGTCGAAAAAGGCTCTAGCGGCAACAATGGTTTTGTTAAAACATATATAGAAATCTCCAGGACCCTTGTGTCTTGAGCCCGCTACGCTACCTGAAAGCTCTCCACTGGCTGTCGACTGCAAGGATCAAGTTCAAGACCCTCTCCATTGACCACAATGCTTTCTGGGTCCGGGCCCACACTACATCCAACTTTCTCTTCCAAAATACCTTCCTCCTCGAGACCTTCGCTCAGCTACCTCAAACTCTACGAGGGTCAAACGCTTCTGAGGCAGAGAGTGGGGGGTAGATCTCTCTTCTCTGCAGGTACCTCCCTCTGAAATGGCTTCTCTGCCCCCCTCAAACTTGTGCCAGACCACCTGAAGTTCTGGAAGAAACTCAAGACCTTTCTTTTCTCCTCTGCTTTCTCGCTCTCTCTCCCCTGCTGACTTACCTGTCTCCTGCACCGACTGGTTACGTAACCACCAAGTCTACTTGGTGCCATGTTGCTCCATAATCGGTCTCCCCTGCACTGCCTCCGGGCCTACCACGCACTAAGGGGCTATAACTGATAACCCACAGCCCCCCTGCCTCCTTGAACTTACCCAGAGCTGTGCTGCCCTGGATGCACTTCCTCAGAGCAATCGCCTCCCTGATTGCACTCCTTCACCCCTGCCGCACCCCATCCCCTTCCCTCTCCCTGGCACTCCCCCTCCTCCCTTCCCCCTTCACTTTACGTCATCACACTTGCCCGAGCTGAATAATGCAAGGCTTAGTAAGATCGTTTGTCTTGTCCCCCCTCTGTCTTCCCTCCCTTGTCTTGTCACACCTAGAAACACTTGTTTACAGGCGCGTTATAAATGACATATATCCTATCATTTTGCACTCTCGTCCAGCGTATGACTCCAGAGCAGGAAACGCACATTGCCGCCCATAAAATCTTGACGGTTCCTGTTTATGTACTGCTGAAACAGCCGTCTAAACAACATGATCATCCAAAACAAAGGGAAAAACACACGAAATGCCCAGAACAACTCCCTACACGTGTTTGGACTACTGGGTCCTCTACAATACAGTCTGTCTCTACACCAGTAACTTCTCCTCAGTTTACTAAAGCTAATAAAACGATGTCTCAGTCTCTACATCACAAGAAAAAAGCTGTGGTTCCAGAAGAAAGTTGTTCCCTTTCCACATACCCCTAGAACAGGTACCTGGACTAGAGATGGATTGGAGAAAAACCATGGAGAAAGTTTCTGAATTAGTCCCATTTCTGGATATATTCCCAATTAAATGAAAATCACTTAGTTTAGACTGCACTTAACTCCCAGACATTCAGTTATTGATCTCACATCTAGTATATTTCAGGATGACCAAAATGACCATTATTATGACCAATTGCAACAATAGCAGGGGGTGATGGTCAGGGCACATGGCTAGCTGCTCCCACTCAGGGGGTTGCAGATGAGTCAGATATCCTTTTTGGGGTCGACGACCCTATAGATCAGCCCGGCGACACATCTCCTACACATGACCAACTTTTTTTAACATCTTTTTTAAAAAAGGCATCTGAACATTTCCAGATTCAGACTCCAGAATCGGTGCCTGATGCTGATTTTGACAATGACATCGTGGATGAAAAAAGACCTACCAGCCAATCGATTCCTTTGTTGTATTCCATTAAAAAGAGAATTGCACCTTCCCTGCTTACTCCATCCCTTACACGTGCCGTTAACCCACTCCTTCAGACCCTCTTTACATCCTGGGTCACGTTAAACCAGATTCTCTAGTGGTTACAACTACTAGAAAACGTGCAGGTGTTCATTTATGAAACACATACGCACCTCCAGATGAAGGATGTAAAAGGCGTTATGCATTGGGGAAAAGCGGAACCACATCTGCTGCTTACTCTACACACATTGCTAATAATGCCGCCCTCTTTACTAGTTATGTCGCACAGTGGGGGTTCCTTCAGGACAATTTAGACAATGTCCCAGAGAAGTTAGAAGGAAAGCAGGTCACACACAATATTTTAAAGAACACTTTACTCTGCGGAAACAGCAGGCAGAATTCTTGCAGAGGGAACTTTATTGAAACAGCATTCATGGCTTTGTAATTGAGGTTTTAGACCAGAAATTCAGGCCACCCTCATTAATATGCCGGTAGAAGAATCAGTCTTGTTTGTTAAAGCTGTGGACAATGCCTTAGAAACAGCTACAAAACAACACGAAAAATTGAATACTTTAAACCACATCTCCAACAAACCATATGTCCTACATGGGGTATTGAATACCTGCCGGTGGTTTCATTCGCAAGGCTTCTCAAGACGCACGCAGTCTGGGTTCTCCTCTGGTTCTTAAATATGGTATTCATTGCAGGGATTATCATCTCACTTCCAAACTTCCCAACAACGAGGCATTAGGCGATGCAAAGGTCGGGGTAGAAGCGTAGCCACTAGAGGCTCTTCTATCCGCACCAGCAAATAACTCACCCGTCTGGGTCCCTCCCAGGCATCCCCATTTGGAGGCTGAATTACTCAATTCACCCACGCATGGGAGGAAATAACATCAGATCAGTGGGTGTTAACAACAGTAACCAACGGGTATTCCATAGAATTACTCCAAAAACCATGCTGCCATCCACCAAGAGCAAGAAGGATGTTAAGAGAATATCAGCTCATCCTACAAGCGGATATAGAGACTTTGCTACAAAAAGGAGCAATATAACTCGTCCTTGTTCGACAGGTAAACAAGGGTATCTATTCGGGGCACTTACTTATTGCCAAAAAAGCCCAACCATGCACCCCGTATTAGATCTGTGTTCTGCAAACAAGTATGTCAAACCACATACATTCAGGATGACTATGCTACAGGAAGTAATCCCTCTTCTAAAACCAGGGGATTACATGGCAACACTGGTCATGAAAGATGCATACTTTCATATTTTAATGTTGCCATCAGACAGAAAATACCTAAGGTTCAAATTAGGAACACACTACCAATTCAGGGTGCTAGCATCCAGCATAGCCTCTGCGCCAAGGGTATTCACAAAAGTGCTCGCAGTGGTAGAAGCACACCTGCGCAGATAGTCAATCCCAGTGCACCCTTCCCTGGATGACTGGCTGAGAACAGGAGACCCGCCACAAGCTTGTATATAAAACACCCAACAGACTACCAGTCTGCTTCAGAAACTAGGCTTCTCAATCAAAGAGAAAAAAAGTAATGTCTCTTCCCAAGCAAGGTGAAACAATTTCTCAGGGCATTCGGACAGAGGATGTTTTAGTCTTCCCCCTCAAATGAGAGGGTTAAAAACATGCTCTTCAAATCCCACAACATGCAGCCAATTATCGGGGAACCCTTCGAAAAAGCAACTTGCCTTTTCGGGATGATGGCCTCGTGCATTTACCTAGTGCCATACGCTTGGGTGGCATGCGTCCTATGCAAGAGTGGCTAGAGAAACAATGGTCACAAGCAAGCGGTCACTGGGACGATCTAGTGGTCGTTTCGCAGTCCCTCGTTCACTTTCTGCAATAGTCGACAAGAAAATCCTCGGCCATGCTCGGATCCCTTTCAAAAACAAAAGTTCAACTTTGCATCTAGTCTTCCGGGCTCAGATCCCCTTATTACAATGTTCGGACAATATTCTTTCTCGGGTGACTCACGGTTCATCCCGGATCCTCCTCATCCGGGTTCAGATCCCTTTCTTTTACCCAATTAGTCTCCCTCAGCCGGGTTCGGAATAATTGCAGTGTACATTAAACAATGAAAGTCTTTTGAATGTGCACAGGGTTTAGCTTGACCGTTGCAGAACCACTTCGATCTCAAGATTCCCTTTTCTCACACTTAGCATCAGTTGGATACCTAAGAGACATTCGAATGAGCACCCATGTGGCGCCGGACCACTCTGTCTATGGTATCTTTTCTTGGCCTCCCAAAGTTCAGTCACTCCTTTGGTTTCTAATTATATTCATGTCGCCCATCACATATGTCTCACACACTGTTCTCTTTATATATCTTCATACAATGTTGCTGCTTGCTGAGTTCCTAGGTATCCTACCTGGTAGGATGGGGAAAAGGTATTACCGGGAAGGGGATACCGCGTCTCACCGTCCAGTGCCACAGTTCAAGACCCCTCACCCAGGTGTTCCTCCCGCAATGGTCCACCCCCAGGAACTCGATCCAAAAGTGATGGCTGTGTCCTGTCCACCTGGATGACAGATCCCCGGGGACTAGCAGGTGAGACCTTTGGGTTTCTAGCAATAGCTACTGGAAGTGAAGGTGACCCTGCCTCTAAATCAGCTATTTCAAAGTGGATTGTAAGATGCATTCAACTAGGTTATTCTTTATCCAAGAAAACTTTACCTTTCACGCCCAGGGCACATTCACTTGAGGCACAGGGTCTACTCTAGCATTTCTTGCAAATGTAACTTTTGATGCCATTTGCAAAGCAGCTATGTGGAGCTCAATTCACGCATTCACCCAAAACTACTTCTTAAAAACACATTCAAAGTAAGATTCACTGGTGGAACAAGCAGTGCTAAGACATTTTATTGCTGCTGTACCTTCAAACAACCCAGCACGTTCTCCAGGTACTGCTCTCTAGTCTATGCATAGCATGTGATATAAGCAGATCCACAAGCCTCAGAAGGCATAATGTAATCGTATTTCTGATGTTTTTCTGCTGAGATTTACATGCGCCCATCCTGCCTCCCCTCTTGGAGTTGAAGGTACATGGACATCTTACACTTTTCTTTTTCTTCTGTGTATTCTCTGTTCTCACGCGTACACTTTATGCGCCCCCTGTTACAAATAAAAGAAATCTCAGGGACCTCGACATGTGAAGGGCCATGGGTACAGAAGATGTCACCCAAGGGGTAGTATTACAAACGCGCCCAGTCGACGTCCCTTTTTGAACTTTGAAAACAAGTCAGGTAATACTCTGCACCTACCACTAGATGTTGACCTATGCAAAGCATGTGAATCTAAGCAGATAAAATACGATTACCGTTAGTAATGTATGTCAGATACTTTCACCAGAGGTTCTTAAAATGCATTCAAATGACCTAATAAGCACTTGAAGTAAGTAAATGAATGCAGTGAGGATGGAACCAAGTCACAAGTGAATTTCCCTAACTTCAGCAGTCCAATCCCTAAGAAGAATGGGGTATTGTGCCCAAATGTCCCAGGAGCCGCAATGCTTCTTCCCATAATGTAGTCTCTATAGTTATGTTCTAGTTTTACTTGTGTTGGTGATAGTTCAAAGAAGATATTCAGCAAGGTCACTAGATAAGTAAATCGTGCTCTTATTTTTCAGAATATACTACCCAGTTCTGAAGACCAAAAGGCGGTGGAATGGAAGATTAGGATACAGAGGGGCTGGCTCCCAATATTAGACTAGTCAGGGGGTGGGGGGCAAATGCTTTGCGTTTACTTACCCTTCGGACTCCGATTTTCCCAGATGACTTTATGGGTAAACTGGAGGTAGCTGGAGATTGGTTTTACCACCGTTGCTTCCAATGAGAGGTGCCCAGGAGTTGTGCGAGCAAGGATTCTTCCAGTCAGGTCCAGATGCAAGATGCTACACCTGGCGATGAATAAATGCAAGCCTCTTCAGGAACCTTCACAAGACGGGGGAAGGCGCGTTCCAGTGACTTCCACTACACACAGACGACGGCAGGTGTCGTTCGCAGTATCCCTGAGACAGGATCCCTGAGGCTGTGACGCTGAAAATCGGAGGGGAGGCGACTTGTACCACAAGCTGGTGTCCACCGAAGTTCTGAGTGCTACCGCGGAATGGTGACGCTTCTGATGAAGTAGCCCACGAGAAAGCTGGTCAGTCCACTGGGTAGTCCAGGGACTTTTTGAAGGCTCATGACTGCTGGATCTTCGAGCACAATAAGACTGGTCGGACCCCACAGCAGAAGGGTTGAAGCACTGCACAGGGTCTTCGCAGAGCAGGTAGTCCAACATGGCTTTGCACTGCCAGACGTAGGAAGGGTTGCTGGGCCTCAACAGGAGTCTTCTTCAGATCTTCAGTCGGCTATCTTTCAACAAGGCATTCTTGGGTTGAAAGCTGATTGGAAGAAATGGCTGCAGGAGTCCTCTTCTTATCCAAAGTGGCCATGGAGTCGCTTACCCACAATCTGAATTTAAAACAATTTATTTAAAATGTTTTTGTTTTTTTTGTTTCCATTTTTTTTATCTAGAATCTGGACTCGAACCTAGACTCTAGACTAAAAAAATTTGGCCTTCAGCATGCAATGACTATCGCGATTCTAGACAAAAAGAAATGTAGTGATGCCGTATACAGGTAAATGGCACCATTACATACGAAATCAAAGCTTTAAAAAAAATGTAAAATCTGCTTTGATCATTTTTTTCATCACAAAAATTGGCAAAACAAGCTTTGGCAAAGCCACTGCTAGCTCTTTTATAGCTATTAGATAGTTTGCCAACCACTGGCCATGCATATGCTCAGGTACGCAAACGTTTTGCCAGCTGTCACCATCTTATGGACAGATATCACTGTGAAGGCAGAGCCTTCAAAGGCCCATCTCCTTTCCACACAAAAACCAAAACGGTGGGCTTTATCACTACTTGTTTAATCATGTCGGCTTAGGTTCCTAAAGACTGCATGTTAGTGCAATGTAAAGAAAAGAGAGAGACATTCAAATATTCATTCAGTTCAAATATTCGTGAGTTTTATATTGTACCTTGATGTCGCCAGCAGCCACTTCATAATGAAGTTTTATATATAGGTGATTTGGGGAGTGTTCTCACCTTGTGCTTCGCTTTTGCTTCCACCCTCACTATTTTTGTTTTCATTTATTTACCTGTGTCTTCATCTTCATCTTCATCTCGTTTTTACTCTTGAAATTTCACAAATTCTTCTTTCTTCTTTACCCATGTCTTTTTCGTTTCATTTCTTCGATTGAACAAATATGCTGTGAAATTTTACGCTCATCTTGTAAAAATCACTTCGGTGATTACATACTCGTATAAATAAAAAAAATTATAGGTGATTTATAAGGAGCCGGGTGGTGCCAAACGTTCATTTCATAGCGCAGGGCACTTGCTCTCTAGGTGCCATATGTGCACAATAGGTTTAGTGGGGCTTTTTCCATTGGAAATCAGGGAGCACTATTGATCACAATTAGGTACACCCTCAATTTCTCCAACAGAGATTTCAGGGGAAACCTGCTCAGGCACCCCACTATTCATCAAGTGGCTTTTGATGAGGACAAAGGATTTCAACTCACACCAGAGAGGACACCTCGACTGAGGGGACTGAGACAAGTGTGCCTTGTACCAGACAGGACACCCATCACTGCAATGCTCGATGGTTAGACCAAGTACATGACTACAATCAATTCACCTCACACAGGACACCATCACTGCAATGCTCGACGGTTAGACCAAGTACATGACTACAATCAATTCACCTCACACAGGACACCATCACTGCAATGTTCGATGGTTAGACCAAGTACATGACTACAATCCATTCACCTCACACAGGACACCATCACTGCAATGCTCGATGGTTGGACCAAGTACATGACTACAATCCATTCACCTCACACAGGACACCATCACTGCAATGCTCGATGGTTAGACCAAGTACATGACTACAATCAATTCACCTCACACAGGACACCATCACTGCAATGCTCGATGGTTAGACCAACTGCATGACTACAATCCATTCACCTCACACAGGACACCATCACTGCAATGCTCGATGGTTAGACCAAGTGCATGACTACAATCCATTCACCACAGACAGGGCACCATCACTGCAATGCTCGATGGTTGGACCAAGTGCATGACTACAATCAATTCACCTCACACAGGACACCCTCACTGCAATGCTCGATGGTTAGACCAAGTGCATGACTACAATCCATTCACCTCACACAGGACACCATCACTGCAGTGCTCGATGGTTAGACCAAGTACATGACTACAATCCATTCACCGCACACAGGACACCATCACTGCAGTGCTCGATGGTTAGACCAAGTACATGACTACAATCAATTCAGCTCACACGGGACACCATCACTGCAATGCTCAATGGTTAGACCAAGTACATGACTACAATCCATTCACTTCACACAGAACACCATCACTGCAATGCGCGATGGTTAGACCAAGTACATGACTACAATCAATTCACCTCACACAGAACACCATCACTGCAATGCTCGATGGTTAGACTACAATCCATTCACCTCACACAGGACACCATCACTGCAATGCTCGATGGTTAGACCAACTACATGACTACAATCCATTCACCTCACACAGGACACCATCACTGCAATGCTCGATGGTTAGACCAACTACATGACTACAATCCATTCACCTCACACAGGACACCATCACTGCAATGCTCGATGGTTAGACCAACTACATGACTACAATCCATTCACCTCACACAGGACACCATCACTGCAATGCTCGATGGTTAGACCAAGTACACGACTACAATCCATTCACCTCACACAGGACACCATCACTGCAATGCTCGATGGTTAGACCAAGTACATGACTACAATCCATTCACCTCTCACAGGACACCATCACTGCATTGCTCGATGGTTAGACCAACTACATGACTACAATCCATTCACCTCACACAGGACACCATCACTGCAATGCTCGATGGTTAGACCAAGTACATGACTACAATCCATTCACTTCACACAGAACACCATCACTGCAATGCGCGATGGTTAGACCAAGTACATGACTACAATCAATTCACCTCACACAGAACACCATCACTGCAATGCTCGATGGTTAGACCAACTACATGACTACAATCCGTTCACCTCACACAGGACACCATCACTGCAATGCTCGATGGTTAGACCAACTACATGACTACAATCCGTTCACCTCACACAGGACACCATCACTGCAATGCTCAATGGTTAGACCAAGTACATGACTACAATCCATTCACCTCACACAGGACACCATCACTGCAATGCTCGATGGTTAGACCAAGTACATGACTACAATCCATTCACCTCACACAGGACACCATCACTGCATTGCTCGATGGTTAGACCAACTATATGACTACAATCCATTCACCTCACACAGGACACCATCACTGCAATGCTCGATGGTTGGACCAAGTACATGACTACAATCCATTCACCTCACACAGGACACCATCACTGCAATGCTCGATGGTTGGACCAAGTACATTCACCTCGATGGTTGGACCAAGTACATGACTACAATCAATTCACCTCACACAGGACACCATCACTGCAATGCTCGATGGTTGGACCAAGTACATGACTACAATCAATTCACCTCACAGAGGACACCATCACTGCCATGCTCGATGGTTAGACCAACTACATGACTACAATCAATTCACCTCACACAGGACACCACCACTGCAATGCTTGATGGTTAGACCAAGTACATGACTAGAACCCATTCACCTCACGTAGGACACCATCACTGCAATGCTTGATGGTTAGACCAAGTACATGACTACAATCCATTCACCTCAGGTAGGACACCATCACTGCAATGCTTGATGGTTAGACCAAGTACATGACTACAATCCATTCACCTCACACAGGACACATCACTGCAATGCTCGATGCTTACACTAAGTACATGACTACAATCAATTTACCTCACACATGACACCATCACTGCAATGCTTGATGGTTAGACCAAGTGCATGACTAAAATCCACTCACCTCACACAGGACACCATCACTGCAATGCTTGATGGTTAGACCAAGTACATGACTACGATCCATTCACCTCACACAGAACACCATCACTGCAATGCTCGATGGTTAGACCAACTACATGACTACAATCCATTCACCTCACACAGGACACCATCACTGCAATGCTCGATGGTTAGACCAACTACATGACTACAATCCATTCACCTCACACAGGACACCATCACTGCAATGCTCGATGGTTAGACCAACTACATGACTACAATCCATTCACCTCACACAGGACACCATCACTGCAATGCTCGATGGTTAGACCAACTACATGACTACAATCCATTCAACTCACACAGGACACCATCACTGCAATGCTCGATGGTTAGACCAACTACATGACTACAATCCATTCACCTCACACAGGACACCATCACTGCAATGCTCGATGGTTAGACCAACTACATGACTACAATCCATTCACCTCACACAGGACACCATCACTGCAATGCTCGATGGTTAGACCAACTACATGACTACAATCCATTCACCTCACACAGGACACCATCACTGCAATGCTCGATGGTTAGACCAACTACATGACTACAATCCATTCACCTCACACAGGACACCATCACTGCAATGCTCGATGGTTAGACCAACTATATGACTACAATCCATTCACCTCACACAGGACACCATCACTGCAATGCTCGATGGTTAGACCAACTACATGACTACAATCCATTCACCTCACACAGGACACCATCACTGCAATGCTCGATGGTTAGACCAACTACATGACTACAATCCATTCACCTCACACAGGACACCATCACTGCAATGCTCGATGGTTAGACCAACTATATGACTACAATCCATTCACCTCACAGAGGACACCATCACTGCATTGCTCGATGGTTAGACCAACTACATGACTACAATCCATTCACCTCACACAGGACACCATCACTGCAATGCTCGATGGTTGGACCAAGTACATGACTACAATCAATTCACCTCACACAGGACACCATCACTGTAATGCTCGATGGTTGGACCAAGTACATGACTACAATCAATTCACCTCACACAGGACACCATCACTGCAATGCTCGATGGTTGGACCAAGTACATGACTACAATCAATTCACCTCACACAGGACACCATCACTGCAATGCTCGATGGTTGGACCAAGTACATGACTACAATCCATTCACCTCACACAGGATACCATCACTGCAATGCTCGATGGTTGGACCAAGTACATGACTACAACCCATTCACCTCACATAGGACACCATCACTGCAATGCTTGATGGTTAGACCAAGTGCATGACTACAATCCATTCACCTCACACAGGACACCATCACTGCAATGCTTGATGGTTAGACCAAGTACATGACTATAATCCATTCACCTCACACATGACACCATCACTGCAATGCTTGATGGTTAGTTAGATGGTTAGACCAACTACATGACTACAATCCATTCACCTCACACAGGACACCATCACTGCAATGCTTGATGGTTAGACCAACTACATGACTGCAATCAATTCACCGCACACAGGACACCATCACTGCAATGCTTGATGGTTAGACCAACTACATGACTACAATCAATTCACCTCACACAGGACCCCATCTTTGCAATGCTTGATGGTTAGACCAAGTACATGACTACAATCAATTCTCGTCACACAGGACACCATCACTGCAATGCTCGATGGTTAGACCAAGTACATGACTACAATCAATTCACCTCACACAGGACACCACCACTGCAATGCTTGATGGTTAGACCAAGTACATGACTACAATCCATTCACCTCACATAGGACACCATCACTGCAGTGCTTGATGGTTAGGCCAAGTACATGACTACAATCCATTCACCTCACATAGGACACCATCACTGCAATGCTCGATGGTTAGACCAAGTACATGACTACAATCCATTCACCTCACAAGGGACACCATGACTGCAATGCTCGATGCTTAGACCAAGTACATGACTACAATCAATTCACCTCACACACGACACATCACTGCAATGCTTGATGGTTAGACCAAGTACATGACCACAATCCATTCACCTCACATAGGACACCATCACTGCAATGCTCGATGGTTAGACCAAGTGCATGACTACAATCAATTCACCACAGACAGGACACCATCACTGCAATGCTCGATGGTTAGACCAAGTACATGACTACAATCCATTCACCTCACACAGGACAACATCACTGCAATGCTCGATGGTTAGACCAACTACATGACTACAATCAATTCACCTCACACAGGACACCAGCATTGTAAAATTGAAAGGTGACCATGGAGGTAACACTAAAACAAGTGCACCTCATTACAGGAGGTGCACTTAAAAGTAAAAGTGCCCCACAGATACCTCAACCAGAACATGACGTGAAAAATAAAGTACTGAATTGCGACCATCACTGAAGGATTGTAACAAGCCTACAACACACCGGAATAGACACCAGCACTGCAATACTAAAAGGTGGCGCACACTGCAGAATTAAAACAAACACCTCAACCAGGACAAACCACCTGTATTAAAATATTGAAATGCGTCCTTCAGTGCAAGAATGATGCAAGCACAACCCACACAGGACACCGCCACTGCAATACAGAAAGGCATTCCTCAGTAGGACTGACATAAGTGCAAACTATATATAACAACTTCTGCAAGGTGTCCAGTGCAATATTACTAAAACAAGTACCATCAACTGAGAGGAACGTCACTGTTGCAATACATAATGGTGATGATGGCTGTGGGAGATGGTGTGAAAAAAAGCACCTCACTCAGGATAGGGCTCCTCACTCAGGACAGGGCACCATCGCTAAAATACTGAAGGCACCACACTCAGGACCAGGGCACCATCGCTAAAATACTGAAGGCACCTCACTGAGGACAAGGCACCATCGCTAAAATACTGAAAGCACCTCACTCAGGATGGGGCACCATCACTAAAATACTGAAGGCACCTCACTCAGAACAGGGCACCATCGCTAAAATACTGAAGGCACCCCACTCAGGACAGGGCACCATCGCTAACATACTGAAGGCACCTCACTCAGGACAGGGCACCATCGCTAACTTACTGAAGGCACCTCACTCAGGACAGGGCACCATCGCTAAAATACTGAAGGCACCTCACTCAGGACAGGGCACCATCGCTAAAATACTGAAGGCACCGCACTCCTCACAGGGCACCATCGCTAACATACTGAAGGCACCCCACTCAGGACAGGGCACCATCGCTAAAATACTGAAGGCACCCCACTCAGGACAGGGCACCATTGCTAACATACTGAAGGCACCCCACTCAGGATAGGGCACCGTTGCTAACATACTGAAGGCACCCCACTCAGGACAGGGCACCATTGCTAAAATACTGAAGGCACCCCACTCAGGACAGGGCATCATCTCTAAAATACTGAAGGCACCCCACTCGGGACAGGGCATCATCGCTAAAATACTGAAGGCACTCCACTCAGGACAGGCATCATTGCTAAAATACTGAAGGCACCCCACTCAGGACAGGGCATCATTGCTAGGGCACCATCGCTAAAATACTGAAGGCACCTCACTCAGGACAGGGCATCATTGCTAAAATACTGAAGGCACCTCACTCGGGACAGGGCACCATCGCTAAAATACTGAAGGCACCCCACTCAGGACAGGGCACCATCGCTAACATACTGAAGGCACCTCACTCAGGACACGGCACCATCGCTAACATACTGAAGGCACCTCACTCAGGACAGGGCACCATTGCTAAAATACTGAAGGCACCTCACCCAGGACAGGGCACCATCGCTAAAATACTGAAGGCACCTCACTCAGGACAGGGCACCATCGCTAAAATACTGAAGGCACCGCACTCCGCACAGGGCACCATCGCTAACATACTGAAGGCACCCCACTCAGGACAGGGCACCATTGCTAACATACCGAAGGCACCCCACTCAGGACAGGGCACCATTGCTAACATACTGAAGGCACCCCACTCAGGACAGGGCACCATCGCTAAAATACTGAAGGCACCCCACTCAGGACAGGGCATCATCGCTAAAATACTGAAGGCACCCCACCTGGGACAGGGCATCATCGCTAAAATACTGAAGGCACCTCACTCGGGACAGGGCATCATCGCTAAAATACTGAAGGCACCTCACTCGGGACAGGGCATCATCGCTAAAATACTGAAGGCACCTCACTCGGGACAGGGCATCATCGCTAAAATACTGAAGGCACTCCACTCAGGACAGGCATCATTGCTAAAATACTGAAGGCACCCCACTCAGGACAGGGCATCATTGCTAGGGCACCATCGCTAAAATACTGAAGGCACCTCACGCAGGACAGGGCATCATCGCTAAAATACTGAAGGCACCTCACTCGGGACAGGGCATCATTGCTAAAATACTGAAGGCACCTCACTCGGGACAGGGCATCATCGCTAAAATACTGAAGGCACCACACTTGGGACAGGGCACCATCACTAAAATACTGAAAGCACCTCACTAGACGATGATAATGACTGAACGCATGTGTGGAGCGGACGAATATGAGGAACGGACGAACTTGTACAACAGACGATGCTTAATATGAAAACATACATCATACCACACCCCACGCTTACTCTCCCTCTTACACCACCACTCATCTAGAACACAGAGATACTATGACACCATTCGGTATAACTGTTCTCATATCCACATCTCCCTCTTACTCCACATCACTCTAAGTAATCATTGCTGGATTCACACCCCCCAGCCAGGCGTTCTCCTCAGGGGGGTGGCCCCTAACGCAGCCACACTCGTTCTGGGTAAAACCAACCAGAGCAAACACATACTCCTGACCTCTCAACCACCACACGTACAACTAAGAAGCAGCTACCACTCGATTTCCGCACCAGCTGCACACATACCTAGTGCGCACACGCACTTTTGGACTCCCTCTACTCTCTATACTGACCTGAACTTCGGTTCCCAAGGGCGTTCAACCTACCAGCACCTTCAGACCATACCAATGGTATATAAGGCGCTATATAAATGCAAAATAACAATAACAATAACTCAGGACAGGGCACCATCGCTAAAATACTGAAGGCACCTCACTCAGGACAGGGCACCATCGCTAAAATACTGAAGGCACCCCACTCGGGGCAGGGCATCATTGCTAAAATACTGAAGGCACCGCACTCGGGACAGGGCACCATCACTAAAATACTGAAAGCACCTCGCTCGGGACAGGGCACCATCGCTACAATACTGAAGGCACCCCACTCAGAACAGGGCTAGGCAGGAAGAAGGCCAAAGTACAAGCGAAAATCTTGTGGCACGACAGGGCACTAGTCACGTTTAGTAGCCATACGCAGTAAACTCGAATGTGCTCACTAGAAATCAAGCAAACATTGTACAAATATATCTGCGGCCACCAGTTTGCCTTTAGGCATATATAAAAGTAACCAAAAAGCTACGGTGATACAAAAGTATCCGCACTGCACTGCATTGTAAGATGCTGTGCACTGTTAAAAAGTTACACAATGTGGAAGATAAAAGGGAAAGCGTTTCCCAGGACTGATGGTCTGCCGGACTGACCATTTCCTCCGTAACACACTGAGCAAGCGGCCAGGGCAGTGAGGACAAAGGCTTTCCTTTCCTTCAAGAAGCCAGTACAGGTTAAAAAATAAAGCAAACAGATTGGGCGCTCATAGAAACTATGGAAGGAAAGTTGCTAAAAGATAAATCTTTCCTAACACCCCTCCCACACACTCCACACACACAGTACACCCTAACACTGCCTACACACCCACACTGCTCATTTATTTATTTTTATTTATTTATTTTGTTTGAATTTATAAAGCGCCCAGCGGCCTGGAGGCATTGTGGCGCTGTTACAGCAAGTTGCTTAGTACAGTAGGACTGTTAATACATAGGTAGTGAAGAGGTTGGTACATGTTCAGTGACAGTGTTGAGAAAGAGTTCGAAGGGTTACAGTAGAACAGGGTGGAGAAAGTACATTTGTAAAAGGTGTTAGTTAAATAACTTGGTTTTTAGCAGCTTTCTGAACACTGTGAGAGATTCTTGGTTTCTTAAGTTGAGAGGTAGTGCGTCCAGGCTATTGGGCTAATACGTCAAAGCTGGTGCCGCCAGCTTTAGCTCTGTTGACCGCTGGGAGCGATAGTAGGTGGGAGTATTGGTCACGTTCAGGTCTGTGGGCTAGAGTCTGGTGTATTCTGTCTACTAGGTAGGCTAGGGCGGTCTTGGCGAGGCACTTCTGTGTGATGGTGAGGGCTTTGATTGTTATGTGTTCTCTGATTGGGAGCCAGTGGTCGTCCTTTCTTGCCTGGGAGATGTGCTCTCTCTTGGGGATGCTGAGGGCGGCTCTGAGAGCGTTGTTTTGTGCAATCTGTAGTCTGTTAATGTTATTGGCAGAAGTGCCTATGAGAAGGATGTTACACTAGTCAAGTGTTGCTCCAATTGTGTCTCTTGCAATGTTAAGGAGATTGCTTCTAAAAAGGTGGGGTTTTACTGCATTTATAATTTTTGTGGTGAGGGCAGCGGCGGATGAGATGGCGCTGACTTGCCTGTCCATAGTTGGGGTAGAGTCGAGGTAAACCCCAAGGGTTTTCACTGATGTGGAGGCTGTAATGGTAGTATTCTCAATAATGAATGAATTATACTTCTCATTCCGTTTTTTAGGGCTTCTTTGGGGCCTACTAGCGGGATTTCAGTTTTTTCCCGTTTAAGCAGAGCCCATTGGCTGCCATCCAGGCCTGGATGCATGCGTATGTTAGCTGTGTGCACCCACTGCTCAGACACATAAGTGCTCACTACCTGGCATTTAATGGCAACTGATGGCAATGGGGCGTGTCTGGAGATTTGAAGTCCATCCCTGTCGATGAGTCCTGGGGCGTATGTGGCCGATATCTGCCAAAGGTTGCGAGCAGCTGCGCATATGTTGCTAATACCTGACAAAGCCGTATCCATACATGTTCCTAAGCCACATCTGCCAGTGCTTGTGGGTCAGGCCCGGTGGTACAGGAGTGGGAATTACAATGTTTTTTAGACCATAATGCATGCAAGGAACGCCCGGTTGATCGTTATTAAGTGTCGCCACTAGAGGTCCTCCTCAGACCGCCTTTGCGCCTTTGCTTTATATTAGACCCAGGAAACATGGAATCGCGACACACGGAGACATTCACTTCTTTCCCATAGAACACGCACCTGTTTACCTGTAAGAGGGGGCAATGGGGACGTCATCTCCGATGGAAATCGCTTAAAGTAGGTGAAAGAGGACCGATATTAAACCGTACTGTGCGTGTGCAGACACGGTGGCTCTGCTTGTGGGCATTCTGGACGCCCTGCGTGCTTATTTAATCTCATCACGCGACACCCTCGCCTACTATGTATGTATCCGACTATTGCGTTTGTGATGTATATTCTAAAACAGATTCATACCATTCTGCCATTCACTGCCATATATAATACCATATATAATGCTGTAGGCGGGCCTTTCAGTGGCCCTGGACTCGGCGCAGGCGGGTGGCGAAGTCCAGGGTCCTGCCGCTTCTGGGCGCTACATTCTGCCATTCACTGCCATATACAATACTGTAGGCGGGCCTTTCAGTGGCCCTGGACTCGGCGCAGGCGGGTGGCGAAGTCCAGGGTCCTGCCGCTTCTGGGCGCTACATTCTGCCATTCACTGCCATATACAATACTGTAGGCGGGCCTTTCAGTGGCCCTGGACTCGGCGCAGGCGGGTGGCGAAGTCCAGGGTCCTGCCGCTTCTGGGCGCTACATTCTGCCATTCACTGCCATATACAATACTGTAGGCGGGCCTTTCAGTGGCCCTGGACTCAGCGCAGGCGGGTGGGGAAGTCCAGGGTCCTCCCGCTTCTGAGTGCTACATTCTGCCATTCACTGCATGTATTCACTGCCATATTTAATACTGTAGGCAGGCCTTTCAGTGGCCCTGGACTCAGCGCAGGCAGGTGGCAAAGTCCAGGGTCCTGCCGCTTCTGAGCGCTACATTCTGCCATTCACTGCCATATATAATACTGTAGGCGGGCCTTTCAGTGGCCCTGGACTCGGCGCAGGCGGGTGGCGAAGTCCAGGGTCCTGCCGCTTCTGGGCGCTACATTCTGCCATTCACTGCCATATATAATGCTGTAGGCGGGCCTTTCAGTGGCCCTGGACTCGGCGCAGGCGGGTGGCGAAGTCCAGGGTCCTGCCGCTTCTGGGCGCTACATTCTGCCATTCACTGCCATATACAATACTGTAGGCGGGCCTTTCAGTGGCCCTGGACTCGGCGCAGGCGGGTGGCGAAGTCCAGGGTCCTGCCGCTTCTGGGCGCTACATTCTGCCATTCACTGCCATATATAATGCTGTAGGCGGGCCTTTCAGTGGCCCTGGACTCGGCGCAGGCGGGTGCAGAAGTCCAGGGTCCTGCCGCTTCTGGGCGCTACATTCTGCCATTCACTGCCATATACAATACTGTAGGCGGGCCTTTCAGTGGCCCTGGACTCAGCGCAGGCGGGTGGCGAAGTCCAGGGTCCTGCCGCTTCTGAGCGCTACATTCTGCCATTCACTGCCATATACAATACTGTAGGCGGGCCTTTCAGTGGCCCTGGACTCAGCGCAGGCGGGTGGGGAAGTCCAAGGTCCTCCCGCTTCTGAGCGCTACATTCTGCCATTCACTGCCATATTTAATACTGTAGGCAGGCCTTTCAGTGGCCCTGGACTCAGCGCAGGCAGGTGGCGAAGTCCAGGGTCCTGCCGCTTCTGAGCGCTACATTCTGCCATTCACTGCCATATATAATACTGTAGGCGGGCCTTTCAGTGGCCCTGGACTCAGCGCAGGCGGGTGGAGAAGTCCAGGGTCATGCCGCTTCTGGGCGCTACATTCTGCCATTCACTGCCATATACAATACTGTAGGTGGGCCTTTCAGTGGCCCTGGACTCAGCGCAGGCGGGTGGGGAAGTCCAGGGTCCTGCCGCTTCTCAGCGCCACATTCTGCCATTTGCAGCGTGCGCTGGTGCCGCAGGCCAGTGAAGGCACGCAGGATCCGTGCAGTTGCACAGCTTGTGCCTGGAGCCGCCTCCCATTGTCGCCTTCTTCGCTTTCGGTCACCTCTATTGCTCCTTTCTTGGACTCCTTGCCTGGGATTCCTACTTCTGCACCCGGCCTGGAGCAGGTAGGCATCCCCGTTTCCGGGGAGCAGAGCTCAAGGGGCTCTGGTGGATTGGGGGGTGGAGGGGCACATGCAGGGAGGGTTCCGACTTAGACAGCTGCCGCGGAGTTCACCGCCGTTAAACCGGCAAGCGTTCCTTTCTTTCAGATCAAGTCATGCCTATTGCGAACACAGCCTCTTCTTTTATGCTCTGGATATGCACACCCACCCCTCCCCCTCACCCCCCAGCGTCCAGCTTATGCGCTGCGTTGATGGTCTTTAAAGTGGGTGCAATTTATAGGTGATGACTCCTTTAACAAGCCTTTGCTTTTGCTCCACAGGGATAAGAACTCAACATGGGGACTAGTGTCGACCATCAAATAGAAATGAGGCAGTCCTAGTGGTGTCAAGTCGAATAATAAGGCGTATCCGAATAAAACCCTGTTGTCAATCCCCACACGAAATACAAAGGGTGTGGGGCTAACTTCTCAAGAATAGAAAGAAGTGTTCTCCAGCATGGGGTCTGGCATGGATTCACATGCTCATGAATATTCCCGTCGTCAGGCTGGGAATCCTCGGTAAAGAAAAAACCAGTATCAGTTTCGTTTCTGATCTGTCTTTCGTAGTAATAACCAATCACTGGTCTCTGCGTCATACTGACCACAGCCAATGACTGCCCTCTACCTAAGCACCGCCTCTGGCAGCCATCTTCACATTTTTACCGCACGTTCATGTGTTGGGATCCTCGTGCTATTGCTCTCGAGCGTTAGTGCTATTTTTTCACGTTTTTTCTCAAAAACTTCGTTTTTTCGGTCAAAAGAGCCTCAAGCTCCACCGACTCTCCATCCGATCAACGGGGACCCGTTTCGGATTCGTCTGCGCCCCTCAAGGGTGAAGAGTTCGTCGAGCTACGCTTTTGGAGGACTCCAGAAGTTTCTCAGGCCCGGTCATGGCCCAGGAGAAGGGAAGCTCGACGCCCGGAAAGCTGTTCAGGGTCTGCCCTGGATGCCAGCTGCAGAACGTCTTCAAGGAGGACGAACACTCTTTTTGTCTTTACTGCCTACATGAGGACAAGACGCACGTGGAGAAGGACTGTGCGTTTTGCGGCAACATGTCGGAGCGGACCATGAAGGACCGCCATCAACGTCTCGCCAACTGGCTAGAAGGGAAGAGCCCGTCCGGCGAGAAGAAGAGGAAGAAATCCGAGCGGTCTTCTAAGACCTTTGAGGACGCCCCGGCGACGGGGGTCCAACATAAGGCCAAGCACCGCGAGTCCGCTGGCACCGGGAGCGCCGAACGGTCGGGCTCTACGGGCGCCAGGCAGGGCGCACCCTCCCCGGCACCATCAACCACGAGCCAACGCTCTGGGTCGGGTAAGAGGAAGGCCGAGCACCCGGCGAAGCTCCTGGAGAGGCCCCGGTCGAGCTCGAAGGCGGAGGGGGAGCGAGGCAGTGTCCCCCCCCCTCAAGGATAAGGCGGTGAGCGCACCTAAGGTGGTGAAGGCCTTAATCCATCCGGCCAAGCCCTCTATCGAAACTGTCGCGGCGGCCCTGGCTCAGCCTGTGGAGGCTACACCAGTGGTGGCGACCTCGGGGCTCAGAGTCTCCCTGCCACCTCGGAGGGAGTCCTCTTTTGTGCCCATCGATAAGACCCCCGTGAAATCCCCCGTGGGGAAGAAAAAGGGGGGGCAGGGCGTCGTCGTAGATTCGGCCTCAACCTCGGAGGAGGAGCTGGTCGAGGTCTTAAGCCACGGCCTCGGCGTGGAAGAAGACCGGCCCGTCGGGATGGATCCCGAGGCAGGGGACGACGACATCGTCGAGGGTACCGACGGGGCCCCTGATCGCCCGTCGGATTCCCCTCTGCCAGCGCCGCGAGACAACTCGGCGGCCATTTTGTTGGCTATACAGTCCTTATGCTCAGAGATAAGGACGAGACTACCGTTGCCGACGGAACCTCTCCCGTCGGGGGACCCAGAACCGGGACCTTCTGGTGTTCCCCCTACCAAGAAAAGAAGGATCCACCCTCCACCTCCTTTTCAGCCGTCGCGCCCCTTCCAGCCCTCCTCCCCGTCCACCCGAGGGGATGATACGGGGACTGACACGGCAGCGACGGGTACGGACGACGAGGTTTACGACGAGGATGTACCGTCGTCGCCTCCCACCAGGGCTTCTCCGCCCGACGAGATTGGATCGTTCCACTCTATGATCGCCAGGGCATCTGAGCTTTTCCAACTCTGCCCTGAGGAGAAGAAGAAGGAAGGTTTCCTTTATCAGCGGCGCGAGGCCAAGAGGAAGACGGTCCTCGCGGTGCCTCTATTGGACGACATTTGGGATGAGGGCCTCACCCTCCTCAAGAACCCTTCCACGACGCCAGCTAGAAGAGACTGGTACGAGAAAAAGTACCGGGTCCCGGACACGGCCCCCCTGTGCCTCCGGGCGCAGCCTACCCCGGACTCCGTCGTCTCCGCGGCGGCCAGGAAAAAAGCGGGGGGGGGTGCGGCCTCCACATCGACTTCCCCACCGGACGGCGAGGGAAAGAAATTGGACGCTATGGGACGCAGAGTCATCTCGTCTGCAGCGATGACGATTAAAGCTGCCAACGCCTTGGCTATCGTGGCCCGATACGACAGGGAGCTCTGGTACAAACTGGCTCCCCTGCTGGACTTCTTGCCGAACGACAAGAGGGCAGAGGCCCTGGAGATCCTGCAGGAAGGTGAGGTGGCTTCGGACCACGCCATTACCGTTGCGACGGACATCGCCGACACTGGGTTCCGCCAGTTGGGCAACGGCGTTTGCCTTAGGCGGCGTGGATGGCTCAAGGCTACGGACTTCCGTCAAGACGTTCAGACCAGAGTCCTGGACATGCCCTTCGATGGGAACAACCTGTTTGGGAAAACAGTGGACGATTCCCTTCAGGCCATTAAAGCGGACACCGAGACGGCCCGGGCCCTTGGAGTTCTGCAACAACGACGGACGCCCTTTCGGAGCAGCGGAGGCAAGGGCGCCTCCAAAGGTTCCGGCGGCGGTTTCTCCTCCTACCGTCAAGCAGCCTGCTCGTCGTCTCAGGAGGCCTACAGAGGACGAGGCAAGTCTGGCGGACCCCGCCGTCGTCGCCAAGGACAAGGCGCTAAAGCCTCGTTGAAGCAGGATTGAACCGGTCGGGGGGTCGGGCCCCCACCGAAGCACCCCAGTGGGAGGCCGGCTGGCGAGCTTCGTCAGCGTGTGGGAGTCCATCTCCACCGACCGTTGGGTGCTGGACGCCTTGGCCCGGGGCCATGCGCTCGAGTTTCAAAGAAAGTGTCCGCGCGTCCCCCCCGTGGCCAGGAAAGAACTTCACGTCCCTCAACTTCTCCTGGAGGTGAAGGCGATGCTCAAGAAGGGCGCCATCAAACTCGTCCCAAAGAGGCTTTGGGGCTCCGGAGTCTACTCGAGATACTTCCTCGTGAAGAAGAAGACGGGGGGATGGCGCCCCATCCTGGACCTGCGACGTCTGAACAAGTTCATCAAGGCGCAAAAGTTCTGGATGGTCACCCTCCAGCACGTCCTGGGTCAGCTGGAGGAAGGGGACTTCCTGTCGTCGTTGGATTTGGAGGATGCCTACTTCCATATTCCCATCTTGAAGGGGCACCGAAAATTCCTCAGGTTTGTGGTCCAAGGGCGTCATTACCAGTTCAAAGCCCTCCCCTTCGGTCTACGGTCGGCACCCAGGGTGTTCACCAAGTGCCTCGCACCGGTGGCGGCTCAGCTGCGCCGCGAAGGGATCCACGTCTACCCCTACCTGGACGACTGGCTCATCCGAGCCAAGACAAGGGAGCTTGCCGTGGTTCACACGGCAAGGACCGTCCAACTTCTCACGGACCTGGGATTCTCCGTGAACTACGCCAAATCCCACCTGGTGCCCGCGCAAGACGCTCTGTTTCTGGGAGCGAGGCTCAACACAGTGTCCCTTCTGGCCTCCCCGTCGGAGGAGAGGACCAGGACCATCCTGGGCAAGGTGCAGCGGATGTTGGTGGCCGACGCGGCCAAGGTGAGGTCCATCAAGTCCCTCCTCGGAATGATGTCTTCCTGCATCTACCTCATTCCCATGTGCAGGCTCCGGATGCGCCCGTTGCAGGAGTTCCTGGACGCGCGCTGGATCCAAACGACGTGCAGCTTCGAGGAAAGGATCACACTCGACGAGAGTTTCCGACGAGCGATCCGGTGGTGGGGCACCCGCGCGCATCTGACGGCGGGCATGGACTTCCAGACCCCAGCCCACCAGGAGACAGTGACCACGGATGCCTCCCTGGAAGGGTGGGGAGCGCACACCGAAAATCTGCAAGCAAGAGGCCTTTGGCTCCCGACGGAGAAATCCCTACATATCAACGTCCTGGAGCTCCGTGCAGTGTTTTGGGCCCTCAGGTCCTTCCTTCCGTCCCTCAAGGGCAAGGTGGTGAGGATCTTCACCGACAACACCACCACCATGTTTTACATCAGGAAACAGGGCGGAACCAGGTCCCCAGCACTGTCCAAGGAGGCGCAGGACCTGTGACATTGGGCAGTCGCCCAAGGGATGTTTCTGGTGCCGTTTCATCTGGCAGGGATAAAAAACACCATCGCCGACTCACTCAGCAGGGAGCTGCGCTCGTGCCACAAGTGGGAACTACGGCAGGATCTAGTGGATCGCCTCTTCCGACGGTGGGGCACACCCCAGATCGACCTGTTCGCGACGGCGACGAACTCCAAGTGCCGGAGGTTCGCCAGCAGGTTTCCCCAGGCGAGGAGCATGGGCGATGCTTTCTCGTTCCCCTGGGAGGGCCTGTTCCTCTACGCGTTCCCTCCTTTGCCACTGCTAATCCGGCTTGTCAACCAGCTCAAGAGGTCACGGTGCAGGATGATCCTCGTCGCACCTGCGTGGCCGAGGCAGATATCGTTCCCGGACCTTCTGGACTTGTCAGCGTCCCCGCCAATCAAGCTGCCGGTGGACGCGGATCTGCTCTCCAGGGAAGGAGGCGCCATCCTCCACCACGACCCGATATCGCTGAACTTGCAGGCCTGGCTCCTGCAGCGCTAGAGTTTGGAGGATACGACATACCGGCCGACTGCAGAGAGGTTTTTGCAAAGGCCAGGGCGTCCTCGACTCTTAAATGCTACGGACACAAATGGAAGAGGTTCTCTGTCTGGTGCCACGCACAGAAGATTAACCCTCTACGGATTACGGCTCCCAAAGTACTGCCGTACCTGCTGACGCTGGCCAAAGCTGGACTGGCACACGCGTCCATCAAGATTCATCTTGCTGCGATCTCCCGATACACCAGAACCACGGGGCGGACGTCCTTGTGGTCTCATCGTCTGGTGAAAGAGTTCATGAAGGGACTGTTCAGATCGTTCCCGCCGGTGAAGACTCCGGCCCCGGCGTGGGAGCTCAACGTGGTGCTGACCAAGCTCATGGGACCTCCGTTCGAGCCTCTGCACTCGGCCCCGTTGAAGTTTCTGTCGTGGAAAACAGCGTTTCTTGTGACCATCACCTCCGCACGACGGGTGGGAGAGATCCAGGCCCTTTCCTGCAAGGCCCCGTACTTGACTTTTCACGACACGAGGGTAGTGCTCAGGACGCACCCCTCCTTCATGCCCAAGGTACCGTTGGACTTCCACCTCAACGAACCCTTGGTGTTGCCTGTATTCTTCCCGTCGCCTTCGTCGCCGGCTGAGAGGACTTTGCACTCGCTGGATGTGGCTAGAGCGCTGAAGTTCTACGTGGACCGCACAAAGTGTTTTCGGAAGACGTCACAACTCTTTGTGAACTTTGGACCTGTCAATCAGGGGAAGGCTCTCTCGAAGGCTTCCATTTCCAGATGGCTCTCCGGCTGTATCATGTACTGTCATCGGTTGGCAAACCGACCGCTGCCTGGCCGTCCGAGAGCCCATTCCACCAGAGCGATCGCAGCTACCACGGCGTTCCTTTCTGGTGTGCCCCTGCTGGACATATGCAGGGCTGCTACGTGGAGGTCGACGCACACCTTCACGAAGTTCTACTGCGTCGATCGGGATTCCAGGGAGGAGTCCAGGGTCGGCCAAGCAGTGCTGCGCAACCTGTTCGCCTGAGGTGAGCCTGGTGAGGAGGTAAGATGCTTAATGTTGAGTTTGATGCAATGCTTAATGTTGAGCCTTTGCCACCTCCCGTGGTTGTGCATGTGTGTACTGCTATGTATTCTTTATTCATGAGCATGTGAATCCATGCCAGACCACATGCTGGAGAAGGAACAAGTTACTTACCTGTAACTGTTGTTCTCCAGCATGGGTCTGGCATGGATTCACATGCGAACCCTCCCGCCTACCCCTCTGCGGCTCTTCACTTGGTCATACTGCCACTTCACGTGCTTCCAAATCTGAAGATGGCTGCCAGAGGCGGTGCTTAGGTAGAGGGCAGTCATTGGCTGTGGTCAGTATGACGCAGAGACCAGTGATTGGTTATTACTACGAAAGACAGATCAGAAACGAAACTGATACTGGTTTTTTCTTTACCGAGGATTCCCAGCCTGACGACGGGGAATATTCATGAGCATGTGAATCCATGCCAGACCCATGCTGGAGAACAACAGTTACAGGTAAGTAACTTGTTCCTTCTCAAATGATAAGTCAGGAGGCGGCAGCCTGGGTCTCCTTTCCCCATACTATGAGCACGGGTAAGGTTGGAGCTTAGAGCTTGGAGCACAGTATGGTCTTGGGCTTCTTCAGCACGAGACAACAGTTCCAATGGCAGTTCTCAGGACCATCAATGGCCAAGTCTTGTTTGCACTGAAAGTCTCTTGCCTTCGGGTCCTGATGTGTTTAAACAACAAAACAAAAGTTCCTTTAACAAATGAACGTTTCGCTAGGGTGATAACAGTTCACCCCTGGGTCCCCTCTTCTAAGCCGACCCTTCACATGTCATTTTTCACAATTTTGATAGGGTGACAACTTAACACCCGGTTCTCCCTCTTCTGGGCTGACCCTACTCATTTGTATTCCAAAGTCAAAATAGGGCCATGGCTTCACCCCTGGGTCCCCCTCTTCTGGGCCGACCCTTCACGTATCTCTTCCCACATAAAGTTCTGATGAAAGCTTCGCCCTCGGATCTCCCTTGGACGGGCTCGGACCTCTTAACTGTCAGTACTTAGTTGATGATTTATTTCACACCTGGATTTCCCTCTGCCAGGTTTGGACCTCTCTTGACTGCTAGTTCTTGGGTGATAGCTTCATCTCTGGGATACCTCCTTCGGGTTCACTCTTGCTGTCTCTTTTAACTTCTGCTTGGGGTGATGACTTTTCACCATTGGATACCCCTCTGACGGGTTCCGACCCCTCTCGGTTCTTAGCCTTCCCTCACCGGATTAAGTATGGCTCTCGAGCAGGGTGATTGTGGCTCACCCCTCGGTCCTCCTCTTATGGGCTGACCCCTTCTTACTGTTAATGTTCACTTTTATACAGTTCACAGGTTCCGGGGTTCAATTCCCTTGCTTTCATGCCAATTCACAAATCAAAGTCTTTGAATGTACAGGGCTTTTGCTCGACCCTCACGTATGACCACTTTGCATCCCTTCGGCGGCCTTCCTATGGCCTTCTGGTTTCTGTAGTTTCTCAATATGGGGCTCGACCAGAGTCTCTCGAGTTAGTACCCATGTGGTGCCCCTTTCCCTCTGCAGCTGGTCTCCCCTCACACTTTAAACAGTTCCTTTAAAGTGCCTTAGCCTTGGTTCAAAACTTGCCACTTTGCGATTGTCACTCAACACAGCCGGTTGCTTATCGATTCTCCCCTCGACTCACTGACTGTGATGAACCGCTTGGCTTTAGGCTTATCTGGAGTCAAGGCTGGTATCACGGGTGCAGGAGTCTCCTCTGCTCTTCCTTTCAGCATAGGCTTGCCCCGTGTACTGTTCACATCTGCTGCAGGACACTTGTCTTAGATTCCCCCCATGAAGGTTCTGCGGGTCTGGGATGAAAAAAGCAAGGTCACTTCTCTCCTCGCCACCCTCTGGACTTCAGCCGCCGTTCTCTTTCGTGTGAACTGCTGCTTAGTAGCCGGCTTGTCGTGCTGTCCGCTGTACTCGCCTTGTGCTTTCTTGCTCCACCTTTTATCCCTATGGGGAAAAGGAAGGACTGTCAGGTGTGTCTGGTTCAAGTTAATTGCATGACTTTGCCAGACCTTCGTGTCGGGACATGTCAGGTAAACCGTTTTATTACATGTTCGTTAAACAGTGTTTCTGTCGGGAAAGGAATCAATTGGAGTGTCGGAATGTCCTACAGGATAGGATGAGGAAATGGTGCTATTATAAACGGAGTTGGCTAGTAGATTGAGAAGGACAAAATGGACGAGAATGACCGGGGTGGAGAACAGAACATAGGGGATGGTGGGAACAGTAATGTTTTGTATTGGTGGTTTGGTTATTCAGAAAATGACAATCAGAGGGACAGGAATTGTAGGGTTTGTGGCCAAACTGGAATAGCTGTGGCTGTGAAATAAACACGGCATCTCCCCCAGTTTCGGCTCCTTCGTCCCTGGGCTTCTCGCGGTTCCTGCTGTGCTCTTCTGCTTTCATGCCCAGCTTCTCTGAGGTAAACGTTACCGCTTAACAAATGCAGGAGCCCTCTGCTGGCTTCTGACATTACCGCAGTGTGTTCTTTCTCAGCAACAGGTTTTCATCTCTGCCTCCTTGAGCTAGCACTCTCTGCAGCCGTACGGTCTCCCGGTCCAAACCGAGAGAAGCTTTCTCCTTCCAGCAGTGCGCCCCAGTCAGCTGAGGCTGCTGTTTAAATCTCCGGTTACAGGTATGCGTGCACAACTAGAGCACAGCCTATACGCTTGGTCTTTTCCGCTCTGCATTACTCGGCTCATCTTCCTCGTCCCAGTCTCCTGTGAATGGTAGTCCATTCTTGATGCTTTACATACAAGGTCTTGGTAAGTGTTCTTTAAGGGCAAGTTGGCTCTAAATGACTTACCGACAGAGTCCAAAAAGGTGTTTTATGAGACTTTCACACATCTTGAGAAAAGGTCTTGTGTATTCTTCCTGGATGGATGAGGGGAGATTTTCCAATATGCCATTAAGGTATTGGGTATGGATGGAGTACCCTCAAGAGAGGAAGGGGAATACCATGCCTTGTCTGATGGCGTCCTGCTCCTCTCTCAGAGGTTGTCTTCCCCCATGTGATCCTCCCTCATATAGCCGCCCCCCAGGGTCAGGATCAGGAAGCGGCTCCCACCCCCTGGCCACATGGGGAGAGGTCACCGATGGGAGAGGACTGATGACCCCATGGGATTCATCGCACCACCCTTCCTCTGCTTGTTCTCCTGATCTTGTTTTCCCTACCACTACAGTGTCCCTTTTTCTCCTGCCCTTTGGCTTTCACCTCTCCTGCTTCCATGTCCCCCCTGCATCTAACTTGCTGCATCTCCTTCCTTCTACCTTGTCCACTTCCACTGTTTTAGCTTGACAATCCTACTGTGCCTACCAGGCCTCTTCTGATGGGTCTTGCAAGGCAGCATCCCTTGCTCTCTCTGCTTCTAGTCATCCTGTTACTCTTCTGAACGCTTCACATTTCCCCTTCTCCTTCCTCCCGTAGCTTCTCTTCACAGCTGTCCTCTTTCCCTCCCACTCTGTCTTTTTTCGGTATACTGCTATGTGACCTCTACTCCCTGTCTTTTAACTCTCTTGACTTTATCTCTACCTTCTCTTCATCAACTCTGTGCTCCTCGCATGCATTACCTGCACCTCACCCCCACCTATAGCAATCTTTTGTCTTCAGACTTGCACTCTTTATACTCGCACCTACGGAACTGCAATGTCTGGCCCCATCTCTGGCCCAGGTTTTCACACGTTGCTCCCTTTGTTTTCATTACGCCTTCTTGCCTTATCCCTTTTGATGGTCGATCTACTGTCCATCCACTCTGGTCCACACTCTGGCTGCATTCATTCCTCATCCCCTCTGCCGGCTCTTTGCTCCATTGCACACCCTCTCTAATGACATCAGGGGCCCTCACTAGGTCACTCCATACATGTGTTGCCTTCCTCATCTCCTCTGCCAGCTTTTCCTGCCATTGAATGCCCTCTAGTGACCTCAGAGGACCGCCCTGGGCCACTCCATGCTCACTCTTCATGTCTTCCCACTCCTTCCACCAGTCGGATTACAGACTCTCCAGATGCACAGAGTTAGCCCCATTATACATGAGCTATACGATCTCGCCTTCTGTGTTGTCTTTGATTACTCAGCAGCCTTCAATACTGTTAGTAGCACCATCTTAATTGCCCACCTCAAAACACCCCTGCACATCAGTGGGGTGGCCCTCGAATGCCTCTTTCCTTGTGCATGGAGCGCTGCAAGCCCTTCCTTCATCCTTTACTGCAGCGTCCTCCCTCCCAGGCTGTATCCTCTTCCACTGGCTCCCTAGTGCATACTTTAAAGCCCCAGCATGCACCAGCTCTTTACTCTGCCATCTGTCATATGCCGATGATCTGATCGACTTCTAACTCATCTACAGGACATCTGCTGCTTGCCGAAAATCCAAGGCTGGCTGATCGACACTAGTTTCTGCTTGAATATGTCCAAAACTGAGATCGACTTCAGCTCTCCCATCCTCCTGTGCTACCATTCTCGTGGACCTTCATCAGTTGCCCACCGCTCACCAGCCCAACCCCCACACTACCACTCCAGCAAGAAGTCTTGCAGTGATGTTTAATGTACTTTCCCAAAGCAAGTCCAGGAGGAGACTAAAGAATAGTGCTTCCAATGACCTTTTCACAAACACATGCACCCTCCCCTGAACATGTCCCAGAAAGTTCACGCAAACTAAGCAGTGGTGACGATAACAGTCGCTACCTTGTGCGCCCTAAGTGCTGCTCTCACCAACTCCCGGTGCTGCAGAGCACGCCGTCCAAACTTACCACAAGCCTGACACCCCAAGACTGCATCATTCCAAGCACTGTTCACCCGCTACTGTCTTCCTCTGCTGCTCTCACCAACCCCCGGTGCTGCAGAGCACGCCGTCCAAACTTACCACAAGCCTGACACCCCAAGACTGCATCATTCCAAGCACTGTTCACCCGCTACTGTCTTCCTCTGCTGCTCTCACCAATCCCCAGTGCCGCAGAGCACGCCAACCAAACTTACCACAGGCCCGACACCCCAAGACTGCATCATTCCAAGCACTGTTCACCCGCTACTGTCTTCCTCTGCTGCTCTCACCAACCCCCGGTGCTGCAGAGCACGCCGTCCAAACTTACCACAGGCCCGACACCCCAAGACTGCATCATTCCCAGCACTGTTCACCCGCTACTGTCTTCCTCTGCTGCTCTCACCAACCCCCGGTGCTGCAGAGCACGCCGTCCAAACTTACCACAGGCCTGACACCCCAAGACTGCATCATTCCAAGCAATGTTCACCCGCTACTGTCTTCCTCTGCTGCTTTCACCAACCCCCGGTGCTGCAGAGCATGCCAACCAAACTTACCGCAGGCCTGACACCCCAAGACTGCATCATTCCAAGCACTGTTCACCCGCTACTGTCTTCCTCTGCTGCTCTCACCAACCCCCGGTGCTGCAGAGCACGCCGTCCAAACTTACCACAGGCCTGACACCCCAAGACTGCATCATTCCAAGCACTGTTCACCCGCTACTGTCTTCCCCTGCTGCTCTCACCAACCCCCGGTGCTGCAGAGCACGCCGTCCAAACTTACCACAGGCCTGACACCCCAAGACTGCATCATTCCAAGCACTGTTCACCCGCTACTGTCTTCCTCTGCTGCTCTCACCAACCCCCGGTGCTGCAGAGCACGCCGTCCAAACTTACCACAAGCCTGACACCCCAAGACTGCATCATTCCAAGCACTGTTCACCCGCTACTGTCTTCATCTGCTGCTCTCACCAACCCCCGGTGCTGCAGAGCATGCCGTCCAAACTTACCACAAGCCTGACACCCCAAGACTGCATCATTCCAAGCACTGTTCACCCGCTACTGTCTTCCTCTGCTGCTCTCACCAACCCCCGGTGCCTCAGAGCACGCCGTCCAAACTTGCCACAGGCCTGACACCCCAAGACTGCATCATTCCAAGCACTGTTCACCCGCTACTGTCTTCCTCTGCTGCTCTCACCAACCCCTGGTGCTGCAGAGCACGCCGTCCAAACTTACCACATGCCTGACACCCCAAGACTGCATCATTCCAAGCACTGTTCACCCGCTACTGTCTTCCCCTGCTGCTCTCACCAACCCCCGGTGCTGTAGAGCACGCCAACCAAACTTACCACATGCCTGACACCCCAAGACTGCATCATTCCGAGCACTGTTCACCCGCTACTGTCTTCCCCTGCTGCTCTCACCAACCCCCAGTGCTGCAGAGCATGCCAACCAAACTTACCACAAGCCTGACACCCCAAGACTGCATCATTCCAAGCACTGTTCACCCGCTACTGTCTTCCTCTGCCGCTCTCACCAACCCCCGGTGCCTCAGAGCACGCCGTCCAAACTTGCCACAGGCCTGACACCCCAAGACTGCATCATTCCAAGCACTGTTCACCCGCTACTGTCTTCCTCTGCTGCTCTCACCAACCCCCGGTGCTGCAGAGCACAGTCCAAACTTACCACAAGCCTGACACCCCAAGACTGCATCATTCCAAGCACTGTTCACCCTCCGACTGTCTTCCTCTGCTGCTCTCACCAACCCCCGGTGCTGCAGAGCATGACAACCAAACTTACCGCAGGCCTGACGCCCCAAGACTGCATCATTCCAAGCACTGTTCACCCGCTACTGTCTTCCCCTGCTGCTCTCACCAACCCCCGGTGCTGCAGAGCATGCCAACCAAACTTACCACAGGCCTGACGCCCCAAGACTGCATCATTCCAAGCACTGTTCACCCGCTACTGTCTTCATCTGCTGCTCTCACCAACCCCCGGTGCTGCAGAGCATGCCGTCCAAACTTACCACAAGCCTGACACCCCAAGACTGCATCATTCCAAGCACTGTTCGCCCGCTACTGTCTTCCTCTGCTGCTCGCAGCAAACTCAAGTCGCTGTATTTTACACAGCACTTTCTGGAGAACCAGCCCCTGCTTATCCCACAAAGGTGGTTATGTAAGACTGTGCCCCACGGCTCCTCAGGCACCTCCCCCACCTCAGACATTCACTAAAGCCGCTTTTCATACAAACATGGCGGCACTACACTGGAAGCCGGAGGGGCTGGTTCCAGTTTCAATGAATGAGATACTGAAACCCTGCGATGGTACGGAATCCACTCCTTCACTCCTTTATCTTGTCCACCTTGTCCGACAGACCTTCAACTACCATCCTGGTCGCTATATCTGACTGACCTGCCCTTCTGGCCAGCCGCCAAGCCCTCTTCTGTACGAACGTAACCGAACGTGACTGCACTTATGTTCAGTATGCGCATATTGCGCTACTAGATGTTCTACCAGTGCAATATGTAACGTCCCCTCTTTTCCTTCGGTTTGCACTTATTTGATCTGAAGATGTTTCCAAGCATTATGAAAACTCAGTTGTGACGCCCCCACATCCCCTAACCTTTAGTTGGGGGCTCTACGAAGCCTTCCAATTCCTCAATTAATACAATATAAGTTTAGGATTCCTTTTAACTGCAAACATTGTTATGCTACCAAAACAGAAATTTTTTGGTAAGTGTGAGATGTTGGGCCCAGAAGTTCCTACGGTTATGTTTGCAACTGATAAAAGCGTCTATACGTTTTTGTTTTTTCGGGTTTGTCTGTGTTATTCAGGCTAATGCCAATTGGATGTGTATGAAAGTGTAATTTTTTTTTCTAAAAAAGAGTTCATCCCGGGATTGCCTCTGCTAAACCCATGAATGTGATCAAGGTTTCCCAACAGTCACCCAGAATGTCCGCACCTTATGCTGTTCGTTCCACTTGTTGGCTCATTTGCCAGCAACTACAGCTGTTCTCACACAGTCCTCTGCTGCTTGATGCTTTTTTGTGTTGCATTGGAGCAGACACCTACCCACTCACTCTGAGGCCGCTGATCTGTAAACTCCAAAGGCTGCATTTAACTGGCATAAACCTTCTAACTGGGATATGGATGAACCCACGGTACCATCAGTCGTCCCCTGGAGGGACCTGGGTGAATTAAACACGTCGTCCTCCTGAGTCTCTAAAATGGCATCCAGTGGATGTTCCTTGCTATTTTATGGACGGGCATCTGTTTTGTTTGGGACAGCTCTTCAGGAAGTACTGGAGCCTGGGTCCTTGTGGTAAACCCCCTATAATAATATGCTTTCAGCCCGTGTTGTCCTTAGGTTGTAAATTTGAATGCTCGGGGCAAAGCTTGGTAAAATGTTTCAGTAAACCGGTTATTGGCCCCTAATCGGGGATGCTTGGAGTTGCCTCAAATGAGCCAGCAACTAGCCATCCTCGCGTGGGTTCTTGCGTGTCTGCTAACCCTGGGGCCAGGGGGCTGTGGGAAAAATACGTCTTCTACTCGCCTCAAATGTTCCTCTGCGTCCTTGAGCTGAAGACATGTATTCTCATTGATTAAGACAGTCGTCAAGGATGGCCGATGGAAGAACTACGTCACAACTATGGGCGACGATAGGAAAGCGTGAGATACAGGGTAGCCGAAGAGAAAGATGTTTACAGCAATTGCTGGAGTCCAGCCAGACAGGTGCGTAGAAAGGGATTATTAGGTGAAGCTAGACTATGCATCATTTGGCTCCACATAAATGTTTGTTAATTTGTACCGTACTACCGGTACCCGAAGGCTTAAGGGCGCAAACAAAAAAATAATACAAGACTAGACAGAACCTTTCATGAAATTGGGATAGTCCGAGGTTAGATATCGGGCAGTGAGCATTGAAAGATCTAGCAGAATAGTAACGTCTTTAGTTTCTTCTTGTATAATTCTGTGGATTCAATGATTCTAATATCTGGAAACAAGGCATTCCAAACCAACGGGACTGCTATATTGAAAGCTCCATTGGGGGCTTTAATAGATTTGCAGCGAGTGCTTTTTAGAATGTTCATATTGTCAGGATGTGATGTTTTGCTTTTTTACAATCGCTTCCATTAGATAAAGTGGCATCTGACCTTTAAGGCATGTATGGGTGATGAGTAGCACTCTGAAGCGCACTCTGGCCTGTACAGGAAGCCAATGCAGGTTCCGTCTTGCATCCGATACATGGTCCCTACGGCAAAGTCCTTTCACGACCCTCACTGCTCCATTCTGGATAACCTGGAGGCGGTGGAAATCTGCTTGCGAGATGCCAACTAGGAGACTGCAGCAATAATCCAATTTAGAACCAAAAGTTGGCTCTTGCTATGGTCTCTGAATTTTTCTCGGAAATCAGTGGGCAGAGCCGCAAAACAACTTGATGAAATAGGATGAGGATGAAACGAAATGAAGGGTTCTTGCTGTGAAAAAGGCTCCAGTCTCGTCCTCTCTGGATGGATAGTCCACAAGTGTGGATGGACTAAGAGTACAGTATACCATATGGTGAGTAATTTTTCTGTACTCTGCAAACGCAGCCATGCATATTTCATTACAAATTGCCATCTTTTTAGTCACCCATGTAAGGTCGCCAAAGACTGTACAATACTCTACAGTATTGCATTAAGGAAGAATACAGATCCTTTCTTCTGATTGGCTGTTTTCTCCATTTCAGAGTCATATTCCTACATCTCTTTGTTAGTTGGAGCTTTTTTCTTGGCTTTAACTCCAATCTGGATCGTTGTAGCTGCAAAGCATCCCGCCACAAGGATTGTTCTCCATTCGGGATGGGAACCGGTCATAACTGCAATGATTATAAGCAGGTGAGCTTGCATGAAAACCCTGTGAAACGTGGTCCCCTCTAATAGTTTATTTATTATACTGGTGGCACTTAAGGTTCACAAATGTTTGATTATCAGATGTCCAGCAAGTGTAATGCACACTCCAATCGGAGTCAGGATATACTTAAGGGTGCCATATTTACACCCCTCCTAAAAGCTTCCTGGGAGTGGAAGGACCAGACTTCATCTGTGTTGCAAACTTGGCAATGTGTAGGTCTGTCCGACCCAAGAGTACTCAGATGCCTATTGGACTTGTGTAAATGATTACCGCTCAGATGACGGAACCTTCTTGAGATCTACCAGCACGGGTTCCCTATGCTTAGGTGCCCTCTATTGCCACTCTGGTGCTTTCAAAGATCCCTACTGGATGTTGCTGATTCGCAATTGGTCTGTAACTGAGGTTCTTTTTTGGTCTGCAGTATGTTTTTCAGGAAGGCCTTGTTTTCACTGTGTATATGATCTGGCTGTGCCCAGAAGACTGGCAATCTCCGTAACAAGGGTTGTGATGAAGGCCTTGATCTGCAGAGCTGTGCAGGCTTGTCCTTGATTTAGGTGCCTGATTAGGAGATCTGAGATAGGTTGAAGGAGAAAAGGAAGGTGCAGCGTGTGGTGAATCGTTGTGAAGATGTGCAGGGATGGTTCACAGAGGTTAATTGCAGCCTTCTAGAACTTGGTTATTTTAATGTTGAAAGTCATACTATCTTGGAAATGCTGGTGGGATGTGGTTATTTGTGATCTTGTGCTGGATCTGTTGCAGTAAATCTCAGGCAGCTCATTCGCTGGGTTTGCTGCTTCGTTAATCTCCTTGGCGCAGTACGTTTGCATTGGATAGCTCTGTTAAGCTTTGACTTGGAATTCTGCAATGCCACCTCGTGTTGTGACTTGCTTTATTCTGATAGTTGCATTTCAGATTAAACAATCTATTTGTTGAATTGGTAGCTGGTTTGTGCTTCTTCTGAATGGGGACAACCACAGGCCCATTGTGGTCCTGTTTGAACATTCGGGGGTAAGGTGCAAGGGAAGGTTTGGGGGCAGGAGGGGATGGAGTGAGCCTTGTTGCAGGCATCAAAGGTCGCTGGCCATGCAAGAGTAAAGAACGTGCCTTGCTTTTGTTGCGTAGTGATCTCACCAAGAGAGGGGTTTAATTTTTTAGGTTACATAAACTGATGCTAGGTGAAAAGAGCAGCTTGTGACACTGTGCATGGGGGTGAACACCCAGCAGTTCTGTGTTCTCCAGCAGATCTGAGTCTTGCTCAATGCAATGTGAAATCTCCCCTCAGCAGGTTTGTTTTTTAGAACAGGATCAGTGTAAAACCCGGGTGATGGACTTCTCAAGGGAGCTGGTTTCTGCTTCATGATGAGGCACGCATTATGCTCATCTAATAAGGAGTGGCCGGTTACTCGTTCCAGTGTTAATCATGGCTACCCTTTGTCACAGATGCCCACAGACAAAGATAGTATGTTTACCCTAATTTGTTGAGGTTTGTAAAAAGGATCTTGATGGTTGGGGTGGGCCAGACAAGGCCTAAAGCGCACTCAACCGCCTTGTGGGCTCCCTCCACCCTAGCCCAGTCATCCCTAACCCCACCTATGAATCAGAGATGCATTACTAGCGCCAGGGATCCCCTACTATCTACTCCCAGAATATATCGGAGGGAGGACCTAAAGGCTCTGGCCTTCTCCATCTGCTCCTTCTGGGACTTTCTCACTCTCTTGGGTTTTATGGTCATCATAGCGGTTCCATGTGTTAAAATTGCGGCAAAAATGGCTGTGAACACAAAATATTGCGGCACAAAGGCTGTGGATTTGTAAATCCATGTAAAGGATCCGGGGGACATCCCCGCAACCCCCAGACCCATTGTACCATTTAAGGGGAGCAGGGGACACCCCTGCAATCCCCGCTCCCCTTGAATGGTGTAATGGGGTATACCTTTAACGGGTCAACCCACAGCATTTTTGCCGCAATTTTTTGTTCAGGCGACATTTTTGCCACAATTTTATCACTGTATACCATCATAGCCAGATGCATCACTAGCACCAGGCATCCACTACTATCTACTCCCAGAATATATCAGAGGGAGGACCTAGAGGCTGTGGCCTTCTCCATCTCACTCCTTCTGGGACTTTCTGACCGCGTTACTTGCACCAGGGATACCCTACCATCTACTCCCAGAATATATCAGAGGCAGCACCTAGAGGCTGTGGCCTTCTCCATCTCACTCCTTCTGGGACTTTCTGACTGCATTACTAGCTCCAGGGATCCCCTACTATCTACTTCCAGACTATATCAGAGGAAGGACCTAGAGGCTGTGGCCTTCTCCATCTCACTCCTTCTGGGACTTTCTGACCGCGTTACTAGCGCCAGGGATCCCCTACTACCTACTCCCAGAATATATCAGAGGGAGCACCGAGAGGCTGTGGCCTTCTCCATCTCACTCCTTCTGGGACTTTCTGACCGCGTTACTAGCGCCAGGGATCCCCTACTATCTACTCCCAGAATATATCAGAGGGAGCACCTAGAGGCTGTGGCCTTCTCTATCTGCTCCTTCTGGGACTTTCTGACTCTCTTGGTGGTTAGGATTTTCACAGCCAGGTGATCTCATCACTCCTCTCACTCTCCTCTTTCCCTTCTCCTTACTATTTCTTACTCTTCGAATCCTCTCTACCTCCAAACTCCTCCCTTCTTTCTGTGACTCGTCCCTGTATTGCCTCTTCTTTATCCTCTCTTCCTTATCCCTCTCACCCTACCTCTGCTCTCCTTTCTCCCTCCTGAACTCACATGATCACTCTCACCTCAAAGCTCTATCCTCCTCCCCTATACTCTTACTACCTTTCTCCTACTCTCTAGCCTCACCCCTTCCACTATCTGTTCTTCCGTTGTCCCCTGTTTCTCTCTCTCGTTCCTAATACCTTACCTTCACTCTCTTCCATCACTGTTTCCTCCATGCTGCTGTTCACCATCCCCTCTCTGCTGCCCAGTCTCTTGACTCACCTACTCCACTCCTGACCTCACCAAACACATTTCATCCTCTTGCACCACTTTTAACGCCAAGCCTCCCTTCTTCTGTTATTCCCCCTCGGCTGCCCCTGGCTCCCATTGGTTTCCAGGGCCAGCTACTTGCTTGGGCGAATCTCCTCCTGCTCTTGTCCCCACCCAGGGGGCAGAGTTCACATTTCAGAGGATTTCCACCCTCTTATCTGGTGTCCTGTGTGGCTCTTGTTGTGGTCGCGATGAATGCTTTTCTTTTGCTGCACCGTCTTCCTGGGCTGGGGAAAGTTGCTTTTGGTTTCATAGGGGGACTTCCCTCGCATCTAAATCGGCCTGAATAGTTCTGACCAAAAAGTCAGCATCAAGGGTCACGTCCACCACATATGAATAGAGGTCCATATCTCCCCGCACCCCTCTGGTACAGCACGGTGAAGGGCCAAGGATCATCTTGGAAACCCTCAGTGGATCACTGTGCCAGCCGTGTAAGGCCTCAAAATGATGTTCAATGGCCTGCGTGGTCTCCAGTTGGTTCTTGCTGTGGTCGCAATAGATGGTTTGCTTTTGCTGCACCGTCTTCCTGGGCCGAGGAAGGTTGCTTTTCTCGCTTTGTGGTCATTCCCTCTGTCGGAGCTGTGATGGGGTCTCTGGGTATCAAGCATTCTGCTGTAGTCTGTTCGGTCTTGTTGTTTCGTTTCACTTCTTTCTTGCCACAACTTGTGGTTAGGGATGTAACGGTATTACGGTATACCGTTAAAGATACCGTGAACCACTTAATTGAACAATAATAACGGTCACATTGTTTATACCGGTATACCGTTCATACCGTTAAGTGTGCTTTTCAATCTGATTTGGAAAGGCTGCAGTAAGCAAGTGCTGCGCAGTCTTGGTCTTGCACTGTTGGATGTGCCGTCTGCCAAGTAGTTTCAGTTGGAGCAGTTTTTAATGCCATTCCATAAACCACACGTGCCTGACACAAAATCAATGTTAGCAATAGGAAGAATAAATACAGTGCCAAGAAGGAAAAGTATTTACTTTGGGTTGGCGGTTTGGGGTTTATATATTTATAATGGATAATGTTTTCTAAACATATGACAATGGGGGATTTCCCTGGTTCCATCATTGAATTTACATATAATAAGTCACAGTGCGAAATGTACTCATCTCTGTGGGTATTCTCTGCTGCCATGCCAAAGTGTAACATGTCCGTGATTATTGAACACCTTTTGGCCCGCAAGTAATCTGAAGGCTGTAATGTAAAGAGAGAGTACGTGTGTGTGTGTGTGTGTGTGTGTGTGTGTGTGTGTGCGCGCACAAGCGTATACTACCATCAGCCTGCATTGATCTGTGGCATGCAGGTTATCAAGATGGCAACATGTTCATCTTCACCAGTAGCAAGTGGGGGGGCTAAAAGCCAAAATGACCACTTAAGAAAAGCTATTCAGTTTGCTTTGCCAGTCGCAGCAGGGCTCCCCTCCGCCTCTCCTCTCCACACGTGTGTTTGTGTTTGGTGGAAGCAAGGGGTGGCATTTCAGTGGAAAGTATGTTGAAAAGCCCAATTCTGGCCCTGGGTGCCTGGTTTTGTTTGTGATGATAAATCTGGCAATTTATGACCTTTTAGAAAATATTTGTTAAGATTAGATAACTCCACCTGCTATACCGCGATAACCATGATATACCGTCATATGGCAAGAAGGTTATTGTACCGTCATAAAACTAATACCGTGACACCCCTACTTGTGGTACTCTGGGACATGCGGTTCTGTAGCAGATGGAAAAGAGAACTGGCCAGACTAGAGTCAGCTAGGCATTGTGGATGAGATAGTGGATACTTTCACACCACAGAGGACATGGGGGTAGTTCAGAATCGTGTGTGCCTCTGAACTCCCTCACATCCCATCTGGGGTAGGTCAGGCTCTGTCTGTGCCCTGGTAGGCCGCCTACACCATGTAAAAGGGATCCCCACTTTCCCCTGGGAGGGCCATGCCCCTGGCCTGGTCACTCCTTGCCTCCTCTTGGCCACCCTATCTTGAATATAGCCATGTGGAATTAACTAATAACATTTCTGTCAGGCATGTAACGGAAATGTGTGCTGTTTGAGGAAGTTGCATATTTCAACAGAGTGTTTGGCTGTTGGCAGTGGTAGGGCCAGGCAATCGACAGGGGGGTGGTGCCCCCAACCGGCCTCCCTGGGCCCCCTCACCAAATCTCGGAGTACCCACCCCGCCGCTCGCATTATAGTATAAGCAGCAGTCCCTGCAATGCATGCATTTTGCATTAATTGCAAGGACTACTGGAGTAGAGCTGGAGGCAAGGTGAGCATTCCTTGGTAACCCCTTTTTGATCCCCGTGCCGGTCTTCAGAAAGAGGTTACCAAAGCTCAGCAGTGCTTTTCCATTTCCTGCTTCCTGTCTGGAGTCGGGAGCCACAGAGGAGAATTGTGCTGCTGTGCGACAAGTTGGGATCGGACATTTGTTTTAAAGATGTGTGTGTCTGTGTACACAGGCTGGAATGGGGGTGAAGACTGGTGATTGTGAGCAGTATACAGGGGCGGTGATGGGCTTGAGGAGGCAGGTGAATGAATGTGCAAATATAAGGGGGCTTCCCCTTGATTAGAGGAGCCTCTGTGGGGCTTGGGCAGAGGTGGGGGAGAGTTGGGCACACTGATCTCGCATGGCATTATGGGCAAATACAACATGAGTATTCTTACATAGCTATACTGGTCTACATTGGTACTGCTAGAATGGCCATGTCCTCCAGTGGCATGGCATTTTACTGGCATTATGGGCAAAGTCAAGCTGAGTGTTCTTACGCGTGGATACCAGTCGGATGGGCATAGCAACATCATCAACTCATTTTCTTGCTGCAGTGGCATTAAGGGTGAAGCTGAACTGAGTGTTTGTACGTGGGGATACCCGCTGCTACGGGCACAGCCAGCATGAAATCTTACGTGGGGATACCAGCTGCGACAGGCACAGCCAGCATGAAAATGTCTTCTTACACTGTCCGAATACTGGCAGAGATCGAAGCAAAGACCTAATCAAAATGCACTGGAAAATGGGAATGCTCCTTGTGTGCCGTCAGCGACCTGGCGTCTACTGGATATTTCCTTGTTACCCCTCCAAAACCTACTGTAAATTGTATAGCTTTTTACCCCTTTTTTTCACAAAGTGTGCTGCAAAATGCCCCTTTATAACAGATTATTTTAAAAAGGTTTCCCGAGTCTGATGGGTCCCTCCATAACCCCTTTTGATTGGATGGTGATCCGTCTGTGCTCCATTAGTGGACAATATTAACACTCCTGCAATTGAAAAAATTCATCTGAGCAACTGATGGGTAGGCCCTCCTCTGGAGGAATCACACCCTTCCCACCACGGCACTACAAGCTGCCTCCGCCACTGGCTGTCATTTCTTAGGTCTGAAACGTTGGGACCTACCCAGTTGTGACAGATCTGTAAGGGAAGATATCCTTCCATACCAGAATTTACACTCAAAGGAATGGTTTGGTCAGAAATATTATTGTTCCTATGGTTCGGCCATGTGCTTTTAACCATAATTCGATCGATCGTACAAACATTTCATATGCACCTTACCTGAGTTTTCATCTCATGAACACAAGCAAAATCGGGCAGCAGGGCGCGGCCATCTTGTGATAATCTTATCACTTGCCGCATCGCCCTGGGTGACCTGCGTTTGCGGCACCAAATCATATCCCCCGCCCCTGAGCCTGACATCACCAAATCATTTATATTCTCCGCCTCTCCGTGACGTTGCTGGGCAGCGTAGCCAAACACACCCAGTCATCACCTACGCGACTAGATGCGGAACCCAGAAAACACCCATCGTCTCACAGCGCAGCGGATCACAATTACGAATATGAAACTGTACTTTAAAAGGAAACAGCAAGACTGTACAATTGGTAAAGTACATTTATTTCACATTAAATGTTTCGATAACATTCGGCGTCTGACCTAATCAATGAAAATTGAACTTTTTTTATTTGCTCTCGTTCCATAAATCCGCAAATGTTTATCATGAGTCATGCGCTGTTCCTTTTGGGTACACAGGGTGTTCGTTTTGTCTAAATGAAGCACTTCGGTCGCTCGGTGAATAATAAGGCTGGTGCATCAACTTGGCACTAGACCACTGTAAAGGTTATGTTGCTCCTAATCAGACATATTGGACCTTGTCTGTTGTCCCAAAAGACGGTTAAGTAGATCCAGTGATTGACATCTAGCTGCAGCTGGCGGTTGAAAAAGCCATCGGTCGGGTCTGGAATAGATGACAATCGCAGAACGGCACGATGTACCTGTTTGCAAAAGATAAAAATCGAAAAGTGTCTCAGTAGCCAATCTTTATTACAATTAATCATTTCCTTTATTAGCGCAGAGGTGACACAATGTGAACCGAGAGAATACAACATGGAATATCAAAGTACTCTGCTATTTGCTTCTGAGGATAGTGCGATCGAGAATGTTGAGCTCTAAACGTAATGCGTAAACTGGGGTAAGAATTCGAGGTGCAAAAACAATGTAATGATTTATTAGCGTAGAGCCAGGGAGAAACGAGTGGTAGTCTACATGCGTCTCGATGGTGGCCTGCCCATGTGCCCGGTAGATAGCCGAGCACACAATGGTTGTACTAGCACTTCATTGCAATATGCCAAACAGAACGAACAAGTACAATGCCACCCAGCAGTAACGGTCAGCTATTTGTATTTCGACTAGTTCTGGGATGAAATCGTCTAAAGAGAAACTTACATTATATTCGGCATTTCCATTCTCTAGGCGTAATGCAGACCGCAATGCAGACTCCTCTGTTCGTGTCAATGATTTCTCATAAACTGAACTTATATGTAACTAGGTGCAGTTTCGGAATGGGCAACCTTATCATATCATACGTTATTACACCCCCCTTCAACTCAATCCCTTACGGAATGGTCCCTGCCTCTCAAGGTAAAAAAACAATAGAACCTTATACTGTGCGCGGGACGCGTGGGCCACCTAGCTTCCAAGCAAAAATTCAAAGCTGGTGACCTTCACTCAAAATGAACATACATTCTTACTTTGCAACATCCCTTGTCAACTCATCCATGAGAACATGGAATTGGGGCTGTCACTGCTCGTTTTTCGTCGCACTGCTGAGCTGTAGGGGAAAAATTGCCAACGACAGAATGCCCCTATTCTGAAATTCTAGTCGATGTAACACATAAAATGAGTCAAAATGTGTCTAGTGATGGGCCCACCTCTGCTTATCTCATGGCCTCCTAACCCATGGCATGTTTTCACAGTCAGCACTTCTTGCGTGCCTGGTATCTTATGTAGCCAAGGTCTAATTCCTTTTGTAGGACGAGCAGATATTCAGCTTTTTGCGGAATTTATTGCAAGGCAACTGCCAAAACCCAAATATTCTTACACACTGTTACCCATTGGTCATTAACACGAAAAATGAAGGTCCCGCAGTATCTCGACTAAACTGTGAAATGTGAAAGCAATCGTAATAATTGTAATATATTTTTAAGAAAAGGACTGAGAGGATAGATTTCAAAAGACAAATTGCATACTTTATTTGTACAGTTTATAGAAACATTTTCTGCAAAAATAAAAGCAGACAGTAATCATTTCAACCGGGATTTGAACGATTTAACAAGCTCTGCTTTGGTGGACATGGCACGCTGGCAATGCTTTGTGGCAATGTGTGCTCTGAGCTGATTTTTGCGCGATTCCATGAGTATGCATCTCGACGACATTAACAATAAGATCTTTCACAAAATCGAATTCCATTTTCTCATATACTGGTTTGACAACCCATTTTTTTGCTTCTTTTCGTAAAGGCCATAGTGTAGCGAAGCATCCCTAAGTTTCCTGCAGTCCTAGATTGTTCCCGGCCTACATTCTCGTTCTACACTAATACCGCAAGTAAAGTCCTACATTTCATCCCTTGGATGCCAAAATGCAATCTCTTTGGCCTGTACTTTATGCAGATATTGTGGACCACCTCCAACTCTCCTGTATGACAGAATTCTGTGAGTCCCTTAAGATCTCTTGATAGAGTTTTATCAAACGCAATCTTCTCAAGGGCTTTGTGTGGAGGTGAAGATGGGATCAACCACTTCTTCTTCCGTGCCTGCTCTGGGGACAAAGGACCATGTTCACATTGGTGGAAATGTTGGTTTTCTGTCCATTGGTGAATGTTGGAACAGTGGTGCATTAGTGACCGCCATTTTTCCAGTAGAATTTCCACAGACCCATCACATGTTTTGGAGCTCCACCAAAGATGGTTGCTGAAAGACTGGGACTATTGCGAAATACTTTCAAAACTTTTTTTTTTCTCCTGCAGCCGAGATTTTTTTTATTGATTGATTTGGCAACATGCCATACATACAATTGATGTTTAATATTTGGATACTGCTCTCTCATTGTCTTGGCTATTGAAACATGTCTGTCCGTGGCTTTGAGGTCGATTTGCGTTCCCCTCGATTGTAGATCTTCCAGTGATTTTATAAAACCAAATTTCTCCATGGCCACCGAGGATTTACATTGGGACACCTGCACGACCACCAAACTCAATTTTCTTACTTTCCATGTCCTGAAGATGGTAGGTGCAGTACTTAGCAGAAAATCCGGGGCTGTCGCACTGTCCGTCGCCAGCTAGCCAGAACCGTTTGTCGGGGAATGTACTTTGAATAGCCACCTGTTCAATTTTCCAAGCATCACTAATGGCAGGGAATAGATAATCACGTTGGTATTTGTAGTATTGTGTTTTAGAAATGAAATGAGTCCCACAAACTGAAAGAAACTGGATAACTTTGTGAAACTAGAGCCACTGAAAAGTAAAGCTGCTGCACACAGTAGATTAGTTTCCCCCAGCATCGGTTGAGCGGACCATGAAAATGCTTTGTGACTTTTCACAGGTGGCATGTATTTTGAGGTTACTGCCTTGTGTTAGATGAGTCGCACTCACCAATGGCTTTCCACATACTTCCCCTCCCACTGAATGCACACATTTCAGCATCTTTATAATCTCCATCAAGCTGCTGTCGATTACTATGCATTTGGCCTCTTTTATTATACTGTCATCTGGCAACACTGTTGTTTCGTACTGAACCGTTGTGGACATATCAGCCAAACCGGACATATTATAGTCGATATCTTTGTCTGTTTCGTCGGTCAATAGTGTTGATGCTTCAGTTTCTGTCATTTCAACATCTGTTACTTGACCATGGATAGGAGAAAACATCAATGTGGACTGTTTTTTGGGGGGCATTTTTTTGGCGGCTGTCGATTGTGTCAAGTGCTCATCTAGTAATGTTAAACTATCATCTATAAATTCAATTTCACCTTCCTCTGGCAGAGCAGGCGCATTGTAGCAATGGTCCAACAAACCTTTGCTGGAATAGCCGGTCATATTAAATTAATTTTCTGGCCATTGGACATAGGCATCTTGAGTGTGAACATGATGCGCCTCAATGAATAGTTCCTCCATGGTGAAAACAGTTTGGCAAGCAGCATCTGTCATTTGTATCGCTGTCTGTGTCTGCATAGTCCGTACTCCATCGGGCAACTACAGGACAGATGGGAAAAGGGATGCTCAGTGTAAATCCAACATACAGTGTTATACAATTTACATTAAAAAAAGCATATAATGAAGGCCTTAGCACAAAACTATTGCCAACAATATAAAGGGTTTATAACTAACCTTATTTTTATTTCTTTTCTTTGAAACCTTCTTTACTCTAACATCAGCAAACTGGCGCACCGACTTAGATCCATGTTCCTCCGGTTCAATATACGGATCTTGTATACATCCCTACAAAAAATAGTATCCATTTAAAATAAGTCATTGCCATTACACATGTAATTAGACCGACTTTCTTTTATTTGATGGTACTGTCAGTGCGCATACCTCTGGCTCTGGAGCAACTGTATGGTCTTTTTCCGGAACAACCACAATGGATAATGTAATTGTAAAGGACGCTGCAGCATCTCCCCGAAACACAGTACTTGCATTAGTAAGGTCGAAAAGATTGGAAACGGGACAAAGACGACAAAGGTACATATCAACAGTAAAGTGGTAAAGACACATTGTGCAATGCAATGATACGTTGCGAAAATATGAACAGATTATCTCGTCCTATTGAGCTATGATGACAAATACCCCTGACACCGGATATACTACGAGGAACATTCTAATTGTAGTGGACGCTTCAGCATCTCCCTGAAACACAGTACTTGCATTAGTAAGGACGAAAAGATTGGAAACTGGACACACAATTTGGAAAGACAACAAAGGTACATGTCAGTAGTAAAGTAGGAATGAAACATTGTGTAAAACAATTGCACGATATGAAAATATGATCAGATTATCTTGTCCTATTGAGCTATGAAGACCCATACCTCTGGCACCGGATCGACTAAGAGGGATGTTGTAATTGTAGTGGACGCTCCAGCATCTCCCTGAAACACAGTACTTGCATTAGTAAGGACGAAAAGATTGGAAACGGGACACACAATTTGGAAAGACGACAAAGGTACATATCAATAGTAAAGTAGGAATGAAACATTGTGTAATGCAATGATACATTGCGAAAATATGATCACATTATCTAGAATTCCGTGCATAAAACCAGTCTGGAACAGAATAGCTAGGTAAGATTACCTGATACACGCTCAAAGTGGTTGATGACTCCAGGCAAGACATGGATGTTGAATCTTGTTCCTTTATATTCGGTGGATAGTCATGGAGTGGTAAAGGGAAAGTATTATTCGATTTAGAAATTCCAACATTACAAAATGGCATGTAAGGAGACTGAATACGTGAAAATTACACTTATTGAAATGCATAATATAGCATAGTTATCCGTCCCCATAAATCATTTTTCTATGTGGGTTCTACAAAACAAGGACTGATGTTTAGCAAAATAGTAATTATTTCAACAGCTATTCAATCACATAAATATGGAAAGTACTATAAGTGACATTTGCACCGAAAATACAGGCGTAAAGCTAAATCCGGAAGCGTGACTCACCTGTGGCGGCATTTTCACGAATAAAGTCGGAATAACGTTTGGGAGCAATTTCCGAGTTGTTCTCAGTTGATTCCTCTTTGTGTACAAGGATGTGTCGTATATGCCACCACTACACCCGGTGAAAGTTTGTGATGTCTGGGAGACCCAGGAACCGAAATAAATGCGATTGACTGGGACGAGCCCTGAGCAGGCGGACAAGACAAAATGGCGGCGACACGTTGCGAACACCGAGGATCGTGAAGTCAGTGTCGCGATCACGAGTGCAGGACCCATGGGTCCCTTTGCTTGGGGACTAGTACACGTGAGCGCTGCCTAGGACGCACGGTGGCCCAGCGAGCTGGAGGGCCGAACGGATGTAGCTGTGACGACGGGACCGTGGGCCCGGTGGTTGGGGTGCTCCGGGCGTGTTGGATGCCCCATGATGTGGTGGGCCAGGCTTTGATCATTGAGTGGCGTGACTCCCCTTCGGTGCCTGGCGGGACGGGCCCCCGCCCGACTCATACAACAACATGACCACGAGAGGTGTGAAACCCAAGGCTAAACAGCCCACGATGGAAGCTTACGCCAAGTCCCCCTCAGGGGCGGAAGGAGGCAAGAACAAAGAGACCCCCGTGACGGCCGTGGAGTCACCGGGCACGATACAGGAGGTGCTGGCGGCGATTGCGGACTTAAAAGTGTCATGGGAGACCAAGTTGGGCCTCGCCATGAAAGAGCTGCAGGAAGGCTTAAACCTTAAGATCGGTGCCGTCCAGGAGGAGGTGAATCTGCTTAGACTGGATGTGAGGGCGATCTCGGAGTGCACGGGGACCATCGAGAAGGAGACGGCCACGAATACGGCAGACTGCGCTGCTCATAAAAAGGAACTACACGCCCTTGTGCAACGAGTGGGCAACCTGGAGGACAGAGCGGAGCAGGCGGAGGGACGTGCCAGGCGCAACAATATTCGCATCGTGGGCCTACCTGAAGGAACGGAAGGGCCAGACCCCACGGAATTTGTGGAATCCATGTTTTTGCAGGAGATTACCGGCGGGGTACTGACCCAGGGGTTTGCAGTCGAGAGGGTGCATAGGGCCCTAACCAGGAGGCCGCCTCCTGGGGCCCCCCCGCGGCCGGTGATCGCGAAAATTCTGAATTACCGTGATCGCGAAAAAGATTCTTGAATTCTTTCGAAAAGGGGGAACGATTGACAGAGGATCGGCCAAGATCACGGCCTACCCTGACTACACGCTACAAGTACAGCGGAGTCGGATGCACTTCGGGGCGGTGAAAAGGAGACTTCGTGAAGCTGGCCATCGCTACATGCTACTCTACCCGGCCAAATTGAAAGTTTTCTACAGAAGCAGATCCCTGTTCTTTGAAACACCGACTGAAGCAATGGACTGGCTAGACGCGCTGGGCAGTCCTCAAGAACCGGGCATCCAGGCAGAGACTACGGAAGATAAGTAGCGTACGGCTGGGTCACCCAGGGCATTGGGGCCGAGACATTGGGACTTGAATATAGTCATTTATACGGTATATGATGCGTATGATGTGGTGCTGACTGGCTGGCCCATTGGGCGTGCCTACCCGTGGTTACTTGGTTGGGAGCTCCAAGAGGCTTCCTTTGTCCCCAGTAGTAACATATCTAGTTAGTTAGGTCGCTGTTAGATCGGCGACGCCCCGCGGGGTCCTACTCCTTGAATACGGGATAAGACCAGACGCGGGTGGGCCTGAGATCCAGGGATGGAGCTGGGCTTTTGTTGGGGTGGGAGGGGTTGTTTGCTGTGGTGTGTAGTTGGGAAACAGGGAGGGGGGGACGGGGATCAAGGGTGGAAGAGCCGGCGGGGTGTTAGACCAAGGGGGTATTGTGGGGAGGGCGGGGCTGAATACAGACCGAACTGATGGCATCGGATAGTCTTCGCATAGCCACCTGGAATGTCCGAGGCCTCAATAGTTACCTCAAGCGGAACAAGGTAATGCTATACCTGAAAAGGATGCGGATAGATATAGCCCTGCTACAAGAGACCCACCTCACTAGGGAGAAATTGGAGGTGGTCAAGAGGAAGTGGAAGGGCAATGTGGTGGGTGCCACGTACTCGGCGTATGCTAGAGGGGTCATCACCTGGGTGGCGCCGCACGTGCTGTTCCGGGTGCTTGACTCGATAGTGGACCCGGGGGGTAGAATGGTGGCGATAACAGGACTCCTGGAGAACAGGGAAGTACACATCCTCAACCTGCATGTCCCCAACCATGATACTGCGGCCTACTTTAGATCCCTCTATGGCAAACTTGGCCCCTTGGTAGGGGGTGCGATGCTGTGGGGTGGGGACTTCAATTGCGTCTTAGATCCCAAAATCGACCGGTCCGCTGATACCACAAGGAAAATGTCGCCGGCGGCCAAGGCGCTCGGGACATTGCTGGGAGACCTGGGACTGGTAGATGTGTGGAGGAAACTCCACCCCACAGATAGGCAGTATTCGCACTATGCGGCGCCATACGATTCATATACGAGATTGGATTATGTGTTTGGAACTGCCGAGATAGCGGGCGAAATAGTGGGGGCGGAATACAAGGCCCGAGTATTGTCAGACCATTCGCCCCTGGTAGTAGAGTGGCGACCCCAACCCCCTAGGCCTCGGGTCCCCACATGGAGGCTCCGGTCGGAGGCACTGCAGGATGAGGGATTCCGGGAAGGCCTGAGGGTTGCCATCGGGGAATATTTTGAGATAAACACGGGTAGCGTGCGCTCTGCGGGAACTCTGTGGGAGGCCTTTAAGGTAGTGGTGCGCGGAGTGGCCATCTCTAAATCAAAGGGACTTCAAGGGGGTATCGGGAAGGAGCTTCAGGACACCGAAAGGGAACTGGAGAGCCTGGCTCGTCTCCAGAACGCCACTCAGGAAGACAAGGCTAGGATGAGGGACCTTCAGGTGGCGTGCAACGCTCTTTGGGATCGACTATGCAGATTGAACCATGGGAAATACACCGAGCGGCTGCACGCGGGGGGCGACAAGCCAGGCAGACTGCTGGCCTGGCTGTACAAGAGCGAGTCCCCCCGAGTGGTTATTCATGAGATCCGTGGTGAAGACGGTTGTCTTCGCAGCACTCAAGATGGGGTGAACGAGGAGTTCCTCAGGTTCTACAAACGTTTGTATGAGGACACTGGGGAGGACAGGAGCCAGGACATCCTGAACACACTGGAAGACATTGGCTTGCCCACCCGAGACGACCTGGAGCGGGAGGAACTGGATGCCCCTATCACTTCGGATGAGCTGGAGGTGGTGATCCGGGGCCTCCCCACGTGTAAGGCACCTGGAGCGGATGGACTGCCTAGTGAGTTTTACAAGGTGTACGTGCAGGAGCTGCTCCAGCCACTGCTGGCTTTAACGAGGCATACGAACAGGGAGAACTCCCGCTGTCCCTCCGTGAGGCCATGATTGTCCCATTACTGAAACCAGGCAAGCCGGCTGTTGAGTGTGGATCTTATAGACCTCTGTCCATGCTAAACCAGGACAGCAAAATACTCACGGCGGTGCTGGCCAACAGGTTGAAGAAGGTGATTGGCAAGCTGATCCACCCAGATCAAACTGGATATGTCCCAGGCAGGAATATCAGCGATAACCATAGGAGTCTGCACCATGTTATCGACCATACTAAGGATGACACGGGCGAGATGGCGGTAGTGTCGCTGGATGCGGTCAAGGCCTTTGATTCAGTGAGATGGCCTTGGCTGAAAGCGGCCCTGCAGGGATACGGCGTGGGCCCTGGGTATATCAGATGGGTCCAGTTCTTATATAGCAGCCCGGTGGCAAGGGTCAAGACTGGGGCCACAGTCTCGGATGCCTGGCAACTCAGCAGGGGGACCAGGCAGGGATGCCCTTGGTCACCCATGTTATATATACTCGCGTTGGAGCCGCTGGCGATATGCCTGCGGCAACAATACAGAGAGGTGGGCATTAACACCGCCAGCAGCAGCCACTTAATATCTCTCTATGCGGACGATATGCTGCTTTACTTACGCTACCCGGAGGAGAACCTGCAGTACGTACTGGAAGTACTGGATCATTATGCTGTCCTCTCGGGCATATCAGTGAACCCCAGGAAGTCTAGCCTTTTCCCTCTGGGCGGGTACAGGGACGTCCCGCTGGAGAGGCTGCCTGTGTTGCCAATACCATGGCGGACCGACACGTTTAGGTACCTGGGGGTAAATATTTACCACCGGATTGAAGCGGTACACAAGCATAACACAGAGAGAGCCATAGAGGGGGTCAGGAATAGCATGACATTCTGGTCCAGATTGCCCCTGTCCATGATGGGGAGGGCGGCTTTGCTGAAAATGGTGGTCCTTCCCAGACTCCTGCATTTCTTCGTGAACGTCCCGCATTTGATCCCCAAGAGCCTATTTGTACGACTTCATAGTATGTGTAGGGGCTTCGTGTGGGGCAACTCCAGAAATAGGGTGGCCCTGTGGAAGCTCCAGAACCCGTACGAGAAGGGGGGTATAGGCTTGCCCAACTTCGAACTATATTATCTGGCGGGGCAGCTGTTGTATGTGGCCAGGTGGTTGTCTGATGAAGATTTGGCGGTATCTAGGTCGCTGCGAGAGGATGCGGCTCCATACTTCCTGAGAGAGGTGGTGTGGCTACAAAGGAATAAACTGACGGGAAGAGGGCGGCTATTGAGGTTGGGATGGGAGGTCTGGCACAGAACGTGGAAACTGATGGGGGAGCCAGAACCGCTATCTTGGCAGGTCCCGCTGGTGGCCCTGTGTGAAAACGACTCCCAACTGTTTCAGTCTGTCCGTAGGCACTGGGAGCCGGTGGGCCTGGCCACGCTCGGAGACATATGGCGGGAGGAGGAGGCGTTGGACTTCCAAAAGTTACAGGATGAGACGGGGGTGCATAGAGGCCAGTACATCACCTATGCTAGGCTAGTGCAACGAGTAAGAGAGAGATGGCCGGTGACGGCACTGGTAGATGATCCCGATGCCACCCTTGAAACTATGTATGATGTCTCAGAGGGCGGGCATGAAATATCACGGATATACGAACTCCTCAGAACGAAGGCTGGGAAAGAGTTGCCCCAACTGAGGCATGAATGGGAGGAGGAGATGGGTGGACTCATGACGGAGGGTCAGTGGAAGAGGGTCCTGGGGTATCATAAAAAGGTGTCCCGAAATGCACGGCTCCAACAACTCCAGTTCTACATTACTCACAGGGCCTACCTGACTCCCCAGAAGATCGCACGGTTCGGAGGCTCGATCACCCAAAAATGCCCCAGGTGTGGGGAGGTGGACGCTGGGTTGCTACACATGTTTTGGGCCTGCCCGGAAGTGTATAGATTTTGGGAGGAGGTCAAGATGAAGCTCGTAGGTGGGGGAGTGGTGTTGGACGTGGGATCTGCCTGGTCGTGTATGCTTGGGATCTTCCCCAGGCCCAGACACTCTAGGCACCTGAGCAAGATGAGGGACCTGGCATATGTTCTGGCCAAACGCAGGATTGCCATGAACTGGAAAGCGGCCAGCAGGCCGAGAGTGGAACTATGGTGGGAGGACCTTATGAGGTGGGCGGAGGCTGAATCTGTGGTATGGTTTGAAGCGGTCACTAGAGGGGGCGAGGAAGAGATAGGGCCCTTGCTGGCCTGGCGACAATTGGTGGCCTCTATGACCAACCCACAACAGGGTTTGGACGAATCTGAGAATTCGGAAGATGGGCCTACGGACAATGTTCCACCTGACAGTGCCCCGACTGAGGATACAAGGGAGCCGGCTCTGGCTTGATGGGGGGTGGGGGGAGTTTTTTCGTATTTTCTTTTGTGTTTCTGTAAATAATTAACAGTTGTATTGTGTTGTGTGTTGTTTGGTCTTCTAAAATATAAAATCAATAAAATATTAAAAAAAAAAAAAAAAAAGGATGTGTCATATATATCTGGGTGAACAATAGCCCCTTGGCGTGGGATACCTTTTGAAGTGTACATGTTGTTTGGCACCTTGGCCGTTCGCGCCCCTGACAGCACCCTATGGCAGTGCACATCCACTGGCGCAAACCGCCTTTGATAGTGGGGGGTGGGATGGATGGGCCGAGAGGCGTGCAGACAAGGCACCGGAACACTGCTGAATGGAGACACACTTGATTCACATAAAAACTGAAACAACCATTGATAAAAAAATATGTTGTGTTTTATTTGGTTTCTTATTTTGATGGCACAAAAACACTAGACATTGTAAAGGTCTGGCTGCAGCTCCGCGAGGGAAAATCCCCTGTACTGACCACTGTCACTGGGGAAAGTTTGTCTAATGGCGCCAACGACACAGGCGGATATTACTCGTCGAACGTGGTGTCCAAGCCTCCCATGAAGCCACCATGTGTACGAACGATAGGCCACCAGCCGGTACCACCTATGAAAGAGAAAGATGCAATCTGTTTTTAAATGACCAAGATAAGTGTATTAAACCTTAGTTGTCAATGACAATTCTTGTATGCAATGGCATTTTTGCCAGGACAAATGCTAACTAGACACTGCACAATATTGAACGACTTTTATGCGACTATTACTAGAGAATATTAAGACTAAACGGATATGACAATGATATCTTGAAGTTACGAGAATGTAGGGGACAACCGTGGAGTAGTAGTGGCCTAACTGACATCACAACCAGACTATACTTACTCGTTACTTGGATTACGAGGGCGAACAGTTGCGCGAAGTTCGTGCATAAGCACCATCAAAATCCCCAACACAGACCGTGTGAGACAGACTGCCGTGAAGTCTGGAAGCTCGGTAACGCATTGTGGCTGTGGATCGCATTGCGATATGTAGGACAAGCATCCAGAGTTTTCTCGGCAGCAGCAGTTCTCCACCTCGGTTGGCATTAGCGCGCACCGATTGCAGGTACACCAGGTGGAAACACCGTCCATGCGACTAGGCCCAGGCTCTTCATCTGTTGAAACGTCCGCCCAACTGTTGTCCAAATCCCCATCGTTTACAGAGCTTGCTCTTTCCAGTAATTCCTCCTCGAAATACTCGGGCTCGTACAGGTAGGGCATTATTGTTGCCATTGTGTGGTAAAGAAACAAAAATAATTTATAGCGGTCGTTCTGGTATCTGTTCACACAGGCTACAAGTAACGAAGGTAGCTGACCAGAGCACAGAAACGAGTCACAGAATACTCAAAGAAATACAGCGAGAGGAATTGAAAAGAAAATCTGCTGTTGTGTGTAGTGAAACGCTCTGCTTATACTTATCGAGGAAAGAGGCTTCCTGCCATTTCCATGGCGACACGTGATTAGCTGAGGCGCAGAGAATGTTGACACGAGACATGCTTTGGCGTTGTGAAATGGGCGGTACGCGTCTAGTGTCAGGCTCCGTGCGGGGGATATGATTTAGTGCCACAAACGCAGGTCACCCAGGGCGATGTGGAAAGTGATAAGATTATCACAAGATGGCCGCGCCCTGCTGCCTGATTTTGCTTGTGTTCAAGAGACAAAAACTCGGGTAAGGTGCATAGGAAATGTTTGTACGATTGATCGAATTATGGTTAAAAGCACATGACCGAACCATAAGGACAATAATATTTTCTGACCTAACCATTCCTTTAAGAAAGACCAGTGCTGCTGCTAGTTGTCCTAAGTTTCTGGAGTGAACTTTGGCGAGCTACTTGGATATTATTTATTACTTGGCCTAAAAATGAATTGAAGTTATTCATCAGCCAGGAAGCTGATCTTCCTTTGAGTTTGACAGAATGTGTTGCTATTGAGCCTTTGGGGGCCTTCAGACACTACTTCAATGTCCCAGCGTTGCCAATGGTGGATGCGTTCAGATATAGCTGTCAATGTATTGCTGGTGGAAAGGGGTAATCTCCTGTGCCACAAGACTGGCCTTCAGCTTCAAAGCAAGTGCAGTTGTAAAGATTTTCATTTGTAAAATGCCATAAGAGTCACATAGGACATTATACAGCACAGCGTCTAGGTGCTGGTGCCACACAGGAACAAAACCCTAAAAGGATTGCAGTTGGAGTGGATACCCAACGCTCCAATGGAACAGTTTCATATGTATTCTCTGAACAACAAAACCCCTCCCTCTCTTTGTGGATAGAGAGAAAATCAGCACATACATGATCTGATCTCAATGATGAAGCAGACGTGCAGTTAAAAGCAAGGAATGGCCATTAAAAGTTAATCCGGGCTCTGATCAGATACCGACTCAAGACCCACATTCTGACTTCATATGGAACCTTTCAGCACAGTGTTCTTGGTTTTCCAGGACCAACCCTATAGCTTTCATTAAAGGTGCGCTGGCCTAGTGGTCTGCTGGCGCTCAAGTGCATAGGAAGCATTCACCTATGTTTCAGGCTGGCGCTCAAGTGCATAGGAAACATTCATCTATGTTTCAGGCTGGCGCTCAAGTGCATAGGAAACATTCACCTATGTTTCAGGCTGGCGCTCAAGTGCATAGGAAGCATTCACCTACGTTTCAGGATTCTTGAAGGTGTTTTTAGTAACTATGTGAAAATTACTTGGTTTACATTGATGACTTGATGTGCAATTAATTCGAAGAGAGGAGCCAAGAATAGGTTCCTAAAATATGCTTGGACTTTCGTATTCTATTACCACTTGATTGAAATATTATGAATCACAGAGCACAATATTGGGTTAATTTATTTAATCAAAACTAAACTAAACCTACAACTGGACCAGAAATCGAATCTCTGCAACTTCTGCATGATCACGTCGAAATAAGGGGTACTATATCCTAACCCCTGCATAAGACCAAATACAGGCGCACAATGACTGGAGACCCATCATTTCAATAACCTAGGGTCTGGCAATATATGAGACCGTAAGGGGTCATTCCAGGAACAAGCTTAATCACCAGGAGTCAACTATGCAGAAACTAAGCAGCAGTAATGACTATTGGGGATGCAAGGACTTTGCACTTCGAAAAGGCCTTCTCCCCAGGGAAGGGGACTGGATTAGTGCTTCGCATGCAATTCGGGAACTAGCAACAATTTGAATTCCTGTCTGGAGTTGGGGAGGGACTGTTCCCTGTGACATGCATCATCTTTTTTCCATAAAAGCTCCTCAATCCTCCATAAAGAAGGACAACTCACCATGCGCCATATTTGTCAGGGTTTTTTTTTTATTGACATTAGTTTTGTAAAAAGAAACAAACTTTTTGTTGTTTTGTATACACATCCATGAAACTTGACATATTCCCCAGCCCCATTACCAATTTCCCATCCTCCTAAAAGAAGACAAATCAACAGAAGGAAGGAAGGAAAAACAACAAGGAAAAGAAAAACCTTGAAGAAGAGAGAGAAGAAAGAAACTAGACACAACCAAGATCTAAATTTCAAATGACCAATTCCCATGATTGGATTGAATGTGTGCCTGTACAGCCCTCTTCCACACACTCGACACCGAGCGCTTTTGGTAGAATCACTGCGCCTGTCACTTGGACATTTGTCCTTGAAATTAAGTAGCTCCACCATTCAGACATATTTCCATTTTTTGGAGCAAATCGAGCCCGGTGTAATTGAACGTTGGTTGACAATTTTGGGGCACTCCGTTATTAGATGTTTGATCGATTCTACGTCAGTCAAACAAAAACGACAAATGTTACTCTTGGTCGCCCGGTCCTTTCGTCTCATCAGAACCTCCTGAGTTGGATAAAGATTTAGCCGTAGTCTTAAGAACTGGTTCCGGTGATAAAACGACGAAAATTTAAGCTGGTATTTTGGCAGTTCGCCCACTCTTTGGATTGAGGTACCAAAATCGATCACGACTGTCAATTGCCTGCACTTCTCCATGTTGATTATCCAACACCATTGCCGAATTTCTTTTTTTGCCACTTGCAGCTTTTGCAGTACAAGAGACATGCTTAAGTCTGCTGCACTTAGTATTGACAGCAGTTTCTCCTCCCAGTTGTTTAGTAGGGTTGCTGATGAGTCCTGACTTCTTTCATTCAGAATTAGGTAAGATTTCGCAACTGGTGATCAACGTATTTTGCGAAGAACTGAGATTGACTTCCACAATACAAGTGAATATAATGAGTCCAGCCCTAGTTCATGTCTGATGGCCACCATTGGGACACTCTGTGGCAATTTAAGGACTTTCCGCCAAAAAAGGCCTTCCAGTTGTTGCCAGAGCCCTGCTTCAATGTTCCAACCAGCTTCGCTGCCAAAGTGTCACGACCCTCACCCAAAACCCACTCTGGCGAATCCATTGGCCAGGTGGAGTCAGGACTCGGGCCTCTAGAGCCTGCCATCCTCTTCAAAAGCCCTCATGGGGCCAGGCTCATACACCACGAAAAACAATGTGCTTGGGAACTACTTTATTGTATTGTCAGCCAACATGGAGGCATCCACATAGCTTGGTTCCTAAGAACCAAGCTATGCGGTCTAGTGTTTTGGGTGTGGTAGCCTAGGGACTACTTTACCTGGACTATTTTGTTGGGGCTATTTAAACCACACCCGAGCAAGACAACACGCTTCGGGTTACTTTGCAGCTTGCAACGTAATGCTCACCGTGTCCAGCTCGCTTACTTACCGCATCATAGTACTCTTAATGCGCCATCATTTACCAGCGCGGCTCAACCAAGCCAGTTCGCCGCGGTGAAGCTCTGCATACCTAAGGGAGAAAAAAAGAGACATTTTAAACAAAGAAAGGCATGCAGGATCGCAACAAAACTAAAGAACAGCAATAAGACCTACCTGAACAATATCAAACGGGCCGGCGTCAGTGAAATAACTGGACCGCACTCGCCCATGAAAGACAACGCGCCCCTGCAAAGAAGGCAGGACAGAGAGCCTGCCTAATTCTACCACAAGGTGAGGAGAGGGCGCCAGAGGGACTGAAATTATACGGGGGTGGAGGGAGGATACTTACCCCAGTCGGTCAGTCTTTTGAACACAGTCCTCCTGTATTTTCAGGCAGAACCTTCCCCGCAGACCACATCAGGGCAAAGCTGAGCAGCATACCAGCAAGTAACCCGGCTAGGTGGTGTCCCTGTGGATATCAGGTGAGCGTAACACAAAGCAAACTGCTGGGAACACATTTCGGTAGATAAAAAGTTAGTACTGGCTGTAAAGTGAATTTGCCATATTTTGCGTGGAGTTTCGCGCCTTGCTGTGCAAAGATCCTCATTCGAGAGAGTACTTTGTTAGTCCAACGCCACTCTCTTATTGAGATATTGAATGAGATTGCCAGATACCGAATAGCATCTGATTTGGTCAAGGGATCATCATACACTTTCCACATGAAGACATCTTTTTTTACTTTTGTTTTAGGGCCCAATGCAATGACTTGCGACTTCCTCACGTTTATTGCTGAATGATTCCTCGTTGGGTATTCCTGTAAAGCGGTCAACAAACGTTGGAGCCGAATTTCAGTTGACTCGAGTAAGACCACGTCATCAGCATATATTAGAGGGCTTAAATGCTTCCCATTTACCTTTGGCGGAAATTACCTTACTTTTGAAAGAGCCACAGGTAAGTCAGAGATGAAGAGTTTGAACATCAGGGCTGTAAGGCAGCAGCCCTGTTTAACTCCTTTGGTGGTTTTTATATTTTCAGATAGCGCTCCTTCGGCGTTTAAACGCATTTGAATGCTGGTATTTGCGTGTAGTGCCATTAACGGGGACAGTAGCTGGTGTGGACAGCCCCAGTTCTTAGGTTTTTTCCACAGTAACTCACGATTAATGCTGTCGAACGCCTGTTTTAAATCGATAAACGCAAGAAACAACCGTTTCTTGCGGTTTAGGGCGTCGAGTTTTGCCAGATTTAGGAGCATCAGATTTAATTCCAGGCCTACGCCTTTTGTGAACCCAGTTTGCCTTTCGTCGAGTAGATTGGCACCTTCCGCCCACATTGCAAATTTTTTTGGAGGACGGTAGCGAATATTTTTCCCATTGTATCTAACAGCGCAATGGGGCAGTAGTTCATCAGGTCTTCTCGATTTCCCTTTTTAAACACAGGGACTACCACTGCGCATGACCATGACTCAGGTATTGCCCGCATAGAGGCGATGTGCTCAAATAGCACTTTGATGAATTGCGCCCAGTTTCCTTTGTTCGCTTTCAACATCGAGTTGGAAATGCCATCAGGCCCAGCGGCCTGCGATATCTTTAGATTTTGGATGGCACTTGTGATGTCTTCGACAGCTTCAACTACATTCCATTTGCTAGACTCTGTCGTGCGATTTGGCACATCATCGGCTTCATGATTATTAAAGACTTCAGTGTAGTGTTTCACCCAGCTTGCAGCGCTCACTCCATTTGACAGTGCAAATGTCTGCATTAGGTGACCATTGTTAATTATTTGCCAGATGTTTCGGCTTTCTTTTTGGGTTATTAGGCGTAGCATTAATTCTGCTTGTTCTTGGTTTCGAATGGAATTAAATGATTTTAACCAGTTTCGGTAACGTTGTCGTCTCTTCGCCACCAGCTGATTTTGATTTTTCCCACCAACTTTCTTTAGCAATTTCAGGTCTTTGTTTAGCAGTTTTTTTGCTTCGCTTAATTTGGGGCTGAATCAATGCTTGTTTTTTGGTATCTTCAGATTATTCTTATGGGCACACGTAGTGAATTGCGTCAGCAGAGAAACGTAATTTGCGTTTTGTCCGAGTAAAATCAGCTGTCAGATGGTCAATCTGTTTGCTGTTCATCCGCAAGCGATTTTGCGCGCTATTGATACTAAGTGCTGTTTTGTAACTAGGCTGACTTTTTTTTGTGGTGCCTGTCCCAAGATAACACTAGGGCATTATGATCACTTTTCGCTGATTTCACTGTTAATAACGTTGCGATGTAGGGATGCGAGTTTTCTGATACCCAGATGTAATCTAGGGTTTCTTTCAAGTCACCTCGGTGCCATGTGTCAACGGCTGGGATATCACCCCTGGTGCAGCCATTCAGCATTACACAATGACGTAGGTTTAATGCGTATTCCCATTTGGTGCCACAATCTGCAGTTTCAGTTAGAGCTTTGGGCATATTGCTGGAGCTTCGCATTTTGCTTTGTCAAACCAATTATAATTTAGGTCGCCACAGAGCAAAATAAATGGGTTGTCATAAGAGGCGAGGCAAGCATCTATTTCGGCTGTGATTGAGGTTAAGTATTCAGCCTCATTAATCATTGCGGGATTCCAATAGGTGTTTATTATCAGGAATTGTTGTTTATTTTTTTCAGAGGAAACCTCCAGACTTGATTCCAGAATTTGCGCTTGTACAAACAGGTTGGGATTGGAGTTGCTTATTAGTTCCCAACCAGATGAGTTGTTTATCATCGTTAAAAGTCCACAGAGAATGGGCGGCCAAATAGGTTTTTCCCAGCCGCGTTTAAGAGTACTAAGTAGCCATCACTTAAAGGCGTTTCCCGGAGCCACGTTTCTTGTAAACAAATAATTGGGCTCCTTATCGTCTGTAAACAGCCGTCTTGAAACAGATGGTCAAAACCACGCGTGTTCCATGAGGTAAGTAATTGGGTCAAGCTGCTTGACCCTTCGTGGTCCTAGACGTCTTTGTGTTGATTATTTGTGAGGCTTCGTGGGTTGGACTGGTGTTTAAGTTGTTTCCACATCTTATAACGATTTGTTTTGTTAGAGGCAGAATTCTGGTTGTTTGCGAACAGAGAGGATTGGGGCGACATCTGATCTTCGCATTCTGTAAGGTTAAATCCGAAGAACAGTAGATCTTCTTTGGCATCTAGCAGCGGTCTTGCTAATTTCCTTGACTTCATATGAAGAATTACTCAATCAGATCTTACTTCTGATTTGTATTCCACAATTGCAATACAAAGATCATCAGATCTTATTTTTCGTAGCGCCGGGATGTAGTGTAGCAGCCTCATTACGTTCACTCTGTTTAAATTTATCTCATTTTTGTCTTCTAAGATGTTTTCCAGTTCTAATTTCAGCCAGCCTGATTTGGCAGGCTCAGTCGACACCTTTCTCTCATTCGACCTCTGTCGTTTAAGTTTTTGCGATTGCGCTGCGGTTTGTTTCGGATTGAGCCTCGATAAACTGTTCGCCTCCTGACCTGTTGACTTCTTTCTTGCACATTGTTGCTCTTCTAAAGAGGCCAAGTGCTCATTAATACTCTGTGTTGGCCGATTCCTAGGCTGTCTCAGATCGATAGCTCGTTGCTGCACTTACTTGCTGGTGTCGGCTTTTGCCGGAGAGATAGGGCTATGCAAGATATGGCCTTCCGCTGCATTTTCTCTGATTACCTCTACTTCCTCGTCATCGATTGAGTATGTCGAAAGATCACATAGGTCTATTGAGGTGTTTGAGGCGGCGTCTTCAGACGCAGAGGACACTTCACCCCTCGCTTTGAAGCAGTTACCGATGTTTTCACTGTCTCTTTGGGAATGTTATTGTTGTTGTGCTGCTTCCCGGCTGTGGCCGCCGTCACTCTTTCTCGGGCAACTTCTAGGCGCGGCGGGGTAGTCAGATTTCTAATAAACTTCTTTGCATCATTTGAACGAAAGCGTTTTTGTGCGGGTCCTTTGGAGGTGTTCTTTGCTGCCCTTGTTTTTTTTTTTTTCAACAGCGCCGGTTTGGCTTCTGCCGATTTGATCGATTTTGCAGTCCACGTGAAAATCCCAAATGAGACTTTTTGTTCGACTGAGGCCACCTGGCCTTTGTGTGAGCTCTGAGGAGTGAGCACAAACTCTTTGGTTGCATTTTCGCTTTGTGGTGTTGATCCTTCAGCCCAAACTGTTCCCGTTTGCTTGGAAACAGTAGGTGCGATCGAAATCGCCACAGCCGCGGGTTGTTCCAACGCTCGTGGCAGGGCTTTATGTAACGCAATTTTCTTATTCTTTTTATATTCCAATTCAGTGTTATTACTGCGTTTCTTACCGTCATGCTGAGGATCTACTACTGCTGGTAAGTCAAGGTTTTCTGGTTGGGCCGCTGGTACACCACGTTGGGTAACCCCTTGAGCGTCGTTGCTGTGGTTGTTGCATGCACAAATGTTGCTCCTTTGGCAGCCAAGAGGTTGCACTACGACGTTATGTCTGATCCACTTTATGCATTTGACAATAGCCTCACTGAGGTCAGCTTTTTCAGATGCTTCGCGTTTTGTAATTTCATTGAGGCGGGAATGCCATTGACATGAGGTTGCGCCTTCCAAGTCAAGGCGTTGGACCAGATGTTCGTTGAATTTTTCTAACGCGATCAATTTGCTGTTTGACGTGATCAGTAGGGAATTTTGGTCACGCTTGGCGTTATTCAAGGCCTCATACAGCTTCATGAAGGGCATCAGAGCAATGCAGGTGGCAGCAAGGACATTGTTGTGGATCTGAATACCAGCCGCAATGGAAATATTTCCTTTTGTGTTGGTAGGGTCGTCCGCTTGACTAATTGGGGCTGGTTGAGATGCACAAGCACTGTCTGACTTTCCGTCTGCCATCTCATTTGCAACCTCTTCAGGTCGCGAACTGTCCATATTAATGCTGCCATGACTGTTGGCATGACCACCATCAGATAGATCAAGGTTAATGGGCAACACCACGGCTGCTGTATCATACAGCGTAGAGGACTTATTTGCTGTACCGAGAGTTTCTTTCATTAAGGTACTTACTTGTCTGAGCTTAGCAGGCTTGGTTTCTTTGTTAATAAAGCTTTCATTGAGACGCTCTCGCATTTGAATGAAATCAGCTTTCAGCCGTTCTGTCAGACGGGCTTCGCGAGCAACAACGTCATAGTTTAATGAGGTGCTTAAGGGATGCACTTTGCGAGTGTCTTTTGCCAACAAGGCCACATCCTTTGGTCTTTGTTCAGCAAGCTTCTCAGCTTTGTCATTGGTAATTTCTCTTGCTGTATTGGCGACAAACTTGTTAGTTCCACTCAATTCCATGACTTGTTGACTGTTCTGCCAGGACTTCATGGGCTGCTCTGCCTGATTTTGCTTGCCTGTCACATTGGCTAGGGGTCTCTCGACAACAGATGTCTGTTTTTCCACCTGCCCCTCGAGTATGCTTTGCTGCTGTTGAGATGGCCGGCCTGGCGAGGTTACTACAATGTCCAGCGGCGACCGCATCACCAGTAAATCAGCATCTGTTATGTCGAATGTGAAGGTTGTGTCGGAGGCATCAAGATACACTGAAGGGGGTGGTGTGCTTTTGTCTATTAAGCACTCCCCCCGTTGTGCAGTTTTGAGCGATGCCCTGATGCTGCTCGGCTTTGCGCTCAGCTTGCACAGGACACAGTAAGTTTGTCAGGTTTCTGGCTATGTGGGGAAACTCATTGTCGGGACCAGGTGACATGACATTGGCATTTGGACGCTCTGCGTCCACTGCAGATGCGCTGGAGCCGGGTATAGCGGCTGACGCTGAAATAGACACTGTTATCGCCGGATCAACTGCCGCCAGCGGTGTCGTTTCAACACCCATCTTCGGTGGGCCTATGAGCTTGGTGCTAGGTTGTGTTAATTCTTCACTTGCTGTTAAGGGCTGGTCGCTTACCTTCAGTTTTGCCACCTTACCGCGCTGCCGCCGTAGCTGCAACAGTCGGTTGCGAGTATGCGGGCCGACATCGGTGAGAGCCACATCAGAGTCACTGGGCGGCGGCGATGAACGCAGCTCCATCTTGCGTCGTCTGCGCGTTCTGGATGGACTGGGCTGACTGAACTCCGCTCCGAACTCCGCACCGCGCTCCGTGCCGGAAGTTCCTTTTTAAAGGTAGTCTGTAAGATTAAAGGGGCAGTCTTCAATTTCACACGCTCCAAGTCGCTGCAGCTCCTCAGGGAAAACAAACCGCACAATACCACAGACTGGGCTGACTGAACTCAGCTCCGAACTCCGCCAGAGTTTCCATCAGATCGACATCCCACACCTTTTGTAACCGGTCAGACTGATCCAGAATGCAGGGTTGCCGCCACTTTTGTGCCACAGCTATTCTCCCTGCACGTGGAAGGGCCCACCACATCTTCAGGTATCTATAAGAGTCCTAATCTTTAGGCGGGATACCCAAGTGTGAGAGGTGCAGGCGGTCGGGGGTCTTCCTTAACATCTTTAATCAGGCTCAACAGTTCTGACTATAAAAATCAGAGCCAAGGGGCATGTCCACCACATATGAATGGAGGTCCCTATCTCCCCACAACCCCTGGTACACCACAGTGAAGAAAGAGGGGGACTCAGTGCACACCTTAGAGTCGGTAACTAGTAAATATTGGTTAGGTCCCAGCAATGCTGGTTTTGAAGTTTAAAGGTGCACGGGAGGAAATAAAGCCTTGGCACAACGGCCTAATATACACATGTAAAGAAAGAAAAGGAACCTAATACGGATCCCTCCCGTTCCATGCACACTATCAAGTATCCACCGGAAAGGAAGGTAATAAGTAGTAGTTAATAACTCATGAAAGGTTCAAAAGGGTGAAACACTCCAAACATTCATTTGCTATTAGAAATATGACTTCTACACAGAATTTGTAAAAACGCAGTCAAATTTTAATTGTATACAACATTCGAGTGCCGAGATGGACAAGACACATATTTGTTGTGAACAAAGTTGCGGCTTTACATGTTTCGAGGATTAAACCTCTTCATCAGAAGCCTGGGATCAATTTGCTGGTTGTTGAGAGAATTCACAAACAAAATGAAAGAAAAATGGAAACGGAACAAGAAAGAGATACTTTTCATTAGATCACCAATCATGATATTTGTAGAAGGTCAAGCATTTTCAATAGTGGAAAAATTCAAGTTGACCAACAACTCCAATGGGGGTAATTCAGTTCAATCTGAGATACATTTTCGATCAATGACCATGATATTTGTGAGAGGTCAAACTTTTAAGCTAATGTCCATTACCTATGTAAATATTCAAGTTAACAGAAGACTCTGATAGCGCTAAATCACTTCAATCTGCGATCCACAGCACGTAAATGTAAATTACTCTGTGAAACGTCTCCAAGAAATTCAAATATCCATGCAGGATGGTGGTTCAGGTTTATATCTATATGCACATAGCAGCTCAACATGTGTGTAGGTGGCTGAAACAAGTTCCCCAAGTTGTAAAGAAAAACACTCACCGGTGTGTAACTGTAAAGTGTGCGTAGCTGTCCGAATGGCCCAACAGCAGTGGCCAATATTCGAAAGGTGAGTTACAGGGTCCAAAAATACATGTGCTTTTTAAACCTAAGAAAAAGCATAATAATACCGGGAGAACGGGTTATTGCTGAATTTGGCAGTTCATTTAGAGGAATGTATGGAGGGATACATTTTGCGGGGATACATACCCTAAAGGATTGAGCGTGAGCCACATGGCGAACTTCTTGCTGACTCAGTATATGGTATCTGCGCAGTCAAAGTAGTGAAGAGCGGTACTCCTGTGTACACACATTCACATTGCCTAATTAGGAAACACATATATGGGGTATCAGCGCTACGTTTTAATGAATATATTCAAGAACCTGCTACTTAGCATGTTGTAGGCAAAATGTGGTAAACATACCTCGCGTGTTTAAATGTAATGGCGCTCTCAAAGGGTAAGCATGAATGACAGGAAAAATGCTTGACTGAAATGCTCTTGCATGAAGGAGCCCGGTTGTCAAGGGCACACAATGCTGTCAGTGAAGAAGTTGGCGTTTGGCGAAGAAAACGTGCGATCAGGGTTCCATCTACCTGAAAATAGACACAGGGCTATGTTCAGCGTTCAGTATCTGAAAACATATACCCAACGTAAAATAGCCACACAATGCGGTCGTGGGTTTGGACCGAAACCTCACATTAGTGTACCTCATACCGGCAGTCCAGATTGGGAGTCAAGACGCTAAGGGGGCTGCTCACGCGTCCGTGGTCACAGTAACCATGGAAGCCATTCAGCCGCGTACCTCTATGCCGAATGGATGAGTGTATAGCAACATAAATGACAGACTAAAACTAAAGGAGTCGGCAGATGGCGGAGGCCATCTTGAGGCTGTATAATGTCCAGAAGGAGCAGTGTTCAAGTATACAGAACATGCATAAAGTACCCGGAGGAAAACCAGGTATTGGGTGAAAAATATATAAGGGACCCATGTTAAGTGCCACATGCATATATGTACAAACTTCCATATAATACCTGGTTAGGATACATAATTCCCAGATTAAGAGCATAAACTATATCAAAATAAACTATAGGTAAACATTGGAGCGGTATATAACGGAGTCAAATCATATTCCACAAAGTCTAAATGAAATCATTCACATCATTTCTCCCAGAGTAGAAGTACATTAAATAAGTCAGGAATCCTCTTGACAACCCTCAAAGGATCTCTATGCCAGCCATGTCAGACCTCGAAATATGTTCAATAGCATGCGTGGAAAGGGTACCATGAAATGTGAGCTTATATTCTTTCTCCCACAACCCTTACGGCACAGTGCCTTTTAGCATACAGTCTCATTTGGTCTTGATGTCCTGCCTCCCCTGAGTCGTGTCCAAGATCAGGGCCTTATATAACTTCAAAACAATCCCTGTCCTTGATTGAGCCTTTTCAAGGACAATCTCAAATGGTGTGAGATCTCATAGCTGACCTTCGCTCAACCCTGATCTCAGGACCAGCCCATTAAGTCTAAAAGTATTCGAATATTCCAATATTTTCCTTCCCTAGCATCTCCTGAACATCACTAAAGTCTTAAATGGACCCCTAAGAAGGAGATGATCCACTCTCTTGAGACCCAAGTCTGACCACGTCTGGGTCTTTTTGACCCCCAATTGACCCAGCACAAATGGAGGACCCCACAGAGAGCTCAAGGGGGAAGGCCTCAATGATAAATCTCTATTCATCCTGTTATTCCTACATAGAATCCAAAGGACTCCCAGGGTAGGGTGCTTGCAGAGCTCTCGAGGGACAGATCTGGAAGGTGCTAATAAAAATAATCCCAAACCTTTTTCAGGTATGTAACACAATCTTCCAGATAGGTCAAATAATTCCTCAAGTCTTACGAAATGTCTTCCAGCATCACCCTAAATTGGCCGCCTTAGTATAAGAAAGTCTGGGAATTCAAAACCTCCCTCACTCTTGGGAAGCACCAGAGTCTACACACTATAAAGTCTTTTATTCTGGCATACAAAACTAAAACATATATGGTCGATATCCTTAAAGGACTTATCAGGCAAAGGCGCAGGAAGCATCATAAACAAATAACAAACAAGGGAGTATGTTCATCTTCATTGCTTTCATTCTTCCCATCCAGGAGAGATTGAGGTCTGTAAGGAAGGCATGGTGTCAACAGTAAGACAGACACAAGTGACCACAGTTAAAGGGTGTTTATTGAACTTTTGCAGGCGTGTGATAAACGCCTATCTAAACCTAAATTTAAAGATGGGAGCAAGCTACGACCATCAAATAATAATAATGCAGTCCTAGTGGACTCTCGTCAAAATATAAGGGCCTATACTAAAAAACATTGCCAATCCTTAACGCTAAGTACGAATAGTGTGGGGTGAAGTTCATGAAAAAGAAAGAAGTGTCTACAAAAGGATTAGCCATAAAAGAATAAGTCGGGATAATTTGGGCGTTGGCCTCCCTTCCCCATGTTTTTAGCACGGGGCAAAGCGGGTAACTCGAGCAAAGCACACACTCTGGCTTCAGCGGCACGAGTATACAGTTCAATCTTTGCAGTTCAGGACCTTCTGGGTCGAAGCCTCTTTACTACTTGTAAGTCTCTAAACTCAAAAGGGCCTGCTGTGCAAAAAGACGTAAACGTTATTTTCCTTTCAAATGTATTCAAAGTTGGGTGTTCACCCTGAATCCCCCTCAGCCGGGCTCAGATCCTTTTCTTAAGTTCTAAGTAGGATCCCCCTCTTCCGGGCTCAGATCCCTTTTAAACCAATGTTCAGAGAATTCTTTCTCGGTGACTCGCAGTTCACCCTGGATCCCCCTCTGCTGGGCTCGGATCCCTTTCTTTCGGTCAATTAGTCTCCCTCAGCCGTGCTGGGACCAATTGTGATTTACCTTAGACTATCAAAGACTTTCAAATGTGCACAGGGTTTAGCTTGACCCGTTGCATGACCACTTCAATTTCATTATTCATTTTTCTCACACTCAGCATCAGTTGGATACCAGACAGAGACTTTCAAATGAGCACCCACATAGCACCGGACCACTCTGTGTATGGTATCTTTTGTTGGCCTCACAAAGTTCAAAATGTTAAGTTCAATTACACCTATGGTTCCAATTATATTTGCGTCACTCTTTGCAAATGCCTCACACACTGTTCTCTTTGTACAATGTTGCCGCTTGCAACCTTGGTTCAAAACACAAGCTGGTTTGATTTCAGTCCCCCGACTCACTGGCTGTTCTGTGTTTTCTGACGCTGCTTTGTTGTAGGAGCCAAGCACGGTACCACAGCAGCAATCGCTCCTCCCCGCCTTGGTTATCGATGCGGGAGAGCCCTGGGAACCTCGACACACTGCAAAGGTTCAGCCTTACTTCCTGGTCTTCAGTTTCTTACTTTCCAAGGCTCACGAAAATAACGGTCTTTAGAGGTCAAGGGTACTTCCCTCCTTGCGACTCTTTCTGGTTTCGCCGTCTTTCTTCTTGTATTAAACTGCCATCTTCGAACTGCTGTTTCCTAGTGTGGTTTGCCTTGCTCTGAGTGTGCTTTCGTGCTCCGCCTTTTATCCTTGTGGGGAAGCGTGATGGAAGTCAGGTGTGTGTAGTAATATGTAATTGCCCGAACTTGCCTCCCCATGGTGTTGGGACATGCCAGGTATGCGGATCTGGTGTTACTGTCTGAGGTGGGCGGGTACTGTCAGGTCCCTGAGTTCAGGAAGTTTTAGTAGTTTTAGTGCTGCTATTTTGTGGTATGACCTTTTAACGCTCAGTTGAAGCGTTACATTACTTCTTAACTGTACTTCATAACTGTAAAAAGCTGATGATTACTCATTTCTGCTGCCAGCGTGTCGCGCGCTCCTCAGAATTACTGCTGATATATTACACATGCACGCATTACTCTCTCTTGATCTCACCACGCTGTAAAGGTTCCATCTACTTCCCTTCTCAATTACACGCTCGCGATTCAGTCCACCCTCAGCTGCTCCACCTGACACACGACGCGAGGAAGGTCTCCTCATAAAAGAAAAGCTCCCCGCTATTCAAACACTTCCTCCTCATGCTGAAGCACGCAATAAGGTCCCTTTCTCTAACACTGCTGCCTGTTTACGGACACACTCACTCGCACTGCAACGTTGCTGGCTTCACATCACACGTGCGCCAGAAAATCCTTATAATTCTATGATACCCCGCCACGCGCAAACATTAGCTGTTTAAAGTTGAACAGTGTTTAACACACAAACATTTTAAAACGTGTAAGCAGATAAATGTAATGGCGTTTACTGTTTTTTTGTTACTTTTTGTGACTTCCTTAACTATTTATTTACGAACTATATTTAGAATTCAAAGAATGAACGATTCTGTATTCAAGCTGCTTCTGGATTCTCATTAACTCCATTTCTTTACTGTCGCTTATCTGAATGGATCTTGGCTCTTCCTGATGAATCTCCTCTTTGAGTAGTGACATTTTCCTCTGGTTTCTCAGTTTCCTCTGGAGCACTTGAGCGCTGTGACCTCTTCCTAAGGGATCTTGAATGAAAGGCAGTTTAGAACCTCTCCAGAGGTTCCAAACTGCATCACAGTAGTCTTCAGCCAATTATTACTGAGCAGGAAGTTCACAATCTTGTACGGGGAGAATGGCAGCTGGCTAACATGATGGTCAAGAAAATATTGCAAACACAAACTAAAATAGCATTACTAAAGCTACTAAAACCTCCTGAACTAAGGGACCTGACATGTCGGGTATATAGCTCTGGTGTTAGTCCGTTCTCACTCACGTGAACTGCCTGTGAAAAAGTGTCTGTGTCGGAAAAGGGGGCAGGGCGTTGAATTCGAGGGGATTGGGTCCTCCGACGTATTCCATATCTGACATGTAATCACCACAGCTGTGCTGCTTTGGAAACTTTTTCCTGCGTCGATGCGCCGTCGTCGAGGACCTCGTCTGACATCATCCGATGTGATAAGTAGGACGCACAACGCCCGTAGCCTCAGTTCCATTTTTTTCCGCGAACGTGTTGCTTCGTGAATCTCGGTTACGCCTCGACTCTTTGGAGTTCTGTTCTTCTCGGTTCTTCGAACCTGTTAGTTTTTGTGAGAAAATCCTCTGTAAAATGTCTTCTACTTCGTCTTCGACCCTGCTTCCGGGCTTCAAGAACTGCGGGGAGTGTGGGTCCAAGATGTCGGTGACAGACTCGCACGACGCCGGCCTCTGGTGCCTCGGGGAGGCCCACGACACGGATGACTGCATCAACTGCCAGTCGCTCACGTCCAAAGCCTTACGGGAACGTAAGAAGAAGTTGTCGGTAGGTCGGGTGTCCAAGCCCAAGTCGAAGTCTGTGGGGCTTTCGACGGATGATTCGAGAGGTGACTCTCCGCGTCGTCGTCGTCGTAAGTCTCGTGGGTCTCCTTCTAGGAGTCGGTCTCACCACTCCTCGGCCTCTTCGAGGCATTCTCGGAAGCGCTGACAGCGGTCGTCTTCCGGGTCCTTTTCTGTGGACTCTACCCAGCACGTCGCTTACCCCACCAACCGTGCGACGCCGGAGGAATGGGCTTCCTTCGGGAAGAAAATGCTGGCGATTCTCGAGTCGCAGGGTACTAAGCCGTCTGCGCCCCCGAGTGGGGTCGGCCGTGAGAGGTCGAGAGACACCGCTTGCAAGAGTGGTCGGCACGAGTCACGGGAGAGGTCCCGTTCGGACAAGGGGACTCGTTCTCGATGTACCCGTTCCAGGTCCCGGTCCTCGACGCGTTCGAGACCGTGTGCACCTGTGTTGTCTTCGAGGAAGACATCGACGCCTGAGGCGTCGAGGGCGTCGACAGGCTTTCTCGAGGCTCCGGCTCCGAGGAAGTCGTCGAAGCCGTCGACGCTCAGGTCGTCGAAGGACGCGCTCGGAGCTCCGGCTTCGAGGACTGTGTCGACGCCGTCGATGCTGGCGGCGCTGCCTCTGACATCGACGCCGATCCTCTCGACGCCGGCGTCGATTCACTCGATGCCCTCGACGCCTTTCGAGGCTGGGGTGTCGGAGGTACCCCGTGGCACGGGGGATCCCCCTAGGAAGGCTCTGGTTAAGAGCAAGCACTCTCGGGTGCCTTCTTTTTGCCACATGGAATATATTTCGGAGGTGGATGAGAATTCTGATGGCCTGGTTCCTAGTCAGGTTCCAGATGAAATGGTCTCGGGCCATAGTCATTTTGACGATTTGAGGCAGTCCCTGCATGATGCCAGTGGACTGGACACCTCTCCGGAGGTGGAGTTTTGTAGGCCTGAGCCTGGCTCTCATGCCGATTCCTCGTACCGGCGCCTTATGGCTAGGGTTTCCGAGTACTTGGGATGGTCTGCTCCCCTTGGGATGGTCTGATCTCACGGACATCCTTGATGTTGGTCCCCCAACTGACCCGGTACTGCCATTTCATATGGCTCTACAGAGAAGGGTGGCGGCGGCTTGGACTGCTCCAGAGAGTCTCCCGGCGGTGGGCAGGTCCTTGTAGCGAAAAAACCGTCCAGCCAGTAGCGACCCCTGCTACTTAACCAGGCACCCCACTCCGGAGAGTTTGGTGGTGCAGGTGGCCACGGCCCCGGCAAGGCAGGCGTCATACCCTACCATCCCTCCTGATAGGGACGACAAACGTTTTGATGGCTGGGCGAAGAAAGTGTTTTCTTCTGTGGTATGGCGCTTCAGGCGGCCAACTCCATTTGTGCCTTGTCTCGTTTCACACACACTCTGTGGAACTGTGTTGCGTTAGCGGCTGAACAAATTCCCGAAGGGGATGAACGGGATGGTTTCCTTGCTATGGTCCAGGATGGTAAGGATGCCATGTGTGAGTCCGTTCAGTCGGGTTTGGACATGGCTGAATGCGTCAGCAGGTCCATGGCGGCGAGCACCGTGATACGCAGGTTTGCGTGGTTGCGGAAGTCGGGGTTTGCTCCTGATGTGCAGTCCCGGCTCCTCAACATGCCCTTTGACAGTGAACACCTTTTTGGCAGCAAGGCTGACGAGAGCCTTGAGAGGTTGCAGACCTCCAAAGCTGCAGCAAAGTCGTTGGGCGCTGCAGTTCGCCAACCTCCACCTTTTCGTCCTAGGGGACAGCAATGGAGGGGTGGTTCCTTTCGCTATTATTCGTCCTTCAGTAAAGCGGGAGGAGCTGGCAGTCAAAGAGGCCAATGCAGGGGTACCAGAGGTGGACGACAGGGTACCCGTGATGCCAAGGCCGCTCGGGCAGTTGCCTCTTTGCCCTCGGGTAACGCCGCAGCCGCTAACACTCAGTCGTGAGGCCATGTCCCATGGTTCGCCGGTTGGGGGAAGGCTGGCGCAGCATCTTGTAGAGTGGCGTGCCCTTACTACAGATGTATGGGTTCTGGAGATCATAACCCACGGCTACTGTCTTCCCTTTCGGCAGAGGCCTCACGACAATCCACCGGGGAACCTCTCTCTTCAGAGTCAGGATCCGCTCCTTGCGCAGGAAATTCAAGCCCTGCTGGAGAAAGGCGCCATAGAACTGGTACCTGAAGCGGAGAGGATCAAGGGATGGTAATCCCCTTATTTTTTGATTTCAAAGAAAGACGGGGGATTGAGACCCATCATGAACTTGCGCGGTTTGAACAAACTCCTCAGGAAGGACAAGGACAAGTTCAAGTTGGTTACTCTCTCTCAAGTCCTCCAGGCCCTTCAGCTTCAGGACTGGTTAGCGTCTCTCGACCTCAAGGATGCTTACTTCTATGTGCCGATCCATCCCAAGCACAAGAAGTACCTGAGGTTCACGGTTGGCGACTCGCACTTTCAGTTTCAGGTCCTGCCATTCGGATTGACCTCCGCCCGAGGGTTTTCACCAAGCTCATGGTGGTGGTGGCATCGTATCTCAGGAAAGGGGGGATTCACGTCTACCCCTACCTGGACGATTGGTTGATCAGGGGGAGCTCTCCCGAGCAAGTCCTGGATCATCTGTCCATCACCTGCCACTGCCTTCACAGGCTGGGCTTCTCCCTCAATTTAAAGAAGTCCCATTTGACGCCAGCACAGCGGCTCCAGTACATCGGAGCGGTGCTCGACACTTCCCTGGGGCAGTGTTTTCCTCCCCAGGTGAGGGCTCTTCACATTCAGCAGATGGTGCACAAGTTTCAGCATGCCCAGACGCTCCCAGCGTTCGAGTTCTTGAGGTTGCTCGGCCTCATGGCATCCTGCATTCTTCTGGTGCCAGAGGCTCGCCTGCGGATGAGATCTTTGCAGTGGGCACTGAAGATGCAGTGGTCGCAGTCCTCCGGCAGGATGTCGGACCCGGTTCAGGTGCCGCCCTCGGTTGCCCGGGACCTTCTGTGGTGGGCCGTCGAAGGCAACTTGATGAAGGGGGCTCCATTTTGGCTGCCCTGGCCGGAGGGGACGATCGTGACGGATGCATCCCTCACGGGATGGGGAGCTCATGCCAACGAGCTGACAGTCAGCGGTCGTTGGTCTCCGTCGGAGACCATACTCCATATCAATCTGTTGGAGCTGAGGGCCGTCAGGCTAGCCCTGAAGGCTTTTCTGCCGACTGTGCGAGGAAAGAATGTCCTGATCCTGACGGACAACACAGTGGCCATGCACTACCCCAACAAAAAGGGAGGGGCAGGGTCACATCCTCTGTGCAGGGAGGCGATGCAGCTCGAGTTCTGGGCCATCCAGCAGGAAGTTTCGATCTCGGCAGTTCATCTGGCCGGAGACGAAAACGTGACGGCGGACGCTCTGAAAAGGCAGAGCACGATCTCTCACGAGTGGGAGTTGGCTCAGGAGATTCTCCTGGAGATCTTTGCCCTTTGGGGGACCCCTCAAGTGGATCTCTTCGCCTCCAGTGTCAACCAGAAGTGTGAGAGGTTCTGCTCGCGGGAATTTCCTCCAAAAGTATCCTTAGGAGACGTGTTCGTGGTGGAGTGGTCATTCCCGCTGCTGTACGCGTTTCCTCCAGTCCCCGTCATCCCGCAAGTGCTGCGGAGGTTACGGAAGTTCGGTTCCCGGATGATCCTCATTGCTCTGGCGTGGGCTCGGAGGACATGGTACCCGGACCTTCTCGACTTGTCCATCTGCCCTCCACGTCGTCTTCCCTACCGAGACGATCTGCTCTCACGGGAGGGGGGGGTCAGGTTCTCCATCCAGAGGTCAGATCCCTCAACCTTCACGCTTGGCTTCTGAAAGGTTGAGGTATAAGGATTGGGACCTCCCTGAAGACGTGATGGAGGTGTTGCTCTCGGCCCGACGGCCAGCAACTAAGTCTCTGTACCGTTGGCGTAAGTTCTACGACTGGTGCAGAGTTCAGAATGTGGATCCTTTTGCATATGACATCCCCATGGTTCTGTCCTTTTTACTTTCTTTAGCCCACAGGGGCTTGCAAGTGGGTACCATTAAAGGTTACCGGACGGCGCTGTCCATCTTTAAGCGCTCGTCTGAAGAGTGTTCCTACTTTAAAATCCCTTTAATTTCACAGTTTCTGAAAGGGCTCACTAATGTGTTCCCTCTGTCACCTTTCCTGGTGCCCGGTTGGGATTTAAACCTTGTTCTTAAGTTTCTTATGGGTGCTCCGTTTGAGCCTTTGCATTCTTGCCCTTTGAGGCTGTTAACTCTGAAAACTGTGTTTTTGGTTGCGGTTACTTCCGCTCGCAGAGTGAGTGAGTTACAGGCACTTTCAGTTAAGCCACCCTTCACTGTATTTCACAAGGACAGGGTTGTCCTTAGAGTTCGTCCTTCTTTTCTTCCGAAGGTGGTTTCGGAATTTCATTTGGCCCAGAAGGTTGTTCTTCCGGCATTCTATCCTCCTCCGCATCCTGGTAAGGAATAGGAGAGGCTCCATAGGCTTGATCCTAGGAGAGCTTTAAGCTTTTATGTTTCACGCATGTCCCGGGTCAGAGTGGACGATCAACTCTTTATGGGTTACGCTGGAAAGCGTTTAGGACAGGCTGTGACGAAACAGTCTTTGTCTCGCTGGATTATTTTGGCCATCCCGGAGTGTTACCGCTTGGCGGGTAAGGACCCGCGGCTGGCTTGCGGGTCCATTCTACCCGGGGTATGGCTGCATCTACTGCCCTGCAAAGGGGTGTTCCTATTCGCAACATCTGTGATGCAGCCACCTGGGCTTCAGTACATACATTTGTACATCACCATTCCATCGATTCCATCCGAGGACAGGATCTGGCCTTTGGCAAGGCGTTCCTTTGCTCTGCTATTTGATTGGCAATTCTAAATTTTGATTCTAAATTCTTTCCCTCCTCCTTGCTCTGGTACTATTTTGGGAGTCTGTCATAGACATGGAATACGTCGGAGGACCCAATCCCCTCGAAGAACAAGTTACTTTCTTACCTGGTAACGTTCTTTCGATGGGATGGTCCGATGACGTATTCCATATCGCTCCCTCCCTGCCTTCCCCGCTGCAGAATTTCTTTTGCGATTGCAGCTTACGTTCCGCAAGGCTTTGTGTCTGACTGGCAGTTGACTAATGTCACACGTTCTGGGGGAAAATACTACAACTGAGGCTACGGGCGTCGTGCGTCCTACTTATCACATCGGATGACGTCAGACGTCGGAGGAGGTCCTCGACGACGGCGCATCGACGTCATCGACGCAGGATGCAGACGCCGAAAAAAGTTTCCGAAGCAGCACAGCTGTGGTGATTACATGTCAGAGATATGGAATACGTCGTCGGACCATCCCATCGAAAGAACGTTACCAGGTAAGAAAGTAACTTGTTCTTCTCAGGTATTCTACCTGACAGGATGGGGAAAAGGTGTTATTGGGAAGGGGATACCTTGTCTCACCCTCCGGCGTTCCACTTCCACTCCCAAGGACCCCTCATCCAGGTGATCCTCCCGCACTGTTCCACCCCCAGAAACCGGATCCAAAAGTGATGGGTATGTCCTGGCCACCTGGATGACAGATCCCTGGGGATTAGCAGGGGAGACCCCTTCAGGTTTCTCATAGGTCCAACCACTTGTTTAAATCTCACTTAAGCTCCACAATAATGTGGTTGTAATTAAGCCTATACAGGTCTGCAAGACTCCTTGAAATCTTAATACCCAAGTATGATCTTGCTTCATCCCCCAAGGGCAACCTGTGTAACTCTGAATAGGCATAGACTGAGTTCCAAGATTTCCTACTGGGAGGATGCAAGACTTAGTATGATTAATCTAAAGGCCTGCCAAAGCGCCTCAGTTATCAAAAGTTTACATTTTCTCCTTCAGGGAGTCCTTTCGCTCTGTTACATAACATAAGGCATTGTCCGTAAATAACATGCTTTTACATTCCACCCTATCATAGTCAATGCCATGTATCCAAGGATTTGCTCTGATATCAACCCCAGTGGTACGATCACCAGGGCAAAAGAAATGGGGGACAGATAGCACTTTGTATATGTATATAAAGGAAACTCCTCTGTCAGAACCCCATTAACTAGCCAGGAACTTGATATAGGGACGCTACCCATGCCCCAAAATGCTCCAAATTGGCCTTCAGTTTGGCCTTGCATACTTTGAGGTCCATCAACCTTGCCAAACTAATGCTAGTGCCCTTCCTCCACTTTGGGGCCTGTGAGGTAGTGGAAGCGAAGGAACCAAGGGTGAAGGGAGCACAGAGCACCATGGCAAACAAAGGGTGGGGAACCAATGGGAGAAGGAGGGGCAAGGGGGAGTTACGGATGGCTTGAAGGAGGAATCACAGAGATAGCGCAATATAAGGTGCTTTTCTCTTTTCCCACCCAGGAGATGCACGCTGATGAGGAAGATAGGATTTGTGTGTGGGCCTACTAGTGGAGGAAGACCATTGGGCTGAGAAGAGCAGTTGCGGCTGAAAAGCCCTGTTGGGCTGAAGTGAGGGACACAGCATTTGACAGCCCTGTTGGGCTGGAGTGAGGAACACACTGCGTTCTGACAGCCCTGTTGGGCTGAAGTGAGGGACAAGCTGCATCCAACAGCCCTGTTGGGCTGGAGTGAGGAACACGCTGCTTTTGGAAGCCCATTTGGGCTGGGGTGAGGGACACATTGCATTTAGAAGCCCCTTTAGGTTGGAGTGAGGGACGTGCAGCGTCCTGAAAGCCTCGTAGTGCTGAGTTGAGGGAGACGTTACTGTGGAAGCCCCATTGGGCTGAAGTTGGAGGAGCTAGTCTCAGTGGGGCTAAGCATCACTGAGGTTATTGACAACCCTTCACCCCTGTGCTTCACAAGTACCCAGCACCACCTGTTAATCTTCCTGTCCTGTGGGAGCGGATTAACAGCAACAAGGAAAGGGAACACCCTAACAGCCTTCCCCTTTATATGTTTGGTTATATCCCAAAAGACCAGGCGAACAAAAGGAAACCTAAGGGGTTGAGTGCCAGCATCCCTAGTCAAAGGAAGTACAGGACAGGAGCCATAAGGGACAGAGAAACAGCTGGGAAATGTTACTGAAGGATTTGGGTTCGGAGAGCATTAAGAAAAATAAAAGGATGTGTTAAGAACAGAAACAAACCCGAGAGCTGTCTTTATTTCCCACACCGTACAGTGACAGGACCTCAATCTTGCCTCTTAGATTTGCCTCATTGTGAATTTGTTCACTTTTCCGTAGAGAGCCTGTCCCAATTAATCCCCTCCCCTTATAGTTGTCTTAAAACAGTCAGTATGGCAGTGCTGACCTCTCCTATATCGTTTAACTCAAAATATGACTTACTTTTTTTGAGTATGGGTTCTCCCACCTCCTTCTCTTTCAACAGGTAATCATTCCAATACCATTGCCCCCTGTTGACCCTCCCGTCACATACTCCCACCACTGCCATAACTAAATTGTGATGTGATCAAGGGACAGAGTTCCTATCTGCCTTTTGGAACCACTTAAGAGTGTTTGAATCAGCCAGCACCAAATCTATTGGCAGAAGGGGTCAAGTGATGAGTAAATGGGGTATGGGCGCAAACACCTGGAGTGGAAGGCAGGTTCAGCATCCCAAATATCCAGTAACTCTAGAGTCTCATTAATTTCCTTGAATCTACCCCCAATCCACCTTCACCTGAACCTCTTTTGTTCTCAACCTGTCTGTAAGTGGATCAGGGACCATGTTAAAATCCACACCCACCAGTAATACCCCTTCCACAAAACCTTTTAGAGATTGTATCCCCTCCTCCCCAAAGATGTCTGGCCGGTATAGGGACAGTATGTTGAAGCTAATGTGAGTCGAATACCTTGATATAGGCCCTCCAAAAAGAAGCAGCATCCCTCACGGTCACATTGTGTCACACACTTGAGGCCACCAGCACTACGGCCACCCCCCCTTTCTTAGTTCGAAACACCACCTCCCCTAATAAGTGACTCAGCCCCCCGTTGAGTCTCCTGTACATGGAGAATATCGAGTTTCATTGACTTGGATTTCCTCTTCATCAGTGATCTCTGAAAAGGAGAGTTTAAACCCCTTAAATTGAGCAAACCTATTTTAAGGCAAATCCCCAAGTCTGTCATCTCTGCCAGGAACTCATTCTCTCAGCCATTTTCCCCTCCCCAAACATCCCATTCTGACCACCTTCTCGATCGTATGAAGACGAGTAACTTCATAGCGCACGGGAACACATACGAAAAGGGAAAGACACAAAATATACAAACCTATAACTGTTAAACTTCTATGAAGTAAATTACCCACCCCAAAAACACTAAATCCATGGGTCCTGCCGACCCACTTCACTTTCCCAAAAGGCGTTCGGACTTGCCTCCTACCCTCCACCCTACAGGTTCGAACCAACAGGTAAACTCCCCCTGCCACTTTAACACCAATATCGGTTCTCTTGCCCTTTATTTCTTTTAAAATGGACTTAATGTCACCATTTTCTACCCCTACATCCGTGACCGATGAATCGCTCATGGCCTGATCCATCTCCGCCCCTCGATCTTCTTCAAGCTCTAGTTTTTGAACTGTTGCAGCTTTACCTTGCAGCTCCTTTAGTCGCCTGGTCTAGGGTGTGAAAGTCACCTGCCTCTTCCCCCTCTTCACTGGTGAACCAACTCCAACTCCTTAAAACAACCCCAAGTTTTCTCTGTCAAAATGTCTTAATTTTCCTTGTGGTTGCCTCATTAATAGCGTACCTTCATGTTCTCCTTTCCCTTTATGACCTCACCCATGGAGCCCCTCTACTAGTCTCCTGGCCCCACCTCTCCACATCAGGGCCCAGGTTTAAGCTCCAGGGAATCTCGCAGTCCTGGATATCTCCTCCAGCATGGTCCCTCTGCCAAATGTTCGAGACCGCAGGGCGCTACCTGGCGAATCTGTATTGACGTGGGTCCGGGTCCAGCTCTTTGTCATGCCTGGATCACCCCCTGAATTACAGAGACACGCTGACACACGGGACCCCCTGGGGCACTGGTCTTGCTACTCGTGACCTCCACTCCACCTCGGCTTTGTAAGTCCATGCGCTGGTTCACTTCTATCCCTCTGTGCCAGGGGCGTAACCCTGATCAGGTCCTACTCACCACCACTTTCTCACCGATAGCAATGCTAGCGAGGTCGGGGCTTGCCACTGCTCTGGTGGGTTTCCCATGTTGGGCTCTGAAGTTTAGTCTGGAGAGCGAGGTTCTTTGCCACATTGCTCCTGAGGCAGCTCCAACTTGTCCGGTGATAACAGGAGTGCGTTTCACCATCCTTGGAGTCGTGTTTCGGGAGTTTGAGGTAGGCATGGTATCACATGTATGAGATAGGCACAATGATTCAAGTTCAATTTGTTTATTATCCTTCAAAAGGGGGCTGGAAATTTCCTACCCTGCCTTAAATCTACGATGGGAGAGGTCTAGACCCTCAACAAAAGAAAACTAGTCCGAGTCAGTCTCATTGTGATATAAGGATTGTAAACCTAGCCTTGCCTTCACGCTCCTACAAAACATTGTGTAGGGTGTATGGGTCAAAACAAAAATATAGTGTATCAAAAGGAAAGTCAGGATGATGGTTAAACCAGTACTTTACTCCCTTCCCCATGTTTAAAGCATGGGGGGAGGGGTTGGAGGAGCTCTTCAAACGGGTGGCTGGTTTCTCAAAGTTTTAGGGGCTGGTACTATTTAGCGTATTCCCCAAAGTTCAAACCGTTCAGTTTCACCCGGTTCCTTCTGCCCGGGTCTCTCAACAGTCCTTCTTGTATCGTTATTCAAAATACAATCTTCTTGAGGCTTCCCTCACCTCTATTCAACAGAGATTTCATAATTGACATTAACAATTCAAACTCAGACCGTATAGGCTTCCCTCGCCTCCAGTCTGGGTCTTGTTCTTCTTCTTTTAAACTTTCAACTTTACGGGGTTCCCTTCCCCAATATTTTTACATCCCATCCTTTCAACACTCTGTCAGAGGCTTTCGAAACAGGACTATTTTCCCTTCCTTCATGCCTGACCACTCTGACACTGTGGTGACTCTTAACGGTTTTTCAATTGTGACCCTGGCACGTAACCGCTTTCTTGAGTATCGTAGTTCTGTAAGCAATCACAAAAGCTTCTACCTTTTCCTTATAATCAATTTATATTCAGAAACACTTGAACAGTTTACATATCACATTTGTTTCAACACAGGATTTCCCTCTGTCGGGCTCAGACCTTTCAAAGTTCATCCTGATTACTTGCGGTTTAGGTTCCCTTCTGTCGGCCTCAAACCTGTCTGGGCTTTCATATTTCATTTTACATGTTTCTCTTGTCATGGGTTTTACTTGTAAAGTTCAAACCGAGTCATTCAAATAGCGCTTCATTCGCAGGACCACTCTTAACAGTTTTTCTTCTTTTCCAACTGGATTAAACGTCCCACAAGGCCTTGCTCTTGCCTCTTTATATTTGGTGCCTTTCGCCAACCAGACATTTATTTAATTCTGCGTTCAGGGTCTCCACTTTCGCCTGGGTTGCGTTCAAGGCCTCAGTATCAGCCTCTCTACTCCTCTCCAACACTCTCCTTCACCCGAGAGGAGAGTGGCCTACTTCCTGATACAGAAAGGAATACTTTCTCCACCTCTTTGGCTCCATGTCACATATCCTTCTGGCTTCTAGCGAGCACATTTTTTTTGCCTGGCTTTCTTTGGCTTTCCTTTGCAGTTAAACAGGACCTCTGCCTTCCGTGCTTCGTTGCCTGGTCCCTGTTAGCTCCTGCTGAGCTGCTCCTTCTTGTGTCCAGCCTTACCCCGTGAGTGCTTGGGATTTGGGTAGGGATATTCTGCTGCACTAAGCCTTGCTGCCTCCTTCCTCTCTTCCCAAGAGCAACTGCCTTCTCCCCTGCAGCAGGTTCCTTTTAAAACACCTGTGAGAGGTGAATGTGCTACAAGTGTGTGGTCAGGGTTGGGCCTGCCTGACCTTGCCTGTGACAGCCTGTTATCAAAATGGGGGCGTCTGTCCTCTGTGTCTTAGTGTGTGGTTTCTCAGTACCCTTCATCCTCTGTCTCTCTCTTCCTCGTCCCAGTGTTTGTGTAAAAAAGGGTGGGGGAGTTGGACAGTCGGAGTATCCTAACAAATAGGATGTGGTAGGGTTGTTGAAAAGGGGGGAATACTGTGTCTCACCATTGTGTGTTCCACCGTCACTCCCCAAGGACCCCTCACCCAGATGATCCTCCCGGACTCGTCCACCCCCAGGGACTGGTTCCGTGGGCGATGGCCATGCCCTGGCTACCTGGGCAAGAAATCCCTGGGACTAGGCGGTGAGACACCCTCTGGTTTCTCACAGGAGGGGAGGCTTAGAGCTCGGCTAACAGGTGGCCATTTTGCCAGCGCCCTTTGGTGGCTTCCATATTGCATCTTTTTGATTCATGCGCTGCAAAAGGTGAGTCAGTTATGAGCCTTACGAGGCCCAACATCAGTTAGTGCTACTTGTGGGTAAGTATGGTTATCGTCAACGTGACAGCGACAGGACACTTAGAAATGATCTTTCTGAGCATAAAGTGAGATGATATATATGCATTGTGGGGCAATGGTGGTTCTTTAAGGAACCACCCAGGCTTACATCACCAAAGTGGAGTGGAATGTGTTGAGCTTTATTCTTTTCCCTTCAGACAATCAAAGGTAATGGAGCCAGCCACAGTCCTTGCAGGGGCCTGAATATTTAGCACTGCCTATTAGCAAATAATCACAGGAGCCTTGATCAGCCACCCTAGTGTGGGGCCCTTTGTGCAAATCCTTGTTTAATTGCCTCAGGAACTCCTCTTGGGCATCTTCCCTCACTCTGCCGGCGTAGGCAAAATTAGATTATTACAGTATCTCAAGAGAGATTCATTTAGCAGGGATTTTCCTCTAGTTCATCATGGTTATCCATACGCTCATATTTTCTACTTCCGTCCCCCAGGTTCTTGAGAGCAACCTTCCCCCTTTCAGTCACATTCTCATATAGCTTTGAGGGGTTGCCTCATACATCCTCTGTCCGTCTCGTTGGTACTCTCTCTCCACAGTGGTAGGCTTCTGCTCGCTACTATCACTTCCAGGTTGGATTCCACTCACCTCTATCTCTCTATACTTCTGGTCTATTGACTTGCACTGACCTCGCCTGCTGGAAATCTTCTGGCAGCTCCACGTGGTCACACCATTTAGAGATCTCCCTCTTGCATTGATCCGCTTTTGGCAGCGTTCCGCTCGCCTGCTGCTTGGATGCTATCTTTTTCTCCCTGCTGCTTACCAGCATGCATTTCTCATCTGCTGACTCTGCAGCTCCGTTTACCTTCATGGACTCTCTCCATGACTTAACCATGTCAACATCACTGAAGCTCTGTCTGCACTCCACCTCACTTGTTCCTCTGTCGTGCTATGCCACATTGCTGCAAGTTGTCACATTGATCCTGGAAAGCAAGGAAAGACTCACTGTAATTGCCATGCCGGGTATGACACCACATACCCGCCTCCCTTACCTGCCACTTTTCCTGTTGGGTCATAAAGGGAGTGGGGAAGTGAGATAGAAAATCCATATTTCTCCAGCCTGGGGTCTGGCATGGATTCACATGCTCATGTATATTCCCCGTCGTCAGGCTGGGAATCCTCGGTAAAGAAAAAACCAGTATCAGTTTCGTTTCTGATCTCTTTCGTAGTAGTAACCAAACACTGATCTCTGCGTCATACTGACCACAGCCAATGACTGCCATCTCCCTAAGCCCCGCCTCTGGCAGCCATCTGCAGATTTTTACTGCACGTTCAAGTGTTGGGAGTCCTCGTGCTTAGCTCTCGAGCTTTTACTGCGTGTTTCGCGCTTTTTCAGGTGAATTTTCACATTTTTTCGGTTAATCGAGCCTCAAGCTCCACCGTTTCTACTCCCGTTAATGGGTACCCTTTGCAGGATTTTCCTACGCCCCTCAAGGGTGAAGATTTCGTCGAATCAACCTCTTGGAGGATTCCAGAAGATTTGCGGCCTACTTCAAGATGGCCCAGGACGCGAGTTCGTCACCCGGACTCAAGCTGTTTCACAGCTGCCCTGTATGCGGGCTGCAGAATGTGTTTAAGGAGGACGAACATTTGCGATGCTTCTACTGTCTTCATGGGGACAAGACTCATGTAGAGAAGGACTGCCAGTTCTGCAAGAACTTGTCGGAGCGGACCATGAGGGACCGTCGATCTCGTCTCGCCAGCTGGTTGGTGAAGGGCTCAATGGGTGAGAAGAAGAAAGGGTCCGAGCGGGCTTCTAAGTCCTGTGCGGGCGCCCCGGCGACGGGGGCCCAACACCAGGCCAAGCGCCGCAAGTCCGCTGGCTCCGGGAGCGCTGAAAGGTCGGGCTCTTCGGTCGCCAGGCAGGGCGCACCTTCCCCGGCACCGTCAACCACGAGCCAGCGCTCCGGTTCGGGGAAGAGGAAGTCCGAGACCCCGGGTAAGCTTCGGGAGAAGCCCCGTCCGATCCCGGGAGAGGGGGAGTGAGGCATCGCCCCTCCCCCTAAGGGGAAGGCCCAGGACGCACCTAAGGTGGTGAAGGCCCCTACCCAGCAGGCAAAGGCCTCTATCGAGGCGATCGCGGTGACTCTGGCCAAGCCGGCAGAGACCCCGCCAGCGGAGACTGCCTCTGGGACTAGAGTTTCCCTGCCGCGAAGGAGGGAATTCTCTTTTCAGCCCATCGTCATCGCCCCCATGATGGAACAAGGGGGGGGGCACGGTAGCCTCCTCAAGCTCGGAGTCAGCCTCAGAGGGGGAACTGACCGAGGTCGCGAGGAATCTCGAAGTACAATTCGAGAAGGTTCGGTCGCGCAAGGAAGATCCTCGGGAGATAACTGAGGAAGACGATGATGGCGAGGAAGAGCAGCCTTCCCTTCCGGCGCAGCCGGAACCTAGGCCTCAGGATAGCTCGGCAGCCATTTTGTTTGCGATCCAGTCCTTATGCTCTGAGATAAGGACGAGATTACCACGGCCCAGGCCGGAGGACCCGCAACCTGGCCTGTCGGGAAGTCCTCAGAACAAACGACAGAGGACCCAACCCTCTGGTTTAAGCTGGCCCCCATATTGGACTTCCTACCGGATGACAAGATGTCCGAGGCCCTGGAAATACTTCAAGAAGGCGAGGTGGTGTCGGACCATGCCATAACGGTGGCAACCGATATTGCCGATACCGGGTTCCGCCAGCTGGGCAACAGAGTTTGCCTACGACGACGGGGTTGGCTCCGGGCGACCGACTTCCGTCAGGACGTCCAGACCAGGGTGTTGGACATGCCGTTCGACGGCAGCAACTTGTTCAGGAAGGCGGTGGACGAATCCCTCCAAGCCATAAAGACGGACACGGAGACGGCCCGCGCCCTAGGAGCCCTTCAGCAACGACAGCCCTTTCGGAGCTCCGGAGGCACAGGGGCCTCCAAGGGATCCAGCGGTGGCTCGTCGTCCTACCGCCAGGCGGCACGTTCCTCGTCTCAGGAGGCCTACAGGGGTCACGGCAAGCAGGGAGCGCCTCGCCGCCATCGGCAAGGTGGCCAGGGCGGCAAGGCCACCACCTCCAAGCAGGACTGAACCGGCCGTGGCCTCGGGCCCCCACCGAAGCACCCCAGTGGGAGGCCAGCTGACGAAGTTCGTCGGCGTGTGGAAGTCCATCTCCATCGATTGTTGGGTGCTGGATACCCTGGCAAGAGGACACTCGAATTCCTGAAGAAGTGCCCTCACATTCCACCTGTGGCCAGGAAGGAAAATCACGTCCCGAACTGCTGTTGGAAGTACGGGCGATGCTCAGGAAAGGCGCCATCGAGCCTGTCCCGAAGAGGCTCTGGGGTGTACTCAAGGTACTTCATCGTCAGGAAGAAGACGGCGGCTGGCGCCCCATCCTGGACCTTCGTCGTTTGAACAAATACATCAGGTCACAAAAGTTCAGGATGGTCCCCCTCCAGCACGTGCTGGGACAGCTGGAGGAAGGCGACTTTCTATCGTCGCTGGACCTGGAGGATGCATACTTCCACGTTCCCATCCTCAGAAGTCACAGAAAGTTCCTCAGGTTTGTCGTCCAGGGACGCCACTACCAATTCAGAGCACTGCCGTTCGGATTGAAGTCGGCTCCCAGGGTCTTTACCAAGTGCCTAGCACCTGTGCGGCTGCGCCTGCAGGGGATTCACGTCTACCCCTACCTGGACGACTGGCTCATCCGCTCAAGGACAAGGGAACTCGCCGTCGAACACACTGCGAGGACCGTCCAGCTACTCACAGACCTGGGATTCCCCATAAATTACCCAAAGTCCCACCTGGTGCCGTCGCAGGTGGCCCTGTTTCTGGAAGCGAAGCTCAATACAGTGAGGCGCCTGGCGGCACCGTCGGAAGAGCAGACGAAGACCATTCTGGGCAAAGTGCAGCGCCTGCTAGCCATGGACGTGGCCAGGGTGAGGTCCATCAAGTCCCTCCTGGGGATGATGTCCTCTTGCATCTACCTGGTGTGCCTATGCAGACTACGGATGCGCCCTCTTCAAGAATTTCTCGACGCCCGTTGGACGCAGGTGATGGGCACCTTCGAAGACAGGGTCCCCCTCAACGAGGTGTTCCGGCGGGCGATTCAGTGGTGGGGCGTTCGAGCGCACCTCACGGCGGGCAAGGACTTTCAGACGCCGGCGTACCAGGAGACGGTGACGACGGACGCTTCCCTGGAAGGTTGGGGCGCCCACACCGGAGATCTCCACGCAAGAGGCCTCTGGCTCCCGGAGGAGAAGCTCCTGCACATCAACATCCTGGAACTCTGAGCCGTGTTCTGGGCGCTCAAATCGTTCCTCCCGTCGCTCAAGGGCAAGGTGGTGCGGATCTTCACGGACAACACCACGACAATGTTTTACATACGGAAGCAGGGAGGTACCAGATCCCCAGCCCTATCCAAAGAGGCGCAGGATCTGTGGCACTGGGCGGTCGCTCAGGGGATGTTCCTGGTTCCCTTACACCTGGCAGGAGAAAGAAACACCATCGCCGACTCGCTCAGCAGGGAGCTGCGCGCGTGTCACGAGAGGGAGCTGCGCCAGGATCAGGTGGATCAACTCTTCCGATGATGGGGCAAACCCCAAATCGACCTGTTCGCAACAGCGACGAACTCGAAGTGCCAGAGGTTCCCCCAGCCGAGAAGCATGGGCGATGCGTTCTCGTTCCCCTGGGACGGCTTATACATGTATGCGTTCCCTCCGTTGCCGTTGCTGCTTCGACTCATCAACCAGCTCAAGAGGTCCTGGTGCAGGATGATCCTCGTCGCACCGGCGTGGCCGAGGCAGATCTGGTTCCCGGAGCTTCTGGACTTGTCAACGTCCCCATCCATCAAGCTGTCGGCGGACGCGGATCTTCTCTCCAGAGAAGGAGGCGCCATCTTCCACCACGACCCGGCGTCGCTGAACCTGCAGGCTTGGCTCCTGCAGCGCTAGAGTTTGGAGGGTACGATATACCGGCCGACTGCAAAGAGGTTCTTGCAAAGGCCTTGGTCTTCAGGTAGCCAGCTGGATCTTTGACACACTACCTTCTCTCAGGTGTCCTGATACAGTGATTGATGTTTCCTCTGTCTCGGTCTTCATGTAGCCAGCTGGATCTTTGACGTACTACCTTCCTCTCAGGTGCTCCGATCCAGTGATTGATGTTTCCCCTATCTCAGTCTTCAGGTAGCCAGCTGGATCTTTGATGTACTACCTTCCTCTCAGGTGCTCTTATCCAGTGATTGATGTTTCCTTTATCTCGGTCTTCAGGTAGCCAGCTGGATCTTTGACACACTACCTTCTCTCAGGTGTCCTGATACAGTGATTGATGTTTCCTCTGTCTCGGTCTTCATGTAGCCAGCTGGATCTTTGACGTACTACCTTCCTCTCAGGTGCTCTGATCCAGTGATTAAGGTTTCCTCTATCTCAGTCTTCAGGTAGCCAACTGGATCTTTGATGTACTACCTTCCTCTCAGGTGCTCTGATCCAGTGATTAAGGTTTCCTCTATCTCAGTCTTCAGGTAGCCAACTGGATCTTTGATGTACTACCTTCCTCTCAGGTGCTCTGATCCAGTGATTGATTTTTCCTTTTTCTCGGTCTTCAGGTAGCCAGCTGGATCTTTGATGTACTACCTTGCTGTCAGGTGTTCTGATCCAGTGATTAATGTTTCTTCTATCTCACTCTTCAGGTAGCCAGCTGGATCTTTGACGTACTACCTTCTCTCAGCTGTACTGATCCAGTGACGGGTGTTTTCTCTATATGGGCTGTTTGACAAAGCATCTTTTGGACATTTTGAAGCAATTTCCTCAATCCTTTTTGTTTTCCGTATGCCAGACCTCTTGTTTTTTTTGTTTGTATCTGCCCTTTCGAGGGGCCTTGAGATTTTCCAGGTCTTTCTCTTTGTTGGTGAAATGTAAAAAGGGCTGAGTGCCTATTCTTGTGCTCTCTGTGCCACCTCCATAATCTCTCTGGTTGCACAGTGCAAAATATCTTCCTGAAGATCTTTTTACCTGTTAGAGTATATTCATTGCACATAAAGAAACAGACCATCATTCCTTCATAGTGCATAAAATAAGAAACGTGTATTTCTGAGCAATATCTTCTACCTCCCGAAATGTCTGCGTTGGGCACTTTCACGCACCCCAAACATGGAGCGCTGGGCCTGACAGAGAGAGGAGGGGGGATGGCGGCAACAGCTTGTAATATTTCCATTACGTGTTTGGTGAAGACTTAACTCCTTTATGGCCCTGTATCAAATCACCCTAAATGAATGGGATTATTGTACTCTTGGATTGTGGGTACATATCTTAATCTTGAGACCTTGGCCCATGGTCATGTTCAACTTTAGAAATAACCATACAATGACGTTACTCAATGGGTGATGGGTTGGCTCAGAATAGCCCCAGTCAACTTGATGGAGTGAGAAGGGACATGAAGCCACTGAGCAGTGGGCAGCTGCTGTTACTACCGGTTTAGTGTTGGCTCATAGAGCTTGTCATTGCCACTTGCATAAGACAACGAATATTGGTGTAGAAAGCATACATGGGCTTGGTAGTCTTTCTGGCATGTGTGGAGGGATTGATAACTGTCAGTAGCATGGACAGTCACACATTCTGTTATCTAAGATCTTGTCGCATTAATGTGATTTTAAAATTGACATTTCTGTCGTCTGAGGCATCTCTTTCAAGGGTAATGAGTTACTTACAGCTACACATCAGCGCCTGGTGTAATGGAAACTACTTAACCAAGTACATTTCAGCCACTTGATTTCCAAATAATACAACATCCAATCCCACAGCACTGAATTGGGTAACCTGCATCCTTTAAATTCTGAGACAGTGTGCATGGAAGTGATGTTATCAAACAATGGGTAAAAAAACAAGCATGCAAAGACAGTTTGCATATTAGTATCGTTTAATTTGTAAGAGCAGGAGAAGTGTGTTCTTAATAATTGTGGGATCATTTAAAGTTGTAATGTCAAAAATATTTGTAGGAAGAGGGAACAAAACTTACCATAGAGATAGCGAAACTGTTTGGCTTTGTCAATGCTTGTTATTTCTTTTTTGAGTCCGAAAATAACAGCGCATAATTCATTTCTCAGCTCCACCATAGTTTCTTGTATATAATACACATGTGCACCCTTTCACTAACACTCTGTATTGTTCAGCATCGCACAGAGGTGTCGTGCACACTGCATGGCCGCCGTGCCTTTCGCTATTCGGTTGCCTAGCAACCTCATTTGAGAAACTGCGCCATACGATTGGGCGCATTGTGTTACTTGAATGCCCTGGAAGCACTGGAAGGCGTTAGCCAGCCTGCAAACAGAAGGCAGATACAAAAGGCTGCTCGCCTGTCTCTGCCTGTCCGTGGAAGTCCTTGCCGTGGCCACCCCCCTAACGACCATCAACAAGTGAGTAGCTTCAGCCCTAGGCTTATTTCGCACTATCCGCCGCCACCAGTCCCATTAGAGGTGGGTGTTGACTAAGGTGTATACGCCTGAACTATGACCTGCAATCTCTAAACTCTTACATCCTCCCCAAATCTGCGTTTGCTTCACTTCGCCCCTGTGAAGATTAGCGTGCCATGCATATCTGACGTTTATATTTGAGTGAGTAGACTATTGCGAAAAATGCATTTTACCTATGTGTATTTACCTTGACCTACACTCACTATAGGTAGGAGCGATTATGCCGACCACTGCCTTACACTTACTATTGTTAACTTGATCAGTATACATTGCCTACCTTTCTGTTGCTATGTAATCTGATCTGGGCACTATGTGGCTCAGAGATATTACGCACTGTAGAACATTTCTGTGTTTAACGTATTCAAACTAATGCGTATCAGTTAACATGTGCTCTCTACAAGCCTGTTAGGCGCATGTATCTCTACCTGTACGTGAACTGCCATTTATATGCACTGTGAGGTCAGCCTTAACTCGCCTCCACAGACATCTGCCTCAGTCCTCTGTGCATACTTCTGGGCCCCTCTAACACGGGCCATAGCAAGCTCAACATATGGCTAACTGCGTTGCCTATTACTATTGATGCCTGATTGTACTGTATAGTCTAACATAAGTTGTACCGCCAATATCGACCACAATTACCATTCAGCTAACCTTGTTTATTGTGCTGCCTCTGTGTTTGGTGCCTCAAATGCATTGCGAAGTCTAAGTTGCCTCACTCTAACTGTGCCTCTTATAGTACTTGGCAGCCCAAATGCATGTTTATAATCACTCTTTAGGTATACGGCCTACACTGCCTGCTAGTACCCTGCAGCTTATAACCAGGCCATATATTGCATATAGGTCTGATCATGAGCCTATTCCCTGTATAAACTCTAAGCTATTCTGACCACCAGGGACCCAGCCATATTAGAAATCTTAGGGCTCACGGCACAGCATCCAGCTCAGGCACTGACTGCCGGTCTCCCACCTCTAGCTAACCCATTCTTATATTATGCATGCCTCCAGCTGCCTTACAGTAATCCTTCTGTGCACCTCAGTTGCCGCCAAAAACGATGCCATAGCGGTCAATTACTTTCAATCAGAGCCCAAGTTCGCAACTATGACCACTCCTTCCTCTCCACTACCGGAGATTAAACCTACCAAATTCCTCCCACCCCTGAAGCACAGCCTACTTCATACAACCATTAGACCCTCTACATTCCAACCAGAATTAAATCTAGGAATAAAGTCCTATGATACTGACTGTTATCCCCACTGGCTCAGTAGGTACCACAACTCCTAGCCAATGGATTAACATCCATGCCACGAAACCAGTACCTAACCAACCCTGCTCATGCTCCATCTGAATTAGAAATGGTAGGCTTGGCTCTAGACTTGCCAGATACTTCTCTTCACAGACTAAACCCCTAGCTAAAGGTAGTCCCCCCTTGGTGCCGAATAACCGAACTCCTAATACCAAATACACAACTAAAACTAGAGGCAACCGAAGAAAGTGTTGTCCTAACATCAAAGGTGCCTTATTAAATGCCAGATCTATGGTTGTCCATGCCATAGATATAGCTGACATAATTAATACTGGAGAATTGGACTTCCTAGCTATAACAGAAATGTGGCTTCACGCCGCGGCAGGACCCTCTCTGTTACTGGCCATTCTTGACAACTACACCATCTTGAGAGCAGATAAGGAAACGTCTAGAGGAGGCGGCATTGCCTTTATTGCGAAGTCAAGCCTAGGGCTCAGAGTATCCGCCTCACCCATCATCACGTCGTGTGAACTACTCACGGTCAAACTGACTACTACTAATTGAAGTAAACTAACTGTTCACTTAATTTATAGACCTCCTGGTCCCATTGGGTCCTTCGAGGAAGACATCACATCAATACTCTCAGGAAACACTAAACCTACTTTGCAAATATTAATGTTAGGTGACTTCAACCTGGTTTCCACGATCTTAACGACCAGCATGCAGGGGCATTGGCAAATATCCTCACTGAACTTGGCCTCACGCAAACAGTCATCGAACCTACCCACGATAAAGGCAGAACCTTAGATTGGGTAGCAGATTTCAACTGCGAGACCATAATCACCAATGTCGAACCTCAGACGTGGGCAGACCATTACTTAGTATCTTTCACCACGCTAGCCAGTAGACTGGCAATCAACACACCCTAAGGTTCCGCCCTTCCTCACTATGAACAAACGGTATATCACAGTAGAGAAGTTACTGACCCTTTTGCTTCCTACCTTGAACTCCTTACCAGATACCTCCGACCCAGCTTTGCTAATAGATTTATACAACTCTACCATTACACAAGCGCTAGACACCATTGCTCCACTCAAAATGCGAAAAGGTAAACTCAGAGCCCTAAACTCATGGTTGACATCCCAGCTAAAAGCCTTGCGGGCAGAGAAAAGAAAATTGGAAGTCATGTGGAAAAATATTCCTTCCAAAGAGAACAAACACAACCTGAAAGAAATCCGGCGAAGTATTCATAATTGCCTGGACTTGCCTACAAGCAAAGGCGCTGCAATTATAAATACAACGTTGTTGTATTTGTGATTCCGGTGGCTTCAGCTTTGAGTCTCCTGGGCTCCCCCGGGTGGCGGGAGCCCAGGAGACTCAAAGCTGAAGCCGCCGCAGTCATAAATACAACGTTGTATTTATAAATTCTGCGGTTTTCTTTCTACGTTTCCCACGCTCCTCCTCTCATGCCTGTAAACCCTTCTTATCCACGAGAGTTGCATCACATTAGCGGGAGACTTAATTCATCAAAACCTGATTATTGTAACACCTTTCTGTAGGTGCTAGCAAACACATTACGAACAAACTTCAAATACTACAAAATAATGCACTCAGAACAGCATTAAGTATTCCTAGGAGACAACACATCTCTGAGGTCAGAAGAATGTACAACTGACTATCAATGATAGGATTCAGTTAAGAAAAGTTTCCATCACCCATAAATGTCTAAAGAATGCTGCCCCACAGTACCTAAGAAGAAAAATTGTCACCACAAAATCTTCAACACGTCCCACAAGGACCGCTAACTCCTATTGCATCGTAGTTTCCAGATTTAAACTGAACAGGGCCGGTGGCAGTAGTTTTCTGGTCTTGGTCGCCCAATACTGTAATGCCCTCTCTTCTCATCTGCGAACTGACCAGAACTTCCACAGCTTTAGGAAATACACTAAAAGCGTGGTAGTTACGAATGACATATGACATCCATCAGGACATCCACTACTTTCGATACTATATCTGATTAGATTATTGTAATGTACTTTCTTTTTGTTTTACACTATGACACCTGCTGTATTTTTGTATATAATGTTTCAATTATTTTTGTGTGTAACTGTAACCTTGAAATTTCTTTCAACGCGCCCAGAAACCCACGGGTTTGGTGCGTTATACAAATTAATCAACAAATAAACAAACATTTCTAAAGCACTTATTTAAAATTACAACACCTCAACATTGAGATGCATTTTCTTTGTTGTAAGAGGACATCAGTGGCGCAAGGGGAGTCTCAAGGGAAATATTGGAAATGCATGAATTTACAGTAGTCATTGATCTAAGTAAAGCAATGAGTGGACATGAAGTTTTATTATTAAGAAGTGAATGAGTACATTTTCTTTTTAGCATTGGCGGCCTTATACTGGACACTACAGTATCAGATCCGAATTTGGTTGGCATTGTTGTTTACACTCCAGTTATTAATGGTGAGTACATATTAAAAAGCAATCATTTAAAACTTGAAGATATGAAGCATGAAAGTCTGTTCCTTTCCTGCTCCCTGGTCCTAAATATGCATATTTTTTTTTTCTTAAAGTGTTTTGAAGTCTGTGAGCTAGAAACCCACTTAGTAATATTCCTAAACCTTTGCCTCCTGTGTTGCCATGACCATATTTCTTCAAAGTATTCCTATGCAGGGCTCGTTGGGGACGCGTCTCTGTAATGTTTTATGCCCCTTAGGGTCACATATGGCCCCTAAGGATGGGGCTCTGCCAAGGTCCCCCCTAAAGTCACCAGACAAGTAACTTTACCCAGACATTGTCATGGTTCTTGTGGGTGGCATTGTAATTCAAGATTGTGGCTACACAGGTTATGGCCATTTTGGCTCACGGGAAGTGCTTTTCCTTCCTGACGTTCCTAAAAGGGAGTCTATAGCTCTTTCCAAATCCAGTATCCAGGCAACTGTACTTGCCCTTTTGTGATTTTGTGGTGACCTTGATTGACCATGTAGGGCCACCAGAAACTCATATAGGGTTTATTTGCGTGTCTGAATGTGCCTGCGAGTGGGGGAAGGGGTGTCAACGATTCCTCAGGAATAGTCATCCCCTGAGTTTACCCATGTAGATGTCCTTCAACCTTTGTGTGTGACAAAGAGCACTGTTTGATTGGCTGCCAAATGTTGGAACGGTGCATGAGTAAATAATTGGTGTATAGTGTCAAATTCCTCAAAGAATACTTCACATCCCGGAGATGGTTAAAGGGCTTTTATTACAGGTTTCAGCACGTGCTAGGGGCGACCCCCTCTTTCTCGTCTTGGTGTAGTGTTTTCCTCCCCAACCCAGGTGTCCTGAACCCCCAGGTTAGTAGATGGAGGTATACTGTCTAGTTTCTAGATAGCTGGTCGTGATATCTATCTAGACAGGGAATTTCTAGTCTCACCCTACACTATCAGTTGTTTAGTGGCTACCAGAAAAAAGGGCCTGTGCCTTCATACACTCTGAACGACTTGGTAATCTTCTTTTCATGCCCTGCCATCCTCTCCCCCTGTCTATGCTCTGTGAATACATAATGAAGTAGACACAGACAACAGGTTAAAGTTTGGTTTACAAAAGGCTATGGAGTAAGGCCTAACTCGCCCTATGCTAAGGTGGGATTTCTCTTCCTAAAGAAAACTAAGGCTATTCTGTGTCAGGAAGTCCAAATCAAATGTCCGTCTGTGTCCAAAATCTATACTTTCCCTCACAACTAACTGTATACAACGTGTAGGGATGTCTGCATCAAAATGAATGGTGTTCAAAATAAAGTTCAGAGCTTCTTTCAGCTCTTGGCTTGTAATCAGCTTCCCCGTCCCCAAGTTCAAAATGGTTCACAAGATACTGGGGTTTCCTTCCCCAAGAGTTTAAATCTTCTAACTTTCTTGAAACAACACCGTTCCTTTGGACTCTTCCCAGCTCTTTTTATATTAGTTATTTTCACCAATTCAAATAGGCAGTTCAATCCCTCGGTTTCAAAAGCACATAAAAGCTTGCTGCAAAACATAAACTTATTGATGGTTACCGTCAATGGCTTCTCCCTACAGGGCCCTTGGTCTAGGCACAGTTGTCCGACCACATGGTCCACCCATTACAGGTCACACAATCCGAGCCCCTTTCTTAACTGCTTTTCCATCAACACCAGTCCACTGCTTCTCCTTAGCAGTACTGCTTGCTTTATTCGAATATGTAACACTCCCCTGACACTGTACTGTGGTTTGGTTGGCCACCATGCATTTTTTACACTTATGTTCTCTTGGAAATTTTTTCGATGCTTGCTTCTCTTGGCTCTGGCCAAGGCTGGATTTCTCACATCTTACAACTCTTTATGTTCCGTTGGTTTTGTATACATTTGTTTCTCAGGTAGTAGTTACTTGTATTTTGACTATTGCCAATGCTTGGTTTTGAATAACATGCATATAACTCTTTGTGTTCTCTTGGCTTTGCCAATACTTATGTTCACAAAATACAGTTCATAGTATCCGTTAATTTCACAACCTTTCTTTCACTTCACTCATGAGTGCTTGGCATTAAAAAATGTTTGACTTTCAGTTGGTTCGTTATTCAAAAGTGCTTGTAATTGCTCACTGCGATATTCAAAAACACTTGTAAAGGTTTTCATTTCGTTCGGCATTCAAAAGCATGCTCACCGCATATTCGCCTGCTGCCCAGTGTCTCCCACACTCACCGTTTGGAGCTTATGGCGTTGCAAGGTCTCTGCCTCCACGGGTCTCTGCTTTCCCAATGCGTTTGTATTTGTATTTGTATTTATTTATATTGCGCAGCCTGCCCACGGGCATCACGGTGCATGTTTGGAAAGGTTACAGTGAAAAGTTACAGAAAGAAGTAACATATTGCCTAATATATATACATAGAACAAAGATATATACATACATTTACAAAGGTAGTCAGTCGGCTCAGTATATGCAGAGGTAATCGAGGGGACACAGCGTGCAATAGGTGTCTACTAAGGGGTGGCCAAAGCTTCGTCTTGCTCATAGAGCCAATGTTTTGCTGTGTTTTTGAAGGATTGAAGGGAGGGGACATTCCTGAGATCATTGGGTAGTGAATTCCAAAGCTTTGCTGCCAGGACTGGGAAGCTCGAGCCTCTGGCAGTCTGAAGCTTGAAGCTAGGAATGATGAGTGTGTGTGCCTGTGCAGTTCTTAGAGGTCTGGAGGCTGTGTGTTGTGTGAAGCGCACTGACAGGTAGGCCGGTGCTGTATTGTTCTGTGCTTTGTGACTTGGGACAAGTGTTTTGAGGGCGATGCGCCGTGAAATGTGGAGCCAATGTATGTTGCGTCTAGTGGATGAGATGTGGGCGCACCTAGGTATGTTAAGAGCAGCCCTGATGGCGTTATTCTGGGTTACCTGAAGTTTGTCAATGTTTCTTTGGCTCGTTCCAAGGTAAAGGGCATTGCAGTAGTCAATTTTGGATAAGATGAGGGTTCTAGCAAGGATCAGGCAGTCCATAGTTAAGAAGGGACGGCAAGCAGTGATTAGTTTGCACGTGTACGCAGATCCTGAGACTACTGAGTTGGTTTGTCTGGTGAGAGAGAGGGTGGAGTCTAGGTAAATTCCGAGGGTTTTAGTGACATTGGTGACCTTGATAATGTTACCATCAATGTTGAAAGCATCATATTTGCTGTCAAGTTTTGAAAGTTTGGACTGAGAGCCAAGGATGAGTAGCTTAGTTTTCTCATTGTTTAGGCAGAGACCATGGTGGGCCATCCACGCCTTGATGACGGTGTAGACTGCATTGAGAGCTTTGACGTCAGTTACATAATCACTAGTGATAGGGATGAGTATCTGGGTGTCATCTGCATAATTTGTGTAGGTAACACCCAGACGTTCAAGAATATTAGAGTGGTTTAGTAAAAACGTTATAGAGCGTGGGTGATACGCACAAGCGTTGTGGGACTCCGCAAGGCACGTGCGCTGGGTCAGCAGCGGCAAGAAGTGAGAAGACTCTCATGGATCTGTTGGCAAGGAATGAGCTGATCCAAGAGGTAGCTGCATCGGAGAAGTGGGCAGCCGTTTTGAGATGCTGGCAAAGGATGTGGTGGTCCACCAGATCGAAGGCGGCGGATAGATCTAAAAGGAGTAGGAGCGCTTGTTTGCCCTTGTCTTTCAAATCTTCAATTTGCGTTTTTAGATCTATTAGGGCAGTCTCTGTGCCGTGTCTCGGATGGAAACCAGATTGCCTGAGTCCTAATAGATTGTTCTTATCGAGATAATCTTGAATTTGGAGATAAGCAGCACGGTCCAGGATTTTTAGGAGGTAAGGTACCGTGGTGATTGGCCTATAGTTGGTGGGGTTGCTAGGGTCTAAGTTAGGTTTTTTGATTAAGGGAATTACCCAAGCATCCTTGAGGTTATTTGGTACTATGCCAGATTTAAAGGAGGAGTTGATGAAGGAAGTGATGAAGGGAGCGAGCTCAGGCGCTGATTCCTTTACGATTGGTGCTGGGCAATGGTCACCTTGACAATTGGATGGTTTTAACTTCTTGATGATATTTTCCACTTCCCTAATGGTGAGAGGTGAGAAGCTAAAAGGTTTGAAAGAATGATTAGGGGATGGGATGTTGGAGGGTTGGGTGTTACCTGCTGATTCAAGGAGATGTTTTTTTGGTGTTGATTTTAGCTTGGAGTGTAGTGATTTTTTTTTAGTAGTGCTTTTTGAATGTTAGCGCACCATTCGGTGTCGGGGGTACACGTGTCAAGGGTGGCAGCTGGGGACTCCAATTCCTTGAGAATTTTAAAGAGTTCCTCAGTATTGGATTGCGCTTGTATGATCCTGTTGTTATAGACTTCTTTTTTGGCCACTAGTATGGCTTCTTTGTACGAGAGGGTGATGGATAGAAGGTTAATTTTATTTACTGGTGTAGGTGAGTTTCTCCAGAGAGACTCAGCTTTGCGTTTATCTTTACGTAGTTCTCGTAGGTGTGGGGTGAACCAGGAATTAAGGTGGTTGCGCGGTTTTTCTTTGCGCTGTTTAAGTGGGGCAATGGAATCCAAGGCTTTTAACATGACTCGATTGTAGGTGTCCACCAGGACGGTAGGGTCAGCACAGGTGGTGGAGACCGAGTTTAATAATGGGAGGATGAGTGGAAGTAGTTCCTCAGTTGTGATAGCCTTCTTGTTACGCGTGAGTGTAGGTGGCGCAGTACAAGGTTTGTCCGTGGGTGGGCAAGAATTGATGGAGAATGTTATTTTGTGATGGTCAGACCATGCACATGGTAACACTGAAATTAAGTTTAGTGCACAATTCAAGTCTGAAACCCAGTCCAATGTGCGTCCCTTGATATGGGTAGGTACATTGACATGCTGGGTGAGGCCAAAGTCGGATAGGACACTGGCTAGGTCACAGGCTTTAGTGTCGTTCGTGTCCAGATAGCCTAAGTTAAGGTCTCCAAGTATGATAATTTGGGATTTAGGCTTAGTGCTGGATGCTAGGATGGAAGAGATATCTTCTATGAATGTGGAAGTGGGACCAGGTGGCCGATAGATGAGGTACACTGAGGCGGTGTGATTAGGTGAGATTGGGAGTTTAATCGAGAGTAGTTCAGCAGAGGGCAGCTGATGACTGTTGGCGACTCTTGGGTTAAGAGAGCTCTTGAATATGAATGCTAATCCACCCCCCTTAGTTTGATTGGTGTCCCCGTCGCACCTAATGATGGAGTAACTATCGGGAATGGCGAGGGTCAGGGCAGGGCCTGACACCGCATGTAACCAGGTTTCTGTGATTGCCAGAAAGTCAAGATTTTCAGTCACAAGGAAGTCAGCGATGTCTAACGCGTGAGCGGAAACAGAGCGGGCGTTAATGAGCGTCCCTTTGAGTTTAGCTTGGGAATTGGGGATGTTGGCTGGGGAGGCTTCCACCGATAATGGGGCATCTAGGGTAGAGGTTTTATTCTTGGTTAAGTTGGCAGAATTGACCCTGATGTCTGTGTTCAGGTGGTAGGACCAGTGGTGACATCTGGTTGCTAATCTTTGGTTCCGGACTGGAGTGGCACAAGGTTTACTCCGTCGGCTTGGGGATAGGCAACTAGGTAAGCGTAGCGGTGAGGGTTTATCTGTGGTGAGTTTGGACCTAGCAGTGTCAGGTAGGGATGATGTGTAGCCGTGAGAGGTGATGCAGTTCCGTGGTGTAATATGTGTGCCTGAGGGGTAATAGATGCGAGAGCAAAGCCTAGCATTCCTGATGCGCATATGGCATGGTTGGTTAGGGATAGGTCTGGTGGTAAAGTGTTGTAGCCACAGGGCTGGCTCATTTAGGTATGGGTTGTGCGATATTGTGTTGCAGGATGGAAGTGAGCACAGCAGTAATGTAATGTAGTGGTTGTGGTAGCTGGTTTAATGTGAATGGCCATAGTGGGAACAGGTTGTAGTGTGGTTGAGGCCAGAAAGGTATACAGTAAGTAGAGGACGAGGTGCAGCGAGTGCAGATAGACAGGCTTAGTGGTGATGATGTCAGGTAATGGGCGTAGTAGGTATTTAGTCCAGGTGCAATGCATAATTAATAATAGTGTCACACAATGTGCTGTGGAGAGCTAGTGGGTGACACAGTGGGTGACTGACAGCTTAGCGTAGTAAGGTAAGGCAATAGGTCCTGGGTACAGGTTTGTGTTAGGCATATGATGACTTGGGCATATCGGGGCAGCGAGTGTCGGATGGTTACCACAACCCTTAAAGCCCATCAACATAGGTGGCACAGTGACCTCGTCTTCCTCTCCCAGCGGCTCTTCGTGGTGCGGCTCCCTAGCGATGCTCCACTTGCAGGTCAGGATTCCTGTGACCGATTTGCTCGGTCACGCTGGTCTCCCTCTCGCAGACTGCTACCGGCTTGCAGCACACCTTGGCTTCGCTTCCTGCTGCATACAATATGCATCTGCACACGGGTCTCGAGCGCTCCTCTTGCCACACAACTGACCTGGAGTTGCTTTCCCGGCTGCTGCCTCGGGTGTTCACAGCTTGCTTAATTTCCTTCTTTATTTCCTGCTTTTAAAGTTTACGCCTCCATGAGTATTCCAAAAAGAACTAGACCGCTCACCATTGAATCGGCAGTCTTGCTTTACTCGTGTTGCCCTCCTCCTCGTCTCAGTCCTTGGTTGAAGTCGATATGTGTCTGCATTAATAAAATGAGGATCTAGTTGTCCTCTTCCTCATCCCAGTAGCATACTGGTGTGTTTTGGGGAATGTTTTAGGGGAAGCACAGGGAAAGGGCTGTTAAAGCCTTATAAAGGTTTGAGCTATGGAGGGTTCGTTGTGAAAGGAAAATGGGGAATACCATGTCTTGCCTAAGGACGTCCTCTCCTCACTGTCCAGGTCTCCTCCCAAGTGATCCTTGCATATCCACCCTCAGGGTCGGGATACAAAAGTGATGGCCTTTCCCTTGCCACCCAAGAGGAGGTTCCAGGGGGAAAGAAGTGAGGATGCCCCAGGTTCCTCACAGCTCTACTCTTCTCTCTCCCTCTGTTTCTCACTCTCTTTACTCTCCTAGTCCAGACTCCTCCCACCTTCTACCTCCTGTGTCTATCATCTTCTGTCCCTCCGATGTGTCTCCTGCTAATCCCTCCATCCTTTGATGTTACTAGTCCTGCCTACACTCTACCGCTCCCTCCTCTACACTACTACTGCAACTTAAAACCCCCCTTCTTCTTGAACATCCCTCTTTCATGGTCACATTCACTCCCAATCACATTTGCTAGTCTTTCGCGCCCAATTGCAGTACAGTTCCACTTGCACTCATAAACTAATATCTCACTTGCTCTATAATCCGCCTCCACATTTTTCTGCACCGCCCCACCTCTCCTGGCTTCTTGGTTTGTCAGCTCCTTCTCTTCTGACCTCACTCAACCAACCCACAAATTCTGGTTATCTGAGCTTCTTTGGTACCCTTTCCTCTCTCCCCCGGTTGGTTATCTGGTCCTGGCCAATCTAGCCCTGTCTTCCCTGCCCGGAAAGGATCAGATTTGCAGAAGATTTCAAAAAGGCACACCCCTTTTCTCCATGCTGCAGCAGTGGCAGTCATCTGAGTTGGTGTTGGGAGACCCTGGCTTGTTTCCCTGTTCTTATGAATTGTTGCTTTGTTTTAAGTCCCGGGGTTCCTGTCCTGCGGTTGGTCTCAACATTGATTGTGGTTTCTCTGACATTTTAGGAAAATAAGAGAACTTGGGAAGCACTTTTTTTAAGATGCATTGTGTGATGCAAATTATGACTGCACACGTGTGGACTGGCACTTGTGGAGGGGACAGGAAATCGGGCCCTCTTAACTGCCACAACCGCCTCTAGGGTAGGACTGGCTCTGGATTCCTGCCTGATAGGCATTCCAGTCCTGGCTGAGAAGGGTTTCTCTCCCCTTTTGACAAGGTCGGGTTACTGACCTTGTGACTATTGGGTCTCCCTCTACCCCCAGCTGAAGCTTAAAAGCTGGAACTCTGAACCTGTACGTTGTCATTTGCTGAAATCTGACCCCGAAGCACCTGGAGGAAGGTCTTGCCCGCTGATGATGCATAGTTTCTGTCATCATTATCTCATGGACTACGGGAAATGCTATGGCAAAGCACTGCCTTGCCTGCAGCCAGAAGGAACATTGTACAGCAATCCTACCCCCTTGCTCTAGCATGACCAGCTGGGTGTGTTTCTCTAAGATGTTTTCATGTGGACTTGCCTGTGCAGGTGACCGAGGAATCCAAGCACTGCATAGTTCAGGACTCCCATCATGGATGTTGCAACGGCTTGCTACCTTATTCAATGATGAAACCATGTAGTAGGACTCTTGCAGCGTGGAGACCTCCAGTGGCGTGTCCTGCTGCAATTTACAAACCTGTGGCATTGGCTTGTGTCCTATTACTCTTGCTTCAGTTTGGGGCCTCTGTTTCTTCTCTTGGTCTTCATAGGGAGTTCCTCTAATAACATCTGAGGTTAGTTGTCAATTCCTCTGACAAAGGGTGCTTTGTTTACTGAACTTTCAGTAAACAAAGCACCCTTTGTTGTCTGGCAGACAATTGAAACATCTACCGGTGTGCTACAAGAACCCTACTCTGCGGGCTACTCAACAGTGAGCTTCTAAGTGTGTTAGCAAAACAGCTCCTGGACCCACTTTCTTCAGATGGATCTCCTTTTGGGGGTGCCCTTGCTTGCCTTTTGTGGGTTACTTCGATCTGGTGCTGTAGAGATCTTGTGCTGACCTTTGCCCATCCCGGGCTGTTGATATCAAAGCTCTTCTCACCAGTCTCCCTTCTGATGGGGGCTTATGGAGACAGTCGGATGTGATAGTCCTGAATCTCTTCAGTGAGATCCCCCTCATCCATCGATCTGTGTTCTTTGTCCTCTCTTTGTCCATTGTGCCTTGTGTACAGCTCCACTACTCACCTTCTTTGACTTGGATTGGGCCATTGGCTGACTCTGGGGTCATAGATTAACATTGCAGTTGGGAGCTTCCAATTCTACAGGGGCCTGTGAGCCTCAAAAATATCCTCTGGACTTCGGAATATTTCTAAGACCATGTGTGCTCTTTTCTGTGTTCTGTTCCATGTCTGAAGAAGTATTTACCTGTAAGTTCATAGACCTTTCTTTGGACAACCTTTTATAAAGACTTAATGTTTGCAAGTCTATTGTGTGGACCGTCCCTTACTGATACCTTGGAAGTGGTTACTGACCCTTATGATGACTCAGCCATACTACCACTTCAAGAGTCAGTCTAATGCAGAGGAAACGCTCCCAGAGCCAAGAAATTTGAAAAATCTCCCTAACAAAGATACCCTTTCAACCTATTGAGTTTCCAAAGAGGTTGAAGTCCGATGTTGCTAGTTGATCCATTGTAGTTAACGATTGTCACAAAGACCACAGGGAAACGCCACCAGACACAGGTCATGAGTGCAAATCATGTTGCTTTCTTTATTGAGCTGCTCATAAAGAATAGCAAAGGAAAATGGATTATCTTGCATAACCAGGGTTGTGTAAACCAAAATAAAACCCTTCTGGATGTGTTTCTCTAATCGTCCTCCTTCGCATCAGGGTTGAATCTCTGGCAAGCGTGCAGTTCGCTTTCTCCACCACCCATTGCTGACCTAAGCCATTCATCAGTTGTTGCAATTATGCAAGAAACAAAAGAAACCCTCTTCTGGGTCCAAAAACCTGAGTAATACTTTCTAATGTTACAGTACCCGGTCCTTAAATAGCATGCTCTTTCTCAAGCCATGGTTCTTGACTTCAAAGAGGTTACTGAAAGTGTCTCCATATGAACCAGTCTTTTACCAATGTAAACCAGAAGTCTCTCCAGGCCCTCCCAGTCACTTATCCTGGAGTTCAACGCTCTTCCAGTGACAGTCCAAGCGTGTGCCATTTAAGTCTGCAGGTAGGATCTTGGATGAAATAGTCTCCTTTGGTGACTTTAACATCTGATATGTTAAGGTTCTAAATGTCTTCCAAGGAGGTGGGGGCCTGTGTCTGTGGGGTTCTTAGGAGTTGGAATTTTTGATAACGCTATCCTCTCTACTGCCGAACCCCATTATGCTTCTATCCTTGCCTGTCCGATGCTCGCAAATGCAAAGTGACTTCTCGCTCTTCTCTGTGGCTGGTCCTAGAGTTGTCTGTTGGCTAACCTCCACAATGCCCTATCCTGTGTTCATTCCTCCTCCCACTTCCCTTCGAAAACAATTGAGTTGCAGTTCTCTATTATGTCGATTGCTCCCCCTACTTCTCCAGGGGACTGTTGTGATTAATCTTACAGCTTCCTCTCTAACTCCCTGCTTAAAGTCTCCTCCCAGGTGGCCAGGGAAAGGCAGATGCTTCCTGATCCTGTCCTTGGGGGTGGTGTTCTGCGGGAGGAACACCTGGGAGCAGAAAGGACCCAAGGGAGTGAAAGGAATACGTGGGATGAGACATGGCATCCATCTCCCTCTAGGGAATGCCAAAGTCTGTGATGGCTTGTTGTAACAAACATCTGGTTGCCTATGAGATTCATCCAAATAGGTGCAATGGGGGTTAATGACTAGTAATTTTGTAAAGTCCCTTTAGAGAATGTTGTAAGGAACAAATTGAGTTTTGATTGCAAAACAGCAGAAGAAAACCTAATTTTCCCTTTAGGGACTTCAAGTCCCAGAATCCCTAGGTACTAGGACATGAAAAGGGCTGAAGAGGCACTACATTGCAGGAGTGGTCAAGTCATTAGTGTAGATGACCCACACCTGAGGGAGACTGGAAGGCTTAAAAAGCCCCCTCAGGTGCAGGACATGGAGAAGAAGTTTACTCTGCTGGTGGAGAGCAGAGGAAGTCAGAAGCAGAAGGCACGTTGTTCGAATTGGCAGCCCAGACAGAATCTGGAGGAAGGAGAGGACGCTGGCACCATTGCAGCGCAGATTCCAGCTGTCGGTCCGTATCCCCAGAAACTGTAATTGCAGAGGCTGTGCAGAAGGAAGCATGCAGGAGGCTGTTTCGGGTGGCCGGCGTGCACCTGTGAGCCTCGAGGCAGTCTCTGGTGGCTTGCGTGTACCGGTGGGCCTCCAGAGCAAGAGAAGCTCCAAGTGGAACGGTGCGAACAAAGGCAGGCTTAACGAAGAGGTTTGCTGTGTCATGAAGAGCCGGAGCAGTAGAAGCCCTGTGAAACGTGAGGTGACCAGAGGCGCACATCTGAACCGGTGAGTGACCCCGGAGCGTTCTGCCCCGGCTCGCAGGCATGCGAGTGAGAGACACCTGCATAGTAGGAGAAAGAGTGCAAAGCTGCACTCGCATGTGAGTGACAATAATACACACGCTCGTTTTGAATTCTGAACAATTATAAATCCGCAGAGACAGCACTCGCATGAGAATGAAAGTGGTTCCCAAGGTACTTTTGCATATCTAGCTAGGGAAAAGCAGAGAAGACTTGATATGCAAGAGCCAATTGACGGTAATCTTGAAAGTGGGAGTTTGTGGAAATCCCAACCAACTGTGGGGGAGAGTTGATGTCAATAAGCATTGCCAAGCCAAAAGAGGCTGGAAATAAGACAAACATGATCCGGCCAATATTGTGTACTCTGGAACGAAGCAGCCATATCATATACAACACTTGGTGGATGTTGTGAATCCCACAGCTTGTCAAAACCAGGGAAGAGCTTTTAGGTTTACTAGAATTTATTTATATACAGGAGGAACACTGCTCTTTTGATCACAAAAGAACGTACAATAGATAAGAAATCAGATTTGCTGGGAAGCAGTGAGCTTCTTACAATGGGTTGAGTTTGAGGGACATTCTGACCAGGGTGTGGAGGGGAGTAAATGGAACAGTCACCGGGACAATACATAAGTGAACATACATAGATTAAGGACAAACCACATTGAACATTTTTAATTGCAGGTATGCAGTACGGCCAGCTGTGCTCGGGATGTGACCATGATGGGTGAAGTGCTAGAATGGAGGCAGAGGAAGTGAGAGACAGAAGCAAGTTAGAGGCGAGGAAAAAATGTTTGCTAGCCGACAGATGAGAGGTAGGTTAAGAGGGTAACTCAAGAGGCGATGAGGCAGGCTTTTAGTTTGTTTTTGAACAAATCTGTGTGGACTGTTTCTCGGATGTCCGGGGAAGGGAATTCCATGGAAGTGGAGCAAGAAGAGAGAAAGAGCGGAAGAGGAGGGAGGGTGAGGAACCACAAGGGTAGTCTAGGAGGCAGAGCAGAGATTACGAGAAGGCTTGTAGAGTTCGATAGAGGTGGATACAGTGGTGCTGTACCGTGGATAGATTTTTAAATCTGGCCCTGTTTTGCATTATCAGCCATCCAGCCTGGTGACGGTATGAGGAAGTTGGTGTGAAATAAGGGAGTTCAAAGAGAGTCCTGGTAGCAAAGTTAAGGATTTTGTAGAGAGGACAGAAAGCACAGTTGGTGAGACCAAAGAGGATTCTGACACAGTAGTCCGGTTTACAGAAGACAGAGTGGTTAAGAGATGCTCGACGGTGTTGAAAGGAAGGGGGTGTCTGATTTTCCTAATATTTAGGAGTTTGAGGCAAGCTGCTGTTCCACATTTGGAAATGGAAATAGAGAAGGTGTGAGAAGGGTCATAGATGACGCTGAGGGTTCTAGCTGAAGAAGAGTAAGGGAGAATGTCAGGTGGGTACAGGATAGGCAGAGGAAGAGAGGAGTGTTTGGCAGGGAACAAGAGTTACCTTGGTAACATCAGATAGTGCAAAGCCATCCAATATTTAATGGCAGAGAGACAGTTGGACATTTTTATAGAGAGATCAGAGGAGAGTTCAGGAAAAGAGAAGACAATTTGGTTGTCGTCCGCGAAGAGTTGATAGGAGAACCCAAAGGAGGAGATTAGTGTCCCAAGAGCAGAGTGTAGAGTGTAATGCAGAGCAGACCCAAGACAGAGCCTTGTGGAACACCACAGTTAGAGGAGTGAGTTGAGGTGGTGTTGCTCCAGGAGACAGAGAATTGGCAAGGTGCAATTCAGGCTGGTGCTTGATCGCGAATCCCATGAATAAGAGTATTAAGGAGATCAGAGTGATCAACAGTGTCAAAGGCAGCTGACGAGTCCAGTAGGATTAGGATAGAGGACAGGCTGGAGTGCTTAGCAGAGGAGATGACGTTGAAGACATTGGTGAGAGCAGTTTTCTTGGAGTGACAGGAGCAGAAACCTGCTTGTAGGGGTTATTGAAGGTTGTGTATGTCTAGGAAATTGGTAAGATGGTTGAACACAACCCTTTCAAACACTTTAGAGCAGTGCAGAAGAAGAGACACAGGGCGAATGTTAGCTGGTAGGTTCTGGTCAGCCCCTTGCTTTTTTAGGAGAGGGACGCCGTGGCTGTTTTGAAAACAGGGGGAAACTAAGCAGAGTCGGACAGGTTGAAGAGTCCAGAAAGGTATGAGGCCACTAAAGGGGCAATAGACTTGACTAGCTAAAGAGCAAGAGGGTTTGATGGGGCGCAAGAGGGGTTAGCCTTCATCAGTAGCGATATCACTTTGTCAGTATTAGTGTGACCTAAAGTGGGATATGGAGGCAGAGGTTGATGTTGGAGTAGGGGGAGTATGAGGAAGGTATGGGGGAGTCTCTAATTTTGGTAATTTTTGCTGTGAACTATTCAGCTAGCTCATGAGCTTTGAGAGTGTAGTTGATGGTCCTAGATTTAGGAGGAGTGAGTTTAGGGTGCCCTGTAGCTCGCGAGGATGGTTGGGGGTGAGAGTCAATGAGGGTTAGCTAGAATTCCCTTTTTGGGGGGGAGCTGTTGAGCGCATCGAAGATGGCTGCCTGAAGGGAGAGCTCCGGCTCCAATGAAAATCCTGAGTAAAAATATCCTTCCTGAGCCGCTCACCACGCGGCTGTAGAGGAGATTCCGGAGGCGAGGGGTCTTCTGCATACACCCCCAAAAATTCGAGCGAATACGTGGCTGGACTGCCGAGATATCCTGCTTGGAAGAGGTGCCGGCAAGGGGCAGGCGGCGTGGCTGCCCAGCAGCTCCGAGACATATTCACGTGAGGCCGGAGGCGTGAAGCTGAGGACCAGGCCGCAGTGGGGGAGGAGCACGGCAGAGGGCACAGGGGTACGGAGCCTACTAGAGCAGACACGGTGGCCCGGTTCCCTCAGGCTTACACACGGAGGGAGCCCCGCTGCTGGGACGTGCGGAGGCCGCACCAGTGGGCGTGCTGTTGGGGAGCTGGTGTGCGCATCGGCGCGAGCCCCGACCAACGTGAGCCGAGGCGGCCTTGCCTCCCTGGGGGACTGGTCCCGCTCCTGCCCAGGCGCCTGGGGAAAAAAACACTGCCGGCCCGGCGGCACAAGTGAGTGGAATCCCTGCCGCCTCCAGCCTCCGCAAACAGCACACGCGGCCCAGCGACCATGGTGGCTGCCACGTTGGAAACGACGTGGAGGTTCGGAGGGCCCATTTTCGATCCGTGCAGACACTGACACCCTGCGCACCCGGGTGGGGGGTGGAACTCTCCCGCCTGCATCATGGCCCATCACGGGAGACCCTTCACTGTCCTGAACGGACCCATCACTGCCCAGCAATATAGGGCCTAGACTGCTGGAGGGCGCGTACATCGGCGGGAGCCCTGGGCCCCGACCAACGTGGCCCGTGACACCACGGTCTCCCTGTGGGACTGGACACGCTCCTACCGGGGCGCCTGGATAGGGCGAGGTAAAATACTGCCGGCCGGCGGCCCAAGTGTGTGGAACCCCCACCGCCCCATTCCCCGCAAGCAGAATACGCGGCCCATCGAATACTGTGGAAGAAACGTTGTGCAGAATCAAAGCGAGGAGGCCGGAGGGGCCATTTTGGCACTGCAGTCACTGATACCCGGTGCGCTCAGGCGACGGGTGAAACACTGCCGCCTGCCCCATAATTAACCCTGCAGTGACACGGGAGACCCGTCATCACCCTAAATGGACACAGCAATATAGAGCATGGGCGGGCCCCCCGTGGTGGGTCGGCGTGACGCCCTGCTAGAGACTAGAGTGCACTGGACATCCTAAGGGGCTGGTCAACCTGGTTGCAATACTCAATAAAATAGGGGGAGCAAGCGGAGGTCGGCGGATATCCAAACCCGGGGGCGGGTGCAGATGACAAGGAGCCCCTATATTGTTTGGTCCTGGTCAGCGACTCACTTCGTGGGAGGACACAACCCACTCCGAGGATGCCCATCAACCTACATGGGCCTTACTGAAAAGAAGGGTGCAGGGGGCAAAAAGGTGGGCCCAATGGACTCCTTTGCTAACTCCCAGTCGTGCGGGGTGTCTGGTGGGTCTCATCAACCCCCGGACAGGCAAGTTGACGATCCCCTGGAACGCCTAGCGACACTGGTCCAGAATGGGTTCATGGCTGTCAACGTCAAGTTGGACGATATAGTGGCAACGATCGGATCCTTGAAGGCCAGAGTGGAGAAGGAGAGTTCACGAATAACGGAAACAGAGAATAGAATAAGTGCAAGCGAAGGCATAATATCTCAACACAGCCAAGACATAGCCCAACTCAAATCTGAACTTCTCAAAACCCAGAATAAATGCGAGGATTTGGAATCCAGATCCCGTAGAAACAACATACGGATTGTTGGGGTTGCTGAGACCTTTGGCAAGGGTGACATGGAGCGGCAAGTAGAACAACTTTTAAAAGATATCCTGGGGCCTGAATCTCTCTCGGAGCATTTTCTGGCGCCTCCGCCGAAACCTGGGGCATCGCCTCGTACCATAATTGCACGTATCCTTAACTATAGAGACAGGGATGCCATCCTCCGGCTCTCTAGAGAGAAAGAAACGTTACACTTCGAACACAATAGAATTCATATATACCCGGACTTCTCTGCCGGGGTGCAGGCACAACGCCGATCCTATGAGCCGGTGAAAAGACAACTACAGATGCGGAAGGTACCCTATGCCCTGATCTTTCCTGCGAAGAGCAGAATTCAATATGGAGGTAGAGCCCATTTCTTTGAAGATCCTAAAGAAGCCATGGCACATACGTGGAGGCCTCTATTCCTTTACCTCCCAGGGACAGGGCGCGTGACCAGAACGCTGGGAACCAGCCTGGAGCGGAGGGGCTTGACGCGGCAGATTGAGGGGTTTCCATCATTTAACCCTTGCCTCAGGGAATCATGAATCATCACGAAGAGCGGCCTGGACACAAATTTAATGTAGGTTCGAGCCGTGAGCCCCCTATAAGGTGGCCAGATGGCGACAACAGGCTACCCTCAGGAAAGATCCAAGTTTTGTTTTTGGGGGAATGCCCATCGGACAAATTCCGAGCGTTGTTGGGCAACATCGTCATGTTGGGGTAGATGATGTGGGGAGGGGGCCAATATGTTATGGTAGATCCTTTTTTTTTTAGGGTCTATGGGAGTTCTGGAGGGAGGTGGGGTTTCTGGAACCCAGTTAGAAGGGTGATGCAAGTTAAAAGTGGTGGTCGCATTGCTGCACATGGCATCCGTCCCGGGCAAACCGGAACTAGAAAAATGATATTAACACACGGCCATGGCACCCACCGGAGCAAGAGATAAGGGGTTGAGGTTAAAGCTCCTCACGTGGGGTTTGAACAATCAGGCCAAGTCAAGAAAGGTGGGAGCCTACGTTACCAGACATTATCCACAGGTGGTCATGCTACAAGAGACTCATGCACTCCGAAAGGTAAACGTGGTATTTTTGAAGAACTGGGGACTAAATAGATACTATACTGACTACTCCACACAGGCGAGAGGGGTTTTGACCCTTATACACCCCTCTGTTGGTTTTCGGTTTGGAAAAAGCAAAGTGGACATCCATGGACGCTACTTCATAGTATGGGGCAGTATAGCTGGAAGGGAGGTGGTGTTGGTAAATACTTATGGGCCGAACCTGGATGATCCCGATTTTTATGTGAATGTGGTACATGAAATAGGATATACGGGGCTGGAGCAAATCCTGTGGGGGGGGGGGATTTCAATACAATCCTTGATGTTACACTGGATCGGTCCAGTGCAAAGCATCGGGCCCCCTCCAAGGCGGCAGGGATGCTGCTGCAAATTCTCTCACAATTGGCAATGGTTGACTCCTGGAGAACACTACATCCATGTAAGAGACAATACACATTTTACTCATCGGTGCATGACACCGAGTCCAGAATAGACTACTGGCTGGCAACATAAAACCTCCAGCCAGGAGATGGAGGATGCCACCTGATATCCTTAAAGACCCAGCGGTTGCGGAGGAGCTGCATGTAGAGGTAGAGCACTTCCTCGAACTCAGCAGGGGCTCAGGGGATAGTTGTCATACCCTATGGGAGGCCTTTAAGGTGTGGGTGAGGGGAATACTGCTCTCTAAGTCCACAGGTATGTTGAAAGCTGTACGGATAGAGCTAGAGGAGGTGGAGAAACGCCTGGGGAACCTGGAAGCGAGATACACTGATAAACATGATAGTGAAATCCTTTCAGATATTAATCGCAACCTCTTGGAATTCAATAAACTGGCTACCAGGGAACTACTATATATGTCGACCCCGTATAGAGCACGCAGATATGGTGAGGGTAACAGAGCAGGACGCACATTGGCCAACCTACTGAAAGCCGAAAGGCAGCAGACACTGATCACCAGTATACTGACCGAAAACGGCTCCAGTGAACCTGCACCAGTGAAGACAGGATAAATAGAGAATTCACCCGTTTTTATTCAAATCTGTATTCTAACCACGACTCGAAATCGGCCGAGGACGTGGAGGCGTACCTCCGCAGCATCACTCTTCTGGGGCTGCCCACAGAATATAGGCTGGCATTGGACCAACCCCTGACCACGGAGGAGGTCGCCGAGGCGATCAAATCGCTGGCCAGCGGAAAGGCACCGGGCTCGGACGGGCTTGGTGCAGAATTATACAAGGAGCTAAATGAGGAACTGGCCCCGGTGCTGTTGTCGGTGTGGGAGGAGGCTGTGGAGGTGGGAACCCTGCCACCGTCAATGAGAGAGGCCATAATTACAGTATTACTGAAGCCCAGGCGGCCACCCAATGAGATGTCCTTTTATCGACCCCTGTCCCTAATAAACTGCGATGCTAAGATATTTGCTAAAATTCTGGCCACAAGACTTCTGCCTCACATGTCCACATTGATACACCCTGATCAGTGCGGCTTCATCCCTACTAGATCGACGGCCCTCAATCTCAGGAGGTTGTTCGGAATCATGGCCCAGATAAAACCAGCAGCTCAGGCAGTTGCTGTTTCACTTGACGCTGAAAAAGCGTTTGATTCAGTGTCCTGGCTTTATTTGTTCAAAGTACTGGAAAAGTTCGGTATAGGTCCATACTTCCGGAGATGCGTTGGTCTGTTGTACTCGGACCCTGGGGCAAGGGTGCTGACCAACCGCATGATGTCCGACTGATTTAGAGTGGGCAGAGGTACGCGGCAGGGATGCCCTTTCTCTCCCATATTATTCGCCCTTGCAATGGAACCAGCTGCAGCAGCAATCGGGGAGCACCAGGGACAGAGGGGCATAACAATGGCGGGCTTGACCCAGTCTATATCCCTATACGCAGATGATGCATTGCTATATATCCGAGAACCAGATGTACACTTAGGCCCTGCTATCGAGACAATACAGGAGTTCGCCGAATACTCGGGCTATAATACTAATAGGTCCAAATCTGAAATATTCCCCCTGACCCCTGCCATGAGGCTAACACACATGGTCTGCAATGGTCCCTGACCAAAATAAGATACCTGGGTATTGTTTTGTCTGGTGAAGCGACATCTCTCTATGCCGAAAATCATGAACACTTACTGAGCAGTATATCCACCAAACTTCGACTGTGGACTTAACTCCCCATCTCACTTATTGGTCGAGTGGCCATACTAAAAATGGTAATACTCCCGAAATTGTTATACATATTTACTAATATCCCATTATGGCCGGGGACTCAGTTTTTCGCAACCCTTCGATCCTTGGCGGTGGAGTTTGTATGGAGAGGGGGTACAGCTAGAATGAAATGGGAAAAGATGGTGGAACCTTATAGCAAGGGGGGAATAGCAGCTCCAGATTTCGAGCTATACTATTTAGTTGCACGGGCCCAATTTATCAGATACTGGTATGATGATCAGAACACCTCCCCACATGTTATCGAGAGACACGCTGTTCACCCAACTGACTTACGGTCCATAATTTTTAACAAGAAACATAAAGATGATTGTCCATTTCACCCGGTTAGTATAACAGAGCATGCATGGTCTTGACTCTTCCGTAGGCTCGAACTGACAACCCCCTACTATTCAGAAGCACCCTTTTGGAACTTCCCAGGTATAGCTCCATCCTATGACCCGGATGTTCGCACAAATTGGGATCCGGATGGGGAATTTAAACTCCAAGACATATACCCTAATGGCAAGTTCATAACCTTGGAGGAATTTAAAGTTGGGATGGGAAGGGAGCCACTGAAAATATTACAATACCATCGCATGCGGATGTCCTTCAAAGCCAGATGGCCTTTGTTCCCTGATGAGGCACCCACCCACCCATGCCTTGCAGCGCTGTCCATCCAGGGGGGGGGGGGTCGGTGTCTCGGGGCTCTATGCAATCATGCAGGCAAACACACCCACAACAAATAAGATCAAACTAACAAGGGAAGCCGACCTGGGGACCACGATTCCAGACGAGAAATGGGGAAGATAGTGTGAGTTGACTAAAAAGGTGTCCATCAATGCAGGCCTCCGCCAGATCCAGTTTAAGGTGTTAAACAAGCTGCATTACACCCCTCAAAAGGTAGCTAAATTTACACGAGATGGCTCAGGCAGGTGCATAGAAATGCGGGAGCGAGCATGCCGACTCGTTCCACATGTATTGGAGCTGCCCACCCATACGCAGATTCTGGGCCGAAGTGGCATCCATCCTAGAAAATATTACACAGATCCCGGCGGACCTAACACCCCCCAAATACTTATTCAGAGACATTGGCAAGACCTTGGAGGTGAACAGACGATTATTTAATGTAGCTTGTATAGTGGCCAAAAAATGTATACTGCAACAATGGAAGAGTACGAATGCCCCGGGTGCAAAGCACTTCCTCAAAGAACTGGCTTATGTAAACGAGTGTGAAGAACAATACGTAATGTTGTTACCTAGTCCATGCAAACCCAAAGATATATGGGCTCCGTTCAGGGTATACTTGTGTGAAGCAGAGTCAGCTGGGAGCAGCCCGGCTGGGTCTGATATTGTGCCGACTGTGTAGAATTTGCTAGCGGTAACTAAGGTCCGATACTGGATGTGTATAATGTTATGTAATGTCATGTTGTGAGGTAATGTGTACCACCACAATTGATAAATAAAGTTACAAAAAAAAAGAGTTCCCTTTTTGCTCTATCAAGAGTGGACTTGAGAGTGTTCAGTGCAGAGAGGTTGAGTTGCAGGTTCTCATGCGAGTGGGCACGCCTCCATTTGCGCAGCAGCTGACGCATACCTGTGCTGAGAGAGCGTATTAATGGGGTGACGCATGGTTGAGGATGCTGAGACTTAGGGGTGAAAGTAAGCAGCGGGAAGTCAGAGGAGAATGAGTCATATAGTAGGGATTGGAAACTGGAGAAGGCAGTGTTGGTGGAAGTGGTATTGGGTGTAAAGGAGGAGAGTGAAAACTCTAGGTTGTAGAGAAAGGTGGGAATGGCAGAAGGTTTAAATTTCCTTTTTAGTAATGGGTGAAGCAAGTGCTGAGGAAAGGTTGCAGGGTGGAAAAGAGGTGATGGAAACAATTGAGTGGTCAGATATGGATGGTGTGACTGTAGTATTAGTGACAGAGAAAGAGGGGAAGATGAATAAGAGATCCACAGTAAGAGTTACACCCTGTGTGGATAGGTAGGCAATGGATAGAGTGGAGAGCGTGGTCACTAAGAAAAGACTGAAGTTCAGATTTCTGAGAAGTAGTTGGAGAGGGAAGGTTAAAGTCACCTAGGAGAATGAGGTGATGATTGGTGGAAAGAGAATCAAGGAATTTCCCATGGTCAAGGATTTTCCCATGGTCATCTAAAAATGGTCCTGTGGTACCAGGAGGGTAACAGATGGAGATGATGTGAACCGAGTGAGGCCAAGCAGTAGTAGAGATGGTGAGGTAGGAGAGGACATGACATTGGAGATTTGGGAGGCTTTGAGGCAGGGGGGTAGTAGGTGTCCGACATCTCCACCTCTGCCAGTCAGTCGAGGAGTGTGAACAAAGGATATTATGGAGTCGTGTAGGGCCGCCAGAGTGGCAGTGTCAGATGGAGAAATCCAGGTTTCAGTGATAGCAAGAGGTTCTAGGGGATGAATGCTGGAGTGACAGTAGTCGGTGATAAAGGATGTTTTGTTGCATACAGACTTGAGCATTCCAGAGTGCAATGCTCAGTTGATGAGGTAAGGAAGAGTAGAAAAGTGGAGTCTCAGAGGACACAAGATAAGGTGGATAAGTGTTGGAGGAAGTATGGTTAGCTCGTGGGCTTTGTTTGTTGGAAGGATTTGGAAGAAAGATGGAGTAGTGCGAGTTGAGTTTTATAATGGGGATAGCAAAGGAGGAAGTTGTAGCGTGTTTGGAGAAAGGATAGGGAAAGGTGAGTAGGAGGAACAGCAGCAGGAGTGAATGCATTATTGGTTAGTAGCGGAGAGACAGCACAGTAATCTGGAAGCTTGGGGTACTCACAGGTGCAACAGGTAGAAAGGCAAAGGCTCAGGCAAGAGGCTGGTCAAGGGCTGTTCCAACCTCCACTGTTCAACCCTTCACTGGGACGCCCAGTCTGGCCACCCCTAGGAAGTTCACAAGTGATGCCGCACGCTCATGTCACCTGATCACCTAGTCCATCAGTGGTTGGTCTCTGATATTGTCCCTGCGGTTGCTGGGATGAGGCAATTCCTTCCTGACTGGTGTTGCCAGACTCTCTCCCTGTCAGTCATTGGTTGTTTGTGAGGTGGCTAAAAAGAGTCGCAAAAAGGCTGCCCTTCTGGGGACAAATGTCCAGTAGGAAAAGAAAATTATTTACAAAAAGTGTTGAAGAGCATCAATGTGCATCTTGTTTTCCCTAAAAATGCGTTGAAAGTCTTGAAGCTGCCATTGGTTGAATGCAGCGAAGCTGTTGAAACCTCTTGTCGGTTGATATTTTAATATAAAAGCACTTGTTGTGAAAAGCTGTTTGGGCAGGGGAGTATACCCAAATGGTAAACATTTGAGGAATGTAGGCCTGGCAAGGTAGCAGTCTAAGTGAAAGTTGGCGAAGTGCTATAAGATGGTCCGGACCGAGACATTGTTTGTTTTAGTAGTATTGGAGGAAGAGCCAAGCAGGGCTGTTGCGAAGAAGTTATATTTCCTGGAGGAGTTAAAGTTGCAAATCATGTAAACATTACTGTTATTGAAGAACTACAAATCTGTTCAAAGAAGAAGAGGAATCTTGTAATCTATGTGTTGGAACTTTCTGTGGACAAGTTGAAGTGGCATCAGACTAGATTAGAACTTTGTTGCAAACGTGGACGTCCTTGTGTTCTTTGCTTGAACTGTAAAGCAGAATAATGTTTAAAAACTAGGCAAAGGGGAGTTTACCCAGGTTGTGAAGAGAGATTTGGGTGCTGTGGGAATTCATGCATTTCCTTGTTTATTTTTTGTATGGTTAAGTGTGAGGGACAGATATCCTTTGTTAGAATGTTTCCTTTAGTTTATTTTAGGTAGGGAAATCCTCATCAGTTTAGGGATAGTGAGGCGTTCGTCCAACCTCGTATTCTAATAAAATGGCATTTATTGAGAAAACTTCACATGTGGTCCGCCTCACTTTTCTGACCCCTCACACCATTTACCTTCTTCTCTCCTCCAGCTACAACACTCTACTCCACACCACTTCTCCTCCAATCTCCTCTGTACTTGCAGTTTCTCCTTGCTCTTGTGGCACTCTTCTGATCACATGTCTCCTCCGCCCCCTGCCTCTTTCCTGTTTCTTGATCTTATTTCTAAAGGGGCATTTTAATTAGAGAGGTGATTCCCTGCAAGTCCTGGTCTCTGCCGGGGGGCAGTCCAGGGGATCCTGCCCATACCAACCCCAGACTCCCCACAATGGCTTAACACAAAATGTGGGGGCCACCCTGCGGGACTTCCAACCTCCTCGTAAAAGCATAGGCCATGCCACAGAATATCGTGCCAGCCTCAGCTAACGTGCATGGGCAATGTGCATGATGATCATTTGGCTGAAATGGCACGCCCAGCCGTGTAAGATAGAAGTATGTTTTTAATCCAACCATACATCTTCCACCCTGTGTGTAGAAACCAGGATGTAGCGACTAGCCTCCAAACATGCCATACTGGGCATAGCAACTAACATTATGATGCACATGCCAGTGACCGAGGCAGCTTTTATGGACAGAAAGCTGGGCGGCTCCTAAGGAGGCATTCTGGTAACCGATTCAAGGTAGGAAGCGGCAGATGATTTATTTTTTTGTTGTTGTTTTTAGTGGAAGAGCAATACCGTCTCGTATGAAGTAGTGCAAGTGAACGATGGAGCGTTCCTTCAAGAACATTTTTAAACTAAAGTGTGAAATTATGTATTTTAAAGCACAGTTTTTGAGTAAAAAGCCATACCATGTTCAATTGTTTCTCTCTGGCAACATGAAAACATCCTATAGATGCCACTAAACCAACAGTACATAATAACATGTTTCACCCTTTTTATTTATTTTTTTAATTCTCTATTAATTTTTAAGAGATACAAACCAATTACAACAAACGTAGTCCCACAATCCCCCCCAAAAAAACCACCCCCGTTTGATCCCTCCCCATTGGGCCAAATTGAGCTGATAACTGGTAGGGGCCATAGTCTCTTCCGCCTATCTGGTATATGCCCAACAATTTCAGCTGCTGAAGGCACCATTGGGCGCTGAAGTCTTCCTTCAGAAAGGACGGAATCTCCCCCAGTCTCTGGCAAAGCGCGGGAAGAAATTGTTCATGGCATATGTTGCCCATTCCAGGGCAGCAGAGTCCAAAACTTCACAAAGCCAGTCTGGGAATGTGGGGATGGTCGCTCCCTTCCACCGCTGCGCCACCAGCAGTATCGCTGCTAATGTTAGCATAGTGTGTGCCCTCCTCAGACCTTTCCCCTGTACCTCCCCATTCCCTCGTCTAGCCCCAGTAATACCTCCTCTGCAGAAGCCCTAGCATTTCCCCTAAAGACCTGCATATGTGCTTCCACGCCTCCCTCCAGAATGGCTTGATTTTGGGGCATCTCCACCAAATGTGGGACCACGTGCCAACCCCCCCACATGCCCTCCAACACTATCGTGATGACCCCTGGTAAATCTTGACTAGGCGGGCAGGGGTGTAATGCCACCTATATAACAGCTTATACCAGAATTCTTTTATTTGAGTTGCTTTGGCCACCTTTGGGATCAGCCCCCTCAGTCTCTCCCAGTCACCCCTGTTCATCCCCCTCCCCACGTCCCTTTCTCAACATCCCATATATAGCCAAGCGGCCCGCAGTGTAGCCTCGTCTAGGATGTTGTATAAATTGGATATCAGGACTTTTGGCCCAACCTGAGTTACAAATTACTTCTCGGATAGGGTAAGTTGGTGAGTAGCTGCTATTTTGACCTCAAGGTCGAGAAGCCAATGCCTCAGTTTAAAATACTGAAGCCACTCTATTTTGCCCACCTCGAAGCCCTACTTGCATTTGTGAAAGATCTGATGGTAGGACCCTGGAACATGTCTCGCAGTTTGCGGCACCCCCTGACTCCCCATCTCTCCATTGAGCAAATGCTTTGGTTCTGTCCCCAGTGAGAAGTTGGGGTTCTGAAATATAGGAGTAAAAGGGGACGGGAAGGTTGTGATTCCATACCTCTACTATTCTGTCCCATCTGTCTGCCACCAGCCTCGTGATGGCATTCAGGTACATGTGCTTTGGCCTATGCTGTCGTGGCAGCCACAGGACTTCCCCAGTTCGCGCCTCACTACCGCCCGGTCCATTTGCTGCCGATTGTTTTTCCATGTGTCCAGAGAACCACTCCTGAATGATCCGAAGCTGGGATGCCTCGTAGTACAAACGGAAATTTGGGAGCACCATCCCCCCTTCCTTCCTTGGGGACATCAGTAGTGTGCGACTAATCCTTGGTCCCTTGCCCTCCCATATAAAATTTCCTGTATCTTTTCCCAGTTTACCAAAGAAACTATTCGGGACCGCCACCAGAAGTTCCTGAAAAAGTTAGCGCAGCCAGGGGAGTGTCACCATTTTCATTGCTGCCATTCTGCCTATCCAGCATGGGTGGGTAGTTAGCTGCATGGTTTAGTGAAGAGTTAAATAAACAAAAAATAGAAAAAAGAGCTTTGGAAAGAAAATGGCACCAAAATCGTTCTAAGAAAAATAAGGACAATTGGAAGCAAGCAAACAAATGCTACAGGGAAAGCATAAGAGAAGCAAAGGCTAATCATTATAACAAGGAAATAGCAGCAGTATCAAACGCCACTAGCAAAATATTTGAGATAATTAAAAGTATTGAAAAACCAAAGGTCCTCACGCTGTCTTTCTCCTCATCAAAGGAAGACTGCGACTTAGTTCAAAATGCTTTCGCAGCAAACACGCAAAAGGCAAGAAATAATATTAATAAGGCCAGAGAAATCTCAGGAAAGTCCACTCTGGAGAAAGACTGTCCTAATCTGGGAGTTATAGATACTTTTAACTTCACACCAGTTTCTGAAAAAGAATTGCTGGGGGTATTGAATCAAATGAAACCAACATCGTGTGCTGAAAACATTCTGCCATCTAAAATCATACTAGACAATAAAGAAATCTTTGCTCCAGTTTTTGTTAAAATAATCAATGCATCCTTCAAAGATGGCTCAGTGCCTAAGGAAATCAAAAAAGTATCCATCACGCCAGTGGTCGAAAAGGCAGGTCTTGACCCCAAGGACCCAGGTAATCTTCGTCCGATTACTAATTCCAATTTCATCCTCAAGATATTAGACAAGATAGCGACTAATCAATTACAGAAACACATAGAAGACCAGGAATCACTTACTCAACAACAGTCAGGCTTTAGGGCCGTCCATAGTACGGAAACGGCCATGTTGGACCTGCAAAGCCACATGCTTGAGTTAGTTGATGGAGGCAAAACAGGGATGCTGATGTTGCTTGATCTTACCGCAGCCTTTGATCTGGTAGATCATCAGCTCCTAGTAAAAGCATTAAGGAGAATAGCTGGGTGCTCCCCGGTTGCCCTGGCCTGGCTGACCTCTTTTCTAACAGAGCGCCAGGCTAGAGTGCACTGAGGGGAAACGTTTTCTGAGGCCATATCAATTATCTTTGGAGTACCTCAGGGAGCAAGGTTATCTCCACTGCTTTTTAATATCTACATGAGAAGCCTCTGTGACTTGTTGGATGACGTCGGCGTTTTTTTTCACAAATTACGCCGACGATACGCAACTTGTTATTGAGTTGGAGGGAGAATTGACTAGGGATAGTGCTAAAATAACTGAAGTGTACTGCATGATAGATCTTTGGATGCAGCAACACTGGATGTGTTCAAACAACACAAAAACAGAGCTAATGATCTTCGGAACTAGCACAGCCAGAGCTAAATTAGGGGAGAAGTACAAAACCTTCTCTATTAAAGAGGCCAAAATACAGGTCATGAGCCAGGTCAAGACACTGGGGATGATGGTGGATGCCTCTGTGACCTCAGAGGCTCAGGTCAATTACTTGCATAAAAATAATGCATATTACCTACGCCTCATGAGAGCAATCAGACCGTACCTGAATGAGGAAAACACAGCAACTGTTGCTAGAGCAATAGTTCTGTTTTGACTGGATTAGGGAAATGCATTGTTACTCGGAGCAACCAAAAAAGATCTTGCCAGATGTCAAGTAATTGAAAACGATGCGGTACGTATAGCAAAGAGGACAAAAACCAGGGAACACATAACAGCAAGAAAATCCCTGCACTGGCAAAGAGTTGAAGACCGAGTGAACTTTAAGTCAATGACCATCATACACAGGTGCCTCTTCAGAGACGCCACCCACTATTTCAAAAACCAATTTGTAAGATGCATTCTCTTGAGACAGCTACGCTCAGCGGACAAAGGATTGCTCAATGTGCCAAGATACAATCTTAAGGCAGGAATGGGCAGACCCTTTTCAGTGCATGCCGTGCAACAGTGGAATAAACTACTGCCCACTATGCAGTTGGAAGAGAATGATCAAACGTTTAGGAAATGTCTGAAGACTTTTCTTTTCAAGTGATCGTACCTATTTTAGGAAATAGAGAGTCCGTCTGGATGCTTAAGGCGTGTCCTAATGTATGTCTAGTATTATGTTACCAGCGCCCTGATGCCTGTGGGCTACCGGCGCGATACAAGCACACATAACACAACAACCAGATAGTGTTGGGGTTATTGTAATGCCCAAGTACTTGATCCCACCCGGGCTTCATATGAAGGGCGATGTAGACTTCAGCTTTGCCACCTCCCGGCCCCTCACCGCAAGGTTCAGAAGTTCTGATTTATTATTGTTTATCTTGAGGCCATAGGCTACCCCAAACGCTGCTTGAATTCACCTACATGCCCTTATGGATTCCCCCAGTTTCGAGAGTGACAGGAGCATGTCCCAGCGCTTAGGGCTTAATCTCCTGTTCCAGTGTTTCTCTCACTTCCACTCTGAAAAAAGGAGATTAATCCTTTCCAAAAAGTCCACATGCTACTGATTCAGAGGGTTTTGGGATGTGTACAAGCCCTCATATAGTAGGTTGCGAAGCACTCCTCGATCTTCTCCGTACGGGAGTGCCGTACGCCCTGCTCATCCATTATAACAGTAATGGTGTTTCTACCGGCTGCCCCCTGAGCAGACGTGCTAGAAGTTTATCAGCCTTTCTACACGCTATAAAAAGCTAGCTGGGATACTCCTAATTGCCTAACATTGGCTGTCGCTAGCTCATAATCCTTTATGCATTGCGCTACACATAGCTTCTTGTTCTCTGGGAAATGGGGGTAAAAATGATGCTTGAACCGCATTTTGTCCTTTTTGCTTTACTGAAAGCTACGCCCTCTGGGTAGAAAACCTTTCTGTCTATTTCTAATGCTTTAACATCGAATACTCTCATACATGCCGCTAAGCACAGCAAACTTGTTTCCCTGACAGCTAGGACAGGGAGAGGTTGCTATTGCACAGCCAGTTAAGAAATAACAAACACGTCCTTCACGTCCCAGAGTACTGAGTATTTGGGCTTGGGCGGTTTCCGCAACCTAACTCCCTTAAGTAAACAAACTACAGCAGGGTGCCCTCCCAAAGGTTTGCCCTCTAGTCTATCCTGCTCGCCAATATCGCTGATCTGTAAGCTCTGAGTATCCTGTAGGTGCACCCATCGTGAAATTGAGCACTTGGACTAAAGGTGCCGAAATGGGATCAATACTGCATTCTGTGACCAGTCTGACAAACGGCCCCAAGCGGCGCCGTAGCTCAGAATGGTGGAAGGTGCCCAGGAATCTCTGATGAAGTCGGCAGCGAGCTGCAAAATGCCTGGCAATTTGCATCTCTTCCTGAAACCCTGCATGCTATTAGGTGAAGACTGCCCTCTTCTATTAGTGGGTGAGATTGGCCTTTCGGGCAGAGTAGAAGGTTCCGACTGTGAGGGATCATCCTCAGGGAAATCAGAAGAAAGATCCATTGATACTGGAAACCATGCCTGGGACTTCCACAGCGGGATTACGATCACTAGCTCCACTCTCTGGTGACATTCGTTAAAAGCCTCGTTAACATGATGAACAGTGGAAAGGCATGATGGACCGCTCCGGGCCACTGGTGCAAAAATGCGTCTGTCCCCACTGCACCCGGGTCTATCCTCCAGCTGAAGTACTTGGGAGTCTGTGGGTTCAATCTGTACGCGAAGAGATTGATGTCTAGGGGACCCCAAATCCTCTGTAATTGCGCAGATATTTCTGAATGAAGACTGCAGTCGCTGGAGTCTACGCAATGTCGTGAGTTCCAGTCTGCTATAATGTTCTGTTCCCCTGGTTAGTATTCTGCCCATATTTGTATGTGATGTTGTAGGCAGTGGTGCCAAATTCTGGACTTGGTGCCTCCCTAGCTTGTTTATGTACTGAACCGCTGATATGTTCATCTTGAGTAAGACGCAACAGTTTTCTTTGACCTTGGTAAAAGCACGCACGGCGAAGGACCCTGAAAGGAGCTCTAGACAATTTATGTGCAATAGAAGTTCTTCTGCGGACCATTTACCTCCTGTTTGTATTTTTCCGCATCTGGCTTCCCGGCCGGCTCTGCTCACATTTGACTCTATTATTAAATCTGGAGTGTCGCCGAAAATCGCTATTATTTTTATCAGCATAGAAATGATGTGAAACATCAAAGGAGGAGATTATGGGAGAAAGGAGGGAAGTATAGAGTGAAAAGAGAAAGGGGCCAAGTACAGAACCTTGGGGAACGCCATGGTTGAGTGGAGAGACTGAGAAGGTGCAGTTAGAGAGATGGTAGGAGAACCAATTAAGAACTGAGTCTTTAAGGCCAAATGAAAAGAGTGCTAAGGAGTAGAGGGTGGTCGACGGTGTCAAAGGCAGCAGAGAGGTCCAGTAGGACCAGAATAGAGGAATGCTTAGAGTAGCGAGCAGAGAGGAGAGAGTTGAGAACCGAGGTGAGAGCAGTTCCAGTAGAGTGAAGAGGGTGGAATCCAGATTGGGTAGGGGGAGGAGAGAGAGTGGTTAGAGATGAAGGTAGACAGTTGAGAGTATACAATGCATTCTAGGAGTTTAGAAAGGAAAGGTAGTAGAGAGATGGGACGATAGTTAGATGCAAGATGGGGATTAGCAGTAGGTTTTTTGAGAATGAGGAAGATAGTTGCATGCTTAAAAGGAGTGGGGAAGGTGGAGGTGAAAAGAGAGGTGTTGAAAAGGGATGTGAGATAGGGAATGAAGAGGGGGTAGATTTTGGGGATGAGGGAGGTAGGTATGGGGTCAGAGGGAGAGGCAGTGGGGTGGGTTTTAGAAAGGAGGAGGGCAACTTCGGATTGAGTGATAGGGGTGAATGAGGGCATGGAAAAGGGAGGGGGAGGTGGAGGAGAATAAGAAGGAGAGTAGAGGATAGTTTGTCAGAGATTGAGGACTTTGTTCAAAAAGAAGGTGGCAAGATCAGAGGCAGAGAGAGGGGGGATGCAATGGAATGATCAGGGGTAGGCAGAGAGACAAGTCGAGTTAAGGTTTGGAAGATACAGCGAGGTTGAGAGGACTGAGTGGAGAAGGTCGGATAAGTAAGTGCACTTAACAGAGTTAAGACAAGAGTCATAGAGTGAGTGATAGTAGAAGTAAGCAGATTGGTTGGGGGTGGTAGGGTGTTTGAGCCAGGAACGCTCAAGGCGCCTTAGAAGGCGGCGCATGGAGGAAAGATGAGCTGATAGCCAGGGCTCAGCAGGTTGGCAAGAAGGGCAGAATGAGGAAAGAGGGTAAAGATGATCAAGAGTAGAGGAGAGGGAGGAACGTAAGGCGGATGAGGCTTCAGTGGCTGAAAGAGAAGAGAAGTGGGAGAGAGAGGGAGGGAAGAGGAGCAGCAAGAAAGGAAGAGAGAAGGGTTCAAGTTGCGTAGATCACGCCTCAGGAAGGGGGTGGAAGGAGAAGTGGGGGGAGGGAGTGGGAGAAGGAGAGCAAGAAGTGGTCAGAAAGATAGTTGTGAAGAGATTGGAGATGCGGAGAAGGAGGAGGTAAAGATGAGGCCAATGGTAGAGCCTGATTGGTGAGTGGGAGGGGAGGGGAGATTTCGAGAGAAGGTACGAATCAAGGATGGACAGGAGAAGATAGGAGAAAGGGTTAGTAGAGAGATGGAGATTGAAATCGCCAAGAACGATTAGTGGGGTGGGGCTGGGTGCGATGAGGCTGAGAAGATGGTCAAAGTCCTCATAGAATGAGCCAAGCGGGCCAGGAGGGCGATATACGATGAGGAATTATATAGCGTGGGGAGAATTAAAGATTTTATACATGAATTCAAAGGAAGGAAGAGAGGGTAGAGAAGTAGGAGAGGGAGAGGAGGTAAAGTGAGGGGGCGAAAGAGAAGGCCCAAGCCGCCTACCCGGCCAGAGGTGCGAGGGACGTGCACGAAAGAAGATGAAGACGAGGTAAGGGAAGCAGGAACAGAGGTGTTATCGGGAGGGATCCAAGTTTCAGTGATACAGAGAAATTGGAGATTGAGGCATAAGAATAGGTCAAGAACAGCAGTGGTTTTGTTGCAGATTGATCAGGTGTTCCAGAGGGCAACTTCAAAGGTAATTCAAGTATTGGAGATATGTGGGTAGATGAGGTTGCAGTGCCGGGATGAGGAATTAGAAGGGGAGGATTAGGAGTGGGGCGGGGGGAGGGGAGGTAAAGCGAGGAGAGGACATGATGATGAGATAGCGAGTTTTGAGGGGGGAGAGAGTAGGGGGAAGAGGGGAGGGAAGGGGCGGAACAGAAAGGAGGAGGAGCGCATAACACAGAGCGGGATTTAGACCAGAGAGCAGATAAGTGGGACTGGAGCAGACTGGGTGGTAGGGTGGGGTCAGGAACCACAGGCAGGGGTAATGAGGGAAGAGAAGTCAGAGGGAAGAGGTGGGGTGTAGGATAGGATGCCTAGTCAAAAAGCACTAGAAACACAGACGCACAGTAGTCGGAGACACGTAGGGGCAGGAACTAAGAGCTGTTGGATGAAAGTGGAGAGGATGCTGTAGGTTGGTCAAAAACAGTAGGTGCTGCAGGTCCACAAAAACTCTGTCGGGAGTGCTCAGGAGGGGGTACTGTATACAAGTAGGAGCAGGAGAGTGGAGCGCTGGGGAGGGAGGGCACGACCAATGGTTGAAAGGTGAAGCAAGTCGAAGGCAGTGGGTGTTATGGGTCCAAGCGCAGTCCAGAGCGCCCAGGAAGGAGGCTGCACACCAGTAGAAGCAGGATGGAGGAGCACTGTGGAGCCAGTGGGAGGAAGATGAGTGCACTGGAGCGCCCTGGAAGGAAGCTGTACACAAGTAGAAGCAGGATAGAGGAGCACTGTGGAGCCAGTGGGAGGCATTTGAGTGGTTTCAAGGTCAGCGAGCAGAGGGACAGGCACAAGAAGTCAGGGTCAAAAGGTGGGCCAGAGGGTCAGGCCATTAAGTTAAGGGCACCCAGGGAGAAGGGAGCACCCTCAGAAGAAGCCGGAGAGTGGATTTGTAGGATCCTGTAGGCTGACTTGAAGGGAGCCAGCAGGGGCTGCTGCAGAAGGTCGTGGAAGGCTTCGTAGAGGGCTGCAGCAGTGGAGGTGGAGGATACAATAGTCTGTGGTAGGAGGAGCCGGCTTCTGGAGCTAGAGGGACCGCAGCTGCAAGAGGCTGTGGCCACCACATTAGTGGTGAAGGAGTGGGCCACAGGAGCAGCGCGGCTGTGATAGGCAGAGGTGGCAGACACAAGAGGCAGTAGTGGATGGAGCAGGCCTCCGGAGCCGTCAGGGCGGTAGCTGCAGGGGCAGAGAACGTAGCAGTTACGGAGCCAAGGACGTTGTGGAGCCTGGGAGAGCGGTGCGTTGTTTTTGCTCGCGAGGCAGGAGGCCAGTGAAGGCGGTAAACAGGTAGAAAAGAGTTCAATTAACAATTTAAGGCAATCCAATGAAGCACAGGGTGCTTAGAAGTAAGTAAGTGCCACGTAGGAGTACAAATTGTAGGAAATGCTGCTCTCGGCGGGTTAGATTCAGCCTGATGATGGGAGACGTCGGATAAGGCATCCGATGCTTAGCGCCCACTGATGGATATGCATTGCGAATCTCGAGCATACACTACATTCAAACATACACGCCACACTTTTTTGATTTAACTTGCCGTGATTCAGTGCTGCTTTCATGGTCTCGAAGTCCGTCTGGGTGGGGTACTGACTGTAAAAGGTCTGCGGTGTGCTCCTGTTCCTACAGAACTAATGAGGTCTGGCACACACGGGTGGGTTCTTAGTTGCCAAGCAACCATTGAAAAAGCTTGCAGAACTAATGTTGCAGGCCAGGTGCAGAGCTTGCACTTTTTTCCAAGCAGATTTGCTTTTGGAAGTGATTTTTGGGAAAAGTGAGCACATGACTGAAGGGGACCCCAGGACCACAGGGCTGCGGGGACCCCTGTTATGCCAGTGACTCCACATCAGGTAGTGGGTGGTGAGGCCTGACACGCAGAGTCACCCCCAAGATGCCAGAAGGTCAAGCAGGACAACTCTTCACAAGATGAGACTCCTGGAGGAGGTGAAGGTTTTGCTTGGCAAGTGATCCAATTGAAGTCTGTTGAAGGTAAGGGGCTTGGCAGGTTAAAAAAGGGTCCGCAGCATGTGACAACCTTCATCTGAGAGATATGCTTGACGCTACTTCAAACATTTGAAGCGCTGTCCTAAGCTCTTGTGTGGCTGCTGCATGGTTGTGCTTGGGGGACGTTCTTGGATTGGGCGAGATTACGCTGGTGGTAGCAATGAAGAGTTTTTGTTTCTAGTTTTTGCTGTCCATTGTGTAAATATTATATTGACATCCCCAAAGAATCATGTTGCCGTCTCTGCCAACACTCTGCAAACCCCTCTCCATATGAAATATGCCTTTTCCAACCAAGGTTGGGGTTGAGCCCATTGTAAAACATTATAAAACAACTGCATGACCACCACGAAAAGAGCAGCTCCAGCGTCCACATCATTTGGGGCATCAGCCAAGCATAGAGCTCAGACTGCTACAACATCAGACCAGTTGGATTCCTTGTGGCACTCCGGAAAGGTCAGCATGCAGTCTTGGCCCTTTCTGACTTGATGGATGCTGTACGATGGATTCTTTCTTTACTTTGATTGGCCTCCAGCAAGTGAATCCCCAGCACCTCTGGCCACCTTTCAGACCCTGAGCAAAGGACTCTACTGTCCCTCATAAGTGCCACCTTTCCCTGGGTAAAATGCATGAAAGAGATGTGTAACAAGAGCAAGATGCCCCTTCTAAAATGCTGCATACAACTATCCAAGATTAACATAGTATGCTATTGCGACTGGTCAGTTAACGATGGGAAGGCAGCTCCCTGCCATACATGACCAGCTGAATTACTGAATACCGTTTGCAGAATTAAACACATTGTGTACCACAAGGGATGAGTGTTTATATTATGACATGTTTTGCACACTACAGACTACACGTAGCATTCACCCTACAAGATGGCACTTTTTCTAGGTGAGTGCCCAAATGCCCAGACCCAAAGCCTGTTCTCCTGAAATATAATTTTGTGCTTTAGGAAGCACGTAAAACGCATGTTGCACGCGGCTTCCAAAATCCCCTACCCGCTTCCTGGTCCCTTTTTATCCCGCCTCCCACCCGACGTGATTGGTCCCTGGACCCGGACCACAACAGAGGCCTAATGACCTGGCTGCAAGCGCCGCACTCGTGCCATTTGGACCCCTCTCCCATGCTAGATGAGTGGCCCCAATGCCCAGACCCAAAGTCTGTTCTCCTGAAATATAACGTTGTGCTTTAGGAAGCACATAGAACGTGTGTTGCATGCGGCTCCCCTGCCCGCTTCCTGGTTCCTTTCATGCCGCCTCCCACCCAACGTGATTGGTCCATCACATCCTCATATGGGACCCTCCCAGAGCAGCCTTCTGCCCGGCAGCCCCTGTGGCTAAGGGCCCCAAGGCAAAGGGCGTTTCCCTCAGAGGTGGCTCCAAAAAGTGTCAGCAGGGGAAGCCAGTGACCAGCCATCATCCAGCAGCAACCGAAAAGTAAGTGTGGCATGGGTGGGGAGTAGAGCAATTACTGTACTCCAGAAAACCCTACCACCCAACATTACCTTAACTCAGAATTGTGAATGTTAGCAATGCCGCACTCGTGTAGAATTGTGAACATTAGCCTGTGTCAGACCCTGGCAGGATTGTGAATGTTAGCAAAGCCACACTCAGAATTATTAACATTAGTCTAATCCAGACCCATACTAGATTGGAATGTTAGCAATGCTAACAAGTTAACTTTTACTTTCACAATTGTGAACTTTAGCTTGCGCCGGACCAGACCGGATTGTGAATAGCAACGCCGCACTCAGTTGGAATTGTAGACATTAGACTGCTACAGACCCAGGCAGGATAAACGTTCATTATATATTATGTCATCAAGATCAATACTGAGATGAGCCTCCCAACTCATGTTTCTACTATTGTGGGACTTAGTCCGCATATGATCTAATGTCTTCCCTCCCAGGTGCTTGATCCATTGCACTTCATTCACACTTAGATGAAATTATGAGCATTTGCCTGAGTCACATCTGGATAGAAATGTGAATGTTAGCATGTCCCAGCATGTCCCACACCTAGACGGAACTGTGAATGTCGGCATGTCCCACACTTGGATGGAATTGTGAATGTCAACATACGCCACACCTAGATGAAATCTCGAACATTAGCCTGAGTCACTTCTAGACAGAAATGCAAATGTTAGCATGTCCCACAATTGATAGACTTGTGGATGGAAGCGAACATTATGTTGAATCACATCTAGATAGAAATGTAAATGTGAACATTCCCCCATGTATCACTGTGTACCCTGCTTTCCTGTTCCCCATGCTGTGTCGCTGTGTTCCCCGCCATCCTGTTCATGTGCCTGGTCTCGGGTGCTTTAAAGATAACCATCATATCACATCACTACGCTTACTCTCTACTATGCACCATCATACAACTAGAACACAGTTATACCCCTGATTAATTCGGCCTAGCTGTTCACATACGAATACGACCCCAAGAACACCTCATCACCCTTATAAAACGCAGCTAGCCGAGCACATTCCAGCCTTGTTGCTCACAAATGCGTCCCTCGGGCCTAACGCAGCCAGAGCCCAGTCTGGGTGTCCACCCACCAGACTGCACACATCCAACTGATATCTCCAGCACCACACTTAACGCTAGGATGCATCACCATCCCGTACATCAGCTGCACACACATATGGTGCACTCATGCACCCTAAGACTCTATCTCTCTCTACTGACTAGAACTGCGGTTCCCGAGGGCGTTCAGCCTACCAGCGCTTTGAGGTCGTACCAATGATTTATAGAGCACTATATAAATGCCAAGTAACATAACAGAGCTAGTCAGTGTTAAACAACCCTAATTAGCAGAGCCAACATATCATGTGATGACATGCGCTGTTTCCGGACATAGATTAGCACAGGGACACAGCGAACATTCAGGAAGAACAGAGCCGGGAAGGTGAACCGTCGTGAAGTTGGAACACGAGTAAATGGATTTTTCCAAAAAATGCTCTTTCTAAAAAATGCCCTTAAAATAGTGCAAAAACATTAGCAATGAGACGTTTGTAGCATCTACAACTTGTATTTGTGTATTTTTTAGGTGAGAAACGGTAACGAACCACCCTGTGAGAGTTGTGAAGCACATAACTTATATCCTTTGGAAATAATAAATGGGCGAGCCTTCATTTCCCACTGCAGCGATTGTCAGTCGTGACATGTCTTTTTTGACCCCCATAGTCTTATAGGAGCTAATGAGAGAAAACTTTGGTTTCTCTGTGTTTGTCTTCTCTGCAGTTGTCTTCTCTGTAGATAACTGACGCTAAGCTCCACAATGTGTATGTGATGGAGATTACGATTGGGTATCATGAAACCAGTCAAAAGAAGGCCAGCGGAATGGAGTCATTCCCCGGTCTTTGTGAGGACATTAAGAACCAAACCCCTTCAGAAGGGGGGTCATTCTCGAGGAATCCAGTAGTGAAGTACAACAATGTTCAAGAAGGAATAATGTTTAAGTTGGAACTTTTGCATCAGAACTGAATCCTTACGACGCCACAAGCTGAAAGTTTATTTTCTCAGAAAGGAACAGAGGCCTGGAGAAGGGAGTCATTCTCACAGGCAAAATCCCCACCCCCTCTCACCCCCATTCTTCTGGACCAAGAAGATCTGCTACTCTTTTCTTATTAGTTATAAGTGAGAGGCATAGAAGTAGGTATTTTGAAACGACAGTGGGCTCTTCTTTTAATTTAATTGGACCATATAACCAATTCTTTAGTTCCTTATTGGAGGCAGGGAAACCCAAACCTCAGTGTTTCCTCTTTATTTTTGCCTGAATAAATGTATTTGCCAATCACCATGCCACCATTGAGTCAGACTGGTACTTCTACACCCTTACACTGCATAACTCTGTTTGACCACTGTCTATGCCCTTAATATGTTCCTGACCCTTGTGGTAATTTCCCCTCATGGCCTCACTGTGTCTTACCTGTACACAGCTCTATGGCCTCTTCGGTCCAAGTCCAGCAGCACAGCTCTACTGTGCAGCCGCCCATTTCCAGTCTCTAGTTCCAGATTTACAGCAATGAAGTAATGGCGACACTGTCACCAAAGTGAGCCACAGGTGAGGTGGATGCAGTGGTTGTCCTTTCAAGGTCTTGACTGAAATAGAATCTGAAACCATTCTAAAAGATGGGATTGTAGGACTCGATGTAGCCACAGTGTTTGATGAAAAGCTTGTGGAAATCCATATAATTAAGTGGGGAGCCAACGCTGCTCTTTACAGAAACGCGTTTCTGTGGAGTGCCTTCTATTGCTACTCATGCAGGATTGCTCTTTATTTGTCCATTGTAGCGGCTTATATTGAGCCTATTATTGCATGACTGATTGCTGTTTCTGGTGCACCGATACACATGGATGTGTGGTGTGCACTGCGTGAACCTTGCTAGTAAAGAAATAAATGCTTATATTGTTTCCATACCTTTATTGCATACGCCATATCCAACGCTTTTCATTCAGGGTTTATTTTACCAGTTACACAGTTTAGATCAAACAAGATCTAAAAAAAAGTATTATTCAAAACTGAAAGCCAAGGGGTAATGCTATCACAGCCATATATGCATTGAATGGGTGCCCACCCCGGGGGAGGAGGGGAGGCATACCCTCTATGCAGAGAGCCAGACAGGGTGGAGGGGTAGAAGCTGTATTCTAGCAATCTCCTCTGATTAGGGAGAAGGTTGGAGGGGGGCAGGAGTAGTACATGGAGAGTACATTCTGTTCCGCAAGAAGTGGGCTTCATGAGGGGGAGTTGTAGGGGAGGAATAGAGCTTGCATAAGGGTTTTCTGGGATAAACTGCATCCTGCCCACCAGTTCAGCCATATATACTGTAAGGAATACATGGTATCAACAGTAAGGCAGACACAGGTAACCGCAGTTCAAGGGTGTTTATTGCACTTCAACACAGGTGTGATAAACGCCTATCTAATCCTAAATCTACAGATTGGAGCAAGCTATGACCATCAAAAATTAATGCAGTCCTAGTCGAGTCTCGTAAAAGGGACTTATACAAAAAAAACTGCCATCCCTTACCTCTAAATACAGAGTGGGGTAATGTTTATGAAAAAGAAAGAAGTGTTCACAAAAATGATATGTTGGGATGTTCAGGCCGTTGGCCTGCCTTCCCCATGTTTTCGGCACGGGACAAGGCGGTTCACTCGAGCATAGTACACTCTCGGGCTTCTTCGGCACGAGGATACAGTTCCATTACCAGTATCAGGGCTTCTGTGCCCAAGTCTCTAAAGTTATCAGTCTCTTGATTCAGAGGGCCTGATGTACCAAAACAAACAAAGTTCCTTTCCTCGTACAAGTACTCAATTCAGGTGATTCACTCTTGACCCTGGATCCTCCTCAGCCGGGTTCAGGTCCCTTTCTCCAATGTTTAGAGAATATTCTTTCTCGGGTGACTCGACGGTTCACACTGAATCCCCCTCAGCCGGGCTCAGATCCTCCCTCTTATACAATTAGACCCCCTCAGCCGGGCCCGGACCAATTTCAGTTTATATTAACTATCGAAGACTTTCGAATGTGCACAGTGTTCAGCTTGACCCATTGCAGGACCACTTCGATTTCACAATCCCTTTGTACATTTGCCATCTCTCGGTTGGATAATTAACCGAGACCTTCGAATGAGCACCCATCTGGCACCTGACCACTCTGTATACAGTATCTAACTTGGCTTCAAAAGTTCAGTCACTCTTCTGCTGTTTAATAATATTTGCGTCGCTCGTCACATACGCTTCACATAATGTTCTCTTCAGATTTCTCCATACAATATTGCCATTTGCAACCTTGGTTCTAACACAGACCGGTCTGCTATCAGTCTCCCTGACTCACCGGCTGTGCTGACTTTACTGGTGCTGCTCTGTTGTAGGAGCCATGGACCGTACCACAGCGGCAAATGCTCCTCCCCGCCTGGGCTATGGACGTGAGAGAGCCCCCGGTTCCTCGACACACAAAGCAGGTTTCTTCAGCTTCAATTCCAGGTCTTATGTTTCTTCTTCTTGAACGCTTGTCAAAGCAACGTTTTTTCTCTAAAAAGGTCAAGGGAACTTGCCTCCTTGCAACCCTCTCCGGTCTTGCTGTCTTTCTCCTCGTATTACTGCCATCTTGGAACTGCTGCTTCCGTGTGTTCTTTGCCTTGCTCAGAGTGTTCTTTCGTGCTCCGCCTTTCCTCCATTTGGGGATATGTGATGGACGTCAGGTGTGTGTAATGATCAGTAATTGCCTGACTCTGCCTGACCATTGTGTTGGGACATGTCAGGTATATGGCTCAGGTGTTAGTCCGTTTTCTCTCACAGTGAGCTGTCCGTGAGAAGGAGTTTGTGTCGGGTAAGGGGATGGGTGGTTGAGTTCCTAAGTATCCTACCTGGATGGGGAAAAGGTGTTATAGGGAAGGGGATACCGCGTCTCACCATCCGGTGTACCACTTCCACTCCCCGAAGACCCCTCATCCAGGTGATCCTCCCGCACTGGTCCACCCCCAGAAACTGGACCCAAAAGCGGTGGCCATGTCCTGGCCACCTGGATGAAAGATCCCCGGGGACTAGCGGGTGAGACACCTTCAGGTTTCTCAGAATACACAAGGGCTCCCAAATTGCATTGAACATGTCCAAGTCCTCTCTATTTTTATAAATGGCCCTCTCTATTGTCGGGAGGGTCAGCAGTTCATGGATTCAACCCTCGATGTTAATGCCCTTAGGTGACTTCCAGGCCCATAGGATGATTTCCTTTGCTAGTATACGCCTCGAAAACCCTGAGCCTGGATGGTTTGGACGGCCCACTATACTAATCCAACCTTGACGAAGGAGACTAGGGTATGCAGTCTGGCCTCTGTTCCTTTTTTGCAGAGGGGTTGGGGGAATTGGGTAAAGGATTATCCACGTGTCGCTGGATTGCGTTCCGTTTTGTTGGCTTGTTGGAAATGTTCCTTTAATGCTTTTAGATTTCCACTTAAACGCCACTTTGTTGTCCTTTAGGAATTGGAGGAAATCTGGTTGCCATCCAGGCTAGCAGGATTTCCACATCTCTCCATCTACACAGCATTCCCGGGGAACTGCCAGAGGAGGCCAAAGGCTGCTATCACCCATGCAAAGCATTTTATGGCACAGGTAAGACGCTTTCCATGTAAACCTGAAAGTTTGCAGTGCCAAATGTTTATTCTGCTTTGAGATACCCTCCTTTTTCATCCACTCCAAATGTGAACACACACTGTGTAATGTGATGGTGGTCGCTGGGTTGGGGGTCGGATTTACAGAACAAAGCAATGGCTTGTATGGAGCGAGAAACTATTGTAGGACCTGTGTGCTGCACCCGACAATCTGAATAGCCCTTACTGGACTTGTACATCATATAGTGAATGTAACTTTTGACTTAAAGATAAGTGATTATATCATGGTCTCTAAACTTAGGGAACCACTGCCTAATAATGAACTGTGCTTAAATGGGGATTATTTCAACTATGGCATGCCCACTTGAATATCGGTACACAGACTTCTCTTCAGGGCACACTGATTATGCAGCGGTTTAACCGACTTAAACATAATTTGGTTCAAAATGTGTTAAGAGCCACATGCGAGACTTGTCCTTGGCCTCAAGCCCTGGGATCATATCTCTCCAGCTCTGAAATCTCTCCACTGGCTCCCAGTGGATGCAAGGATTAAATTCAAAACCCTCTGCATTGTCCACAAGGCTTTCTGTGGCCTGTGTCCAAAATACCTTCAGCTATCCCTCCGCAAATACCTCCCCTCTCAAGCTCTTCGCTCCTCTACCTCCAACTCCCTCAGGGTCAGTCATTTTTCTAAGAAACGAGCTGGGGGTAGATCTGTCTTCGGCTGGGGCCTCCCTCTGGAACAGCCTCCCTGCCACTCTAAAACTTGAGGAGAACCATCTCTGGTTCCGGAAGCACCTCAAGACCTTCCTCTTTTCTTCTGCCTTCGCTCCACCTCTCAACTGCTGATCTGTTCTCCCTTGGGACCGTGCTTCTGGCCACCCTCTGTCCTTTGAGCCCAGGTACCTGGCTCATCCTGCCACCCTCCCGCATTGCCTCCGGGCCACCCCTTGCACTGGGGTCTGTATCTATACCCATACAGCCCCCCCTTTTTACTTCCTACACTTATCAGACCTACCCTGTCTGCTGCCTTAAACCTAGCACTTGCAAATTGCTGGCTGCATTACCACTGTTTGTTGCCTTTATTATTTATTTATTGTTATTTATCTGTTTCTCCTCTGCTTCGCACTTTCCACCTCTCCCCCCTTCCATGCACTTTTCCCCTCCCCCTCTCCCATGCACTTGCGCATTCTCAATGTCACTGGGCCTAGTAAGATCGCTGTTTTGCTCTCCCCTCTTCCCCTCCCTTGCCTTGTCGCGCTCTGAAACACTTGTGTACGAGCGCGATAGAAATAAAATATCAATCAATCAATAAATGATTATTAGTCCTGGTGAACGCACTGATCGATTGAGTGCCAAAAAGGGCACGTTGGCAGTACAATAGGTGATTGAGAGCATTCAAATAGATTCCTGAATCTAGTAATGGACTACTGTACGATAGAGGAACTACCCAAAGAATGAGTTCCTCTGAAATTCTGCTACAGAATAAATGAGTATGAGTGGTTACATTAATGAAGGTGTAAAATAAGCTTTACCATATCTTGCACAGTCATTTTATCTTAATCTGATCCCTGGTCCTATTCGTCCTCCTTTGTCACATTTCTCGACAGTCCTCCTCCATCATAGTCCTTTGTCCTAGGCTTGTCCCTTTGTCCTAGGCTTGTCCCTTTGTCCTAGGCTGCCCCCTTTGTCCTAGGCTGCCCCCTTTGTCATAGTTCTCCATCATATTACTACCCCTCTTGCAGTCCTTTTGAGTCTGTCAGAGTGTCTGGTTCCTCAAGCTCTTCTAAATGCCAAGGTTTTGTGATACTTCATAGGTTAGGGGGCCGTTTTACTCCATAAGTGGCTTTGGTAGAGTAGGTGGTGGGTCGTTTGGGTGTTGGGTGCAGTACCACATTACACTTCATTCATTCAAAACAGTTTATTCGGATCAAAGTCCATAAAACAATGCTCACATAAAGATATGCACAGTCCTATATAAGGTCTTCATTCACACCACCCACAACCCGGACAGGCCATGCTCTGCTCCTGCCATTTGTGCGTAATATCCCTCAGCAGGAGTAGATTGAAGCACGCCCTAGTGAGTGCCCTTCGATCAGACTGTTTGAAACTGTGCGTCAAATACTGTTGAATGATATCCAGTTTCAAAATGGATAGATGAAGCCTGTTGGATTGCAGAGCAAGGCCAATGGATTTGTGTTTCATTATGATAAGCGAGCGGAAGACCCTCTTGTACACACTCCTTTCTGCTATTGTTAATTTGGGCCGGGCATTGTAAAGACTGGGCAATGACCAGAGACACACATTCAGGTATGCGTTTCAGCCACAGTATTCTTTGCCAGTGGGGGCTCTGCAACAAAGATCTAGCAACGTCATGTGTCTGTCACGCCTGCGCCACGGGCGCATCCATTTATGCTCAATATGGACTATTTGTTTATCATTTATTTACAACAGACTCTTGGATCCATCTATATTTACTTTGGGAACTTTATTTCCCATTTGCGAGACTTTGGTGCTTTATTATTTTTTCCAACAAACTACGTATACCACAATGCACCTGGCTACAAGCATCGATTCCTGGCTGTTCCTATTGGTTATCAAAGGAACTACACCCCCCAGAAGCCCTAGGGACTTGCCCTGCTTCCACCAGCCCAGGAACAGAAAGGGAGGTGGCCGATTGCCTGCAGGTGCGCTTAGCCAGGTGCAACCAATTAGCCTGCCTCTGTGCTGGGCTAGGCAGTATAAAGGCTGCTGCCTGCAGTGGCTAAGCCTCTTGCATCTGAGAGTCCTTCCTCCACCTTTCGCGTCTTTCTACGGATCTTTGTATGCTGTTTACCATCTCTCCTGCTTGGATCCTGCCTTGCAGCTTGCTACACCCTGCTGCCTACAGCCCTAGCCTTCTGGGCTCCCTGCCTCAGTCCAGCTCCTCTGGACTTCCTGCCTTGCAGCTTGCTACACCCTGCTGCCTACAGCCCTAGCCTTCTGGGCTCCCTACCTCAGTCCAGCTCCTCTGGGCTTCCTGCCTTGCAGCCTGTTACACTTCGCTGCCTCCTGCCATTGCCTTCCAGGCTCCCTGCCTCACAGCCCTGCTCCTTTGGGCTCTCCACATTGCAGCTGATCACGCTCTGCTGCCTTCCAGCTTCTGCCCTTGCCCTGCCGGGCTCTCCACATTGCAGCCGATCACGCTCTGCTGCCTTCCAGCCTACGCCCTTGCCCTGCGGGCTCTCTACATTTCAGCTGATCACGCTCTGCTGCTTTCCATCCTCAGCCCTTGTCCTCTGGGCTCCCTGCTCTGCAGCCTGCCTCACTCCGGCTGCCTTCAGCCCTTGTCCTCTGGGCTCCCTGCTCTGCAGCCTGCCTCACTCCGGCTGCCTTCAGCCTTTGTCCTTTGGGCTCCCTGCTCTGCAGCCTACCTCACTCCGGTTGCCTACGGCCCTTGTCCTCTGGCCTTCCTACTTTGCAGCTTATCACGCTCCGCTGCCTACTACCTATCTTTTTCCGCTGGGTTCTCGGCCTAGCAGCCCGCTACAGTCCTATGCTACCTTCTACGGTCAGCGGCCCTGCCCCTCAGGGCCCACTCCTTGCCGCCCGGCCCTTCTGGGTTCCTTACCGTGCAGCCTGCTTTACTCTGCTGCCCTAAGCCCTTTTCATCTGGGCTCTCTAACTTACAGCCCTGCTCCTGTGGGTTTGCTCATTGCTTTCCTGCTCCTCTGAGCTCTCAACCTTGTTCCTTACTGTCCTCTGCTATCCTATCCTGTTACACGACTTTCCCTTCATTTCCTTCTGCTAGTTTGCTATCACCTCCTTTCCTGGATTTGTCTGTAGTATCTTCTCTTGTACTGTTTGTAGACCCTTTTGTACAGAGCTTGTCTGTTGGTTCCCATCAGTCAACCTCTGCCCCTTCCCTTGTTTCGTTTCTACATTACAGACACCCATAGCTGCTGTTCCAAGCCATGAGCAAACAGCGTGGGCCTCTGTTATAGCAAACTGTGTAGAAGGCTAGAGCCTTCCCTCTGCATACACCCCAAGAGGGAATTCATTCTGTACCTTTTTCCCTTGCTACTCTGGCCTACTCTTTGTTCTCTTTCCTCTCTGCTGTGTGTGTACTTATCTGTCCACTTTATTTTGGCACAACCACCCAAACCCTTTCTGGGTGTCTTGTGCTACTCTTAATAGAGTGCCATCCCTGACAGTGTCAGAGAGGCTCTCGGATAAGACCAGATCCCCAACCAGTGCAAAAAGGGTGCTTTGTACCAAGCATCGCCACAGTGTCGCCCCATAGTTGGTCACAGCTTTTGTTTGTGCACAGAACACTTCCATGATGAGATTTAGTGGTTTACCCCGACACATTTTCATGAATTTTGCGATGCCACAATGTCCCCCCCCTGCAAACCACCCCCCTACCAACGCTTGTTTCATTTTTGTGCTTTGTCTCTGCACATGGGCCATCCCCCTCCAGTTGTCTGAGAAACAGATGCCTAAATAATCGAACTTGGTTACCCTAGGAATAACCGACCCATTGCTCATCATAGTGCACATTTTTACTGTTTCCTCTCCAGGCACTACAAGTCAGATTTATTAGTGTTTATGGTGAGTTTAAATCTGCCATAAAGTCAGCGTAGGCATTAATATACTTTTGAAGGGCTATTGGTGTCCGAGAAATGAGCATTGTGTCGTCGGCATATGCAATCAGAGGGAATGCTTTGTTACCCTCCCACGTAAGTCTGCTTTAGTGTTTACTAGTGCTCTAAACAGGCAATTTGGCCATTTATGTAGAGTGTAAATAGGACTGGTGTAAGCACACAGCCCTGCCAAACCCCTGTGTCCACCTCAAAATAATCAGTGCATTCACCCTGTTCCCCAAAACGGACACAGCCCCTGGTGTCCTCACGAAGCAATTGAAGGATCCATAGCAGCTCGTGTGGACAGCCCATGGACCCGAGCACACGCAAGAGAGAAGCTCTGTCCACCTTCTCAAATGCAGTGCTCAGGTCCATGAAGGTTAAATAGACCGGCTCCTCCCATATCATAGGCCGAGGAGGCCCCAAGCTCTAGCCACCTTATCAAATGCAGTGCTCAGGTCCATGAAGGCTAAATAGATTGGCTCCCCCTACCATAGACCGCGGAGGCCCCAAGCTCTAGCCACCTTATCAAATGCGGTGCTCAGGTCCATGAAGGCTAAATAGATTGGCTCCCCCTACCATAGACCGAGGAGGCCCCAAGCTCTATCCACCTTATCAAATGCAGTGCTCCGGTCCATGAAGGCTAAATAGATTGGCTCCCCCTACCATAGACCGAGGAGGCCCCAAGCTCTGTCCACTTTATCAAATGCAGTGCTCCGGTCCATGAAGGTTAAATAAATCGGCTCCTCCTACCATAGACTGAGGAGGCCCCAAGCTCTGTCCACGTTATCAAATGCAGTGCTTCGGTCCATGAAGACTAAATAAATTGGCTCCCCCTACCATAGACCGAGGAGGCCCCAAGCTCTATCCACCTTATCAAATGCAGTGCTCATGTCCATGAAGGCGATGTAGTCCACAAAAAGTGTGAAATCCTAGTCTTTAGCCTCAGGGATAGACTAAGCTAATACATAAATGTTCCAAGGTTTGGGCAACACAAGAGTTCAATCATCTTATATATGTCCAAACCTATGCTAATTGAAACCAAAACCGGCAACTGTTTCTTCAGTGGTTATTTCAGCCTCCCTAGTTTAAACTCACGTCCCAGGAACCCCTCCCATTTTTTTGTTAGTCCTCTTTGCGTCCTTGCAATATTCACTGTTAGGCTTCTTCTCATTCACAGATCTTCAGCATCCTCGGTAAATCTCTCCTAGACTTTGTTTCTCATGATTTCAGAGCAGGTACCCACCGTGCCTAGAAACTCTAGAATTCACAAAACGTCCCTCCTGAAACCTGGTCTTCATGGTTCATCACAGGTCCCTCCTGGATCTTGGCTTTAATGTACATTTTTCCCTCCCCTTGTTCAGGATCCTTTTCAGGTAGCCGAGATTCTAATGTCCTCCTGCCATGGGCCTCATTCCTTTCCTAGGTGTGGCTGGCGGAAATCATTTGGCTTTTCCATTTCCACAAGACTTGAGAAGAGCTGTTGTGCCCTTCTGATCCTCCTTCTTCCGCCTGGGCTTCCAGTGCTTTAATAGCACTCCACCAATCTGATTGCAGCCTCTCCAAGCTAGCACTGCCTTCCTCTGTGTAACACCCTCCTTGTGTATCAAGGCAGTCCTCCAGGCAGCAGCCTCCCCATGTCTCAAGGGACTCCTCCAGGCAGCGGCTTCTCCATGTCTCAAGGGAGTCCTCCAGGCAGCAGCCTCCCTGTGTCTCAAGGGTGTCCTCCAGGCAGCAGTCTCCCTGTGTCTCAAGGGTGTCCTCCAGGCAGCAGTCTCCCTGTGTCTCAAGGGTGTCCTCCAGGCAGCAGTCTCCCCGTGTCTCAAGGGAGTTCTCCAGGCAGCAGCCTCCCCGTGTCTCAAGGGAGTCCTCCAGGCAGCAGCATCCCAATGTATCAAGGAAGTCCTCCAGGTAGCAGCATCCAAGTGTCTCAAGGGAGTCCTCCAGGCAGCAGCATCCCAGTGTATCAAGGAAGTCCTCCAGGTAGCAGCATCCCCGTGTCTCAAGGGAGTCCTGCAGGCAGCAGCCTCCCTGTGTCTCAAGGAAGTCCTCCAGGTAGCAAAACCCCCGTGTCTCAAGGGAGTCCTCCAGGCAGCAGCATGCCAGTGTCTCAAGGGAGTCCTCCAGGCAGCAGCATCCCAGTGTCTCAAGGGAGTCCTCCAGGCAGCAGCATGCCAGTGTCTCAAGGGAGTCCTCCAGGCAGCAGCATCCCAGTGTCTCAAGGCAGTCCTCCAGGTAGCAGCCTCCCTGTGTCTCAAGGGAGTCCTCCAGGCAGCAGCCTCCCTGTGTCTCAAGGAAGTCCTCCAGGTAGCAGCATCCCCGTGTCTCAAGGGATTCCTCCAGGTAGCAGCATCCCCGTGTCTCAAGGGAGTCCTCCAGGCAGCAGCATGCCAGTGTCTCAAGGGAGTCCTCCAGGTAGCAGCATCCCTGTGTCTCAAGAGAGTCCTCCAGGCAGCAGCCTCCCTGTGTCTCAAGGGGGTTCTCCAGGCAGCAGCGTCCCAGTGTATCAGGGGTGTCCTCCAGGCAGCAGCCTCCCATTGCCTCAAGGGAGTTCTCCAGGCAGCAGCGTCCCAGTGTATCAGGGGTGTCCTCCAGGCAGCGGCCTCCCAGTGCCTCAAGGGAGTCCTCCAGGCAGCGGCCTCCCATTGCCTCAAGGGAGTCCTCCAGGCAGCGGCCTCCCAGTGCCTCAAGGGAGTCCTCCAGGCAGCGGCCTCCCCGTGTCTCAAGGGAGTCCTCCAGGCAGCGGCCTCCCAGTGCCTAATGGGAGTCCTCCAGGCAGCGGCCTCCCAGTGCCTCAAGGGAGTCCTCCAGGCAGCGGCCTCCCCGTGTCTCAAGGGAGTCCTCCAGGCAGCAGCCTTGCTGTTTCTCAAGGGAGTCCTCCAGGTAGCGGCCTCCCTGTGTCTCAAGGGAGTCCTCCAGGCAGCGGCCTCCCCGTGTCTCAAGGGAGTTCTCCAGGCAGCGGCCTCCCTGTGTCTCAAGGGAGTCCTCCAGGCAGCAGCCTCCCCGTGTCTCAAGGGAGTCCTCCAGTCAGCGGCCTCCCCGTGTCTCCCTGTTTCAAAGGGATTGGTTCCTCTGACGTATTCCACATCTATGACGGGTAATCACCACAGCTGTGCTGCTTTGGAAAATTTTCAGCGTCTGTACCCTGCGTCGTCGATGTCGATACGCTGTCCTCAAGGGCCTCCGTCGAGCCGACATCACTGGATGTTATAAGTAGGACGCACGACGCCCGTAGCCTTGTCAAACCGGATATTAAATTATGCCTCTTTTTACAAACGATTTGTATGTATATTGGCCTACGCCAAGTTGCTTAAAATTGTACGCAAATAACTCTCTGCGGCAAGGTCTTCACCTTAGAAATTGATGTAAACCGCCATCTTGAATCAAGCCTCCATTTTAGGTTAGAAACCGCCATTTTGGGGTTTTATACAAAGTCACCCTGTAATCTAAAATGGCTGTCTCGTGTGTCCTTGTTCTTGCCTTAACCTCTCCAACCTCTGTAGGGGAGTTAATGTCCAACCTGTCCTCAGGCTACATGTTAGGGTCATGTAGACCTTGTCCTTTGTTGACCTCAGGAGCAGGGGATTACTTGAATTAGCAATATTAAACTACAAGTATACAAGAACAGTAATGCTATCCGAATATAATATGCGAAACATTGTTTGGTATGTATTAAAACAATATGTAAAGAGTGTAAATGTTAAATTGAAGAATAATGGAGTGTGTTAGTAAATGTATTGAAAAGTAAACCGCATGCACGAGATATGTAAATTAGGAAAGTGAACCTGGCACGACCCTAGCCCAGTGCATGATTAACCTGCAAGGGGGCTTGACATCATTTTACAAATTGTATAAATGCGTCGATGTCCAGCTAGGAAATTCTCTCACTGCTTACATTGAACCCTGCTGGTGGTCTCTGTGATGTATTGACGGCCAAATAGCTATTTGTGTACTTTGTTGAATACTGTTCAGTTTTGTAATAAAGATTCTGGGAATCTGTATAAGCCCGTGTCAGTGTATTTTCCTTTGCTCGGTGTAACAGCGGTAATATTGTATTTTTTCTGATTCCACAGATGGTGCCTGAATAGGGACCCTCAAGATTGACTTTGTCTCGTTGAAGGTTGGCTCGGCTATCGGACCGGGATCGGACGGTGCCAACAGAACCGGCCACTCTAAGACGAGAAGTGAATTCCTCGACGAAACTGCACGATCCGATCCCTGGACGGTGAGCTGTAGCCCGAGACGACGTCTTGACGAGGGTCCATATATTTGAGGTGGGTAAATTTGCCGAAAATCACCAGACACGTGGGTCCTTTGCATTGTCCTTAGTAACCCGATCGGGCCCCCTAGTCCTTTGGTCAGGTGAATCGTGTCCCGATTCTTAATTTAACCCTGACAAATTTGAATTTGGAGCATTGTACTCGCGAGCACAATTATTTAACCAGGTAACACCAGAACTTTGATATGCCTGGGAAATTGTCTGCCTGCTTTAGGGCATTTTTCCGCAGTGACAGACAACCTTTGGAAGATAGCCGTCCCGCACCACAGGAGGGGTCGTCGGCATGTACTATGTACTGAAGAAAGGCTTTGGTAGTATAGCATTTAATGACATTTGGCAGAGACAAACCAGACATAATTCTAATCTTCGGTGGCCAACCAATGGTAGTTTTGAAATCTTTCGTATAGAATATTTAGAGTCTGTATTAGCAAAGAAAAAGGCTAGGTCTGCAGCATTTGACGTGTTGCACAGTTGGAAAACGGAAGCTTTGCAGCAACAAAAGAGTAGAGAGAAACATATGCGTCGACATATATGACGAGTGTCAAAAAGGCATGGTTATATGATCAAAATAAACAATTGGAGTCAGTTAGGAACACGGACAGGGCATTTCAATTAGGCATTCAGAAAATCTACCCTTCAAAAGATTTTCATACGTCAGACAAATTGATTAATAAACTTTTTCATGAACGAAGGCCTGATGCCTCCGCGCCACCTCCATATGTCCCTCCTCCTGGCGCTTTGCCCCTTCCTGTTGTAGTTCCCCCTCCTATAGTTCCTCCGGTCCTCCCTGTTGTTCTTCCTGTTGTTTTTCCAGCCAGCCGTCAGCCCTTTGCCTGCCCCCTTGCCTTCACCTGTTGTTCAGAATGTACCTACTCTTCCTCTTCCAAGTGATCCTGCATCGCTTGTTGTATACCAGGGAACAAGACCAAGTGTTGTGACTTGTAATACTGTGTCCCCAGACAAGAGGAGAGAATTGACTGCTTGGGCTAAACATTGTATGGAGAAGGTTGAACAAGCTGAAGTTTTTTCCACACTCGAAAATTTAAAAGATATGCCTGAGAAAAATGTTTTTATCGAAGGATTAGGGATTCATTTAAAGGATAGTTCTGGGACTTTTTTTTTATTGTCCCTACGGTTCGGCCATGTGTTTTTAAGCATAAATCGGTAGATCGTAGAAAACTTTCCTATGGACCTTACCGACTTTTCGTCCATTAACGCACTCGAAATAAGCCGCCATTTTCTGATAATCCTATCATTTCCCCCCATCGACCTGGCTCACCTGCTTTTGCGGCACTAAATAAAATCCCCCGCCCCTGAAACAGACTTTATCAAAACATTCATATTCCCCGCCTCTATCCGTGACGTGACTGTGCTGCGTAGGCAAACGCGCCCAGGCGTCTTCTACGCGACTCCACACAGAACCCGGAAATCAACACAGATCAGCTCACAACACAGCGCGCCACAATTGGGAATATGAAACTGTACTTTTAAATCAAACCGCAAGATTGTAAATTTGGTAAAGTACATTTATTTGGCATCAAATGTTTAGAGAATATTCAGTGATTTTCATTTTTATTTGCTCGCGTTCCAAAAAGTTTGTTTTGAGGCACGCGATGTTCATTTGCTGTACACAGGGTCTTAGATCATCTCACAATACAGCGCCACAATTCGGAATTTGAAACTGTGGTTTAAAAGCAAACGGCAAGATTGTACATTTGGCAAAGTACATTTATTGGACATCAAATGTTTAGAGAATATTCAGCGATTTGCATTTTTCTTTGCTCTCGATCCAAAATAGTTTGTCTTGAGGCAAGCGATGTTCGTGTGCAGTACACAGGGTGTTGGTTTACGATAAAATAAGCTCTTCGGTCGCAATGATAATCGCATGGCTGTTCCAACAACGAGGCACTAGGCCACCACAACGGTCTGTGTGTTGCATCTAGCCGTTAGTACCGCGTAAGGGCATGCTTGTACTTGGCGATTGTCCCATAAAATGGTCAGGGTGGTAACGTTGTTCACGCGGAGAAGCAACTGGCGGTTGAAAAAGCCATCCGCCGGTGTCTGGTACTCGTGACACATACAATAATGAAGGATGTACCTTTTTTTAAAAACATAAAAAATGAAATTAGTCTCACCATCAGATCTTTATTAAAATTATTCATTTTCTATATTAGGTCGGGAAATTATTTCATAGCTAGGACAGTGCAACTGGGTATTATACGTCAAGGGGGGGCTGTAGGATACTGAGACAGTCCCCCAGTGCAGGGGTTGACAGGGAGGCAGTGCAGGTGGAGAGTGGAAGGGCCCAGGACCGAGGTCGCAGACAGTGGACCAGTTGTAGCAGGGGAGAGGGAGAGAGAAAGCAGAAGCAAAGAGGAAGGTTTTGAGGTGCTTCCGTAAAAGGAGATGGTTCTCCTCAAGATAGTGCGCGGTACAAAACAATATGCCACATAGAACGAACAAGTACAACTTAACCCGTCTTTAAAGCTACTGTATAGTAATTAAATTGCGGTATAAACTCATCTAAAGAGTTACTTACATTTTCTGATGTTTGTTAATCTGCTTAGAATCACATGCTGTGCATAGGTCCGACATCCAGTGGTCACTGCGGAGTATTGCATTTTGTTTTTCGTAGTCGAAAAGGGGACGTCGACAAGGCGTGTCTGTAACACTATCCCTATAGTGACGTGTGTTGTACCCACAATCCCTCACGCGTCGAGGTCCCTCAGATTGTTTTTTTCCGCCCAGATACTGGTCGCCTTTACGCGGAGCTCCTCGAGAGACATTGCAGATTTCATCTCCTCGACCTTTGGTCGTTTTCCTATATTAATATAGAACATATCGATCCTCCCCTCGACGCTGTTGTGAAGCTTCTCCGCCAAGCAAGATCTTCGACGGAGGGGACGAGCGGAGGAGATCCTTCGGCGTTGCCGAACACGTGGCCTGGCCTCGCAGGCCAAATACAGTAGGGAGAGTGGGGGTCGTGGGACATCTCTAATTCTTTTCTGAGAATGCCTTTCCTTTTCCCCTTCCTTTCCCTTGGGGTGGTTATCACGTTTTATTGCCTCAGCTATGGAGAGGACACCCTTTAGGTTTTGCCCGCTTTGCAAGGGCAAGTTTACTTGGAAGGACAAGCATTCACGGTGTAACCGCTGCTTGCCCCTCGATCACAAGGAGGAAGGTTGCACGGCTTGTCGGCTTCTTAAGCCGAAGACTCTAAAAGACCGTAGGGTCAAAAGGTGGGCGGCCTACTCTATGTCGAAGGCCGACGCTCCACCCACCGTCGCTACCTCCGACAGTGACGAGGAACGTGATACCACGACCTCCGCTACGGAAGTCGTAAACCCCCCTAGAGAGCGCACACGCGCTTCGTCGTCTGTCCCCGGCCCCGACGGGCTCGGCTCACGCCCTGCTTATGGGGATGAACACCCCGGCGACACTGACGCACACAAGACCACACATAAGCACACAACCCATGGCTCTTCTTTGCCGAAGGCAAAGAGAGCATCAGCGCCCAAGGAGACGCAGGTTTCACCGGCGGCCTCCTCGGACCGTTCGGGTTCGAAGCCCCTCTCGCAACCGCAGCCGCGACCAGCGACTGGGCTTTCGGCAAATAAGGGCGCCGCCCCCAAATCATCGGCCGGAGCGCATCAGCAGAAAGCGCATGCCGCCGTAGAGCGTTCGACACCCATAACGTCGAAACCACAGCTCCCAGCTGACAAACGAGTCGCTGAGAGCTTGGCGAGGATCGTGGTAGCCGACGCCCACAAGCGTACGCCGAAAGACACGTTGAGCGCTACGCAAAGGTCGAAAGACACACCTGAAGGCTTTTCGGAAGGCGACGGGACACTTTCCTCGACGTTATGGGAGAGGTCGAGCCGTGTTCAGCTACAAGACACCAATTCTCCCCCGCTAGACCGCTCAGGGGTACCCCATGAAACCATGGAAAGGCTCCATCTCTGCATGGAAAGGATGGAGAGGTTTATGAATGCCCAAAACCCTCCCACTCCAAAGAGAATAAGAGAAGGGCCTCAGGAGGACCCCAGGGCCAAAATTCCAAGATTAGTCAATCCCCACCAGGACACAGCCTCAGACTTCCGCAGTGTGTATGACCTCACTGGGGAAGAACATTATTTTGAGGAAAAGGATGATTTTATGGACGAGGAAGACAGACGGAACCAGGAGGAAGGTCTGGAGGACAGCCCAGACTCGGTAGGAGAAGGCTTCGGAGAAAATCCAGAAGAAGGACCTTCTCACCCCTGGCAATCACCATCAATATATTCCGACACTGATGTCCTGAACCTAAATCCTCCTGACATTTCACCGGTTAGAAACACGTCTCCCATTGACGATCAACCCACATTTAATGCCCTGTTGCGCAGAGCAGCAGCACACTTCGAACTAGACACTGGGGAGCTCTCTCCTGAATTAGACTTTGTAGAAAGGGTAATTAAGGAGAAACCCCCGGTCAGTCAGACAATTCCCCTCCTCGCTTCGGTGAGGAGAAGAATCATCCCTTCGCTGTCCACACCCGCACTAATCAGAGGGGTCAATCCTAGAATTGAAAAACTTTTCACTCCTTCACCCTCAGACCCGCTGTACATCAGGGGACATTCCATTCTGGATTCCCTGGTAGTAACCAACACAAGAAAGAGGGCAGGGGTACCACTTTCCACCAGTGAGGCACCACCTGACAAGGCGGGCAAGCGGTTATATGCCCTTGCTAAAAGAATTACATCCTCGGCCGCCTTTTCGGCAAGAATTGCCAACAACAATTCTTTGCTCGCTAGCTATGCGGACGCGCAGTGGGCCAAACTGCGCAAAGACGCCGAAGAAGCGCCGGAACCATTACGTACACGCCTGCTTTCAACTATTGGCGAAGGAACCCAGGTCAACCAGAGTATTGTGAAGAGCTCTCTGGATGCGGCAGAAACTGCGGGACGTTCCCTAGTTCAGGGAATAGTCCTAAAACGACACGTATGGCTGCGCAACTCAGGGTTCAAACCGGAGACGCAGGCGTCTTTAATAAATAAACCTGTTGAAGACTCCAACCTCTTCGGGAAGGCGGTGGATGAGGCTCTGGAGATGGCTAAAAAAGAGTTCGATACAATCAAAACTCTTGACCAGATCTCTAAGCCCGCTACCAGGCGCGGATATGGCAATAAACGCTTTTTTCGTGGCCAACGCCAACAACAAAACCAGCAGCAACAGTACCCTGCCACCAATTTCCAGACCAGTAGTGGCCAGTACAGTCAAAGAGGACAGCGTCGGGGCAAAGGAAGAGGGCGAGGGTCCACCCCCAGAGGTTCCCAAGCCCCTAACAACACCAAGTGACGCGAAGATTCGCGTCCCCTCCCATGCAACACCGGTCGGGGGCCGGATAACATCCTTTCTTCCAGCATGGGAGGGTATAACGTCAGACCGCTGGGTACTTTCCACCGTAGCCCACGGATACTGCATCGAATTCAACAGTTCCCCAACATACAAACCCCCGAGGGGACGACGCATGTCACCGGAACATCTTGCCATACTTCTACAAGAAGTACAGCAACTGCTGGAAAAGGGAGCCATAGAGGTCGTGCCTCTATCTCAGGTAACGGAAGGTATTTATTCAGTGTACTTCCTTGTACCCAAAAAGGATCTAACCATGCGCCCTGTATTAGATCTGCGCCCAGCGAACAAGTTTATCAAACCCCAAAAGTTTCGTATGGTGACCCTACAGGAAGTGATCCCACTGCTATCACAGGGAGATTACATGACAACATTGGACATGAAAGATGCATACTTTCATATTTTAATGTTGCCAGCGCACAGAAAATACCTCCGGTTCATGATAGAGGGCAAACACTACCAGTTCAGAGTGCTACCCTTTGGCATAGCATCAGCACCGAGGGTATTCACGAAGGTACTGGCAGTGGCAGCGGCCCACCTGCGCAGGTTGTCCATCCCAGTTTACCCTTACCTCGACGACTGGCTCATAACAGGGGATTCTTACGAAACATGCTTCTCCAATACCCAAAAGACTGTAGACCTTTTGTTCCAGTTGGGCTTCTCCATCAACGAAAAGAAGTCCAGCCTAGACCCCAGCCAAATCAAACAATTCCTAGGGGCTCTAATTCAAACAAAGGACGGCCTCGTCTTCCCCTCCAAAGAGAGGGTTCAAAACATGTTGTTTCAGATCCCTCAATATGTGTCCGGTCGAGAGGTGACGGTACGCAAAGCAATGCGCTTGCTAGGCATGATGGCGTTGTGTATTTATTTGGTACCTCACGCGCGCCTGCGAATGCGCCCTATGCAAGAGTGGCTCAACAGCCAGTGGTGTCAGGCCAGCGGACTATGGGACGATCTAGTAGTGGTCTCGCAGGCCTTAGTTCTCTCGCTACGGTGGTGGACAAAAGAAAACCTAGAAAAAGGGAAACCCTTTGCCACACCCGCGGCGGAAGCCACTCTAACCACAGACGCATCCCTCACAGGATGGGGGGCTCACCTATCCCATCAGACTGCTCACGGAGAGTGGACTCCGAGCGTAGCATCCAAACACATCAATCTTCTGGAGCTACTAGCGGTGTTCAAGGCGCTAAAAGCCTTCCAGGAACACCTACAAGGCAGGACAGTGATGGTCCTTACAGACAGCACCACAGCCATGTATTACATCAACAAGCAGGGGGGAACCCACTCTCCAGGTCTGTCCAAACTGGCCCAAAACATATGGAAGTGGGCTCTCAAACAGAATATGTTCCTCTTGTCACAACATGTACCAGGGGAACTCAATCTGCTGGCAGACAAACTCAGCAGAGATTTCCCCCTGCCCGAAGAGTACGAATGGCGACTGCACGAAGACATAGTCTTCGACGTCTTCACGCAATGGGGATTCCCAGAAATAGACCTGTTCGCAACCCTGGAGAACTCACAATGCCAAAGTTACGCCTCCAGGTACCCCCAAAACCAATCCAAGGGGAACGGTCTGTCGATTCGATGGTCAGGGAAATTTGTTTACGCTTTTCCCCCGACTCCCCTTCTCAACAAGGTGGTGCACAAGATGCACCAGGAACAAGTAACCATGATACTGGTGGCCCCAATGTGGGCCCGACAGCCATGGTTCGCTCACTTGATGGAGATGTCTCTATCTCCCCCAGTGAAACTCCCCTGCCCGTACAACATGCTGTCACAAGACAGGGGCAGGACGCTGCATCCATGCCCCCAGAACATGAACTTAGCAGCCTGGCTCCTGAGGTCGTAGAATTTGGACACCTACAGCTCCCGCAGAGATGCATGGACATCCTCAGGGAAGCCAGAAAACCTAACACTCGCCACTGCTATTCTAGCAAATGGAAGAGATTTGTCATCTGGTGCAGAGGAAAGAGCATCAACCCAATTGACTGCTCTCCCACACATATTGTTCTATACCTGACACATTTATTGGATTCAGGTCTAGTGTTCAATTCCATTAAAGTCCACCTAGCGGCACTTTCTGCATACACCACTTCCCAACTCAAAGTGTCGTGGTGGAAGATCCCTGTTATAAAGGCCTTCATGGAGGGAGTAAAGAGAATACACCCCCCGATAGCTGGCCCAGCTCCCGGATGGGACCTTAACGTGGTACTTACAAAACTCATGGGATCACCTTTTGAACCCATGCACAAAGCAACTCTTAAAGACCTCATTCTTAAGACTGCTTTCCTAATAGCTATCACCTCCATCAGGAGAGTAAGTGAACTACAGGCTCTTTCTGTTCTAGACCCCTTTGTTACAGTTCACAAAGATAAAGTGGTTCTACGCACTCACCCAAGGTTTGCTCCAAAATTCATCTCAAAATTCCATGTAAACCAGTCTATAGAACTACCAGCGTTCTTTCAAAATCCTTCCAACTTGGGAGAAAGGACTCTGCACACACTAGATGTGTGCAGAGCGGTCATGTTCTACATGGAAAGAACCAGATCACTGAGGAAGACTAATCAGTTCTTCGTCTCGGTGGCAGCAGGAAGAGAAGGGGATGCAGTTTCAAAGTCCACTATTTTTAGATGGATTGTCCAATGCATCACTCTCTGCTATACTCTTGCTAAGAGAGAACTGCCCTTTAGGCCAAGAGCACATTCTACTCGAGGCACGGGGGCGTCCATAGCATTCATTGCAAATGTTCCCCTTGAGTCCATCTGCAAAGCGGCTACCTGGAGTTCTGTGCACACCTTTACAAAACACTACTGTCTAGATGCACACTCTAGATCTGACTCCCAGGTGGGACAGGCAGTATTAAGACATCTTTTCTCTACTGTTCCTTCTCATAACCCACCGCCAACTCCGGGTACTGCTCGCTAGTCTATGCACAGCATGTGATTCTAAGCAGATTAACAAACATCAGAAGACAATGCATTACTTACCGTAAAAGCATTTCTGATGGTTGTATCTGCTTAGATTCACATGCGCCCACCCTTCCTCCCCGCTCGGATGGAAGGAACATAGACATCTTTCTATATTTATCTCTTTTCTGTACTCACTCACGTCTAGAAGGCTCCCTCAGGGCAGAAAAATACAAACAGAGGGACCTCGACGCGTGAGGGATTGTGGGTACAACACACGTCACTATAGGGATAGTGTTACAGACACGCCTTGTCGACGTCGAAAAACAAAATGCAATACTCCGCAGTGACCACTGGATGTCGGACCTATGCACAGCATGTGAATCTAAGCAGATACAACCATCAGAAATGCTTTTACGGTAAGTAATGCATTGTCATATTTGCATTTTCCATTGTGTCTGTGCGTAGGGCAGCCCCGAAATACCACTCCTGCCGACGTTATTTCTTCTAATGAACGAACATTAAATGGCTTTCGTTTCTGAAATTATATTCATTATCGTTTCTTACGTTATTGCCCCACACCCCCAAAAAGAAGTCTTTCGAGATGGTCCCGGCCTGTCAAGGTCAAATAACAATAGAACCTTATACTGAGTCGTGGGCCATTCCGGCACCCGAGAAAAAATCAAAGCAGCTGACCTTCACTTTGAACGAGCACACATTCCTAGTTAGCTACATTCAGTGTAAGGCCATCTCACAGGACTCACAGAGCAATCACTTTTATTTACACAATACATAGCTACACATATTCAATGGGCCTGCGACATGAGGAGACTCGAGAGAACAGACAATCAAATTACAATCATTTAAACCGTGATGTGTATTTCTCAATGAGCTCTTCTTTAGGTGGACATGGAACAGAGGCAATGTTGGGTGGCAATGCAGTTGTCCCCTGCACATTTTCGTTCACAACTCCATGTATGTGCCTATCTAGGACATCAACAATAAGTCTCTCAATAAAGTTATATTGCATATCCGCAAACACTGGTTTGATAGCCCATTGTTTACTTCTTTTAGTGAAGGCCTTATTGTAGCGAAGCGTCCCTAAAGTTCCGGTCGTCCTACTTTGTTGACGGCCAACATTATGGTTATGTGCCAAGACCGCTAGAAGAGTCCGATTTATCATGCCCTCCATGCCATAATGCAATCGTTTTGGCCTGTACTTTAGGCACATATTGTGGAACACCTCCAAATCTCCTGTGTGGCAGAATTCCGTGAGTCCCCTCAAATCTCTTGTTATAGTTTTATCAAATACAATCTTTTCAATGGCTTTGTGAGTGGGTGATGAAGGAATCAACCACTTCTTCTTCCGTGCCTCCTCTGTGGACAAATGGCCATGTTCACAATTGTGGAAATGTTGGTTTGTGGTCCAGCGGTGAACGTTGCTGCAGTGTAGCATTACTGACCGCCATTTTTCCAGTAGAATTTCCAACGACCCTCCACATGTTTTTGAGCTCCAATGATGCTACAAAGCCAACTTTCTCCATGGCCACTGGGGATGTACTTTGTGACACCTGCACGACCCCCGAACTCACAACTTTCTTACTTTCCATGTCCTGAAAGTGGTAGGTGCAGTACTTGGCTGAAAATCCTGGGCTGTCGCACTGTCCATCACCGGCTAACCTGAACCGCCCGCGAATGTAATATCAATAGACATTTTTTCCATTCTCCAAGCTTTGCTAATGGCTGGAAATAGATAATCGGTTTGGTATTTGTAGAACTGAGTTTTCGCAATGAAATGGATTCCCACAAACTGAAAGAAAGACTCTAACTTTTTAAAACTTGAACCACTAAAAAGTGCAGCCGCTGCACAAAATAGATTGCCTGCTGGCAGTTGCCCCAGCATGGGTTGTGCAGACCATGAGAAAGGATGATATTTTGTACAGGTGGCATGTATTTTAAGGTTAGTGCCTCGAATTGCACGAGTCACATTAATCAATGGCTCCCCACATACTTCCCCACCAACCGAATGCCCACATTTCATCCGAATAATAATATCAATCAAACAACTATCGAATACAATGAATTTGGCCTCCTTCCTTATACTGTCACTCTGCATCCCAGCTGGTTCGGCCTGTAACGTTGAGGACATGTCACTCACATGAAAGGTAGAATCTCTGATATCGTCTTCCGCTATGTTCAGTGATATTGATGGTGTTTCATTGTCGTCCACTTCATTCTCTTCCATTGCAACATCTGTTCCTTCTCCGGCGATGGGTGAATAAAACAATTTCTTCAACTTTCTCGCGGTCTTAGTTTTTGCGGGTGTGGATTCTGTAAATTGATCTCCGACTGCATCCGAACTACCAGGAGGACATTCACTATCAATGGCTGGTGGTGGTATAGCTCCGTTGTCAATCACTTCATATTCTTCCCATTGGCACGATGCATCTCCAGTCTCAAGTCCCTGCCAAAAGGTTTGACAAGCAACATCTCTCGTTCGCTTCACTGTCTGTGTAGATCTAGTTCGTACACCCACTCGCAACTAGAGGACAGATTGGAAAAGGGATGTTCAGTTTAAACACAACTTACAGTATTGAACTATTAACAGTGAAAAACAACATAATATAGTGACCAGGACACTAACCTTCGTTTGCTTTCTTTTCTTTGAAACTTTCTTGCCTCAAACTTCAACATCAGGACGCTGTTGCTCCGACTCGTGTGTGCATGTCTCCACTTCCTCTTGCGCTGCAACGACTATATTTTCATGATAAGCACATCCATCACGCACTGACGCTTCATCGACTCCCTGAAACATAGAACTTTCATTAGTATGTATAATAATATTGAAAACACAAAATGTACTTGGGGACCAATACCCACGTACATCTCAATAGCAAAACACGAATGAACGCTTTGTGTAGAACATTCAAACGACAATTATTCACGCATTGTTGATCTAGTTAGATGGAACTGTCAAGATCCATACCTCGGGCTCCTCATAGACTTCCATTGATGATATTATTGAAGATGATGCTTCAGTAACTCCCTGAAACACAGTAATTGCATTAGTATGGTTTTCTATTTTGTTAAAAAGAACATAAACTTTGTGCAGGCGTCAACGGCTCATCTAAATAGACCTGCACAAATGATCAGTTGTCTAAAATAAATAATGGATATGTAAATATGATTCGATTTGCTCGATCGTTGGAAGTGTCACCACCCAGAGATCTGCATCAACTACTAGGGGTGATGTTCTTGTAGAAGAAGCTCCGTCATCTCCCTGAAACGTAGTACTTGCGTTAATAAAGAAGGAAGTATAGCGGATGTAATCACGTCATATGATTTCGCTTGATCGAACTGTCAGTATCCATACCTCGAAATGCATAAGAACATCAAGGGACGATGTAACTGCGGTGCACACTTCTGCAAGCTGTTGCGCCGACCCGTAACTGCATGCTCCCCCTTCTTCTTGGACTAATGCTCCATCGACTCCCTGAAACATAGGACTTTCATTAGTAATGAACACAATATTGAAAAAAGAAGACACATAGGAGGGCGACGACAGAAGGACATATCAATGGCTACAAACGAAAGAAACATTGTGTGTAACAATCACGCTACAAGAATGCAAGATCTGATGATCTCCATCGATGGAACTGTCCGGAAACGTACCTCGAGCATCTGAGTGACATCAACGGTTGTCGTCAATGCGTTGGACTCCTCAGCATCTCCCCGAAAGACAGTACTTGCATTATTTTGGATAACAATAATTATAACTGAAAACAGACTAGAGGACGAGTACAAGGGTGTACCATTAGGTAAAATAATTACATGATAAATTAAAACTATTGATTTACATGCCTGAAACAAGTCAGTGGCAGAATAGCTAAGTAAGATTACCCGATAGGCGCTTGAAGTGGCTGATGACTGCAATAACGACACGGATGGAGAATCTTCCGCCTTCATATTGAGTGGATACATAAATGGGGAAATTATTGTTAGCTAATGCTACACACTACCGCAAGGCAGAGAGAGAAATACGTAAACTTGACTCACCAGTGGAGGGATGTGGACGAATAGAGTGGGAATAGCGGTTGAGAGCAATTTTCGCCTCGCTCGCGGTGTGTTCTTCTTTATTAGCAATGATGTGGAGTACATGTCTGAGCTAAAGTGCCTGCTGCAGATGCGGTATCGATCACCCCTCTTGTCCGCAAAGACTTCTAGGACTCAGACGGTGGATATCCGCAATATCGGACCCATTCTCTTATCTGATCTATTGTCTTAGGGAAAACATGCATTATAGTACCTTCAGATTTATTATGGGTCTTCGAAGGGCAACTGCCAATGGAACAGGCAGGCATTGTGGAAAGTTCTGAAAAGTAAAGATCAACAATTCTCTATGAATACCAATGTGTTAAAAAATTAAATGACACATAAAAGGTTCAATGCAAGGTTCGTTTTGGTTCTTGGAACTATACACGTTATTCACATGCGGATAAGTATTTGAATAACTTTAAAAAAATAGAAAAATAATTTGACTAAACTCAGAACATGTGACTAGTTCCTTGCATGTACTGTCTTGAACGAAAAGAAATTGGACGCAAAATGATTATGGTACATGGCCTTACCTTGACGAACAAACAGATGCAGGGATCAGAGTAGTTTCTTGTCATAGAACAGGGAGCAGTTCACAGGTTGCAAACTGACGAGTTTCCTCGAAGTGGTCACGGAAGTTCACAGAGACGAAGAGCAGATAACCAGCACCTTCACGGGTTGACTAGCAAAGCGCAAAGAAGTTCTCATTAGAAATATGAAGTGGGTTATAAAGAATTCGAAACAGGGGTGTGTTTGTGAATGAATGACGTGTATATGTCGTGGCATTATGCGGTTTGCAGGGGGCCGTCCAGCGTGAGGGGGGATGCTTGGCAGGAGACACGGGGTCTGGAGGTAGACATGGGAACAACAACCCATGCTCTATAGACCACTTTGAAGTGTACATGGTCTTTGGCACCTCTTGGCCTTTATCGCTCCCTGACAGCTCCACTTGCCAGCACAAGAACCCCGGTGCGAACTGCCTTTGATAGGGCGGGGGGGGTGGATTGGGGCGGTGGTCGTGCAAACAAGACTCGTTTGCCGCAGGGCCTCACCAAGGAGAGGCCATCTAACTGCATGTAAGAGGCAGGCTGCAGGATCTAGTACATGGAAGGCAGGGGGGTGAGTTTATAAATACCTCACCCTCCCAGGAGAATATATGGGTGCAGTTCACCCTGGAGACCCTGGATGCCTAGGCAGTTAGTCAGCAGCAGGCTGGCCTGTGGTGGCAAGGCGGCACGGGCCAGAGGGGGTCTGTACCCGGTGCCCAAAAGGATGATTTATTATGATCAACCATATGGATTATTTACCTATAAACATGTTTTGTATCAATAAAATCCAACGGCCTTCCTTTTATTGCCAACGCTTGAACAAAGTGGTGTGGTAAGTATTTTTGGGGGAGGAGGCAAGGCCGGGAGGCTTGATGCCAACCCGCAAAATAACATATGTATGTCTGCTGCATATGGGTTCAACGGTTATGTGGATTGAAGGTGGGCGGCCAGCGTGAGGGAGGATGCTGGCCGGAGACATGTGGTGTGACAAGACAAGGCACAGGAAGACTATTCAATGGAGACACACTAGATTCATTTAAAAAATCAAAACAACCATTGTTAAAATATATGTTGGGTTTTATTTTAGATCTTAATTTCAATTGAACATAAATAATAAACATTACACATTGTAAAGTTCCGGTTGCAGCACATCCAGGGAAAATCCGCGGTATTGTCCACTGTCGCTGGGGAAATGTTGTCTAATGGCAAGTACCGCACAGGCAGGTATTACTCTCCGAACGCGGTGTCCGAGCCTCCCGTGAAGCCACCAAGTGAAGCAACGATAGGCCACCAGCCTGTACCACCTGTGAAAATGAAAGATGCAAACTGTATTAAAATGACAAAACTTTCTTATCACTGTCGATTCAGGTAAAAAATTTCATTCTGCTTTGAAAAAAATTCTATCTAGAAAATGCACAATATGGAACCAATTTACATGCATTCGAATGATATGTAGATGTAATTTTATATGTGGGAGACGACCATGACATAGTAGTGGCATCACTGACATCACAACCAGAGTATACTTACTCGTTACTCGGATTACGCGGACGAACAGTGCCGCGAAGTTCGTGCATAAGCACCATCATCATCCTCAACACGGTCCGTGAGAGGCAGGCTTCCCTGAACTCTGGCAGCTCGGTGATGCATTGCGGACTTGGCTCGCCTTCCGAAATGTAGGCCAAGCACCCAAATTTTCACGGCAGCAGCAGTTCTCCTCCTCAGTTGGCATTAGCTCGCACCAATTGCACGTGCACCAGGTGGAGACGCCGTCCATGCGACATGGTCCAGGCTCTTCATCCGTTGACTGGTCCTCCCAACTGCCGTCCGAATCCCCATCGTTTTCGCGTGCTTGCCTTTCCAGTAGTTCTTGCTCGGTGTACTCGGGTTCGTACATATACGGCATTATTGTAGCCATTGTGTGGTAAAGAAAGTAAAATAATTTACAGAGATGGTACAGGTGTTCACAAGGTCTAGTAGCGGCGAAGGTAGCTGACCAGAGCACAGAAACGAGTCACAGAATACTCAAAGTAACACAGAGAGAGTAATGGAATCGAAAATCTGCTGCTGTGTGTTATGAAACAGTGTGTTTATACTTATTGAGGAAAGAGGCGTCCTGCCATTTCCATGGCGACACTTCATTAGCTGAGGTGCAGCGTTTGTTGACACGAAACGTGCTTTGGCGTTTGGAAATGGGCGGTACGCGTCTGCTGATGTCAGGCTCAGGGGCGGGGGATTTGATTTAGTGCCGCAAAAGCAGGTGAGCCAGGTCGATGGGGGGAAATAATAGGATTATCAGAAAATGGCGGCTGATTTCGAGTGCGTTAATGGACGAAAAGTCGGGTAAGGTCCATAGGAAAGTTTTCTACGATCTACCGATTTATGCTTAAAAACACATGGCCGAACCGTAGGGACAATAAAAAAAAAGTCCCGGAACTATCCTTTAAGTATACTGTGGAATAGACTAAATAATGTAGATTTCCTACAAGGGTTACGGGATTTGAACGCCTGCGGAGAAGGTATATGAGGATGTTGAGAGGATTTTTGAGTATAGGAAGGAGTTGGAAGAGTTACAGAACGAGGAAGTAGATGGTGATAGTTTAGGTATTATGTACTTACAGAAACTGTTTTCTTCTCGTCGAGAATTAAAAGGTGAGGAAGCACGAATTTGTACAAAGGACGCAATAAGATGGATTTCGGATATGTCGATAACTCCAGATGAAGTATATGACACATATAGTCAGTATACGTTAGACATGCAAAAGAAAGTGATGCAGGTGATGGTAGAGCACCTGCAGAATGAGTGTAAGAAGAAAGATTTGTTGTCCCGCAGAATTGTTGAGTGTTTATAAGAGAGCTTTTTTGATTGATACTTCTTCGACTGCCTTAGCGCTTGACTTGGCTCTGTTGATTAGTAAGCGTTCGGAGCTGCCTACTTCTCAGTTGCCTATGAGAGAGGTCCCTCCGACATTTGTCCCAAAAGTTGAGATTGCGGCTGACGCTGCACAAGGTATAGTAGCCGGAGAAATTCCTGCACATTGCGTTTCACAGTTTGTTCACGTCCCGTTTTCAAGACAGGAAGTGAACACCATAAAGCAATGTATTCCTGATATACGAAAAAATCCGACCGGATTCTATAAAGAAATAGTCGGTCTTACAGTCGTCGGTATTCACTTTAAGTGATATTGACCTATTATTTCCCGTACTCCTGCCAGTTGATTTGTGGAAGCAGATTAGGGCTATAGATGACATACCTGGGTTGGGAGATACATGTGTCACTGGGGTCTGCAAAATCCTCGTCCGAGTACGTTGTTTCAGATTCTCCACCCTCCCCTAGCTCCTCACCTTCTTCTTTCCTTTCCGTACCCTTCTCTCCTCTTCTTCTAGGTCGCTCCTTTTTTTTTGTGAAGATATGGACGGCCACGGAAGGAAGCCACCATGCTAGCCAAGAAAGGGTGCCCGGGGCCTCCCTCCGGGAATGCCAACAAGGGGAAAAAGCCCTAAGGCACAAAAAACGCCTAAGCGACCCCTGAGATGTCGTCATAAGACGGGGTCAGTCAGATGAGATGGTCGGCGAAGAAATACTGGAGGAGCTCCGGAGGAAGGCAGTCCAAAGAGAAAGGATGATCACTAGGTGGAAACCCAATCCAAGGAAAAAGAATCAGGAGTAGTCCGCAGTCCAATAGTGGGCCAGGAACTGATACACAGAAAGCAACTGTAGAAGGTATCCAAGCAGAAGTGTAGACAATCCGAAAATAACAGGCCGAGGTCTGGTACACAGGGAATCAGCAGAAAGATGAGAGGAGGCAAAGGAGGAGACGGAAACTGAAGGCAGAACAGAGCAGTGGTAAAGAAATGGGAGTTAGTAAGATGGGACGGGGGTGGGCTAGAAGACTGAAGGGAGAGTAAGGGGAAACAAGAGGAACAGAAAAGAAAAACGGGGGGGAACAACAAGCTCAGTGAAAAAAAAAAAGGAACAGGCTAGTAGGAGAGGAACGGAACCCGAATAGGGATCGGGGACCGAACGGAGAAAATACGCGAGCTAGAAAGCTGCGAAAAGCACAGAGCGTAGAGCACTCTCGGGGATCAAGGAAACCGGAAGCGTTGCAACGCGTCTGCGAACCGGAAGCGGAAGGCTTTTAAGCTTCCGAGTCGCGTCAGCGCGAAACACTAGAACGGAGCTTCAGGAGTACGTGACGAGTGAGCGGGGCGTGTGAAGTGCTAGTATCTGCGCCGCAGGTGGCTCCACCAGCCTCACGGCATGACAACATGGGATAACATGACTAGGCTAAACAGAGAAAGACCAGCTGGCGAACGACCACCTCAAGTGATATTAACCTTGCCTGATAGAATTATTGTAAAATTGAAAACTATGGTTCCAGGAAAAAGAATCATTTGGGACAAGTTTACGGCCTGTGTCCAAGGAAAGTCTGAGGGTGCTACCGATTTTTTCAATCGGTTCAAGCGGGTATTCTCGGATTTCAGTGGACAAGACTTGGGCACAGAGTCAGGGAAAAGGTTGTTTGTCGACAAATTTGTACGTGGATGGCTGCCTGACATCCAGTTACAGATTATGTCCTCTGAAAGCGCTTGGCAGGCGAAGTCCCAATCAGAAGTATTGCATATGGCTCAGTATTATGAAAATCGTGTAAATACTGAAAAAGAGAAACTTGAGAATAAAAAGGGTGACTTGAAAACGAAAGTTTTATTGCAGCAGATTGTTAGAAACCCTAGAGGGGGTGATCAATTTAGAGGTCAGTACATTCCACAGGGAAATGCGCCCTTGGCTCCGGTAACAATTAACCAGTGTGCCTATTGCCGGCAGGAAGGCCACTGGCGCGCACAATGTCCGACCTTACAGCAAAGGTCATTTGGGAACATGAGTAGATGATCCAGAGGTCGCCCAGGTGCAGGGGGCCCTGGCAGAGGTCAGTTTACACCAGAATCACAGCAACCTCCTTCACAAGATAAGCAAGTTTCGAATGTGGATAATAAAAACATTTTTGATCACCCTTCTGCCGCGTACCTCTCCGAAGAGCTTCCTTTTGATAATATGTTGTTCCGCTAGGATTGCCCGAAGCAGGATTTGGAACCTACGCCTATTCCCGTTCATCAGAAAGGCCCCTATGTTCAGATGGTGGTGGGAAATAGGAAGCATCTATTTTTAGTAGATACAGGAGCACAGAAATGTTCCATTGATCATTCACGGGTTCCAAATATTCCCCTGTCAGGGCAATCCAACGTTTCCGTAGGGTTTTCAGGCACACCTGTAGTTTGTGCGGTCTCTTTGCCGGTACCGATAACACTGGGTCCCTTCACGGAACAGTGTCCATTTCTACTTACCACAAATTGTGGGGAAAACTTGCTGGGGCTAAATTTGTTTAAGGCATTACACGCAGTAATTCATTGTTCTCCGGATGGAATTCGGCTAACAATTTCATCCCAGCAATCATTCGCCTCTCAGTTTTTGACTCGACCTTTACCGCCAGAATTTAGTAATGTTCCGGAATGCTTATGGGCAATTGATGATAATGATGTGGGCATTCTCCAAATTGAACCTGTTAAAATTATTTTGAAACATGTAGTAAAATTGCCTTGCATCCCGCAATATAAGATCTCAGTTGAAGGCGAACAGGCTTTGAAATGTATAGTTTCTGATTTTGTACATCGTGGAGTAATTGAGGAGATTACGGGTAGCATATGTAACAGCCCCATTTTGCCAGTATACAAAAAAGGTGATAATGCGATTCCTTTTCGTTTTATAATTGATTTACGCGCTATTAACAAAATTGTGGCTCCTCAATTTCCTATTGTACCTGATGTTACAACGATATTAACCATGATTCCGGCTTCTGCCACTCACTTTAGCGTTGTTGATCTTAAAAACGCGTTTTTCAGTATTCGCATACACAAGGATAGCAGGTATTTGTTTGCGTTTACCCTAGGTGGACGCACGATTACATTCACTCGTGCACCACAAGGGTACAGTGAGAGTCCAAGTATTTATAGTAGGGCATTGAAAGAGCAGCTTGATACCCTCGAGTTGCCTACTACTTGCATGTTACTGCAGTACGTAGATTACCTCCTCTTGGCTGCTGATTCTGAGAGTGCCTGTAAAGAAGGCACCGTGTTGTTGCTTTGTCATCTAGCAAAACATGGCCACAAAGTTTTACTTAAGAAATTCCAATATTGTTGCCAGGAGGTCGCCTATTTAGGCTATCTCCTGTCAAAGGAGGGAAGACGGTTGACACCTGAACGAATAAAGACCATTTCTGGTATGCCTGTCCCAAATACGCAAAAGGAAGTTAGAGCCTTAATAGGTATGGCTTCTTATTGTAGATTGTGGATCCCGAATTTTTCGTTAACGATTAAACCAATTCTGGCTTTGACAAAGAAGGGCATTTCTTTGCCATTGCCATGGACCTTGGAACACCAGACAGCATTCGAATTTCTCAAATCCGCGCTGTGCTCAGCGCCGGTTTTCGGAACTCAGAATTATGATAAGGCCTTTGTATTGTTTGTGCATGAACGTGATTGATGTGCTTTGGCTGTGTTAACGCAGGAACATGGAGGGAAGAATAGGCCGTGCGGCTACTATTCCTCCGCCCTTGATCCTGTAGCATGCGCTTTGCCAAGATGTTTGCGCGCTGTTGCTGCTGCTGCTGCCTCTGTAAAACAGATTGAGGGAATGGTCCTGGGTCATGCATTAACCCTAATGATACCTCACTCTGTAGATATTCTATTGAATAGAACTCAAACGCAACACCTCACTTCTGCACGATTGACAAGATATGAACTGATCAGAGGTGTTGCGTATTAAATCCAGCTGAACTTTTACCTGTCTCTCAAAATACTGTTGATGATGACAATATGTCACACGATTGCCTTTATATGACAGAGAGACTAAAGGCAGAATCGATTTGAAAGACATGCCTTTGAATAGCCCTCAAGGAGAGCTATTTTGTGATGGCTCTTGTTTTAAACTTTCAGACGGTACATCCACGGCTGCTTATGCTGTCACTACTTTAAGCACGGTTGTGGAAACTAAAAGAATTATGCATAACTCTGCGCAGGCCGCAGAAATTATAGCGTTAACTCGAGCTTGTGAGCTTTCTGAAGGGCGTACAGTGAATATATATACTGACAGTCAGTATGCCTTTGGGGGGGCCCACAATTTCGGTAGACTTTGGAAAGAACGAGGTTTCTTGACCTCGCACGGAACGAAAATCCAGCACGGCACTTTAATAGTGCGATTACTTTCAGCACTTGCACTCCCTGTTCAGTTAGCTATCATAAAATGTTCAGCACATCAAAAAGTTACAGATGATATAGGAAAAGGGAATGCCTTTGCCGATCAGATAGCTAAACAGACTGCCACTGATTGCAGTTCAGAAATGTACGCTGTAAAAGAAGTTGTGAATGTTTGCACTTTGGGAGAAAGTATTGATGTTGTAAAAGATATTCAAGCAGATGCTACCATAGAGGAAACTAAGAGATGGATCGAGGGTGCAGGATGATTGGATGATGGGTGTTGGGTAGACAATGTTGAAGGGAAATGGTTACGCCCTGACGCCTACATTACAATGATGGTTATTATGGCTCATGGTTCGACACATGTCTGCGCGCGTAAATTGACTAAAATGCTACAGTGTATGGGCCAATGATAAGATTTTCAAAATTGCGGAGCGCTTTGTCCAAGGGTGCATGGTCTGCTTGCAGCACAATGTAGGAAAAGGAACTGCGACTCCTAGAGGAAATGTCTCTCCACCTTCTGTTCCCTTTTTAGGTTATTCACTTTGATTTTATTGAAATGGAACGTTGCAACAATCTTAAATATGTGTTGGTTGTCATTTGTGTCTTTAGTAAGTGGGTTGAGGCCTTCCCTGTTAGAGATGCAACGGCCATAACCAGGGCAAAAACTCTGCCGAGAGTCATCTGGTCGGATAATGGGCCACACTTTATCGCTGCTGTAATCCTACAAATATGCAAAGGATTACAGATTGACAAGCGGTTCCATTCAGCTAGACATGCCCAGAGTGCCGGATTAGTGGAAAGGCACAACGGCATTATAAAGAACAAACTCGCTAAAACGTGTGCTGGCACCAAGCTAAAATGGCCGGACGCCTTACCAATTGTGTTACCATCGATGAGAACGACCCCTCAAACTAAGACTGGGCTCTCTCCCTTTGAGGTAGTAATGGGGAGACCTGCTAATATTTGGGGTATGCCAAAAAAGTCGCTCATTACAGGATATAGAAAATGTGCTTCTTTCAGACTACTGTAACCAGTTGACAAAAAATATGTTTTCAATTTATCACTAGGTATGAGAGGCATTACCTGTGCATTACGAGGGCCCCGGTCACAGTCTACGACCGGGGGGACTGGATCCTCACAAAGGTTTTTGAGAGGTCATCTTGCCTTGCACCTCGGTGGAAGGGTCCCCTACCAAATCCTGCTAGTCACCCAGACTGCCGTGCGGGTAGCGGGTCGTAAACGCTGGATCCATGCGACGCACACCAAACGGATCCCACAGCCCGTGCCATACGATACAGAAGACACAGAATCTCTTCCCACTGCTGTAACTAGCGTGCCTGAAACAGCAACAACCAACAAGGGAGAATCGGAGACCGCTTCAGAATCTGCAAGGCCGGACAAAACGGCCATCTTGTCTCCGCACTCCCCAACAGTGGAACTTCCGGATCAATCCTTTCTTGATCCCATTTCCGTCCGTTCGCCACTTCCAGGAGGAAGTGACGACATTTTGTTCCCACCAGAAACTGCAAAATATAATTTGCGCCCAAGGAAGTAAATGTACAGCATGGTCTGGCTGTGCGACTGAGAATATCATTTGAGAGCTTGTCTTTTTGGCCCGATTGTACGGGAAGATTCTGTTGGCTAAGGGTTGTGGGAAAGACATTAAGAAGACGCGCAACTCGATTGAAGACTAAGATGCCTGCACCCGCTACCGCGCGTACTGAACTTTTAGATAACAATGTGACTAGCAGAGACAATGATCAAGTATGTAAGGGGTCCCTCAAAGTGTATTGTTGCCTTCTTGTACTAATTTCTGGATTTGTAATGACTTTTGGGTTTGGGTTATGGTATCTGGAAGAAGCATATCCGTTAGAGGACTTTTTACCTATTGAAAATGTATCTGTGATTCCCACTCCCTCTGTGCAATTGCATACTTTGTCGCCTAGAAATTCTTTGCATAGACGGAATTATCAGAATAATACCCTTTTGTTAATAATGAATGCCACTCATGCAATTTTTAATAAGACCAATTGCTGGATCTGTACAGATCTACCGCAACATGGGGATAAGGGACTAGGTTGGTATATTTACCCTTTGCCTCTGACAACTGCCTGTTACGCTTCTCTTAGAGCACTATTTTTTGGTCGATGGAATGACAGCATCTCAGGGAACTTTGATGGTACAAATTTAAATAGTTTTGAAAAGAATGTTTTGATGCCCCTAGGATGCTCGCTTTTTGCAAATAGAAGTAAGCCAAACGATGCTTCTGTTAGGCCCTCTGAAAGATTTTCTCGTCCTTTTCAGTCTTTCATTTCTTTCAAAATGGCTCCTATGGGCAATAAGGATGCCACGCCTCCATCTTATTCTGTTAACCATAGCCCCTATTCAGTATCTTTCTGCATACAGAGGAATGGAACACGGTCAATGGGAAATTTTAGAAAGAGCGCTAACGTTGCGAATTTGACTAGTGAAAACAGACCTCTGTATGTAGGCGAACCTGCCTATTTTGTTTGCGGTAATGTGGCATTTCCGTGGTTGCCCAGGGATTGGCAAGGAACCTGTTATTTAGGGATTCTATTACCTGGGGTATTTATTGCCAGTACTACAGAAATTTCAAAGACTTGTCCACAACGAGGTGTAAAAGGGGATACTCCAGCGCAAACTCTAGGAGATATTATGAAACCCTTTGTGCCATTTGTTGGGCAAATTACGAATTCGGAAGATATTAGGGGTCTACCGAGAGTATTGGAGAGGACCATCAATCGGACCACTGACATAGTCTATAATATGACGTTAGAGCAGAGAGCGATAAGATTAGTTGCTCTTCAGAACCGGATGGCATTAGATGTCATCCTGGCATAGCGAGGAGGAGAATGTAAATTAGTGGGGTCCGCTTGCTGCGTTTACGTTCCAGACTCCTCCAACGATCTTTAGGGCGATCCAAAATCTACATGTTCTTAGTTCAGAAGTACATGTTCCTGAGGGAAATTGGGAACTTGTTACATGGTTTTGGGACGTCCTACGGTCATGGGGATGGAAGTTGTTCTCGGCCCTACTGATTATCTTGGGAAGTTTTCTGTTTCTTTGTTGTTGTATACAGTGTCTCCCTGGTATATGCTCAGTATTAGGGGGATGTTGCGCGCAAGCAACAAGTGTATTAGGGAATAAAATATATGCCCCAAAGGAGCTCTCCAAAGAGATGTGTTGAAAGAAACTCTGGTATCAGACCTAATGGCAATAGATATGTCCAACAATGATTCGGGGTGTATGGACGATGACGCATGGAGTTACTAGCAAGCAAATCAGAAGTAGTATTAGCACTTGGCATAGGCCAAAAGGAGGGTTTGTCAAACCGGATATTAAATTATGCCTCTTATTACAAACAATTTGTATGTATATTGGCCTACACCAAGTTGCTTAAAATTGTACGCGAATAACTCTCTGCGGCAAGGTCTTGACCTTAGAAATTGATGTAAACCGCCATCTTGAATCAAGCCTCCATTTTAGGTTAGAAACCGCCATTTTGGGGTTTTATACAAAGTCACCCTGTAATCTAAAATGGCCGTCTCGTGTGTCCTTGTTCTTGCCTTAACCTCTCCAACCTCTGTAGGGGAGTTAATGTCCAACCTGTCCTCAGGCTACATGTTAGGGTCATGTAGACCTTGTCCTTTGTTGACCTCAGGAGCAGGGGATTACTTGAATTAGCAATGTTAAACTACAAGTATACAAGAACAGTAATGCTATAATATGCGAAACATTGTTTGGTCTGTATTAAAACAATATGTAAAGAGTGTAAATGTTAAATTGAAGAATAATGGAGTGTGTTAGTAAATGTATTGAAAAGTAAACCGCATGCACGAGATATGTAAATTAGGAAAGTGAACCTGGCGCGACCCTAGCCCAGTACATGATTAACCTGTAAGGGGGCTGGACATCATATTACAAATTGTATAAATGCGTCGATGTCCAGCTAGGAAATTCTCTCACTGCTCACATTGAACCCTGCTGGTGGTCTCTGTGATGTTTGACGGCCAAATAGCTATTGGTGTACTTTGTTGAATAGTGTTCAGTTTTGTAATAAAGATTCTGGGAATCTTTACAAGCCTGTGTCGGTGTATTTTCCTTTGCTCGGTGTAACAGCCGTAATATTGTATTTTTTCTGTTTCCTCAGCTTCAGTTCCGTTTTTTCCGTGAACGTGTTCGCTTCAGAGATCTCGGCGGGCCTCGGTTCTTCTGATTCTATCGGATCTTTGAACTTGGTGTTTTGTGAAGATATCATGTCTTTGTCTTCTTATACCCCACGGTCGGGATTCAAGAAGTGTCGGGACTGCGGTTCCAAGATGTCACTTACGGACCTGCACGACGTCTGCCTCTGGTGCCTCGGTGAGGACCACGCCACGGATGACTGTGACGATTGCCAGTCGTTAACGTCAAAGGCCTTGCGGGAGCGGAAGAAGAAGCTTTCTGTACGTAGGGTTTCCAAGCCCTGAAAGTCGAAATCCGCTGAGCTTTCGACCGACGATTCGAGAGGCGACTCTCCGCATCGTCGGCGTAAGTCCGGAGGGTCTTGGTCCCGGAGTGGTTGCCGCCATTCCTCCGCCTCTTCGAGGCACTCGTGGAAGCGCCGCCATCGGTCGCCTTCCCCGTCCTCGTCCGAGGACTCTGCCCGTTGGCGGGTTGCTTGTCCCAACAAGCATTCTTCTCCTGCGGAATGGGAGGCATTTCATATGGAGATGATGGCGATTTTCCAATCGCAGGGCTCCGTTCCGTCTGCGCCTTCGAAGGAAGCCGGCAAGTAACGTGCTAAGGCCACCGCTCGCACGCCTTCGGGCTCGGGCGGTAGGCGCGATCATCGGGAGCCGTCGAGGTCCTGATCGGACAAGGTGGCCATGCCCGCTCCAGGTCCCGGTCTTCGACGCCCACGAGACCGGTGGAACCTGTGTGGTCTTCTAAGAAGACGTCGGCGCCATGTCCGTCGAGGGACTCTCTCGAGGCTCCGCCTCCGAGGAAGTCATCGATGCCATCGGCGCCGAGGCCGTCGAAGGACACGCTCGGGGCTCCGCCCTCGAGGTTTGTGTCAAAGCCATCGTCGCCACGCTAGACGCCGATTCCGTCGAAGCCCTCAACGCCTTTTGTGGAGGCTTTACCGGAGGTACCCCGTGTATCAGTGGAAACTCAGAGGAAGGCCCTGAAAAAGTCAGTGAGGCTTGTATTTGAGCCTTTTTCTGTGCCCTCTTCCAGGGATTTGTTCCAGCCTCTGGATTATATTTCTGAGGTGGAGGAAGGGTCTGAGGAAGGTTTGGTTCCTGATGAGGTTCCTGACGACCTTATTGTCTGGTCATAGCCAGATGGAAGGCCTGCGTCAGTCTTTGCACAACGCCAGTGGTCTGGACACCTCTCCGGAGGTTGAGTTCGGCAGGCCTGAGCCTAGCACGCACGCCGAGTCTTTGTAACGGCGGCTCATGTGGAGGGTGACCGAGTACTTGGGGTGGTCTGCGCCACCAGTGGATTTTCTGCAGGATGACCTGACAGAGATCTTGGACCAAGGTCCTCCAACTGACCCGGCCCTGCCATTCCATATGGCCTTGCAAAGAAGGGTGGCGGCGGCTTGAACTGCTTCGGAGAGTCTCCCGGCAGTGGGTAAGTCATTGCCGAAAAAGTATCGGCCAGCCAGTGGTGACCCCGACTACTTGTCCATGCACCCTACTCCGGAGAGTTTGGCTGTGCAGGCGGCTACGGCCCCCGCAAAACAGTCGTCGTACCCTACCATCCCTCCTGCTAGGGACGACAAACGTTTTGACGGTTGGGCGAACAAAGTCTTTTCTTCAGGGGGTATGGCTTTGAAAGCAGCCAACTCCGTGTGTGCCTTAGCACGTTTCACTCACACTCTGTGGAATTGTTTCGTTAGCGGCTGAACATATTCCCGAAGGGGAGGAACGGGATGGCTGTCTTGCCCTTGTACAGGATGGCAAGGATGCCATGTGTGAATCCATTCAATCGGGTCTGGACGTGGCAGACTGTGTCAGCCGGTCCATGGTGGCGAGCACCGTGATGCGCAGATTTGCGTGGTTACGGAAGTCGGGTTTGCTCTTTAATGGTGACCATCTTTTTTGCAGCAAGGCTGACGATAGGCTTGAGAGGTTGCAGACCGCAAAGGCTGCAGCAAAGTCGTTGCGTGCTGTAATCCGCCAACCACCGCCTTTTCGTCCTAGGGGACAGCAATGGAGGGGAGGTTCCTTTCGATACTACTCTACCTTTGGTAGATCGAGGGGAGCTGCAAGTCAAACTGGCCAACGTAGGGGTACCAGAGGTGGAAAAGAGGGTACTCGAAAACAGGGCACTCGAGGTGCCAAGGCCGCTCGAGCAGTTGCCTCTTTGCCCTCAGGCAGTGCTGCAGCCGCTTCAGCTCAATCATGAGGCCATGTCCCATGGTTCGCCGGTTGTGGGAAGGCTGGCGCAGCATCTTGTAGAATGGCGTGCCATTACTTCAGATGTGTGGGTTCTGGAAATCATAGCCCACGGCTACTGTATTCCTTTCCGGCAGAGGTCTCACGACAATCCACCAGGGAATCTCTCTTTGAAGAGTCGCAGCAAATCAAATCCCTGCTGGAGAAAGGCACCATAGAACTGGTGCCTGTAGCAGAGAAGAACGAGGGATGGTATTCCCCATATTTTTTTATCCCGAAAAAAGACAGGGGATTGAGACCCATCATGTTCTTGCTTGGTTTGAACAAGCTCCTCAGGAAGGACAAGTTCAAGATGGTTACTCTTTCTCAAGTCCTCCAGGCCCTTCAACTTCAGGACTGGTTGGTTTCTCTTGACCTAAGGACGCTTACTTTCATGTGCCGATCCATCCCAAGCACAAGAAGTACCATGAGGTTCGCGGTTGGCGACTCGCACTTTCGGTTTCGGGTCCTGCCGTTCGGATTGACCTCCGCCCGAGGGTCTTCATCAAGCTCATGGTGGTGGTGGCAGCGTATCTCAGGAAAGGGGGATTCACGTCTACCCCTACCTGGACGATTGGTTGCTCAGGGCGCACTCTCCCGAGCAAGTACTGGATCATCTGTCGGTCACCTGCCACTCCCTTCACAGGCTGGGCTTCTCCCTCAACTTAGAGGTCCCACTTGACACCTACCCAGCGGCTCCAGTACTTCTGAGCAGTGCTCGACACATCCCTGGGGCGGTTTCCCTCCCCAGGTGAGGGTTCATCACATTCTGCAGATGGTGAACAAGTTTTGACATGCCCAGAGTCTCCCGGCATTAGAGTTCTTGAGGTTGCTCAGCCTCATGGCATCCTGCATTCTTCTGGTGCCAGAGGCCAAGCTGCGGATGAGATCTCTGCAGTAGGCTCTCAAGATACAGTGGTCGCAGTCCTCCAGCAGGATGTCGGATCCCGTTCAGGTGCCGCCTTCGGTCGCCCAGGTACTTCTGTGGTGGGCCGTCGAAGGCAATCTGATGAAGGGGAATCCATTTTGGCTACCCTGGCTAGGTGACGATCGTGACGGACGCATCCCTCATGGGATGGGTATCTCATGCCAACGAGTTGACAGTCAGCGGTCGTCCGTCAGAGTCCAGACTCCATATCAACCTGTTGGAGCTGCGGGCTGTCAGGCTAGCTCTGAAGGCTTTTCTGCCATCTGTGCGGGGAAAGAATGTCCTGATTCTGACGGACAATACAGTGGCCATGCACTACCTCAACAAAAAGGGGGGGTGGCAGGGTCACTTCCTCTGTGCAGAGAGGCGATGCAGCTCTGGTTCTGGGCCATCCAGCAGGAAATTTGGATCTCGGCAGTTCCTCTGGCCGGAGATAAAAACGAGGCGGCGGACGCTCTGAGCAGGCAGAGCACGGTCACTCACGAGTGGGAGCTGGCTCAGGAGATTCTCCTGGAGATCTTCGCCCTTTGGGGGACCCCACAAGTGGATCTCTTCGCCACCAGTGTCAACCCGAAGTGCGAAAGATTCTGCTTGCGGGAATTTCCTCCAAGAGGAGCCTTAGGGGACGCGTTCGTAGTGAAGTGGTCCTTCCCACTACTGTAGGCGTTTCCTCCAGTCCCTGTCATTCTGGAAGTGCTGCAGAGGTTACGGAGGTTCGGTTCCCGAATGATCCTCATTGCTCCGGCATGGGCCCGGAGAACATGGTACCCGGACCTTCTCGACATGTCCATCTGCCCTTCCCTACCGAGATGATCTGCTCTCACGGGAGGGGGGGTCAGGTTCTCCATCCAGAGGTGAAGTCTCTCAGCCTTCATGCTTGGGTTCTGAAAGGTTGAGGTATAAGGATTGGGACCTCCATGAAGACGTGATGGAGGTGTTGCAACAAAGTCCCTGTACCGTTGCCGTTGGAGAAAGTTCTGCGACTGGTGCAGGGTTCAGAATGTGGATCCTTTTTCATGTGACATTCCTATCATTCTATCTTTTTTGCTTTCTTTGGCCCACAAGGGCCTGCAAGTGGGTACCATTAAAGGTTACCTGGCGGCGCGGTCTATATTAAAGCGCTCGTCTGAGGAGTGTTCTTATTTTAAGATTCCTACAATTTCTCAGTTTCTGAAAGGGCTCACTAATGTGTTCCCACGTCTCCTTTCCAGGTGCCCGGTTGGGATTTGAACATGGTTCTAAAATTCCTAATGAGTGCTCCATTTGAGCCTTTACATTCTTGTCCTTTGAGACTGTTGACCTTTAAAACTGTATTTTTAGTTGCGGTTCCTTCCGCTCGCAGAGTGAGTGAGTTGCAAGCACTATCTGCTAAGCCACCCTTCACAGTGTTTCATAAAGACAGGGTTGTCCTTAGGATTCGTCCGTCTTTTCTTCCAAAAGTCATGTCGGAATTTCATTTAAGCCAGAAGGTCATTCTTCCGGTGTTTTATCCTACTCTGCATCCTGGTAAGGAAGAGGAGAGGCTCCATAGGTTGGATCGTAGGAGAGCTTTAAGTTTCTACATCTCGCACATGTCCCTGGTCAGAGTGGGCTATCAGCTCTTTGTAGGATACGCTGGAAGGCGTTTGGGACAAGCTGTTACTAAGCAGACTTTCTCTAGATGGATTATTGCAACAATTTCTGAATGTTACTGCCTGGTGGGTAAGGACCCTTTGGTAGGCTTACGGGCCCATTCTACCAGGGGTGTGGCTGCCTCTACTGCTCTGCAGAGGGGTGTTCCCATTGGTAACATTTGTGAAGCAACCACATGGGCCTCTGTCCATACTTTCTTTAGGCACTACTCCCTGGATTCTATCCATGGGCAGGATTTGGCCTTTGGCAAGGCGGTCCTCTATTCTGCAATTTAATTGGGCATTCTAAAATTCTAAATTCTTTTCCCACCTCCATACGTTGGTACTGCTTTGGGAGTCTGTCATAGATGTGGAATACGTCGGAGGAACCTATCCTTTCGAAGAACAAGTTACTTTCTTACCTGGTAACGTTCTTTCGATGGGATGTTCCGACGAGGTATTCCACATTGTACCCTCCCAGCCTGCCCTGCGACAGAATTTCTTATGCAATTGCAGCTTCCATTTCCACAAGGCTTTCTGTGGTCACAATGGCAGAAGATTGGTGCCACACGTTCTGGGGAAAAAACTACAACTGAGGCTACGGGCGTCGTGCGTCCTACTCATAACATCCGGTGACGTCGGCTCGACGGAGTCCCTCATGGACAGCGTATCCTCCAAGCAGCAGACTACCCGTGTCTCAAGGGAATACTCCAGGCAGCAGCCTTGCTGTATATCAAGAGAGTGCTCCAGGCAGTAGCCTCCCTGTGTCTCAAGGGAATTTTCCAGGCACCTGCCTCCCTATGTCTCAAGGGAGTCCTCCAGGCAGCAGCCTCCCTGTGTCTCAAGGGAGTCCTCCAGGCAGCAGCCTCCCTGTGTCTCAAGGGAGTCCTCCAGGCAGCAGCCTCCCTGTGTCTCAAGGGAGTCCTCTAGGCAGCAGCCTCCCTGTGTCTCAAGGAAGGGAGTCCTCCAGGCAGCAGCGTCCCTGTGTCTCAAGAGAGTCCTCCAGGCAGCAGCAGCCTCCCCGTGTCTCAAGGGAGTCCTCCAAGCAGCAGCCTCCCTGTGTCTCAAGGAAGGGAGTCCTCCAGGCAGCAGCGTCCCTGTGTCTCAAGAGAATGCTCCAGGCTGCAGCAGCCTTCCCATGTCTCAAGGGAGTCCTCCAGGCAGCAGCCTCCCCGTGCCTCAAGAGAGTGCTCCAGGCAGCAGCAGCCTCCCTGTGTCTCAAGGAAGTCCTCCAGGTATCAGCATCCCTGTGTATCAAGGGAGTCCTCCAGGCAGCAGACTCCCTGTGTCTCAAGGGAGTCCTCCAGGTAGCAGCATCCCTGTGCATCAAGGGAGTCCTCCAGGCAGCAGCCTCCCGGTTTCTCAAGGAAATCCTCCAGGCAGCAGCCTCCCTGTGTCTCACGGGAGCCCTCCAGGCAGCAGCCTCCCTGTGTCTCAAGGGAGCCCTCCAGGCAGCAGCCTCCCCATGTCTCAAGGGAGTCCTCCAGGCAGAAGCATCCCGTGTCTCAAGGGAGTCCTGCAGGTAGCAGACTCCCCATGTCTCAAGGGAGTCCTCCAGGCAGCAGCCTCCCTGTGTATCAAGGGAATCCTCCAGGTAGCAGCTTCCCTGTGTTTCAAGGGAGTCTTCCAGGTAGCAGACTCCCTGTGTATCAAGGGAATCCTCCAGGTAGCAGTCTTGCTGTGTATTAAGGGATTGCTCCAGGCAGCAGCCGCCTCTTGTTTCAATGGAGCTGCAGCAGGTACATCTGCTTTATCTGGATGCAAGACAAGCACTGGACTCTTTTTGTGGGTGGGCTAAGGGTAGCTGTCAGTCATTGGTAGGAAGGGGAAGGGTCCAAATCTGTATTGGTAACAGACTGTGAGGGAGCAAAGGTTTCAAGAAATGGGTCAGCCAGCTTGATTTCCGGTTTAGTGTTCGATATGGTTGCTTTCCTATAGGTTGTCGATCTCCTCCCACTTCATAATTCTTGGCGCTTTTCTGGTAAATCCAGGGGTTGTCATTTTTATAGGGGTTTGTTGATATTTGTGGCCTGTATCCTAGGAGGCTTTATCTTTAGATCCACCAGTAGGCAGAAAATCACTCTGCATACTGAAAAGTTCACTTTTACTGCGTATTCTTTTCAAATATGTTCATGTAAAAGGATATGTATGGGTTTCATCTCAAGTTTGCCTTGGTGATGGACGGAGTCTGGAGGCTTCCTTGATGGGTTGTTGGTAAGCTGTATGGTTCGCTTGAAGAGATGCTGTGCATGGCCCCACACTAGCTACCTGCAGCTTTTCCTCTTCTATGCAGGTTTTCTTTGCGACAGTCCTTTTCAGTTCCTCGTGGTCCCTGACCATTTGATCTGTTCTGCTCCTTCACATGTCCAATACCCGTGCCGGAAATCCAGTGAAGGTTTTATTCTATGTACGTCATTGTAATTTGGGAGTGATAGCGACCCAAGGTTTGGTAGTGAGTGGGTGGTAGGATGTGCCTCTGTTTTTTTTGGTGAGTTTGGGGGTGGAGGGGCGCCTGCAACCTATTGATTTTCCGGTCCAGGTTTTTGGATTGTGAGGGTGTTAGATTTTGATAGTGGTAGTGCCCATTCATATCTGAGTAGTGAATGTGGCCAATTGTTTGACTTTTGCATAAAGGGGATGCTTCTGGCTTCTAGAGTTTCTGGCAATTTGTCCATGTATGAATCCAATTCAGATATTTTAGAATCCACTCTGGGTTTTGTCACCAAAAAAAAAAGATGATGAATTTAAAGTTTCCTAGATGTTGTCTTCAACTTGAAACAGGTTGGCACTTATGACCTAGGCCCTGCGGGGAATGGGAAAGGGATCTGGGAAGTCCCCCTTGTACCACGTCCAGAGTGCACAGAATGAGCAGACATCGCTGGTCCCCACATTTCCTCCAACTTCACTATCTAGGTTCATGTGATTTTCATCACACCTCCAACAGGGAGTATTATTGAGCATGGATTAGCTGTGAGGGTGTGCCACAGCGCTGACAGTTCTCATTTGTTGGCACTGTGGTGAGTTGTCTGAACCTCACTATGCTGACATCTTTGGGGAAGCGAGCCACCAGTGATTGGGCTGGTCTGGCTGATACCTGATGTGCCTTCACAAAGGGTTTATGATGAAGGATTCCACTGGCTCACTGTATCCCCCAGCGACGTGTTAATACACCATATTGACCAGCAGAATTACGCCTCCCAAAATGCCTTTAAATGTGCATCTGCAGCCCTGGCACCAGGTCCACCGTCTGGTTAATCCAGAAAGCCAGAATTCCCCATACCATAAAGAAAGAGGTTTCAAGATGTTGCAGCACGCAATAACCACCTTTGAAACCTTGCTGTCCCTCCGAAACCCTCCTCCATCTCCTCTACTCTTTTTGCTAAGGACCTAGCTTTACTTTGCTTTTCCCCCCACCTGCTCACTTTTCTCCACCACCTCCACCCTCCTCTCCTGCAACAATGTCTTCCTTTGCCTCCACTAACCCCGAACAGATTCTTGACCACCTCCTCAGTGCTATCCCTTTATGTGCCCCCATGGACCCTCTATGCCCGCTAATAGTGAAACTCATAGCTCCCAGTGTTGCTCCGTATCTTACTTCCCTCTTCAACTCCTCTTTCCCACTTTTCCATCACCCTACAAGTCTGCTACCGCCATGCCTATCCATAAGAAACCTGGCATAGTTCCTAACTGTTATCCTGTCTTTTGTCTACCTCCCTCTTCCAAAATCCTAGACTGTGTCACTTTCAACGGACTCGCTGAGTTCCTTGTCACACAAAACCTTTGTGATCCTCGTCAATCTGGATTCCGACCGTTGCAGTCAACGGAGCCAATGCCAGCAACTCATTCTCTTCCACTTATCATGCAAATTGTTCATCTATTTGTCTTCTCTGCATCTGTTGCCTTGTATACTGTCAACCATTCTGACCTTCTCTTAACACTATCTCTCCTAGGCATCAGGGACAAGGCCCTCACTTGGTTAGCTTCATAGCTCACCCCCAGCCACTCCCAGGTGTCCTGGAACAGCCTTACATCCCCACTCATTTACTGTTGGTGTTCCCCAAGGGTCAGTCCTGGGTCCACTTCTCCCTCTCTATGCCTCTGTTCTGGCACCTTAATCTCTTCCTATGACTTCTATCAACTCTTTGCCAATGACACTCAGATCTTCTTCTCCTTTCCTTCCTTATCTGACGAGTTATGGTCAAACATTTCTAACTGTCTCTCCGCCATCAAATACTGGATGGCATTTCACTCACACATGCTCAACTACACTAAGACTGACGTTCTCTACTTCCCATCCAAACAGGCTATTTCTTCCATCTTCTATTCTTGTCTCCTGGCCACCTTCCCTACTCTGCTTCTGCAACCTTGTTTTCACCTTTGACCCATCTCAAAACCTTGTGCTCTTCATCTGCATATCTGCCTTACGGCCAGACTTAATCTCCTCAACATTAGAAAAATAAGGCATCTTCTGTTCAATACGGCTAAGCACCTAATCTCCTTTTATAAGGCATCTTCTGTTCAATACTGCGAAGCACCTAATCTCCTTTTAGAAGGCATTTTTGTTCAACACTGCTAAGCACCTAATCTCCTCTTATAAGGCATCTTCTGTTCAACACGGCTAAGCACCTAATCTCCTATTAGTACTTTCTCGGTCTGACTACTGTGCAAGTCTATTCTCTGGCCTTCCCAACTATGCTTTTTCACCCACCTCTGGACAAAGTCCTTAACTTTGTTGTTTGCCTACTCGTCAACTTTCCCAGCTTCACCTCCATCTCTCTAGCCCTTCGTCAGTTAGGTTGGTTATCTAAAAGACAGAGTGTAAAAGTATAAACTCATTCTCATCTTCAAACCTTTAGACGGGCATGCCCCACTCTACCTATCAGTCCATCTCACTCCCTACTCTCCCCCTTGCTCCGTACGAACATCCTTGGCTCACCTCCTTGCCACCTCGCATGCCCCTTGTTCTCCCTCTCATTTCTGCTCCCTCGTCACTCCCTTACTCTGGAATGCTCTTCCTCTCGCTATCCACACTACTCCCACTCTCTCTATTGAAATCCACCCTCCTTGCTCTCCTCCTTTCTGAAGAAGCACTTGCAAAGCATTCTACGCTACAACATCTCCCTGTTCTCCTTTCCCCCTACTTCTCTACGACAGCCCCACAGCACTCATCCCTCACCCCGTCACCCTTAAACTTAGCACTTCCTACACTATCCAGTTCCTATATTATGCTCTACTGTACTTGTCCGAGCCGCCTATTTCTACCTGCCCTGCACATCCTCTCGCCCATTGTTAAGGACATTGGCCCTAGCCTTTGTAAATGAACATTAAATAGTTTTGTAAGCACTTCTGTGCCAGAAATGCTTTGTTTTCTTGGTAGTTTCCATGAAATAAATACTTTTTTATTTTTAAACTTCTGCGGCCACCTGTTGGACTTTGAAGTCTTGGTTTGTGTGCTTGCTTTGACCAAACCTTTGGAACATTTAGTGTTATTCTTTTAGTTCCTTAAGATTAGTTTTTGGATATTTTTGTTGGCCACCCATTTTGAGACTTCATTTTGTAGGATCGAGCGTCTCAAGGAGAGGCTAGAACTTTTAAGAATAGGGTGAGAACCATACAAGGTGTTACACATGTAAGCAAACCCCACTTTGTGTTGACACCCCTCTGCTCACCGTTTACTTTAGGGCAACTCCTATTGCTTGCAGTTCTTCCCAATGACATTAAAACCTACTGACCGTCATGCTGTTAACCACCTGCAGTCAGTTCACGTGCATCAGTGCATGGCCTTACCACAGTGCACGATACTCCTCCTTTGTTGGCGCATGGTCCTCCTTTGGCACAGTCCCCATGTTCTTTCGTTCATCGCAATCCTTCTCCTTTGGGACAGCCATTCTTTTGTCACAATTCTTCAGCACAGTCCTCCTTCCACACATAGGCCTTCATCACTGTCCTTCCCTTTCGTCATAGTCCTTTGCCCTAATCACACTGTTTCAGTTGCTCAGTCGGCATATTCTCCTCTCTGCCACCTCTATATTACTTAATTGATCTTTTCTTCTTTCACCCCTCCGTATGTATTTGTCGCTCCTTAGTTCTCGCTTCCCCATATGCTTGCTATCCCTCGTTTTCCCTTTCTTGGATAGGTTAGTGTGGCGTCTGTCTGGGTGGTAATGACACAAACGAAGGCTGCATGAAAGTCTGCATGGAGTGTTTGTAAGTGGCTGGACACTGAAAGCATAACATGTGATGTGTGATGTGTAATTTATGAGAATTTTGCTTTCCTGCAAGTTTCACACTTAATAGCAAATGCTTATGTTCCATTTATGCCTCAAACCCGGCAACCAACTGAGGGACCCAGTTGCAACCTGTGTAGAGCAGCTGCTTCAGTCCTGTGTAGAGCGGCTGCTTTAGGCTTGTGTAGAGCGGCTGCTTCAGGCGTTCTGGAGGGGAATATTAAGGCATGAATGCTGCCCAATGGTTTAGAACTTGGAAAGGGGCATATGGCTTTCCCTCTACTAGAATGTCCTTGCATTAATTATAACTAGCATGTTTACATGAATGTCCACACCCTATTTTCATGGGCATGCCTGGCAAACAGGCCATGAGTCTTGGTACAGCACCATATTCTCATCTTGCATCAGGCTGTTCACTTTCTCAAGCACAAGGTCTCATTTCACATGTATGATTGTATTCTATTCTGGAGTGGTACACTCCTACATTTGGGCTCTGTAGTGAACTGGTTGTGCGGGTTTACATTGTTCTGTTGGACATCATTTATGGCTTTGGGATTTGGTCATGTTTTACCCTTTTTGATGATGCCATGCTCGGTGGCATAGAGATCAAAAGCATTTAATGCTTTTTCATAGCAGTCTGTGTAAGCTACAGAGTTTGCATCTCAGCTGTCGATTTGCAACGTTACAAGTATTAAAACAGCCAACAAAGGCTAAAAGGCCATATAATATGTCAGGTTAAATGTTAAAGGTATTTGTATCGCGCACCGTCACCAACGGAATTGGTCCCCAGGCGCTCTGGCGGATCTGAAAACGATAAGGTGGGATGGGTTAGTAAGGTGAAGAGGGAGTAGGCTAGTGAGAGGAGTGGTGTTCTGTTGGCAGCTTCAACTCGGTATACGCCGGGTGCTGAGCTTTGGTGCAGGTATTGGATCGGTGTCAGTCTGCGTGTGCTGTTGCTCCGGCTTATGTGTTGTTGCGGTGTTGTGAAGTGCTTGCGGCTTGTTGTGCGAGAGATGGTTGTGTGAGTTTTTGAGTGAGATAAGTATGCAGAGTTTGAGGTTAAATTGGTTAGTGGGTTACTTGACCTATAGCATGCTAACATTCACAGTTTTGTCTAAGTGTGGCACTTGCTGGCCCTCACAATCCCATCCCGAAGCCGCGCAGGCCAATGTTCAGAATTATATCCCGGTGTGGGCATGCTAACATTCACAATCTTATCTAGATGCGGCGCAGGCTGGTGTTCACAGTTCTAAGTGTGGCACATGCTAACATTCAAGTTTATCTAGGCGCGGGCATGCAATCCTTCAATCAAAGACCTATCTAGATGCGACGCAGGCCAACGTTCACAATTCTATCCAAGTGTGGACATGCCAATATTCACAATTCCATCTAGATGTGACGCAGGCTAATGTTCACAATTCTATCTATCATAATATGTCAGGTGACAACCATTCCTTGAGGGTTCATGTTTCTTTTAGTGCTGTCTATTCTTAATGCATACAACACAAATTCCTACCTGTAAATGTACAATTCAATGAACTGCAACAGCATATCTATTGGCTTTGCCAATGTTTGTTTTAGCAAAATGCCTGTCTAAGTCCGCTCCCTCAGTTAGCTGTAGATTGCAGTTTCTGCGTTTCCAGCACAGCATGCAGGGTTTATTAGCTAAGGATGTGTTGATCATTAATGTTACATATGTGTTAATTGCCTCGTCATCAAGTTCTCATGATAAACACAGCAAGGGCGAGATTATAAACCACACTATCACATAAACACACGTGTGATTGGAACTCATTCCAGAACTCCTGTGGCTGCCCTTGTCTAGACACTGAGGATGAATGTCCTCTGCCCATCTATACTTGCTACCAATAGGGCTCTGCAGCTGTCCCCTGTGTAACCTGCCTGTTATTTCACGATTGGTGAAAGATGGTAAAACGGATTGATTTTACTCAGTAATCCACTTTCCAAATTGCGTGCACATTTATTCTCAATGAGAAACCAGTCTCTCCATACTCATTTTAACACCTGAAGAGTCACAAATGGTGCCACTTATTGTGGTATGTTTTTTGGTTTTGCCTCCTGACCCTTCTTCATCAGAAGCTCTCCATTGTGTTGTAGAGGTTTGTGAAGACTACATGTGTTTGTAAATAATGTAATACAATGCAGTTGTAATCAGAATGTCAATCTAAACGTCTCCACGAGGTGAAGCGCGTTTAGCCTTTACGTTCTCAATGGGTTCACCTGCTCTTCTAGACAGATCCTAACATGTTCATGCTTTATCTTCTGCCATTGTTCACATTCTTTAAATTGCTTTAACCTTTCATCAGTAAGTTTAATTTGCATACTTTTCATTTACTACAATACAAACTATTTTAAGCATCAGTCATAAATACGTGCAAAATTCAATGAAATGTGGAAAGGCGATTAAAAAAGGAAACTTTTAAAAGACAAGTGATTAGTGCTTAAACATGCTGTTCTAGGCAAATTTTAAGGTTACTCTACACATCATCTGGGGATTGAGCAACTCTTTTGAATCCCAGAATAATGTATTTCCTTTCGTCTCAGTGCATGACTCAAATAAGAAATTACTGTCACCAGTGGCAACATCAAGATACACCAATATGCTTCACCAAAAGATCAGCTGCATGCGTGACATCCATCCCCTCCAGCACGTTCTGTGCCTCATCCAAGCGTCAATGTCAAGTTTGTTCCTGAAGATCAACCTGACGGAGACTGAATTCATTCTTCTAGGTAACGCGTCCAAGCATGGCCAAGTCTAGAATGGGCACACTGACATGAAGCTCGACAGTTTCATGCCTCAACTCCCAGAAAGACCCAAGCAACATGGTACCTCCAAGCATGGCCACGTATAGAATGGGCACACTGACATGAAGCTCGACGGTTTCATGCCTCAACCCCCAGAAAGACCCAAGCAATGTGGTACCTCCAAGCATGGCCAAGTCTAGAATGGGCACACTGACATGAAGCTCGACGGTTTCATGCCTCAACTCCCAGAAAGACTCATGCAACGTGGTACCTCCAAGCATGGCCAAGTCTAGAATGACTGACCTGAAGCTCGACACTTTCATGCCTCAACTCCCAGAAAGACCCAAGCAACATGGTACCAGCCATCACCCCTCCAAAAGGCAAGCCTTGCCTTCCTGCCTTAAGTTTAAGAATAGTTCCCCAAGCCATGCCATCTCTCACCTGGACTTGGGCAAGAACCTACCTGCAGGAGTCTCAGATGCCACCTTGGGCAGTGTAAAAGCAGGCCAACACTCCACAGCACCACTCGGCACACGACTAAGCATGCATCATGGTCAAGGCAGCCTGGAGTACCTTCAAAGCAGTTCCAACCAAAAAGCTGCTCTGCCTGGCCAAACAACTCACCATTTCCCTAGGCCAGCAGACCACCAGTTGTCACAACATCAACTGATTGTACACAAAGCACTGCAAGAGGGAAGCAGGAAACATGCTTGTTACGGCTGTGAACCATGTCTCTGGAGCACGTTAACACCTTACGTAAGACTGTCTGTCTGTATCCCACACTTCAGGAAGGACCTAAAGTACCTTCTCTTGAAAGACCATCTCACCAATCGGTGATAGCTCCACTCAACCTTTTCCGTCTCTGGAGCCAACACCAGTTTTCCCTTCTATCCTTCTAGCCATCTCAGCTCCTCTGCACACTATTTGTAGCACCCTCTGCATCACCTGTGTATACTGCTCCATTGATTCCCAGCTTGCCCATCTAGGTTCTGTGACAAAGACCCCTTCCTGGACTTCCATCTAGTAGCCATGAGCCAAGAAACCCGGGGAGCTGGCTTCTCAGATAAACGAATTATGGGAAAATACGTTTCCCATAATGCCACAGAGAAACAAAACCAAAACCCAGACTGGATCCGGGAAGCAGTATTAGGGGCTAGGAAAACGGTAAACATGGAAAACCATCCAAGCACTTCCTTTAAGACAGAGAAGTCCCCAGAAAACAAGTCACTGAACCCAAATATCAATATCACACAATCAAACCACCCTTAGAGGGACTACATCTCCTGCAATACCCTTCTCTCCCAATCAGAATACCAGAACAGATCAGGGAGGTTGTTCTCCCTTCAAAGCACAGGTATCCCTAACAAAACCTTTAACAGACAGGTAGACCCTAGGAGAAACCCAAACAACCCTAGAGAATACTTAACCCCCTTACCTGTCAAGCCGCGGTACAGCATGCAGTCTGTCACACAGGCTGCCTCCTCAGCTGCTGCCTGCATACAGAATTTCAAAATGGCCACCACGGTTTTTATAAAGTCTGCCCAACCCTCCAAGCTTGAATCTGAATACCAAGAAAAGAGAGACCAGCCAATCCCAACACTCACACCCTTTAGACTCACAGCTGCAGACTATCAGGCCTAATTTGTTATATAAGCCCAGCAGTCCCGTGGGGAATTTGACAGGAGCAGGCAGCTCCTGTTTAAAGAAGGTTGGAAAAGAGAGACTGCTGCAGGGGAGCGGTGCTAGAGAGATTTGGAAGACTGGAGACAGGAGTCTTCCAGATAGAGGAGCTGCAGAATGGGAAGCAGGCGATCTTTATAGAAGAGAAGAAAGTGGTGAGATTTAAAGGTGAGGCAAACCCAGGAGATTGTGAGCTAATGTTTGAAGTAGAGGAAAAAAGGGCTGAGGACAACCCAGGAGGGGATTATGAGCTAATATTTGAAGTAGAGGACTAGAGGGCTGAGGCAAACCCAGGAGGGGTGTGTGGGCCAATACACAAAGCAGAGGAAAGAAGGGGTGAACAAACCCAGGTGGGGCTTGTAACGCAGTACTCAAATTAGAGGTCAGAAAGAAATCCCTGAGTGGATTCTAAGTCCATATTGGTAACGGAGGAAAACAGGGAAGAAGTAAACTCAGGACAGGGTTGGACATCTGTAGTAGGATTAGAGGACAAAAAGGGGGAGGAAAACACAGGAGTGGAGTTAAAGAGGGAAGTAGAAACTGTACACAAGGAGGAAATAAAACTTGAAGTGGAGTTGAAGGATTGAATAATATTAGAAGGTTGGCGGGAGAAAGTAATACCTGAAGTGGGGTGGGAGACGCTGAAAAAAGCCTAACATAGTAGTAGGAAGACATTGAGAAATCAGCAGAAGGAGGGTGTAGGTGAAAGTGAGAAAACTGAGTGTGATGGAACTTCCAGAGACCAGAGTGAAGGTGATTTAAGGGTTAATGAGCTTTGGAAGAGAGAGTTTAGCAAAATACGGAAAGGGGTGGGAAGGAGCCAGAGACAGACTAGTAATTTAGAAGTAGGAGGTTCGAGAGGGCCAGGTTAGGCCGTATGTAGGTTTACAAAGGAGGAGGAGGGTCCAGCGGGGGTCAGGGAGCATAGTTACAGCTCAGAGATGTGATGGAAAGAACCATGTCAAGAGCGAATGCTATTGCAGAGTAGCTCTTTTGCCTCTCTCCTTGCTGACCCCAACAAGATCCCAAAACCACCCTCGAAGATCTGACAGAACATTAGGCAATGATTTATTCATGGGGTACGGGACCCGGGAAAGCCTGCAACTAGATCAGAGGAGCAGAAGAAAAGTTTGCAACATATTGGACTGGGGAGTGAGGTAACTTCCCTGAGACATTTGGAAACAGTAGCTGAGATCTGACAGTTTGCACTTGCATCCTGACATTGAGAAAAACATTGCAAGAGATACTGAAGGAAGAAGACACTGTTATTTAGTTATTTTCACTGGGAAAGATCCTGTTTACATTTCACTTGGCCCTCCCGTTTACAAAGTCCATAATACAATTGGTGAACTTTGAGTACATGGTCTTGGCATACTTCTTGCTCCCAAATGTCCAGTTTGAGGCAGACTTCCTAAATCCCATGCATGCATTGATATACGTACATACTAGGCTGAATAACGAAATCTATGGTAAAGGTTTATGAAAAAGTGCCGTACTCTGTTGATAAAACATCTCTTCATAATGCTAGTAACGTTATCTTTCTTATATTCTTTTATGGTTTACCAAAAAAACAAGAACAAAGTGCAATACATTTTCAAGTTCTTCCAGAAAGAATGGGCAATAACCCCCTTTGCTTCGAACCATTATTGTTTCTAAAGGAAATGTGTTAAAGCGTAAGGACTCTGCAGCATTATTTGAGCTTGGAGAACTCTGTTCTCTCTGTGTCCCTTGGACCAATAACAGGAGACTTCTCTTGAGGGATTTGTAGACTTTAAAATAGAGCCTTAATTAAAATATCGATGAGACAAATCAAGCCAACAAAGATCTTGATCTAGATGCCCATCCTTGATTTGACTATTTATCATTCATCATTGGAGTTAATTAGCGTTCTCAGTCTTCCCAACGTCCATCTCCTAGAGGCCGCACGATTACTAGTACGGCAGCGAAGGGCATGACTTTCAGTGGCGAAGAGTATAGCCCATGTTCTTTCAAGGGGAAACTATGCTTCCCAGGAGCTTCAGGGGCAAAATGAGCAAAAGCGAGCTTTCAATTAATGGCTGCAGGTACTATTGTTTTTTAGCAATTTTTAAGTCGTTATTTTATGTAATGTTTTTCAAATTCTGTTGAGTACCTGGGGATGTCCCATTTGAGGCAGAGGATTCCGTCTGGAGTCTAGTCAGTGGTACAGTGTTGGGTTTTCATGGCTGACTCGTGAACCGAGGATCAAGTTATCATTTGGGTCTCTTCATCTCAACCTCCTGCTCCATTCTCAGCCATCGGTGCGTCTGATGTGATTGCAGCTGCTATTGAATTGGGAAGGGGGTGATCCCTATATTTGCCTTCGATTGGTTTTTCAGAAGAGACCTGGGATCAAGGCTTTCTGTTCCCAGGTCCCCCCATCTGATAGGAAGGAGGGCAATGCTTGCGTTCCGAAGATCATTCCTCGAGGTGGGCACTTCATTGCTGCTTTACCTTTTCAAATATCCTGTTTTTTTTATTTCTTTCGTATTTAGGGACGGCCAGGGATCTTGGTGCAGACCATAACTAGGTCTGTCTTGCTGAACCAGCTGGGGCCTCGTCTGACATCCCATAAACACCATCAGACCTCTGCCAGATCCCTCCATTCTGAGGTCAAGATTTGCACCTGTAAGGGTCCCAGTACCAAACAGCCCCTACTTTTTATTTTATTTGGGGTTCTTATTGAATGGAAAGTTACCCTCCGGAAAGAACAGAGTGTTTTACATATATTGGGGCTGCCAGCATACGATATATGATAGTAGACCAGGGCCTTTTATAACTTCGGCACAAGTCTCCAGCAAGGGTTATTTCCACACCTAGGGCTATGTTTAATCAGGTCTTGAAATGTGCACTCTCCACGAGCCATTGGCACTTGGCGAGTAAGAAATAGTGTGCCATCGGCATGCAGAGTGTTCAGCGGGGAGAGTAATGTTTTAAGCCTGGCTACTAGCTTGCCAGACAAGGCAAGCCAGGCTTGGAGACATCTGAGGATTTCGCATCTGTCCCTTGGGTGATTAGAAACACTGGGTTTAGGGGTGCTTTCCATCTCTATGCAACAGGTGCCACATCCGCGTCAACCTATTGTTGTTCCTACATGTTTTTGGTCCCTTTTCCCAAGTGTAACTGTGAATGAAATGGCTTCAGGGACCTTACCAGGTGCCTTGAGATTGATCAGGATTGGCCAGATCCCACCAGTGCTTGCTGCCTATCCTGGTCATTCAGACCTAAACCACCCAAGAGGGATAAGGGAAACTGTTCTCAAACCCCCAGTACCAAGGCCTTTGTAAAGACTGGAGGGGGTATCTTTACTCCTGCTCTCTTCTCTCTATATGGCAGAGGAGAGGCACAGAGGTCCCCAGCCAAGGTTCTCTATTTGGCAAAACGTGGGCGAGCAATCAAGACCTAGCTAGTTCTTAAGTACAGTGCAGTCCCCAAGCACCCACAAAGGAATATCCACACACTGTATTAGTGAAAACACAGTCTTTATATAAATAAGGTTCAAGGTTATATACACAATCACAATAACTCACTTTGTGCTCTGTTAATCTACAATGGCAAATATATACACAGTCCTACGTGGTACCACAATTACTATTGGATTGCATTAAAGTGCATCAACTATACTTAGGTTAAATGTCACACAAATCCAGTAATAAAGTGAACCAACAATAGACATAGGAGGAAAAGCAGTTGGTTAGAACAATAGGCAGAATACTGGCCCCGTTTACCTAGACACAGTTCTTTGTGGAAATCCCCCCCACCTGGGCGACCTGTAAATAAAGATATCATACAAGTCCAGTCCATATATTGTTCACAAGAGTCTTATTTCTTTCTAAATAGTTCTACCTCCCCAATGTACCTGGAATAGCAGAGTTTGACGTCGGGTCGTCTACGGAATCCTTCTTGAGGTGGCTCCCTTTATGGCAGGAGCCATGGATCGTCGAGATCCCATGAGGAAAAAGGGTGAACACTGTCCTTGTGGCAGCAGCTTCGGTTCTTGTGGTGCTCGTTGACGATCGGGCCAAAATGTCCTGCAAGCTGAGGTGTGCAGTGCACCTCGGCGACGAGTGTTCATTGCCGCAAGGAGTTAATGAAGAACTTTGGCCCAGTAAGGGCGTTGAGTCATCAGCGTCAGCGGCCTTGACCGAGATGAAAGCGGTCGACGAAGATGAGCAAGGGAGTCCTTGTTTCAATGTTCGTAGGCAAAGGAGCACTGCATCTCCGGTCGTCGACGGCGGTCGTCGACGGTGATGGACTTCAATGTCTGGGTGCTTCTCTTCGTGATTCCACGGCGGTCCCTGTCTCCGGTCGGCAGCCTTTCGAAGGTCTGACATCCAGGGAGCTTTGGCAAAGATGAGCTGGTGAACGATGGTCCCTCCTAACTCGGGAAGAGGTCTCCTAGCCAGGTCCTCTCTTGGACCAGTTCCTTGAGGGCACAGCAGCTTTCAGATTAGCGAAGGACAGCAGCAGCGGTACTTCTTCTTCCAGTGGGCTTCAAAGTTAAGCATCAGTTTCAACTTCAGCTTCTGAACGATTTCTAGCAGTGAGAGCCCCCCAGATATACTGTTGTTCTCCCATTCACTCTGCTCGGTCACACTCGGGCAACCAATCATTCAGAAGGGCATTCAGGCAGTCAGGCAGCCAATCAGACTCACAGTGCATTCAGGCCATTCTTTTCCATCCAGACACTCGCAACACAGGATGTGGATTCGGACAAGTACCAGCACTACATACTGCATTCATACCAGTTTTGGGCAGGGCTGTCTCAGTCATTGTGTCAACCACCAGATACTAGACACCCACAACACGGAATGCGTATTCGTCACACACTCCATTCACCCACTTCCCACCCCACGGGCATACCCACAACATACATTCACTGGGAAGGATCCAGCCAATCTGGCCTGGACTTCCCCACACTACCATATATGCAACTCCCACCCAACAGCCAGTCAGGGGAAAGGGACAGAGTCAGGGCTTCCCGGAACTTTGAGAAAAGTAAGGTAACAGGCGATAGAAAGCAAGAGGCCACAGGGACCATCTTGTTTGCTATCAGGAATCAACCGGTTCCAATGGCAGGGACCGGGTATCCCAAAATGAAGGATACTCGGAGCACCTGCCAAATTCAGCATGGAGCTGTCACCAGCCCATACCCTGCTCTGTGGGCCACACACGGGTGCCCAAAAACATACACTAGGAGTACAGGGTCGTACTCCACCCATGGGTGCCATAAGGTTATCCAAAGGGTCTGTTCACCGAACCAAAAAGAGGAAGAGCAACACCGCCAGGAGTCCCACATGAACTCCTGCGCGGAAAACAAGTCAGAACATACTTGATAAAGCAATAAAGGACAAGGATACGGAGGCCCTGTCCCTTCAATGCATTTCCACCATCAGACGCCCCCCACAATACTGAGGTTATGGTGTCTAATCGCCCACAAGATTGACTCTCTCATCCAGGCGGTCAACATACCTTCTGGAAAGGCCATCTGCATTATCGTGATTCTTCCCTGGTCTATGCTCTATGGTGAAGTCTATCCCTTGCAGGCTAATGGACCACCTGAGCAGTTTTGGGTTTTCACCCTTCATCTGCATAAGTCACTTCAGGGGCTTATGGTCTGTTAGGGCCTAAAACGCCTAAGGCTCCAAACTATACTTTAACATTACTTTTCAACAGTAGCCCACCAAAGTTCTCTACCCTGGAGTTGTCTACTGATGAATATGATCGGATGTTCCCTCCCTTTGTCATCTAACTGGGACAAGACAGCTCCAATTCCAGTGTCACAGGCATGCGTCTGGACGATAAAGGGCTTGCTATAATCGGGCGGAGACAACAGTTACCCTACACAGACTTTCTTTCAAGCCAACAAAGGCCCTCTGACAGTCTTCTGTCCAATTAACCTTCCTTGGTTGTTTGGGCGAAGTCAGAGCTGTCGGAGGTGCAGCTATGGTTCCATAGTCCGCCATGAAGTTGTGATAATACTCAGTGAGGCCCAAAAAACGCTCTCACCTGGGTTCGAGTAGTGGGAGTTTCCCAGTCATGTACATCCTGTACTTTACTGGGGAGAGGTTGGATTTGACCCCCTCCTACCTCATGACCAAGATCCATGACTTTCCCCTGAGCGATCTGGCACTTGGTGTCCTTGATAGTGAGGTTAGCCCTTTTCAAGGCCTACAACACTTTATCCAGGTGAGTCAAATGCTCCTCCCAAGTGGAACTGTAGACGGCGATGTCGTCTAAGTAGGCCACACAAACCCCCTCCAGCCCACTGAGTGCATGATTGACTAAACGTTGGAAAGTGGCAGGGGCATTCTTCAACCCAAAAGGCATGACCCTAAAGTGGTAGAGCCCCTCAGGTGTTGAGAATGCAGTCCTTTCCTTGGCATGGTCTGTCAGAGCTATTTGCCAATAGCCTGAGGTAAGGTCAAAGATGCTCACAAATTTGGCAGCACCTATTGTGTCCACAAACTCATCAGCCCTGGGCAATAAGTGTGTGTTGGTCAGAATCACATGCAGTACCCTTTGGGAACACTACATGCAATTAAGACTACAAGTGTAAGCACAATTTCACCTTTGGTACAAGCCTGTACCACACAGTAAAGTGGTAGCGATGGCTGAGCAGCCAGACTTATCTCAAGAGTTTAAGTGAGCAGTAGAACAAGTTACACAAACGACCAACTAATACAGTGATTCAAACAAACACTTACCCAAGGTTTCTTGGTAAAGAATATACATTTCTTTACAGTCCGTTTGAAAACATTACACTAGCAAGAGCAGCTCAATATCACACACTATTAAACCACAAATACACAACCGATAAGTAAATGAACAAGTTTAGCTCTCCTGAAGTGGGAGCAAAATGGCACTTCATATACTTTAAAAAGGGGTAAAAAGACAAGGTTATAAGAATCAACCGCACACATGCTTTCATAGGCAGGGCAAAGGGTTTCAGTAAACTACAACCAGCAATTCATCTCATAGGCCTGGGACAAAGTCAATGGTTCAGAGTCTTTGTAATGGATATCACAGTTTTGGTAGTAACGGTAAATGTTTGCCACAGAGTTTAGAAGAATTTGGCTAGGCGAAAAGTTTGACAAATGTTTAGGGAAGGACAAGCCTTCGAAGTTGAGGAAAGTTCCACAAACTTTCACGATGGCCAAAAAGATTTCCAGGCCGCGTTTGCACAGTACCTTGTTAGTGAAGAAGAGATGTACCTGAGTGTCCTGACTTGATGGTCGTGTAGATAAATAATACCTCCGTCCCCAAGTACCACACGAGTAAGAGCAAAAACACTACTCGAGCAATCTTTGAGGCCACAGGTGTAGAGTGTTGTTATCCTGGAACCGGGAACGCCGGAAGAACCCCCTGACCACTGTAAGGCAATGAAGGGTTATGTTAGTTAAGCAGTGATAACTGGCAACAATAATAGGGACAGTAGAGACAATGCAGCAGCAGCTTACCTATTGGGCAGATGGGAAGTTGTAGGCGTAGGCAGGTAGTAACGCTGACAGCAGCAGCAGGCACTCCGGGAGACACCTGAGTTCGGTAGGGAACAAGACCGTAATCCGTGATCAATCCAAAACACAATCCGAGGTTAGGAGCCAAAAGTCAGAACTGGAGACAGGGAAATCCAAGTACCAAGTCCAGTATCCAAGCCAGTGGTCAATAATCCAGGTAGTCAGAGAACGTGCCAAAATCCAGGTAGGGAAAATCCAAAAGACTGTCCAAGCAAACGTACCGTGATCGAAGTAGTACGAAAATAACAAGAGTAACCAAAACGCCAAGCAGTTCTCCGTGAAGAAACTGTGAAGCAATGTTTCCGCGTTTGCTCGCCCTTTTTGAAATACAAACTGCAGCTGTGTGTCACGTGGAACGCAATGCAGACAGGGATTGATGTTGCAGGCGTCTTCCGGGCATGTGACGTGTGGGTTTCCATACGCCCTTGTTTCGCCGCAGAGCGTGAAGGAGTCACCATGGCAACCACCACTGTGGAAAGGGGCGCAAAGACACTGGTCCACCAGCCGGGAAACCGCTCCGACTGTGCTGCTGCCGCTGTCGCTGCCGTTGGGATTGCATGTGGGAACGGGGGACAGTAGCAGGTGAATGTGTGGGAGAACAAGGAACAGTAGTAGGTGAGTGATTGGACATGACACTGAGGCAGTTGTTCCTGGCAGTTCGAGCAGATCTCGCTGTTCCTGAGCTTCAGTCGTGGGGACAAGGAGGATGTCGGGAGGTTCCTGCACTGCCCGGGATGAGACCAAAAGCTTAGCAAGACGTTGGTTTAAGGTGCGAGTGCCTTAAAGTCCACAAGCTGGTTTCCTTCCCTCAGGCTATCCGGTTTTCAACAGCACTCTGATGAAAATTCGACCAGATGGGGACAGTGTCCAGGTGGCTTGCAAGTTGGTTGTTCTCACCAAACTTAAGGGAAGAAGTTACCCTTGAAGGGCTTCTCTGTAAATAGGAGTTTCAGGCAATTCGGACCTGCAGCAGGGCTTCACCGGTCATCCAGGAGTTGCAGCAGTCCTCTTCCTTCAGCTCGTCTTGGGTTCTTTCGTTCCAGTGGTCAACTCTGCTTTCCAAGTCCCAGAGACCTGCTTTTAAACAGTTTTCCCCCATTCATTCCAGCCTTGCTGTCACTCAAACAGCAGGGTGGCTGTCCTTGCCGGACAGCCATCCGGCCAATCACGCCAGAGTGCATTCAGGTCTCCTAGGAGACTAGGCACAGGGAGTTTCGGGCACCTATCTCAGATCCTGTCCACCCTAGACACCCAGCGCCAGAGGATGGCTTTAGCACTGAAGCCCGCCAAAGGCCAACGAACAAAGGGACCAAACCTGGTTTGGTGCGCAGAGATGAACACAAGAAGGACCTTTCCTAAAAGAAATGGTGAAAAAAGATGACCGGAGTCTGTTTTTACAGATGGGTCTGGGGCGCCATATTGAAAAACATGGCTGATCAGATTTTTAGCTACCATTGTTAGCCGTCAGGAAAAATCACAGTAGTTGATCTAAAACACTGCCACCAGCAATTTAAAGTAGGAAAGGGTAACATATGACTGTTACATGAGTGTTTTGACTCGGGGGAAGCTCGTCAACCCCTCCAGCACTCTATAGGAAGATAGTGTGTGCTGGGTCAGTAAATTTAAGAAGACTAGTAAAGCCTATTTAACTTTACATGTTCTGGGAGACGGTAGTCAACAAAAACAAAAACAAAAGGTGGGACAATTCAAGAAACGTTTTCACTTTGTAACCATCAATCCACCCCATCATGTTCATATGTGCACCACTCATCCAGTCAATCTAAGACACATCCTCTCTTTTCTTAAAATCCCTGAAACTTTAAAGGTATTGTGTAGGTGTCTTGCCAAACCTGGCACTTCATGCACTCATAATGGCCCCTTTCTTCCACACTCGGTTTCAGAATATAGTCATACCCAGTCTGAGGCACTCTGCTTAACAAACACTTAGCCCAATCTCTTTTATCAACATCATGAATTGCACAAGCCATTTCAAACGCTTCAATCCATTGGAGGAAATCCGAACCCTCCACATACACACCAACCAAATCTTTCCTAAACTTGGTGGCTGGGGACCTGACACTCTCAACTGGTTTCGCTGACATTCAGTGTCCTTGTTCTTAAGTTCAAGATCCCTATCCTTTAGTTCCAGATCCTTGGCTTTTAGGATCACTTGCTGTGCCAACTCCTCTTTCTTAAGTTCAGCTTTTCTTTTCTTTTTTTTTTGAACTTTTCTTTATTGGCAAGAAGTAGTAGCTGGCTCATTACAAGTAACGACAAAAACACACATTTCATATTGGAAGCATGAATGATAAAGCACAGATTCTACAGAAGGTCACATATGATCCTAACAGAGGTTGATTACAATAGAGGCATTTATCATGTAGTATGATCCGTCCCCTGATCAGGAGATGGGGGAGATGACGGGAGCTCCAGGTCCACCTTGCGGTTCAAGTAGCTACAAAACTCTGTCCATATGTTTTTAGGACGAGCATTACTAGGCAGCATGTTAATGTAGTCTTCTTCACAAGATTGTGTCCAGGTGAGGGCTTTCAGGCACATTTCTAGGGAAGGGGGGGATCTGCGCTTCCAGCATTGCAGGATGCACTTCTTGGCCACAATCGCCGCCACATTCAGAAACTTAGCCTCCCGTTTCGCCTCAGTCCCCTCCCACAGCCCAAACAGAAGAGACAGGGGGTCAGGGTCAACACGGAACCCCACTATTTCGGAGAGGGTCTCAAGCACCGCATCCCAAAACGGGGCCAGTGCCCCAAAAGACCATAACATGTGAGCGTGGTCCGCGTCGTTAGATCTGCATCTCTGACAGGGGTGGGATTGATCCCGGGCAAATTTCCCAATCGCGTATGGAGTATAGTACAAGCGATTGAGTAGCTTGTATTGAACACATCTAACTCTGGAATTAAGAGAAACCTTGCGTGTATGCATGCACATTTTGTTCCACATATCATCCGAGATGTCTAATCCCAGATCCCGGCTCCAGGCTTCCCGAACAGTGTGAGGGGGGTTCTACAGCTCGTGCCATAGGCATTTTATACAGGGAGGAAACAATGACCCTGCCCCCAGCGGAATTGGCAATGTAGCAGACCTCAGGGGACTCAGGGGGTTCATCCGGATACGAAGGCCACATGTCTTGGATTGCCGCCCTAAGTCGGAATTATTGCAGCAGCTCCAGTGAGGATTTAGAGTGCCCTGGCTTCCACGTATCCGGGGTGATGAATTTCCCATCGGGAACAGGTCGGAGAATGATCTGTATCCCAGGTCCGACCAGTGACGTATAAGGAGCTTATCTTGTGTGGGGGTAAGGCCAGGGAATGACCAGAGGGGAATCCATTTGTAATACGGGGGGTACCCCGTACCAGGCATCAGAATCTGCCGCCACGCCCTTATAGTGGAGGCCACTGGGTCAGCAGGGGCCTCCGAGCGATACGAGTGAAATAGGATCAAGGACATGACATTCACCTCCTTGGTCGCCAGGATTTCAAGCTTAACATGCGGGGGTCGGGGGGGTCTTGGTGATGATACCAGTATGTGGCATGCTGGGCCTGAGCGGCTATCCAATACTGGGTGATGTCAGGTGCACTGAAGCCACCCCGCTCGTAAGGCAGGGTCATGAACTGCCACTTTCTGCGCACAGCACCAGAATGCCATAGAAAACGGGCGCACCCTGCGTGCAGTCCGCAAAGTACTGTTTCCCGGGCCAAAGTGGGACATTAGCGAATATGTATAGGAGCTCCGGAACTATGATCATTTTTATTAGGGACAGTCTCCCAGAGAGTGAGAGTGAGAGGGGGAGGTTCACAGTCTCCCAGAGAGTGAGAGGGGGAGGTTCCGCCATCTTTCCATCCTGGCATTAGCATATTGTTATCGGACAATAAGGAGGATTTTGAGAGGGAAACCTGGACCCCTAGGTATTTGATGCCCTCAGGTGCCCATTTGAGAGGAAATTCGCATGCAGGTTGGGAAGTTGCGGGCGTGAGGGGAAAGATTTCTGATTTAGTGTAATTTATGGTGAAGCCCGAAAATGTGCCAATTTTTATAATTTCATGCATGATCGGGTCGAGGTGGACTGAGGGATCTCTAATGTATAGAAGCAGGTCATCAGCATATAGTGATATAATTTCGGGGGTATCTCGTAGCCGAATCCCCTTGCCCACGTAGTTGTTCCGTATACTATCCGCCATGGGCTCGATGGCCATCGCAAACAACAAGGGAGAGAACGGGCACCCCTGCCGCGTCCCCCTGTGAAGGTAGACGGGAGCCGAGAGATGAGAGTTGACCAGGACCCTGGCCACGGGGTTAGTGTATAGCAGTCTAATGCAGGTCATCATGATGGGCCTATCCCCATCTTCTCCAGCAACGCCCACAGGTATTGGCACGAGACCATGTCGAACGCTTTTTGGGCATCCAGCATCACGGCCACAGCGTTGGCTTGCGGGCCAATTCTAGAGATGACGTTGAATAGTCGCTGAATGTTTAAGGCAGTGGAACGGGCAGGGACAAAGCCACTCTGGTCTTGGTGAATTAGGTATTTCATGATGGGGAGGAACCTATGAGCGATGATTTTGGCGAAGATTTTGGCATCAGTGTTGATGAGGGACAGAGGTCTATAGGAGCCACATTCATCCAGAGGCTTACCCGGCTTGGGGAGCACAGTGATGACAGCCTCGCGTAGGGAGCGGGGGAGGTTAGTAAGACGCAGCGACTCCTCCCAAACCTCATGAAGGCGTGGAGCAAGGAGGGCAACATGTTCCTGATAAAACTCGGCGGTCAGGCCGTCTGGGCCGGGGGCTTACCCTTAGGGAGGTGATCTCGTCAAGGGTGAAGGGAGCATCTAATTGTTCTTTGGTGGCTAGAGATATAAGGGACATTGGGATGCGGTCTAGGAGGTTGTCCAGATCCTGCGGGCTGTGCTCTGGTTGCTGGGCATAAAGGGTTGCATAGAAATCAGCAAAGGTCTCAAGAATGGGGCGGTCAGACCAATGTCGCACTCCATCATTGTCAATGATACTATCAATCATACTTTCGGGCTGCAATGGGCCGGGCAAGATATCTTATCTCACTGAGGGCAAAGGACTCGAACGCGTCCAGTTCAGTTCTTATCTGTGCAAGCTTGGGTGGGGAGGGGGCGGTCGCATACTCGCGCTCTAGCTCCCTAAGTTTGGACTCAGAACGGCGCAGAGAGTTTCTAATGTCTTTCAGGACCCCGGCCTCCCTAGAGATACACATGCCTCTGATGAAAACATTAAAAGCCTCCCATCTTACCCCATCCGTTGTGTCGTGGCGTTTGTTATTTTCAGAAAACGAGGTGATATCTGCGAGGATGTCAGCCTTGAAAACAATATCATATAGTGCGTCTGACTTAAACCGCCAGTTAGAGTTCTGGGGGACGGCCGGGTGCAAGGTTATGTCTAGTGTGATCGGAGAGTGATCGGATAATGTGCGTGGCAGAATCTGTGTGGTAAGGGTTTTGCCCATGAGCCCCACCGAGAGAAGGTAAAGATCAATCCTGGAATGGCTGTCATGGACAGAGGAGTAAAATGTAAATGGAGTGCTCTCCAGGCATCTACCAGACCAGCAGTGAGCATGTGTGCATGGAGGCGGTGAGCAGCTCTGGACAGTGTTCTAGGTGCAGCACCAGATTTGTCCAATTCGGAGTCTAGGATGAGATTCATGTCCCCCTCCCCAAATAATGGGAACCCCAACATACCCTAAGAGGATGTCAAGGATGTGGTCGAAAAAATCGGGTGCATCGATGCATGGGGCATATGTGTTGACCAGGAGGCATTCTTGATTGGCAAGGAAACAGTGGAGGATCACATATCTGCCCTGGACATCTATATGGCTGGTGCGCAGGGAGAACTCCAAGGACTTGTGAATCAAGGTGAGGACCCCTCTGGACTGTGAGGAGAACACCGTATAGTATTTGTTGGGGCCCCATGCTGGGGCAAGAGAGGACGAGAGATGTGTGAGGGCGTGGGTTTCTTGCAAGAGAAGTATTTTGACCCCGTGCCTCTGGACATAAGCTGTGATCCTACGTGACTTTGTGAAGTTGCTGAGCCCTCTGATATTCCAAGACATTAGCCTAATGGCCATTCAGTAGCACTTTAGGGGGGATCCGAGTAATGTGTGTCATAGTTTGTCGAACAAGTGCCGGCCACTAATACAGTGACCAGATGTGTCATATCAAAAGCTACCACTGTCTCACCATTTTTGTTGAAACATCCCCCAACTGAACCTCCCCCCTCCCTCACTGCCTCCCCCAACACAGCAGTGCCTAAAAACCCCACCCAAAGTCTCATGGCTTTTGTACCAAGCCCAACGGGGCAGGCCCAGCCCCCACACCCAACAGGGGAGCAACCAGTGAACAAAACAAGCCAAACTCGGCGTTGCAACTGCAGCAGGGGTAGCTGCTGCTGTGAGCCCGATTAAGATAATTGAACGGTGGAGTACACCAGATAACTTGCAGCGGTAACTAAGGTAAGTTTTCGAGGAGACAACATATTGGAGTACGGTAAGTAGGGGGTATAGGAATAAGAATCCCAGTTTAGGTGTAACATACCGTAAATCCTACAGCTGTGACCCATATTGTGTTTCATGAAACTTCACAATGAGTTACGACAATGAATGAATACACAAAGGAAAGGATACATGAGTTTAGAAGGAAAATGCAAATGACAGGCGTGGTAATGGTACCACCATGATTCAAGTAATGGGTGCATGGCAGGCCGGCTCAACCCTCATCCACAGGGTCACCCTCAGGCCCAGGAATATGGGACTCAATAAATTTCACCGCCTCCTCTGGGACAGTGAAAAAGTACAGTTTATTATGGTGGGTGAGTTTCAGCCTTGCAGGGAACAACATGGCGTATTCCACTTTCCACTCTCTAAGCAGTTTTTTAACACCATTGAATTGTCAGCGCTCCATTTGAACGTTGACCGAGAAGTCGGGAAAGATACGGATAGTCTGGGATTCAAGTCTCAGTTCCCCTTTTTCCCAGGCCAGACGTAGAATGTGGTCTCTATCCCTGAAGCTGAGAACCTTGGCAATAATTGGTCTGGGAAAGTCACCCGGCTTGGGGCGTGCGGCCAGTGAACGATGGGCGCGCTCAATAGTGAAAAACGGGGAGAGTAGGGGGATCATAAAGCTAGACATGTGTTCAAGTGTTTTAATGTGCACTTACCTGATGCAGACCATGCTGCTACATCGAGGCCGTCTTGAGGCCTGAATGGAACTACTTTACCTGTGGGATTACTTTCCACCCGGGTGTGGTCGGGGAAGGATACATACCTGATCGGTGGAAGGATACACACTTGGAACTTCTTCCAAAGCTATTTAAACCACACCCGATCAGCAACTCACGCTTCGCGTTGTTCTCCTCCTCGCAGCTGGACGCTCACCGTGTCAGCTCCTGCATCTGGACCTCAGCCACGCCTGTCAGTATCCTGGGTCACCTGCAAAGGGAGACAAAAGACCTTACCTGCTAAATCAGCACCACGGAGACATCACACCGACGATCCTGAAAAGGAAGACATCATTTTTAAAAGCATTTCGCTACGATCGCTGCAGCGCTGCATTTCACTCACCTATCCTGGACGCCTCCATCTTCAGCAGCGATCATCCGGATCCACAGCCACTTCCCAGAGCCTAGAGAGAAAAAGACAAGAACAAGGTGAGAGAAGGAAAGGAATAGGAAAAGCTCAGTTTCCTTCTAAGACTTACCTGTTGGGTCATTCTCATTTCATTTCGGGTCTTGCCGCTTCCAGGCATTTTCCGGACCCCGGCCCCTATGGGGAAAAAAGACAAAGACATTGAATGAGCGAATGCAAAGACATTACCCGAGCGCTCATCCAGAACTTACCTGTCATTTACTGGAACTGCACGTTTCACTTTGGGTCGGCGCCATTTCTCCGGCATTCCGAACCCCGGCCCCTAAGGGGAAAAAGACATAAGCATTAGCGCTTGCTGCAACAAGACAATGAACATTATTATTAAGCTTGGACTTTTGAACTTGCAGCAGAACTTTTACAGCGCCTTACCTGAATAGTCAAGCTTACCTGAACTCCCATCAATCCTCAATCCAGTGAAGTAACTGGGTTTCAACGCGCCCCTGCATCAGAAGCAGGATGGAGAGCTCATCCTTCCTGACCCTAAGGTGAGACTTCACGGGGAATCGTGGAAGGGTATTGTGGAGGGTTGGAAGAGAGTGGGAGGCTTGAGCATAACTCAGTCAGTAGGTAATACTCCCTTTTCACGCACAGGGGAATATTCCTGCGAGCCAGAGAAGCCAGAGTAGAGGGGCCCTTCCTGTCCATCTTCAGTGTCCTGCGCTTCACCATTGAAGAAGCACCAGCACTCGAAGCCAGACCTGCGCCTCCGTGGGAATCAGGTGAGCGTTACAGAATGCGAAGCCTACCCACAATCTCCCACCCGGGCGCTATGGAGACTTCCGAGACTGACCAGCTGGCCCAGCTTTTGGGGGAATTGCGGGCAGAGGTGCACTCAGCCCGCCAGGAGACTAACACTCTCAAAAGAGAACTGATCCTATCCAAGGAAAGAACAGATGACCTAGCCAAAAGGTTCTTACAGGCCCAGGCAGGGCACACTCCTTTACCTAATTCCGGGGACATTTCCACATCAATGGGTTTGAATAACCCAGTACAAATCAATCTACCTGGACACATGCCTTTGGCCCCGCCTGAACGTTTTGCGGGGGATCCCAAGAAATATGCCGTCTTTATGAACCAATGTCGTTTACACTTTCTATGCAGACCCGGAGCCTTCCCTAACGACCAGACCAAGGTAGCCTTTATACTATCTTACCTCAGTGGCAGTGCTGCCGATTGGTCTATTCCATTGGTAAATCAGGATGATCCCATTCTCCAGAATTTTCAGGGCTTCCAGGCCAGCATGGAAAGATTGTTCGCTCGACACTCTCAAGGATAGGCCCTTGATAACGAACTGCTATCTTTACGACAAGGTAATCGGGATCTTCTGCCCTACATTGCCACCTTTAACATACTGGTTGTGGAAACTGGATGGCCAGAAAACAAAAGGATCACATTGTTTCATCGAGGCCTGCGCGGAGAGCTTAAGGATGTTCTAGCTCAGATAGTAAACCCACCCCAGGTCTGCGCAGACTACATAGACTTGGTGGTTCAACTTGATCACAGACTTCAAAACAGAAAAGCAGATCGGTTCAAGTACGAAACCCGAATACCGATCAAAACCCACGCTAACTCCAAGAGTACCGACATATCCGAACCTATGCAAATCGGTGGTGTTAAAGGACCATTAACGCAGAAAGAACGAGAAAGAAGGCGGCAAATGCAACTTTGTCTGTATTGCGGGACTTCCGGCCACTTTCTTCTAAATTGTCCAGTTAAACCACCTAAGAAGGTGGTTGGAGCTACTGATAACGAATTATTGACACCTGATTCGGGAAACGACCTAGCCCGACAAGCGTAGGGGTCCGCTTGCCGAGCTTGAAAACAAACTCTTTGACCTCGCATTTTGTCATGCCAATGGTGCTCGTGGACCCAAAACAGCCTCAGCAGTTGCATGCTATAAAAGCATACATCGACAGTGGAGCTATTGGAAATTACATAGACCGTGAATTGGCTTCCAGGATTAAGCTTCCTCTCCGCCCGAAAGTAACCCAAGAAGTCATTACTACAGTAGATGGAACCGAAATAGCCTCAGGGCCTGTAACGCATTCCACTGTTGAAGTGACACTGGTGGGTCAGAACGGACATCGGGAAGCAATCGTGTTTGATGTGATCAAGGCCCCACAATTTCAAGTAATTCTTGGAATTCCTTGGTTAGAAACACATAATCCCAGAATTGACTGGCGAGCAAAGAAGATAAGTTTTCCTGATTGTGAACCAACTTGTTATCCAAGAAATCCAGCTATGGGTCTAGCCCCAGTAACTTCCACCCCTGTACAGTTACCGTCAGAATACCAAGAATTCCAAGACGTTTTTCAGAAAGAACAGGCTAACACGTTACCTCCCCATTGGTCTTATGAATGCCAAATCGATCTGTTACCCAATGCTCAACTACCTTGTAGTAGGATTTATGCTCTTACCGAACCTGAGAACCTACATTTGCGTCAGTATTTAGATCAGTACCTAGCCAATGGTTTTATTCGCCCGTCCAAGTCTCCTGTCTCTTCAGCTCTGTTCTTCGTGCCGAAAAACGAGGGCGACCTTAGAACGTGTATAGACTATCGCGCCCTAAATCAAATAACGATTAAGAATCGTTATCCTCTGCCCTTGATCCCTGAGCTTATCAACCAGGTGAAAGACGCTTGTGTGTACACCAAGTTAGATCTCCGAGGAGCTTATCACCTGGTGCGTATAAAAGAAGGCGATGAATGGAAGACTGCATTCCGCACCAAGTTTGGGCTCTTCGAATATCAGGTGATGCCCTTCGGTTTGTGCAATGCACCTGCCGCCTTTCAGTACTTTATGAATGATGTTCTTCGGGAACTTATTGATGTCTGTGTCATTGTTTACATTGACGACATCCTGGTGTACTCTTCTTCAGAATCTGATCACAGAAAACATGTTAGGGCAGTTCTTGAGAAATTGCGCCAGCACAGACTATTTGCAAAACTCGAAAAATGCGTTTTTCATACCACAGAAGTTGAGTTTCTCGGATTCATCCTGACACCTCAAGGAGTCCGAATGGACTCGCGAAAGGTGGACGCCATACTCAAATGGCCATCTCCTAGCTCGGTGAAGGGAGTTCAGAGCATGCTCGGCTTTGCCAATTTCTATCGAAGATTCATCACGGAATTTTCCCGAACAGTCCAACCCATCACAGCTCTCCTAAAGAAAAACAAACGCTTCGAATGGACTCTTGAGGCCGAACAAGCCTTTCAGGACCTGAAAACCAAATTCACCTCTGCACCTGTATTGAAGCACCCGCACCCAGATCTCCCGTACATTGTGGAAACCGACGCATCCAGTTCGGCCATGGGAGCTGTTCTGTCGCAAAGAGACCCAAAAACTAACCAACTACACCCAGTGGCCTTTTGGTCCAGAAAATGTTCTCCTCCTGAAATCAACTACGCAATTACCGATAAAGAGTTACTGGCCATCAAATCTGCTTTCAAGGCTTGGCGTCACTACCTTCTCAGGGTAAGACACACCATCACCGTAATTACGGACCACAGAAACTTACAGTATTTAAAGACGGCCAAAGCTCAATCTTCACGACAACTCCGATGGGCTCTATTCTTTGCGGAATTTGATTTTGTAATTACCTATTGCCCTGGCTGCAAGAATGGAAAAGCGGACGCCTTATCGCGGATTGGCATGGAAGAACCTAATTCGAGCTTAGAACCTGTGCCCATCATACCTGAGCAAATAATCTTAGGCTTAACTTCATTGCAAACTATTGAGGACATCTAAACGCAAGTAAAACAATTTCTAGACTCTTCAACCTTATTGGAATGGAGTCAAAAGGGTCCTCATTACACCGTTAAGGATGACTTACCCTACTTCCAGGAGCGGTTGTTTCTGCCAAGTAAAGAATTGCAAGAACTTGTTATTGCCCATCATCATGGATCTTTAATGGAAGGACACCCTGGTATCGCTAAAACGGAGGAAAAAATCAAACACCACTTCTGGTGGCCTTCTTGGAGAAAAGACATAAAGTCTTTTGTTCTGTCTTGCGGAATTTGCGCCCAAAACAAAGCTCAAAAGAAAAGGCCAGCCGGCCTACTTCAACCCTTGGATATTCCACCGGCACCATGGCACACCCTGTCAATGGACTTTATAACCGACCTGCCTCCTTGTGCTGGTTACAACACAATCCTTGTAATTGTGGACCTATTCTCCAAAATGGCCCACTTTATCCCTTTAAAAGGTTTGCCTTCAGCTTCCACCCTGGCCAAGGAATTCTTGGAGAATATAGTTCGCATACATGGTTTCCCTTCCGTATTAGTCTTGGATCGTGGAAGTCAATTTATCTCCCATTTTTGGAAGAAGTGTTGCCGATTAGCACAAATAGATGTGCGGTTATCCACCAGCCACCACCCCCAGACCGACGGACAAACCGAGAGAACCAATCAGACTCTCAAGCAATATCTTCGGTGCATGTTACACCAATCTGAGTTGAATTGGAAAGACATTCTTTGGATCGCAGAATATGCATACAACAACTCAGTGCACTCTGGAACCGGACAAACCCCTTTTTATATTTTTTATCTGGTCACCATCCTCGGACCTCTGACCTAGATCCACCTCTGACCCTGGAAATGCCCGCAGTAAATCATCTGCATTCCACAATAACCCGAGCCTTCAAAGAAGCTGCAAGTCATTTACAGCAAGCCAAGAAAAAGTATAAAGAAAACGCTGATTTGCACCGAAGTAAACTCCTTCTTACCAAGTAGGAGACCAGGTATGGCTAGCAACTAAACATTTACCCCTCAAGGGCCCGCGAACCTTCAATCCCAGATTCATAGGACCTTACCCCATCAAGGCTATAATCAATCCAGTGGCCTTTAAACTGGATCTACCGTCCAACATGCGTATTCATCCAGTTTTTCATGCATCACTTTTGAAGCCAGTACAACCAGGAACCCGATTGTCCAAGCCTCCAGATCCAGTTCAAATAGAAGGGTAATTAGAATTCGAAGTTAGACATTTTAGACTCCAAGGTGGTAAAGTCGAAACTCTTCTATCTTGTTGACTGGAAGGGATATGGACCTCAGGAGAGATCGTGGGAGCCTAGTAACCATGTCCACGCACCTCGATTAGTACAAAGGTTTCACCAGAGATTTCCAAACAAGCCAAAACCCCCGGAGGAAAGAACCTTGGGAGGGGCCTTGAGGGGGGGTACTGTCATGATGCCTACCTCCAAGGAGCCAGGTCCGACCCAGCAACCCCAGAGGCAGGCATCATTTCCCCCAGGGGAGTGCCAGCGGGCCCAAGCTGGGGCCCTTTGGACGCAGTCCTGGCGCCTTAGGCGCCAGGCTCATGTTGGACCCCTGTCCTGGCGCCAGGCTCATAAAGCTAGACGTGTGTTCAAGTGTTTTAATGTGCACTTACCTGATGCAGACCATGCTGCTACATCCAGGCCCTCTTGAGGCCTGAATGGAACTACTTTACCTGTGGGATTACTTTCCACCCGGGTGTGGTCGGGGAAGGATACATACCTGATCGGTGGAAGGATACACACTTGGAACTTCTTCCAAAGCTATTTAAACCACACCCGATCAGCAACTCACGCTTCGCGTTGTTCTCCTCCTCGCAGCTGGATGCTCACTGTCAGCTCCTGCATCTGGACCTCAGCCACGCCTGTCAGTATCCTGGGTCACCTGCAAAGGGAGACAAAAGACCTTACCTGCTAAATCAGCACCACGGAGACATCACACCGACGATCCTGAAAAGGAAGACATCATTTTTAAAAGCATTTCGCTACGATCGCTGCAGCGCTGCATTTCACTCACCTATCCTGGACGCCTCCATCTTCAGCAGCGATCATCTTGATCCACAGCCACTTCCCAGAGCCTAGAGAGAAAAAGACAAGAACAAGGTGAGAGAAGGAAAGGAATAGGAAAAGCTCAGTTTCCTTCTAAGACTTACCTGTTGGGTCATTCCCATTTCATTTCGGGTCTTGCCGCTTCCAGGCATTTTCCGGACCCCAGCCCCTATGGGGAAAAAAGACAAAGACATTGAATGAGCGAATGCAAAGACATTACCTGAGCGCTCATCCAGAACTTACCTGTCATTTACTGGAACTGCACGTTTCACTTTGGGTCGGCGCCATTTCTCCGGCATTCCGAACCCCGGCCCCTAAGGGGAAAAAGACATAAGCATTAGCGCTTGCTGCAACAAGACAATGAACATTATTATTAAGCTTGGACTTTTGAACTTGCAGCAGAACTTTTACAGCGCCTTACCTGAATAGTCAAGCTTACCTGAACTCCCATCAATCCTCAATCCAGTGAAGTAACTGGGTTTCAACGCGCCCCTGCATCAGAAGCAGGATGGAGAGCTCATCCTTCCTGACCCTAAGGTGAGACTTCACGGGGAATCGTGGAAGGGTATCGTGGAGGGTTGGAAGAGAGTGGGAGGCTTGAGCATAACTCAGTCAGTAGGTAATACTCCCTTTTCACGCACAGGGGAATATTCCCGCGAGCCAGAGAAGCCAGAGTAGAGGGGCCCTTCCTGTCCATCTTCAGTGTCCTGCGCTTCACCATTGAAGAAGCACCAGCACTCGAAGCCAGACCTGCGCCTCCGTGGGAATCAGGTGAGCGTTACACAATGCGGATATTATTCCTGCTGGATCTGGATTCTAAGTCGTCACACTTCGCCTTGACCTGCTTCATATCTCGCACCAAGTCAGAGACCGTATTCTGGAGCACGTGTACCTCGTCCTCAGTGGCCCCAATTCTGGTCTCGGCCTCCACCAGCCTAGTGCCGTGCTGATCCAATTTGGTGCGTAGTGAGGCTACATTGGCGTTTGTCATCCAATTTTTCATGGAATGACGCAAAGGTTTTGGCCATAGATTCCATGAGTGTCGTAAGGTCCGGCTGAGGAGAACATGAGGATGCATCCGGGTCGTCCTGAGGGAGGGCAGCCCCACCCTGGTCTTGTTTAGCAAGTGATTTGGCAAACTTGTCCATTGCTCCAGCCTTGTTGGCCCCACGTGCCTTGCCGGACATATTGGGGGGGCACACTGAGATCCACAGGGTGTGTAACGCAGAGAGTCAGCAATGGGGCCCCGGGGGTTTGTAGAGGGATGCCAGCCCTCAATCAGCAATGGGCCGGCAATAGCCGGGGGGGCAGGAGCGAGATGCACTCGCAGCAGGTGTGTTCTAGAGCGCCGGGCCCACTCTGAGGGGCAAGCAAGGTGTTCACGCAGCAGTATAACCAGGGAGGGACAGTGTCATGGGGCACCCGCCCCCGAGCCAGGAGGGCCTCAGGCAGAAGAAGCCAGTAGTGGAGGGCAGCACAGTCTGGGGCGCCTGGTGCACTCAGGGCGGAGCGAATAGTTGCACAGCCTGGGAAGATGAGAATGGTGGACTGCCCAGAGTCGCACCAGCGCTAGATGAGGGGTCACAGAGGAGCCTGGTATGTGTGGGGGCCCCTGTCTCGCGTGGAATGGGATGAGCGCAGCCCGAGGATGAGGCAGTCAAATGGGCGTATGAAGAAGCCAGTAGTGGAGGGCAGCGCAGTCAGGGGTGCCTGGTACACTCAGGGCGCAGCGAATATTTGCACAGCCTGGGAAGATGAGAATGGTGGAACGCCCAGAGTTGCACCAGCGCCAAATGAGTGGTCTCAGAGGAGCCTGGTATGTGTGGGGGCCACTGTCTCTCGTGGAATGGGATGAGCGCAGCCCGAGGATGAGGCAGTCAAAAATGGGCGTATTGCACAGCGATCTGCACCCCCAATCCCTTCACCTTGGAATATTGTAGGCCGAAGTGTGGATGGCAACCCGGGTGGGAGCGGGCCTCCAACCAATGGACGATGATCCGGGCGGGAGCGTGCTCCAACTGGTAGCAGGAGCCCGACCACAGGGAGGCCCCGGCACCGCCGCACAGCCCGGCCGTACCACGGGACCAACGATGTCGGCAGCGGAATCCTCCAGGCAGGAATGTCAGGGGGTTGGCATTTCGGGGGGCCGCTCCAGCAGCCCCCGCAATATTGCAGAGTGGATCCGCTCGCCGGGGGGCCGGCGCCTCCGCCGCCACCCAAGAGCGGGCCGGCAAGGGACGCCGCGCCGATAGGCCGCAAGCCCAGTCGCACTCCTCACGGGGAGAGCGGGGCGCAAAGGGCAGCGCCATACGGCAGCACGCAATAGTGAGAGCAAGGCGGGAGGTGGAGAAGGGGGAAACTCAGTGCCCCAATCGGACGCTCATCCCGCAGGCAGATGAAGAAGTCGGGCAGCCGATCACCACCGAAGAGCGATCCTCCGCGGAGCGCAGGGGGGGATGGGCTGTAGAGGGATCACGCGGCCCAGGAGGCCCCAGTCGGCGGCGGAGCGGCCACCAAGCTCCGGTTTCGCCCCAAAACAGGCCCAGATGATGCAGGGGCGTTGGGCAGCACAATGCTCAGGGTTCCAACTCCAGGATATCAGTAGAACCGCTGATTCAGGCGGATTTGCAGTAGGCGGGCCACGGAGCTCCAGGACTCAGCAGCCATCTTGCTGGCTGCTTAACAGCGCCCCCCCATCATCTATTTTCAACTTTTTATATTCAAAGGCCAACTTCATCCTTAATAATTTAAGCTCTAAGGAATTCCCTGCAGAAACATTGCTGGAGAGCGGAACAGAGGCAACAGGAGTGGTGGCATTCCCAGAATCATTTTTGACAAGAGCCCCAGGGGTAGGGTCCTCATTGGCTAGACCCACCACCCCTTCAATAGCTTCAAAATCAGTCTGGTAGTCCACCAGGGCAGTTATCAGCTCAGCCCTAGACTTATCCTCAAAGTCTAACTCCCTGGCTTCACAAGCACCCTGGAGAGCATCTAAGCTCATTCGAGTCAATTTACCATTTGCAATAGACTCCATTGCTTGTAATGTAGTTATCTTGTACATAACTAAACCTCAATTTAACAAAGTGTAGATATTTTGTAAATGGCAAGGTTACACACTTTTTAAAACCATAAGCTTCCCACTGCTGCCACCAGTGTAAAGACTGGAGGGGGGTATCTGTACTCCGGCTGTCGATATGGCAGAGGAGAGGCACATAGGACCCCATCCAAGGTTCTCTCTTTGGTAAAACGTGGGCGAGCAATCAAGGCCTAGCTCTCAGGAGGTGTTGCGGGCTGGTTCCTAAGTACAGTGTAGTCCCCAAGTACCCACAAAGGGATGTCCACACACTGTATTAGTGAAAACAGTCTTTATATAAATAAGGTTCAAGGTTATATACACAATCTCAATAACTCACTTTGTGCTAAGTTAATCTACAATGGTAAATATATACACAGTCCTACGGGGTACCACAATTACTATTGGATTTCATTAAAGTGCATGAACTGTACTTTGTTTGTTTGTTTGTTTAATATAGCGCAGACCAAAACCCTCAGGTAGCTGGGTGCAAACATTACAAGGATACTTAAGAAGCTTAGTTACAGAGCATTACAAGGATACTTAAGAAGCTTAGTTACAGAGGTAGGTAGGTACCTACAATGAATGATAAACATAGTTATAAGCAGTGATAACATTGATTCAACCACAAGTTAGCAGTGACCAATGGTCCCAATGTATATACCAAGATACAGACAAGTGATACCAAAGAGGATATATAGTTGCCAATAGTCAGGCATAGCAATCCTTAAGAGGGCATTCGGGAGTAGGTGGGGCAAGGGATCAGTTGGGAAGTGAGAAGGTCTGGTTAGGCATCATTAGTCCGTAGCCAGGTGAGGACTTTCCGTCTGAATCTGGAGTAGGGTTGTTCAGTTCTAAGATCTAGAGGGAACCCATTCCAGGATTGAGCGGCTATAACCGGAAAACTAGAGCTGCCAGCTGTGATCTGTTTGGATCTGGGAACCTCTAAGGTGCAGGCATTGGACATTCTCAAAGGTCGGTCAGAGGTTCTCTTATTTACTCTTTCTACAAGGTAGGGAGGCGCTATGTTATTGAGACATTTGGACGTGAGAGAGAGTGTTTTAAGGGAGTTCCTACTTAGGTTAAATGTCACACATATAAAGTAATAAAGTGAACCAATAATAGACATAGGAGGAAAAGCAGTTGGTTAGAACAATAGGTAGAATACTGGCCCTGTTTACTTAGATACAGTTCAGTGTGGAGATCCCCCACACCTGGGAAACCTGTAAATAAAGATATCATACAAGCCCAGTCCATATATTGTTCACAAGAGTCTTATTTCCTTCTAAATAGTTCTACAACCCCAATGTACCTGGTATAGCAGAGTTCGACGTCTGGTCGTCAACGGGTCCTTGAGCGGCCACCTTTAAGGCAGGAGCCACGGATCGTCGAGATCCCATGAGGAAAAAGGGTGAATGCTGTTTTCACGGCAGCAGCTTCGGTTCTTGTGGTGCTCGTTGGCGATCAGTCAAACGTCCTGCAAGCTGAGGTGTGTGGTGCACCTCGACGACGAGTGATCGTTGCCACAAGGAGTCAATTAAGAACTTTGGCCCAGCAAGGGCGTAGAGTCGTCAGCGTCTCGGCGGTCTTCGGGTGGCGGGAAACCCACCGGTGGATTCTCCGTCGTCGGCGCCCTTGACTTTCTCCGGCAGAACGAAAGCGGTCGACGAAGATGAGCAAGGAAGTCCTTGTTTCAATGTTCTTGAGCAAAGGAGCACTGTGGCTTCGGTCGGCAACAGCGGTCGCCGACGGTGAGGGACTTCAATGTCTGGGTGCTTCTCTTTGTGATTCCGCAGCGGTCCCAGTCTCTGGTCGTCAGCCTTTCGAGGGTCTGACGTCCAGGGAGCTTTGGCAAAGATCAGCTGGTGCACGATGGTCCCTCGTAGCTCGGCAAGAGGTCTCCTAGCCAGGTCCTATCTTGCATCCGTTCCTTGAAGGCACAACAGCTTCCAGATTAGCAAAGGACAGCAGCAGTGGTACTTCTTCTTCCAGTGGGCTTCAAAGTTAAGCATCAGTTTCAACTTAAGCTTCTGAACGATTTTTAGCAGTGAGAGGCCCTCAGATATACTGTTGATCTCCCATTCACTCTGCTGGGTCACACTCAGGCAACCAATCATTCAGAAGGGCATTCAGGCAGTCAGGCAGCCAATCAGACTCACAGTGCATTCAGGCCATTCTTTTCCATCCAGACACTTACAACACAGGATGTGGATTCGGACAAGTACCCAGCCATTCAGCACTACAAACTGCATTCATACCAGTTTTGGGCAGGGCTGCAGTGTTGCCAACCTAGCGACTTTCTCGCTATATTTAGCGAGAAAGTACGCCCCCCTAGCGACTTTTTCATTAAAAAGCGGCTAGCGAGAAATCCAGCTACTTTTTTCAATTGGTTTGGAGACTTGCTCATTTATGCAAGTTTCCAAACCAATTGAAAAAAGTGTGGTCATTCGCCCGTTTTCTAACGGGAGTAATGCAAAAACATACTGATAATTTAAAAGGGAGGTGTTAATAGGGGAGGGGGGGCCACAGTAAAAGCCATAAATCGCAGAGGGAAAGAGGAGGTAATTATGCAAAGTAGGCAGTGACGTCATCTAGCTACTTCTGGCGACTTCTAGGGGAGCCAATAGCTACTTTCTTCACTGAGGAGTTGGCAACACTGCAGGTCTGTCTCAGTCATTGTGTCAACCACCACATACTAGACACCCACAACACAGAATCCATATTCGTCACACACTCCATTCACCCAGCTCCCACACCACAGGCGTACCCACAACATACAGTCACTGGGAAGGCTCCAACCAGTCTGGCCTGGACTTCCCCACGCTACCATATAGAACTTTCACCCAACAGCCAGTCGGGGGTAAGGGACAGAGTCAGGGCTTCCCGGGACTTCGGAAAAGTAAGGTAACAGGCGATAGAAAGAAAGAGGCCGCAGGGGCCATCTTGTTTCCTATCAAAAATCAACCGATTCCAATGGAAGGGGCCTGGGTATCCCAAAGTGGAGGACACTCGGAGCACCTGTCAAATTCAGCATGGAGCTGCCACCAGCCCATATCCTGTTCCGTGGGCCACACGCAGGTGCCCAGAAACATACACTAGGAGTACAGGGTCGTACTCCCACCCATGGGTTCCATAAGGGTATCCCAAGGGTCTGTTCACCAAACCAAAAAGAGGAAGAGCCGCACCGCCAGGAGTCCCACATAAACTCCTGCGCGGAAAACAAGTCAGAACATACATGATAAAGCAATAAACGACAACGATATGGAGGCCCTGTCCCTCCAATGCATTTCCAGTATCACAGCCTTCCACGTCCCCTCTTCATAAACTGAGGGTAAAACGGGAAATGGGGGCTAGAACATCACTCTCATCCAGTGGTCCCTGCTCCCAGGTACCGACACTGGTACTGAGCGGTCCATTGGCCTAAACTGGCACTTCCGAAACTGATACAAAGGTTGTGTTTGTTTGCACGTGAGTTGAGCTCACTTCTTCAATATAGGCCCATGAGAAGCAGTCCATATAGGCAACAAACATTTAAAAGGTGAACTTCAAAGGTATTTGAAGGGTTCACCTTCAGAGTTGTTGGGCACCTCATCTCTCTATTCCAACCAACAGATCTTTGCTCACTAGATTTATTTTGGCATTTGAGGGGTCATTCACTTCTGAGGTTGGACGCTTTTCGTAGGCTGGCGCCACCTGGTCACGTAGCTAGCCTCTCCGGTGCTAGCGAACACTCCCACATACACTTGAATACTTTTCTGCACTGGAAGCCTCCGGACCTTCCTCCTCCCCCTGTTTGCTTTGGGCCCTTTCCTGTACAGACATTGCTGCTGCCTTCCCATGTTAGTAAAATGACTATTAAGAATGGAGGCAGGCAGGACAACAGATGCTGCTTCGAAGACTTGATCTGTACTACTCGTCAGCCTCATTCTCTGTAGCGCAAACCATCTTTCAGGTTTAGCACTTCGAGATGAGCAGAGCCAACTTGCCTCAACATCTTCAACCAGCACATTCTCACTTACAGGTCTTGCATGGAGGTTAACGATGGGTCCTCTCTATGGAACTAGGCATGCCGATTGTGCAAAATTCAAAGTTGTGTGCACCGTCTTTGGGACATACAAGTGAACACACCAGAATACCACCAGAAGCCAATCTCCATTTGTTTCTCCGGGCGGAATGCAAGCCTCCTCATCCTTGATGGACACCTGTAAAATAGAGGGAGAACAGTAAAGGGCATCGGCTCACAGCTATGGAATGAATCGGGAAACCAGCTAGCCTTCCACTACCAGTCACGAGGGTGATATGATAACCGTCCACCTTTCACTCAGATCCAGCCATACACATCCATACACATTCACACATCCTGAAGATTGGTCCAATGCAGACAAAGTGAGACAGTCTTCCGTGGAATGTTTTGTACGGATTGGTTCTTGGAGCTCTCGCAACTGTAGCTTTAATGCAGCAAAGTACCTATTTTACTTTACGAAACACTTCAATATGTTATTTGCATCATGCAGTATTCTCCTTCTCAGGTCCTTCCACCAGGGCAACCTCAATGGAATCATCGTAGGCCCTCCTGGACTTGGAGATTGTTGTCCTGAATGATGCAAAGGGGGCTTAGAGCAAGCCTTGTGTAAGACACACCAGGATAAACCCATCATTGTAATGAAGAATCTACTGGCACAGCTCACAGTTGCTCTGCCATCGGCACTGTCCACAGAAATGCAGCATTGGCAGTGGTCAATTGCCAACAGTCCTTGTTGAACTCCACCTTCAGGGATTAAACAATACGGCAGTACAGCGCCACAGACGAGTTTGCTGTGTTTTACAGAAGTTGGAATGAAGCCAGTAAACATCATGTTGGTGTCTCTGCTACTAGAGGACTATGGAATGCCCTGTCTACACCTGGAGGATGGAGTAGGTGTTCACACCTCTTGGGTATGGCCTTTCACCTGTTCCAGTGATGGACAAGTCACTGGTCATGGATAGGGGCAAGCACCAGCAAAGCCTCAGTATTGCTAGATGCCAAGCTGTCACTCCGGCCCAATGAAATCTTGCACTTGCCCCATAGGCAGTTAAACGAGCTCCCTTATCTATTTAAGCTTAACTTCAATTAATCTTAACTTCATCTTGATTTTTCAGATTTCAGTACAAAGGCATTTGAGAGGGCCACCCATTTTATTTAACACTATTGCCATTTTCGGAGGGAAACCTACAAAATCATAGAAGGGTTTTTTAGCCTGGGAGGTAGTATGTGAATTCAAATCGACTGTACTAAATCAATCTCAACCCGAGATCTCCTGTTTCTATTCATCCATGGCCAGGCAGATTGCTGTACACAACTATCCACACACAGCACCTATTCTCCTCTTCTAATAAGCATCAACAAATACAACTCTAGACTCTACTCCCAGAAGGGATCGGCCATCTAACGTCAGGAGGCCTGCAGAAATGCTCTGTCGGCTTCATTACTCATTTTTCACCCCGTAACTCTATGCGATTCTGGTGCATGTCTGAAAACCTATGCACCCCTTTTAAAAACCTGCTACAATCTGAGTTCCCCCCTTCCAGGACCCCTCTTCCTGCCAGTTCCATTCCAGTTTTCCCACTGCCATTCCTTCTGGACCCTATGGTGCCCTGAACCCCTCTTCTAAGCCAGTTCCCTTCCAGATTTTCCATTGCCATTCTACCTGGTCCCTATGTTGCCCTGACCCCCCTCTTCCCAGCCAGTTCCCATCCAGATTTCTAATTACCATTCCACCTGGACCCTATGTTGCCCTGAACCCCTCTTCCCAGCCAGTTCCTGTGTTTTGCTGATTTTCTTCTGTCGTTGTCCTGCTTGTTTTCGGTTGATACGGTTTGGGCACAGCTCCTCCGTACCTTCCCGCTCATCTAACATGCTCATGCTGGTTTAAGATGTCCCAATAGACTCCAGGCAGGTCACGCTTACAGAACAGATGGACTATCCTTAACGAGGTGGAGGTTTTTCTGTTGTACTCTTACTCAGATGTGTGGTTTCTCCAGCTTTTCTATTCACACCACCCTGCACCTTTCTCTCGTGTTACTTTTGCACACCTGCTTTACTCCCACTTCACTTAGGTTCTCGTTCTGTGTTGAAGGTGTGTATGCATTGACCTCTTTCAGCCGTATTCTCCAGTCCAGCCTGATGGGATTGCCAAGCCCTATCCCTTGTCTCCTACACTGATACATATTCTGCATGCTCGTATGTGTACTTGGCTCCATCCTCCCCCGCTCTGCTTGTTGGGCATCTGTTTAGCAGTGGGTCCTAACAGACCTGCACCTTCCCGTGAACATGGCAGTGGTACAAAGCCTGCCTGCAGCAGGACTAATGACGTGAAAGTTCTTGTGCTTGCTTTAACTTGCACATCTATTGAAACCTCAGAGGAAGAAAGGTGGGTGCAATGTTGCAATTGCCCCGAATCACCTGGAATGCATTTTTCATCTTTTTTCAGCCAGAGGAATTTGGCAAAAGCTGCGTTTTGCTATCTTCACAGAGAGGCCGCAGCAATGCGGGTAAGCCCAACTCCTTCCTATACTCCCTGCCCGTGCCTCCAAAGGACACCAGCGTGAAACAGTACCTCATTTAATAGATGTGATCCTGAGATTGATTTTCCTCTGCACAAATCAATCATCTTGCCTCCGCATTTGATAACTGCATGGAGCAGATACCTGAATGTGCTGCATTCACACTATTGTGGCAGACACTGATCAAGAATTAAGCATTCAGCTCTGCTTTGACGAGCTCATTCGTTTGGATGCTGTTATAAGGGAACCTGCACCTACATGGGGTTAAAGTCCCACCGTGCACAAAGCGTTTGAGCCCATGCAATCCTGGGATTTGGCATTACTTCTGTTTTGAAGGTCAGTGTGCTTTCAGCCCTATTGACCAATAAACCATAGATGTCTTTTACAGTCAAGGCCATGCTGCATGCAATGCTTTAGTTTTTTCCCTGAATGTGTTATTGGATTTTCACCTCAACCGTGGAACAGTTATGTAGGTTGTCCAATGTAAGGTTCATGCTTGCTCGGTCATTGATACGATTTATACTCCAGCTGTGATGGGTGATTAACATCTGTCTGGAGGGAATCAACCTCCATCATAGGAGGCTGTGAAGTAGCAAAGCGCGGGAATCCTCCGCTGCACCAGTGTGGAAGGAATTGCATCGCACTCCAACCACCACCAGAACAATGTTCCCACTAATTATTTTATTTTTTTCTAGTTATTGAAATGGTTTGCTTTAATGTGACAGACATTTTCCATGTGCGCAATTGAATAACGAGGTAAGCCACTTTGTAATCAAGTTACTTAGCGAGCTATATGAAGGGAATTTCCACCTCCCCAACCACACAAGTTCTTTACAAATTGGTTAAACAAAGTGCATCTTTCAGCCTTTTTCCAAATATATTTGCTAAAAATATATGCTATGATATGGCATTTATAACGCGCCTATACACAAGTGTTTCAAGGCGCGACGAGGCAAGGGAGGGGAACAGAGGTAAGACAAAGACAACAATCTTACTAGGCCAGGTGACCTAGAGATCGCGCAAGTGCAGGGGAGAGGGTAAGGGGAAAAGTGCAGAGGAAAAGGGAGAGGGCAAAGTGCAGTACATAGGATAACAGTAAAATAAATGAAGTCCATAAATAAAAGTGCAGCCAGCTGGTGGCAAGTGCATGGGTAACTGCAGACATCAAGTGTCAAGTGCTAGTAGGGGCTGTAGAGATACAGAAACAGCCCCAGAGTGCAAAGGTTGCCAGTAGGCAGTGCAGGGCTGCAACTGGCGGGGGGACCTGGGCCTGAGATCAGAGGCTAGCTAGGTAACCAGTGCAATTTCAGATTCAGCCAGGAGATCAGCAGGGGAGAATGCTGTGTGCTTCTAAGAAAGCTCACACACCAGCCCCAAGACTTCAGGATCTGCCCCAGTAACTACCAAAATTAGCCCTGTATGCCCAGGGTAAATGGTGGCTTTAGTTTTAGTTATGCATTTGTGTTGAACACTGCTCAGAGGGAATTAAGAACATGTTTTATGCCATTGGGGAAAAATTCAACGCTCAAATGTTACAAAGAACAAATTTGCGGCGCCCCAGAGGAGGGTAATAAGAATTGCTGCACCATTGAGGAGGATATACAGAATTGCTGCACCATCAAGGAGGATATGCAGAATTGCTGCACCATCGAGGAGGATATGCAGAATTGCTGCACCATCGAGGAGGATATGCAGAATTGCTGCACCATCGAGGAGGATATGCAGAATTGCTGCACCATCGAGGAGGATATGCAGAATTGCTGCACCATCGAGGAGGATATGCGGAATTGCTGCACCATCAAGGAGGATATGCAGAATTGCTGCACCATCGAGGAGGATATGCAGAATTGCTGCACCATAGAGGAGGATAATCAGAATTCCTGCTCCACTGCTTACCATCAGCATTACATTGCCCTAAGAACAGAGCAGTGACAACACTTGATCGCAACCAGGCCTACAGATGGGAGACACAGCAGCCATGTTTACTCATTAAAAACATCCAAATACTCCTATAAAACAATATGGAGCACATAATATGCCCAATAAAAGAGTAAACGGTGGACCTATAGGCACGTACGCCCTGCTTCCCCTCACGAAGTTCCAATCCTAGTTTCTGAGGTAATGTGCTCCTAGTCTTAGTTGACAGGGCTCATTAAAATGTGAGTGCAATAAACACTCTCAATGTAACCATGGAAGCCACATGTACACGACCCTCCCACCTTTGTTGGCATAAAATTACTACTTGGTTACACAGGCTGCCTCGAGGCAACCAATGGGGGAAAGAGGGTTAGGAAGAGGTTATGGATAGGTACAGGGAAATAAGTATACCAGAAAGTGGATTGGGCTAAGTATGTTGGATAGGTGTGGGGTACTATAGGGAAAGCACCACCTGCACACACACGTAGGTCTTTTATACACACTAATTATCCTGACATACACTCTGATGCCACAGGGTAACAAGTGCAACTTACATTCTCATGATACCTGCATAGCATAACATGACTTATACTCTGGCTCAGGCTACTTCAGTTATAATGTTCCATTACCCAGTAAACATCAAGACCATAATCTGAAAGAAGTGGCAAACAGAAACACCCATTCTACTTAACTCCCACGTGTTGCCTCACACGAAAAAAACACACAGTATTCATGTTGGCACTTATCTGTGGCCATTGTGGGGGTAATTACATCCCAGGATAAGTGAACTGCCTTGGGCTAAAAGTTGGGCCCAAAGGTGCAGGAATATGGACGGCACACTGTTGACTGGTAGAAAAAAAAGCCAGATGCATATAGAGCAACTAGGTAGAATTATACACAACAGCACTTCCAGAAATCAATTGGTATTTCACAAACATATTCATTTTATTAATAATCCATAAAATACAATTAAACACGATAAAATTAGAACATTATCAAAATAAATTACTGGTGACACCAAAAAAGGCTAATGATCTAATACCAGCTATTAATTACTGATCTATTAATAACATCAGTTTACTTCACACTAAGATTTTACTTGACATTTAGAAAGTGAAGTATGATCAACAAGGATCTCAATATGTTTCAGTTCTCTATCTTTCATCTGGAACTTACTTCAGGAGGATTTCTCAATTGGTCACTTGAACTTTATAGTTTAATCTAAGATTGACTTTCCGAAAAACGCCATTAATTGCGCATTGATGATGGGAGTGCTGTTGGTAAAGGGTAAAAACAAGGTTTAAGCCAATTGCGTGCTTAATATTTGAGCAGTATATATCTGCAAAGCACGAGGTTAAAGATTAAAAGTCTTTACCTCGCGTTAGAGTGGTTGTAGTCTGGGTGAAATACTGGGTTCTTGTGTGGTTCTCCAGTATAACTTCGGTCGCTAGGTGGACACAATCGTCTGGAAAATACATAAAATTTGTATCAGACTACCCGAAGCAACCAGTCTCTATACAGGTCTTGATCTCAATAAATTTTTGCACGCCACATTTTTTATATATATATATCTGTGAAAAGACAAGTTTTAAAACATATCAAGGGGATCAGAATCCAAAATTCAAAAGTTACCTCTTGGTAATGAGTCGGGGGATATAATGCCCCAAGATGTAGATAGTCTATGATGGAGTAGATAGAAACTCGAGTGTACACCCAGGCTCCTTGGATATCTGTTAAATGAAAGTGAGTATGGTTGTGGTCTCACAAGTAGCTTTAGGAACTACAAAGATTAGATTCACATTCAGGCCATAAATTAAGCTCAAAGGAGAATTCTTACCTGTCCCAGTGAAAGACTGGAGATGGGCATATTTTCTAAAAGATCTTCTCCAGATTGCAATTTAGAGTTGGAATCTTGAAAGAATTAGATTCCCGGCTGTCAACTAAAATGAATTCGAAAAAAACGACCTTGAATCCCTGTACGGTGAGTCACGTAATCCAACTACCATGTAGTTAAAAACTGAAACTACTTAGTCATTAACACATCTGAGATGCCGCTTTGCAACGCGTGGGGCTCTCTAGGTCTCTATCATGAGTGGTGCGCTCTACGGGTGAAATGTAGTATGTAACTCTACTTACCTTGAGGTGATGAAGGGAAACTTCTACTAGTATCCGAGTAACGCTCGGTCTTCAGGAAGAGGAATTATTAACTACCACGACAAGACAGCTTGGGAGTCTTGCATCCGGGTGGTGAACTCCTCAATATGTTAAAGGACAGGTAGTGCAAAGACGCTAAAAGATGCTGAAAAACACCAGAAAAAGCAGTGAAAACACTGATGGGGGCCATCTTTAATGAGGCATACAGAAAATGCTCAATTTCTGGAGACAAGGAGCAGTGGTCCTTTGTTTGTTTCAATGGTTATAGAGCTACATAGCTGCATGGGTGGCCCTCTAGTGGTTATGTAATATAATGTACTGTTAAGATAGAATAGACATTCTTTTTTTTCGCACAAGGTACTGTTGCAATGCGTTGACCTCCACAAGCAGTTAAACAAGGCTATGTTTCTAGAATCTTAAAACATATATTGAACGTTTATTTAGCCTTGGAAAACATGTAGACGAGATGATGAAATGTCTAGTACACAGTTGCTCTTGAGGGGGTGGTAGACACGTGTATTCTCAAGAGGATGGTGGACACGTGAATTTTACCCAGCAATAATTTAAGCTTATGCCACTCAATAACCTAATTGTGGCCGCTGAGGTTGCTTCGTGTTTTAAAGATTTACTCCTGTTCCTTTTGCAAGAGTTTCTTATTTTTAATGGTCAGGTTCTCACCTTTAACCACTAGAAGTACAGTCCATGTGAAATTACAAAACCATGGTCTTTCTCAACAAAGTGCTTGACCATTGGGGCTCGTAATATTTTGTTTTTCAAGCAACTTTTATATTCTGTGATTCGGGTCTTCATTATGCGGTTGGTCTTGCCTATATAATGTAAACTGCAAGGGCATGTGATCATGTACACTAGATGGTCTGTATTACAATTGGAGAAAACTTTCTGTACCCACAATTTGTTCAACTCCAAATTCACCTCTTTGCTTTTGGTTGTTAGTTTGCACACTGTCCACAATGGTGGTGACCTACAACTGGGGGTAAACCCCATTGACTGGTGATGGTTGTAGTGGATGAATTTTTACTTTTATATTTCCTTTGACTTACGCAATTGCCTATTGAAGTAGATTTTTTGTAGGCAAAAAGTTGAGTGTTAGGTTTTGCTTTAGTGGTTTTCAACAGTTTCCAATGTTTAGATATTATATTGCGAATTGTCAAGCTATGATTGGTAAATGTGTTAACACACACTATTATTTCATGCCAACCTTTAACCTTCAATTGCCAAACCCTCAAATATTGTCTGCAGAAAAAGAAAAGAAAAAAACGGTTTGCTGAAAGAAATGAGGCTTACTTTCCATTACAGGTGACAGATGCATTAAGTGCAGATTCGCATAAACAGCTGCCCTGGAATAGTTTGTTCATTTTGCAGCCGGGATGAAACTATGAACACATGAATATCTTATAATATGCATTTTCTCCTGCACCATGCCATCAATGGTCTTCTTTATGGGATATAATGTCAAATGTTAAAGCAGGCCCTATGTAAAGAAAGAAATTGCGACCTTTAAAACCACTGGTTTCTATTAATAAGTACTGAATTCAGCCTGGGCTGGAATACCCAAAGAAGCCTTCCCCCATATCGGATCACAAAGGTCATAACCCTTCACCTCTCTATGTTGAAACTTCTTTAAAACCTCAACAGAGCCAGGAAGGGGGCAAAGCTTGTGCCTAGGAAGAGGTTTATTGGGTGTGAAAGGACCACCATTGAGTAAACGAAGATGCAGCTAATGGATTTTGAACTCCTGGGATAACTGACAACTGACAGGCAACAGAGGATGTCACATGAGTCAGGGGGTGGAGTTGTACCCCTCATGGAAGATAAGGCAACATATGTTAAGACCCTTAGCCTTGAAAGAATGTTGTTTTATTGCAGGCAAAGTCAAGAGAACAGATGCCCAAGCATACATCAAGGTTTTGGGAAGAAGAAATGGTTTTATTAGTTAACTGAAACCTATGTGTGGAATTAAAAGGCTACCATCAGATTATAAGGAGAATCGTATTCTGCTCATAAACTGGGGAACCGTAGTAGATACAAACATGGTTTAGGTGTCTTCGGAAAGCACATGAAGAGTACTATCTGTTGATAGAAATCCCCACACAATTCGACCTTTAGAACCAGAGTTATAAGCTAAAATGTGATAGTAACTTCCCAGAAAAAGATACGGATTGGAGAGTCAGGAATATGCTAGTTTATTGAATCAGAGAACCAATCAAAGAGAAGGGGCTAGGCCTTGTGCAGGTGGAAAAACAATCACGTCCAATTATAATCTGCCAATGAGCTGGCACCTCATAATTTTGTGATTCTTGGGGTGCGATTAGGAGTTTTTAAAAGGAGAGACACAATGGGAAAGGGGAATAACCAATCTTGCAAGGGAGACAGAAGCAGGTTGATGAGACAAGGAGAAATGTGGCCTCATCTGGAGGGAACCAGGAGAGAGGCGGAGACTGAGTTGTCCATAACCAGAGACTAGGAGAGGCAAACGGAGGGATTGATGCTCAATGCCATCCATAACTGAGTCTGGAGAGGCAGTCTAACCAGGCCCCTATGCTTACCATGAGATGACCCAGGTGGCCGGATGACCTTTCCTGTGCATTATGCCAGAGTGATTTAAAGTAAATACATAAGACAAACCATTGTTGGGGATCTATTTGAATTAATATCTTCCCCTTATTGATAGGGTGGACATACAGAAGTAGATCCCTAGCATTTGCTTACTGATTAATAATTGAATTCCCACATAGTTAACGGACACTGGAGTGATTTTGTGGAAATTTGAAATCTACAACATCTATCTCAGTCAAGATAAAGGTTTTGAAATGAATTGGGTTATCCCTACATTATTCTTGCCAACCCCCAGAAACCACTAAAGGGGAGGGGTGCATTAAAAGAAAAAAAAAATTTACCATTCCCGTACCCTGCCTTAAAGCAGAGCGGTTCCAAATGGTAAACTGAATCTATGGTTCTGTGCAGAAAGGTGCCTTCATGGTTATGCAAAGTGGAAATAGCTAGTTAAAAGCATGCGCTAGAGACAGAGGGAACAAGGTACTCCAAAGTGAATGGAAACACTTTCACTGGATAGTGGCAAATGAAAGGTGCTTCAGGATCTGTTGAAAAGAGTCTGTTAATTAATGTTGTTGTGCCAGAATCTTGCTAGAAGGGAAAGTGCGCACGGAGGTAAAGAGCGCTGCTTGAAAATTGGTTCAAGATTGGATTACTGCAACGCCCTCTTTAGAGGGACCTCTAGCAAGAATATCAACAAACTGCAACTGGTACAAAACAATGCCCTTAGGGCCGCAACCGGGATCTCTAAAAAGGACCACATCTCTGAGGTTTGTAGGCAGGTTCATTGGCTCCCAGTTAAAGATAGAATTGTCTTTAAAACCCTTGCCCTTACACATAAATGCATCCATGACCTGGCACCCCCTTACTTGATTCAAAGAATAGCGAAGCCCACCTTATGTAGGCCTACGCCATTAGGATCTCCTTGCCCAAGACCCAGAGAATTCGTGCAGGAGGCAACGTTTCCCATCCATGGCTGTCTTTTACTGGAATGCCCTTCCTAATGTGGGATGGATCATTGACTCGCACATAGCCTTCCGCAAAGCAATCAAATCCGGGTTATTTGTATGATATATGAGCCTTTACTAGACACCTACGTTAGTTTGCTTTCTGCCAGTTGGTGACATCTTGTAATGAACTTACCTGATATTGCTCTGCTTACTAATGTTGTAACTATCTACTGTCATGTGTAACTAAGAAACCTACTGTTGGGCCACTCTCAATGCAACCCTGAACCAAGCCTACTTACAATCACCTGTAACAGCGCCTTGATGCCTCTGGGCTGTAGCGCGCTCTACAAATAAATAAATGTCAATTTATTTTGCCCAATAGAAAAGTGCTATGTTTTATGTAAATTAGACCGCATACGTAGTATATTGTATAGCACAATTGTAAGTTGCTGCATCAATTATCCTTACATTAGGGGTATTCTTATGAGTAATCCAGGTCTCTGAAGTATTCTTTCGAACATGTTAACGAGGGGAATTTGAGAGTCGAAAGTGAGAACTGTACACGTAGGGTTGTGTTTTATGTTATGAGATTTACTGTTCTAATCAAAACGCAATGGTAGTTTCAACCTGTTTGTATGCAAAGTGAAGTTTTGTCAGGAAGGAAATATTTGGTGCTATAGAGTGAGGCAGCATGCATTCCTATATCTATAGTGTGATCATGATTTTGTTTAAATCTGTTTTTTCTGCTCATTGGCCTGGTTCTTGGCTGCTATACGGTGGAAGTGTTGGGGGTGGGTTTTGGTATGATGAGTCAAAAGCAGAATTGGTCCAGAATCCAAATCTTCTTAATTCGTGTGGTGCTCTTGATTGGGGGGAGGACTCCACAAATTAATTGTTGGCCCATAAATATCTCCTACACCCTGGACCCACAGGTGAGCCCAGAGGCAAATGTTGTCAGTCAAAACTACAAAAAGCCACCCCACAGAGCCATCTTGTCCATGCTTGATGACAACTCACCGCTGCGGCCAGGCCAGGGCACGTTCCCCATAAAAGTGTTCCTAACACACCTGATACCGAGCCCACAACTTGGTGCATCACCACTGTAACCCAGGCGGTTGTGGAAACAAGCAGAGGTTGCCCTCTGCTTGTCATCCTGTGGTGTGTGTTTGCACTTGTGGTCCGTACACCTACTAGCATCAATCACAAGCACTGGTGAAAGTTTGGAAACTCCCTTTCAATGGATTGCTTTTCTCCCGCAGATTTCTCATTTGATGGATATCCTCATCCAGCTCTGCTGTTCAGAAACATTCAGCAGAGGGTGTAGTGGACCTCGACTCGGCCGCCAATCTGTCTTGCTCGGTGCTCTATCGTCTGCTCTGGACGTGACATCAGGCGTCTTATATATACCACGTCACTACGCCCCATACCTCTGTTCTGTTTTTCCACACACTTGCATGCTATTTCGGGAACCTGGCATTGAGTCTTCAACTCAGCATTTTTGGACAAAATCGTCAAATTTTCTCTCATAAATCCTCGACCGCGATGTCCACTGACCGGATTTCGGGCTTTGTAAGGTGCCAGATTGCCATTCCAAAATGTCGATGACCAACTCGCATGACATTTGTGTGTGGTGTCTGGGTGCGGATCATGGCATGGAGGGATGTACGTCATGCTAAAAAATGCAGTTGAAATCCATTTGTGAGCGGGCCGCCAAACTTGCTTTCGGCTGACCGTCCCTGAAATCTCTGGCGCGGTTGCTCGTCCGGTCCTCCGAGGCTGAGACGGAAAGGCCCACCCCCGAAAAGGAGAAGCAAAAACAATGGTGAAAAGCCAAAAAGCGGTCACACTTCAGGAGCCACTCTTCCTTGTATTCGTCACGTAAGAAGAGAGGCCACCGCAATCGACACAAGTGCAGCTCGTTGTCAGAGAAAGGTAAGCCCTTGGATGGGCCGACCACTCGAGAAGAGTGGGAAAGTTTCGAATAAGAAATGCTTGTTTAAGACTCAGGCTGCTGCAGGTGTGGATATCCCCCTCGAACAGCAGGCCTTAGTGGCGAAAGCAGCACTCAGCACTCCAGACCCCATGTTTGCCAATCTGTCTATGCCATCAGAGTCAGAGAAGCCTTCGGGCTAGATGCCAAAAAAGGCACTTAAACCATAGATGACTGGTCCTTCTCTAGAGCATCGAGAGGCTGTCGTGAACGACGTCCATGTACTACCCAAGCCTCGACCAGCGCTGACTGCCGTTCCATCGGCCTCGAAAGAAAAACCCCTGGCGCCGACTATCGGTGGCCGATCTTTCGCTTCGCTCTCCAGGTCGGGATTCTTCGAATGCATGGCATCAGTTTTCAGCGCAAAACACTTGTGTATAGGCACGTTATAAATTCCATATCATATATCATAACCAGGGGATTGATTCCATGTATACAGGGTCGGGAGGTGTTGATTTGTTTGACGGCCAAGCTGACCTGTTGGCCAAGCTGACCTGTTGGCGTTGGCCCAAGGGTTACTCGACACCAGCGGCCTGGACCCGTTGCAGATGTTGAATTTCAGCAGGGTCAGCCTTGTACGTTAACCCATGCTAAATCTAGGACCTTTTGTGGAAAGGGTAGGAGAAACTGTATAGAAAGGCATGGAATCGAAGTAAAGACACACACAAGTGATCACAGTTCAAGGATGTTTATTAAACTGTATAACGGGTGAGATAAACGCCTAATCTAAACCTAAATCTATGATGGGAGTAAGCTACGACCATCAAATAATAAATAATAGTCCAAGTGGAGTCTAGTCAAATAAAAAGGGCCTATACTAAAAAAAACTATTGCTAATATTTACAGCTATGCTACAAAACAGTGTGGGATAATGTTATCAAGAAAAGAAAGTGTTCACGAAATGGTAGTCAGGATGGTATAGCTGGGGTCTCCATTCCCCACGGTTGTAGCACCGGACAAGATGGGACTCCTGAGCACAGCACACTCCTGGGCTTCTCCAGCATGAGGTTACAGTTCCTTTTCAACGATATCAGGACCTTCTGAGGCCAAGTCTCTTTTATGCAAAGTCTCTTGCCTCAGAGGGCCTGATAAAACATAAACAATAAACAAAACATTCCTTCAGTAGTCTTTTAGGTTGAGCAATTACTTTTTTCGCCCCTTGGATCCCCCTCAGCCAGGCTATGATCCCTCTTTCAAAGTTGGCCACCCTCAATTGGGTTCACTACAGCCTTTCTTTCAAATTATCAGCAACTTGTAACATTCAAGAGTCTCAATGTCTTTTTAAACAATCATTCACTGTTGACATCCCTCGGTCGGATTCACTCTTGTCGACACAATGTTCACGGGTGTATTATGGTTCTCTGTGATTCGCAGGCATCCCTCAGTCGGGTTCACATTTGCCAAATACAAAGTTCACTTTGCTTTATCACAAGGTGGCACTCACGTCCCTTAGCTTTCCTCTTGGCAACGTGTCAGAGACTTTCGATTGTACAAGGGGTTTGACTTGACCCTTGTATGACCACTCTGACACCTCCCGCCGGCCTCTCTTAGGGCCTCCTGTTATTTGTAGTTTGAATAAAGGGGAACAGCCGGAGTCCTTCGAATTGACGCCCACATGACGCCTGACCACTCTGCAGCTGGTCCTTCAGTGGGCTTTCTTAAACGTTCAAACCGCACTCAAGTTCTTTATTCACAAGTTCTTTGCTAATATAACGTGGCCATCAGCAACCTTGGGCTGAACACAGTCCAGTTTACTATCCGCTCTCTCCGACTCACAGCCTGTGCAGAACTCGTTGGGGTTCTGGTCTCTGGAGTCAAGGACGGTACCACGGTAGCAAGTGCGTCTCCTCGCCTTGGCTCTCAGTGCGGGATGACCCTGTGCACCATTGACATCTGTCACACCAAACGCTAGCTGTAGTTCCCGGTCTTATGATTACTTTCACGGATGCTTCGCAGGTTTGGGCTGGAAAGGGCAAAGGCACTTCCCTGCTTATCATCCTTTCAGGTCTCGCCACCTTTCTACTCGGTTTGAACTGCCGTCTTGGAATAGCTGCTTCCTTGTCTGTTTGCCCTTGCTCAAAGTGTGCTCTCGTGCTCTGCCTTTTATCCCTGTGGGGAAGGGAAAAGGGAAAGGGCCGTCGGGTGTGTGTAGTTATTGTCAATTGCCTGACTCTGCCTGATTCTTGTGTCGAGAAATGTCAGGTAAACGGCTCTAGTGTTAGTCCGTTGTCTTTTACGGTGTAATAAAGTGTTTGTGTCGGAAAAGTGGGGGGGTAGAGCTTCTAAATATCCCACAGCGTAGGATGGGCAAAAGGTGTTATAAGGAAGGGGGTATGGCGTCTCACTTTCGGTGCCCCACTTCCACTCCCTGAAGACCGCCCATCTAGGTGATCTTACCCCACTGGCCCACCCCAGGAACTGGATCCAATAGTGATGGCAGTGTCCTGGCCACCTGCATGACAGATCTCCAGGGACTAGTGGGGGAGACACCGCCAGGATTCTCATATACCCTTCCTCCATGTGATGTAGCCGCATCTGCTTCACAGGGGAACTGGGACGGGAAATCTACATTCCCCTGGTCTTTACCTTTCCGGTTTTCCACCGTGAAGCAGTAAGGCTGCAGGTCTAGGAACCATCGCATGACAGGTGAGGTTGGAGTCTTTGCGTTGGCTAATCCAAACTAGGGGAGAATGGTCTTTGACTAGTGTGAACCTTCTTCCTAAGAGGTAGTATTTAAGGTGGATAATGACCCACTTGATGGCTAGGTCCTCTAATTCCAGCACAGTCGTTTTTTTCACGTGGGAGAAACTTGTGACTTGTAAACAAGATGGGGTCTTCTAATCCGTCACAAATTTGAGACAGGACTGCGCCTATCCCTGTAAGGGAGGCGTCCATCTACAATGTAAAATCTTTAGATGAATTTACTATCTTCAAGATCGGGTTCTGGCACAGAGTTTGCTTTTAAGGTGTTATAACATATATCCTCCTCGTCAGTCCAATGAAGTTTCTGGGGTTCGGCGTTCTTGAGTTCATCAGTCAGCCTAGCTATTTTGTCTGAAAAGTTTGGGATAAATCTACGGTAATATCCCATTAACCCTAGAAAGGCTCTAAGATCCCTTGTAGTTTTGGGTGTAGGTGTATCTAGGACGGCTTTCACTTTCTCATGTTGGGGCTGTACGTTCCCATTCCCTACAAAGAAGCCAAGGTATTTCACGGCGGACTGGGCCAGTCTGCATTTGGATGGGTTAGCAGTTAGGCCGGCCTCTCTGAGGATTCTCGTAACAGTATGCAGATGGAAAAGGTGGTATTTCCAGGTTTTACTATAAATGACGATATTGTCAATATCAGAAATCGGAATAGGGTTGTAAGATTTTATCCATTAGGCGTTGGAAAGTGGCTGGTGCGTTGTGTAAGCCGAAAGGGAGGACTTTTATTTGAAACAGTCCTAGGGGCCTTGAAAACGCTAGTGTAGAGGAGCAGCCAAGTACCCCTGCAGGAGGTCCCGCACCCTTCACACTTATATGCTGGAAGACAGAAATTGTGGCATGCTTAATTGGGACTATTCCACAGAGAGTCTTCGAGAAAAGATGTCTACTTAGAAAACCCTATCTGATGTATCTTTGAAGAGATGACAATCTCATGGAAGAGGTCCCTGAAGGAATATGAAAATGAAAGAAAGAGGAAGTTGGTGACGTCACAAGAGACGAGGGTGCTGCACTGAGAAGACTGACTGAAGAAGAGGATGTATGGACCTTATAGAATCTAATGACGAAGTAAAGAATCAAGTAAACTTCCATATTCAAAATGAAGATTGCACACATGAAGAGCACTGCAGAAAATGCAAGCCGTTCAATAACTGTACAGATGCAGCAACGCAAGAAGATTAAGTGATTAAAGAGCTAGCTATACATAGTGAATAGACTGCAGGCGAAGCCGCCATTCTATAGAAGCTGGACATCAGTGTCAAAACCTTAATAAGCTCAAACCTGTGGAGAAGGGCTGAAGGCTGTGTCACAGCAAAAAAGCAGCTTGGATCGTGGAAGAACCGAGAAGGACTGTCTGGCCTAGTGTCAAGGACTGAAGCAGCCAGGAACTGGTTATCTATTCTTGAAGGCAGTAATTGTGGGAAGCTGAATCTTCCCTTGTCAAGGTGCAAAGAAAGAACACCATGAGTTTCAGGTTTTATTCATGTAAGGCAATTCAATGCTGGAAAATGGGACGAATTGCGGTCTACTGTCACGTGAGCTATGCTTGGGAATAGAAGTTGGGCAGGCTGCTTCAGAACTAAGATACCGCATGCTCACACTCCTGTATATTCTCAGAAGCATGGATACTTTGCAAGACCAAGTTCAAAGACAAGATGCATGGCAGAATGCATGGATGATGAGAGATGATGGGCTAATTGGGTGGGGAGGTAATGTCATGTCCACCTCCTGACACCTGGGGTAGAAATGTACGTGCTGCTAGTGAGCCGAATGTTCCAGAAGGGCACAAGTGTGCCAACCAATTGTAGGGCCATGTAACTAAGGGCCTTATATTTCGAGAGCCAATGATGTACCATGTATCTAATAACTGATGAAGATGACTTGCACTAGGGTTGGGCATGAGTTGTCCACCTAACTAGAGACCCAATCACAACCCACCGCCTTATAGAAAGTATGCATAGATGTTCCTTTTTAGCCAACCACAACCCCCATAGAATTCGCTTATTTGCCACGTAGTATGACTTCACGTATGATGAGTTTTTACTATAAAAATGTGTGTTTTTTTTGTTAATGAAATGCTTCGCATGGGATAATGCTGTGCAATGTCCGTTGATGTCCGTTTTAACTCCTTGTTTTAGATAATTGATATTAAAAAAATAAAATTGACTTTTCCATCTTCCTGAGTCGGTTTGATTATTTGGTGTAAGAGTTACTCTGCATCCCATCCACTGCATGACACGCTACTTGCCAAGGCCATAAGGTCACTGTCTTTTCCTTATTTGGCCCATATACTGGGACCTGCCAGTAACCTTTTGTTAAGTGTAGGGTGTATAGAAAGGTGACGATAGAGCAATGTGGTCCAAAGGCCTATTTGAACAACCAGCGCTATTGCTCAATATTAGAAATTTGAAAAGGCAGCGTTCAGCATGAAAATGTGAGGGTGCCAGGACCAAGAACCCTCAGTAAGCAGTAAGTTAGATGTAATCAGTGAACTGCGCCAATTATCAGTGATACAGTAACAGTTGGGTTATATTTTTAATTCCCTTCCACAGCCTGACACGTGTTTCGAGCAAGGCTCTTTTTCAAAGGCGTTGAACTTGTCCGAAAAGAAACTCTTAGTATTACTTGCAGTTGCAATGACCATTATATAAATACAGCCTTCCGGCAACAACAGTGTACAAGGAAAAGCGTATAGAAAGGTGGCTGCTCCGAGTTTATCAATTAGGTCATCGTTGCATGGCATGGAATAGACATTGAAGTCGGAAATTGCATTAACTTGACGGAAATCTATCCAAAACCTTTAGGAACGGTTTGGTTTAGTGACCAATACTTTAGGGGAGGACCATGGACTCGAAGAAGGCTCGCTATTTGCTTGCAACATTTTGTTTACTTTCTCAACCACTATCTGTTTACGGGCCTCCAGGAGTCTATGCGGTTTTAAATGAACCACCTTTCCCTTGGGTGTTCTAATATGGTGGTAGGTGTCTTTAATTCTTCCTGGTTTTTCTGAAAATACATCCGGGAATGATCGAACTACATCTTTTAGATCTTCCTGTTGTCGAATAGATAGCTCTGGAGGAATTAGTTCAAAGTTGTCTATATCTTCTGGAACCAAACAGGATAGTACTTTGGCATGGGTGGCTGACGGTTTCTCTTTCCACTCTTTTAAGAGATTTATGTGATATAAATGGACCTTCTGTTTTCTGTCCAGTTGGGCTACTTTATAAGTATAGGTTCCTATTGATTCTATTTCATAGGGACCATGCCACTTAGAAACAAGCTTGTTTTCTGACGTGGGTAATAGGACCAATACTTTCTGTCCTATGGAAAACGATCTTAAGCTTACTTTCTTGTTGTAATTGGATTTTTGTAGGCTCTGGGCTTTTTCCATATGAGTGCAGACTAGATCTCGAACAAGTCTCATAAGTTCTTGCATTCGAGTAGCGGTTTGTGTGATGAGAATGGGTGCCTCTTCTCGTTCTTCCCAGGTTTGCCGGAGCATGTCCATGAAATCTCTAGGCTATCTGCCATAAAGCAGTTCAAAGTTTTCCTCACTGCAAATAGTGTCCACGGAATCATTCAGTCCCAGTCTTTCCCATCCTTGCCTACCAATTTTCACAGGATTAATTTCAGGGTTTTGTTGAATCTTTCTTACAAGCGACCAGTTTGGGAATGGTACACATAAGTTCGTAAGGTGGTCATATAGAGTAGCTCTTTGACTACTGCCATAAGCTTGCTCATAAAATTTAAACCTTGATCGGTCAGTATTTCCTTGGGACAACCAACCATGGAAAAATACGGTAGGAGGTGTTTAAGGATTTGTTGTGTGGTATTATTTCGCATTGGGAATGCTTCGGGGTATCTAGTTGCATAATCAACAATCACGAGGACATATTTGTTGCCTAGTCTGGATGTTTCTAGAGGTCCAATAATATCCATCCTGATTCTTGAAAAAGGGACTTCTATGATTGGTTAAGTATTCAGAGGAGCAGTTAATGCGATGGGTGTGCTGTTTTTTTGACATATTTGACACGTCTGGATAAAGGTCTTTATATGGGCCGTCAGGTGTGTGTGTAGTTATTGTCAATTGGCAGACTCTGCATGGTGGTGATGTTTTGAGGCGTGGTGCAGGGAACGCAAAATCGGCCCCATATCTTGCCCCACCACTACAGTGATGGAGTTCTTTCTGTCACTGGCCTCAGTAGGCCTTCAGGGTACCACAGTCGACAGATATTTGGCAACCTTGTCTGTATTCAAAAGGTCCCCGGATCAAGGTTCTTTCTTTACGATCCCAGTTATGGCCCAATTCCTGAAGTGCCTTGTCACTACGTTTCCGCCAACTCCCTTTGTTGTCCCAGATTGTTGTCTCTGTTTGAGCCCATCCATTGCTGTTCCTTGTGACAGTTGTTTTGAAAACAGCCTTTTTTGTTGGGGATCACATCAGCCAGGAGGGTTAGTGAGTTGCAGGCATTGTGCATAATTCAATTCAATTAATCTTAGGAGCGCCATAGCTACTGCAGTTGTTTCCTTCCGCCTGGCATCCGATAGGTCTTTGGGTCTGTTTGTGTTTCGCCTATAAGCCTCCGGGTCCATAGGTGGCACGGTATACATTTTTTAAAGTAAAGTAAATTGCTGGAAGCCCCTATTCCTGCGTTTTTTTCTGGAAAAGGTTTCCCTTAAAGGCAGACCTAGCTTTCTCCCGAAAGTGGTTTCTGAGTTCCACCTTCCTCAGTCCATTGATTTACCTATCTACCCTCTACCTCACCCCTCTAAGGAGGAGGAACGGTTCCACCATTTGGATCCCAAAAGAGCCTTGAGCTGTTACATCGCTACGACTTGAGATCCGAAAATCTAATCAGCTGTTTGTGGCCCATTTATTGTCCTTGAAGGTTCTGGCTGTAACTAAGCAGACTCTTGGCCTCATCATGAGTTGGGCTGTATCCCGGCTGTAATACAGCCCGACTGTAATAGCCCTAGCACCGACCGGTCTGGCGGCATTACCGTCGATCACGGGTTGGGTGTTAACGATAAATCCCCATTCCCCATTGGGTCCATTGGATTCAATGGGGCATTTTCAGCACTGATTATGCGGGCTAATACAGCTGGCGGTAATACAGCATAAAACAGGGGATTTTCACCTCCAGAGAAAGGCTGGAGGTGAAAACAGCCCATTTAGCGCCCAACTCGTGATAGGGCCAGCCCTTAAATGTGGCGGTAATACCATTACCACCTCATTTATGGGCTACAGCCCAACTCGTGATGAGGCCCTCTGTCTCACTGGATTATTCTTTGCATCGCCGAATGTTACCAGTCTGTAGACAGAGTTTTCTCCGACTTGCAGGGCACACTCGACAAAAGGGGTCTCGGCTTCTACAGCCTTGCAGAGAGGAGTTCCCATTAGGGACATCTGTCGTGCAGCTACATGGTCATCCTTGCACACGTTTACCAGGCAATAGTGTCTGGATGTTGCCCACGGGGCTGACACACGTTTTGGTAGGGCAGTTCTGCAAACTCTGCTACTGTAACATTTTCGGCTCTCCTCTGTTGTCCTAACTGCTTGGGCAGTCTATCAGATGAGGAATCTGCAGGAGAAAAGCAATCCATTGAAGGCGAAATTACTTACCGTAATTTTCTTTCCATGGATTCTTCTACCACAGATTCCTCATACACTCCTTCCCATCCATCCCTGCTTAGAAATTTCTTGTGGCTTGGCGCATCTATAAGTGAAGGGAGGCATGGTGATGGCTCTGAGGTCACCACTTCTATCTGAAACGTCTGTCTCTCCTCCCACCCTGCTCCCGCCCTTACTTCTCCCCTATCCCCACACCTTGTGACTGCTATTCTCAGTCACAACCTCCTGGTTTCTGCCTCTCCTCATTGGTGCATCGCCATGCTGTACCCTGCTCCTCACGCTAGTAGTGGTGGACAGTCTAAATGAAGTCTGGCATGTGTGTGGATTCCTCTCAAACCTGGTCTGAAACCCTCCTCATGTGGCTAGGGAAAGGCAGGCGCTTCCTGACCCTGGGGGCGGTGTACTGCAGAAGGATCACATGGGGGCAGGGGGAAACGTGTCCGGAGGAATGGGAATTCCCTCTGTTTAACTCTTCCCATAAACCCACACTTTTGATGGCTGTTTGCCAAATTGCAGAGGTTGAAAAAACGTACTTTGTTGAAGGGGACTGACTACATGTCCCATAATCCTAGAAGTACTGGGACGAGGGAGAGGGGTGTGAAGAGGCATGAAGTTGCAGCAGTCATGCAATTAAGCCTAACAGCCCACACCTGAAGGAACCTGAGAGGCATAAATGGCCCTCTCAGGTGTAGGCAAAAGGAAGGAGAGGAGGGAGCTGGAACTGTGACTGGAATGCAAGCCGTAATAGTAGTGGCAGAAAGAAGGCACAAGGCTGGCAAACCAAGCAGAAGTGGGAGAACAAGAGGTACGCTAGAACATGGAAACATGTCATGATTCCTGCCCCTCATGTCCCCAGCCCTCCAAGATGTCAGGCTGGAGCCAGGCCAGATCACCTACATGGCCCTCACGGGCCTTCCATCCCTCCAAAGACCCACTTGGAGTCAGACTTGGCGCTTGTGGCACCAGCCTCACTCACTCCCATAGGATAACATTGGGGTTGGACTTGTAGTGCTTTGATGGGGACAAGATGGATGCCCCCACATATTTCGGTTCCCAGAACTGCATGTGCAGTCTAGTCTTTTGGGTGTGGTTCAGCCCAGAGACACCTGGGATACCCAGAAACTATTTAAGCCACGCCCAGGCTGAAAAACATGCTTTGTGTTTTCTGCACCTGCAGCGTGACACTCACCGTGTTAGGATCGGTCTCCAGTAGGCCTGTATCTTTCTTCTGCGCTCAGCTCCTGCAAGAACAAGAACACCGTTAGGAACAGCCTTACCTTGCGGCGCTTCTGCCCATCATTCATCGCTTCTTCTGTTCTGCGGGCATGTTCGGCGGTGTCATTCCCATCCCGGCACGCCGCTTCCTAAGGAAAAGGGAAAAGAACAGAAAAAAGGCATTAGTAAGCATTCAGCAAATCTTTGCTTATTTTTAAAGACTGTTCGAGCTTCAAACGCTTACCTGAATCCCAGCCGCTCTGGGGGAACTCCGATTCCGGAACTTTTCATCCATCTGCAAGAGGGAAAAGACACTCCATGTTAGTGTGGAAATATCTAGAGGCGCCGCATACCGTGCTTACTCACCGCATTTGTTCTTCATAACCGGCATCCACGATGAAAACGTCGCACCACCTAAAAGTCACAGAAAAAGAACTCAGTTCAATACAAATACGAAAGGGGCGCATCGCGCTCTCACTCACCTTCAGCACTACTCATCTCAGCAGCACGTCGCCATCCCTGGACGCCCGCCATCTATGGAAGGAAAGGAATGAAGTTAGAGAACTGTTCAAAAGACTCATTATACTTACCTGTCGGACTCTTGCCAGTGGAGTAAATAGGCAGCAACGAGCCCGCATCAATCAACGCGCCTCTGCGCTGAAAGCAGGACGGAGAGCACACTTTCCAAGAAAACAAGGTGAGCTGTGGAAGGGTTGGACCCCGGGGAAGAAGGGGTTCAAGCACACAGAGACAATAGGGAGTTAAACTCTACCAATCCTGTGTTTCAGGCCCAGTCTCCAGTCGAGTAGACTCCAGGGAAGGGTTCGAGGTCGTAAGAGGTTAGAACAGGCTGAGTGACGTCCCCGTGGATACCAGGTGAGCGTTACAAAACAGCAGATTTCACTTGCGTGTTATGAAAGGTTCCTGTTGCCCGAAACTCTGAAGTGCAGAGGCTGCGCAGCAGAAGGCGTGCAGGAGAGCTGTCTTTGCACATGTGAGCCTGATTACTGTGGTTGCCGTGTTTGGAATGTGCTGGAAACCGAGGAGTACTTACCAGGTCGTGGGTTTTAGGAGCAAGAGTGGCTCCAGAAACGTGTGGCCGGACCAGAGACACCTTCAAAAAGGAAGGGTTTGTGGGTCCTTAAGCAGCCCGTAGCAGCAGAAGTCGTGGTGGAGGTCGTAGAAGCAGTGCGACCCTCAGAGCAAGCGCTAACAAAGCCGGTGAGTGAAGCTCAGTATTCTAATACCTTGCGCGAGCATTGCCAGCAACAGTATCCAGTCCCCCTGTTTTCTTGCATATGAGTAAAGCGAGTAGAAGTCTCTGAAATCTGAAGTAACTGAACAATGGGAAATGTAGCACTTGTGTGGAAATGAAAAGGCTGTTTACTTGCGTAGAAGTAAGACTACTTACATCCTTTGTTCACTATTCTACAACTTACTCTGAAGTTCCTAAATAATGGATAATGTAGCAGGCGAGTGTGAATGAAAAGTCAGTTTACTTGCGTTGGAAAAAGAATGCTGCTTGCATCCATTGTTCACCATTATATGACTGATACTATAACAAGGAGTGGTTGCGTGCGGGGCGTGGCTATATGGCTGTGGGGTAAGACGTATCTCCTGAAAGCTCCTGCTGATCCTTCCTTGATCCTATGAAGAAAATGTGCTAGGAACCCGCCACGCGTGAATATTTCATACCCACGGATGCATGAATATCATGGCTATATTCCCCATGTTAATGGGAAGGTTCCATAGTATGAGGAGTGAGCACCCTGAAGATCTGAGGAGCCAGACCTGTGGCGAATATTAAAATGGTGGCCGGAGGGAACAAAGGGACGAGCTGAAGGACCACTGTAATACGGCGAGGGGGGCAGCGTGCAAGGAAACGAAGTACGTACTCCATTTATTTGCTCTGGATTGGACAAAGCCAGGTTATTGCTGCAGCAGAAAGGACACCCATCGAAGTGCGGAAAGAACACCTATTGATGTGAGGAGACTTGCTGGGAGGAGACAGCGAGCCAGCTGGTGACAACAGGGTGCCGGCGCAGGCGTGGGCCGGAGCGGCTGCACTCGCACAACAGAGGGCTGAGAGGGTTATCATCAACGCTGCAAGAGGCGGCTGAAGAGTGAATCGAACCCCCCAGCCCAGCAGAAACATCTGAGTGAGAGACCGTGTGGAGAGCATAGTGCTGCTCCCAGTGACCCGACTGCAGAAGCATAGCTGGGCTGCGGAAATAGAGGAATCCAAGCTGCAAGCATCTCCTTGGAGGGGTAAAACAAGGACGTGTCCGGCGACACGGAGCCTTGACGGGGCTGCTGAAGATACACAATTGCTCTGTTCGGAGAGGTACGGTGGCGAAGGTGCAGCGCTGAGTGGGGGAAATGGCAGAAACTGAAGAGGCACAGTTGCGGGGCAGCCAGCAAATGGAGGAGGGCAGTGCCGGAGGAAGTGAGGGAAACAAACAAAGAGATGCCACAATGTAACACGGACGACTAAGTGAATGCAAACGTTCTGTAAAGAGTAGGCATCCTGCGGTGCAGTAAGATTGGGACGTCAGTGGGAGTCCAAGGATTCATTGAGCTACACGCTGAGCACCAGAAGACGGCCCAGTGAGGGATGTATAGCGATGAGCACCTGAGGGAGGGCCACCTCATGGGACAGACGAGGACCACAGAAGCAACTGCAAAGGGGCCACAACACCAGGTATAGGTGCACACATGAGGAGTGAGTTCTCCCCTCTCGCCCCCCAGCAACTCCTTAAGACTGCATGGGGGCCCCTGGCTTTCCCCCACGAATGCAACGAAGCGCAGGCCCACAGAAGGCCTAAGCCGACACACAAAGCGTGCGGCCCATGCAGAGTGCGGGCTGCAGGGGATCACTGGATGAGGCAGTCGGCATTATGGACGGAAGCCTACTTAACGTCACATGCAGTCTGTGCGCACAAAGGGGACAAGACACTGCGACCACAGGAAAGAGGTGAGGTGGTGAGGGGGTCCTGATCAGACAAATGTAGCGCTCCCGCACAGAGCAGACTTCCCCCCCCCCCTGCCACTCCCTGAGACTGCACAGAGACCCCTGCTTCCCCCCTGCACACAGCCAAGAAGGGGACCTGCCTAAAGTTGGGCCCATGCACCAACAGTAACACCTCAGAGACCCCACGGAGGCTGAGGTCGACAGCTAGGCAAGACAGTGGAGGCACCACAGCATTAAAGGTGGAGGAGGCCGGGGGCGCTCCGTTGCGGATTCTGGGACCGGAAGTGGCTACGGTGAACAGACATAAGGGGTGCCACCCCTACTAAGTGGCCAGCGGGGGCGCGCCTGAATGTAGCACCCCAGCACGAAGCACAGCCGAAAACCAGATGCTGAGTGGACCCTGAGGGACCGCAGCAATGGAGGCCTCTGGAGGAGTCTCTCCAAAGAGGAACAACGTCAAGGTACTGGCCGAGGGCAATGCATCTAAAATCACTGCTCAGCCATATGCCTGAGAGACGGCATTGACACTGACTCTGCAGATCCTCGTGAAACAAGACTCACAGTGCCCTGAGCGAAGGAGAGCCCCACAGAACTCAGAGGGACAATGTCGACCAAAGAAGGCAAAACGAAGAATAAGCAAACCACGCTCGAGACATTTACTGCAAGCCAAATGCCTCGACCAAACAAAGCACAGGACAAAGCGAAGGAGCAAATGCCGACCCAGGACGACCCTGAACCAGGTAATAGGCAGATTCTGGAAGTGATTGCAGCACTGCAATCCAGGCTAGAAGGCAAGATAGATGCGGTTGCAGTCGACCTGGCACTACTGCGTCAAGATGTCAGCGCAATCGCGGAACGCACAAGCAAACTGGAGGAACAAGTGAAAGAAAACACTGAAGTAAGGGCACAGATGACGAAAGACGTGGATGTCCTAATGCAAAAGCTGAAGCTACTGGAAGACTCAACAGAGGAAGCGGAAGGGAGAGCCCGCTAAAACAACATAGGTATCGTGGGCCTGCCAGAAGGTATTGAAGTTGCGGATACCATCAACTATGTGGAAAACCTACTGCTGCAGGAAATCGGTGCGGGTGAACTCTCCCAAGGGTTTGCAATCGAGAGGGTGCATTGGTCCCTCATAAAGAGGCCACCCACGTGCGCTCCACCCTGACCAATGATAGCTAAGGTGCACAGTTACAGATATCTTGAAAAGATACTGGCATTCTCCAGGACTGAGGGAAAGATACAAAGAGACTCTGCTACAGTAGCCATGTACCCTGACTACACATTCCAAGTCCAGAAGCGGAGAGCACAGTTCATCGCCACAAAGGCCAGACTCAAGTATATGCTTATATACCCTGCAAGATTAAAAGTGATTTATAATGCCAAATCCCTTTTCTTTGAGTTGCCAGAGGAAACGCAAGAATGGGTGGACAGGACACAGTTGCCTGATGAAGCGGAGACCTGCCAAGGATCTGGACAAAGTTGAAAGTGATGGTGGTGCGGGGCAGGGACGCAATATAATTAAGTAACAAAGCAGTGAAATGGGACTCAGTGATGCTGCTTATGGGGACAATGGAATGTGATGGCTAGATATGATGAGTTGACAGTGCAGGAGCAGAACGGGTACCGAGGACATCCGGTAGAGGGAATGCCAACGCATACCCTATCCCCCCTCTTAGGTAGTTGAGGGCTGAGTTTTATGGCCCACCCGTAGGGCACCAGGAAACTAGTTTAATGACCAGGTGGAATGGAGCGGAAACTGGATTATCCCAGCATGCAAAGCATAGCGGGACTAGTTAAATTTGATGTGGGGAATGTGTGTGGGGAGGGAGAGGGTGGGACAATGAGGGGGAGCCTGTCATGGGTAATAGTGGACTGCATCAAACTCCTACTTAGGCTGGCCAAAGGATGGTGGTCTCACTAGCTCTCCAACACAAGCAATGATGGCTAACGAGGTTAGAATTATGACTAGGAATGTGAGGGGACTCAATAACTATGTGAAAAGAAAGAGTGAACATGTAGATCCGCAGAAACAAGGTGGGGATAGCACTACTACAGGAAACACACCTAGACGGGCAGAAGCAGAAGAACTTGGAAAGGGCGCGGGTGGGTGTGATGGTGGTTTCAACATATTCGACATACGCAAGGGGGGTCCTGATCTGGATAGCCCCAAACGTACCATTGAAGGTGTTGGCAGTGAAAACCGACACTGAGGGCTGGATGGCAATGGTACATGGGCTAATCGCAAAACCGTGAGGTTTGCGTGGTGAACACTTATGCCCCTAATCATGACGCCACAGCGTTCTTTAGATCACTACACGCGAGACTGGGCCCATACAGAAGCGATACTCTGATTTGGGGTGGGGACTTCAATTGTACAATGGACCCAGCGTTGGATAGGTCTGACTCTAAGCACAAGCGGCCACCCCCCGGCCAAGGTTTTCAACTCACCGGTTGACCAATTCAATTCACGCTACCGGCATTACAAGGGGGTATTCCCATTTGTCTTCGCCACATAAAGTGTACACCAGAATAGGCTACATGTTCATAGGTAGAGAAAGCGGATCCGAATTCTCTGAGACGGAGTACCTAGATAGTATACTGTCGGACCACTCGCCACTGGTGGCGAGATGGAGAGTGTCTGCCCCTACACCGCCAATTCCCACGTGGAGACTGAGGTGTGAAGCACTACAAGAAACTGAATTCGCTGAGCATGTCCGGAAAAACACAGTTGAATGCATAATGGTAAATGAGGGCAGCGTACAAAAATAGGCACTTTCTGGGAAGCGTATAAGGTGGTTATCAGAGGGGTGATGATGGCGTAATCAGGAGGGATGCAGAAGGTACTGATAAGGGAATTGGCGGAGACAGAGAGGGAATGGAAGAGGCGAGAGGGGGAGGCCCTAATTGAAAAGGAACACTTGGATGAGATGATGGCGCTGAAGCAAACTGGCCTAGCTCAACTGGACAGGCTTGGGAAGTTTAATTCTGCAAAGTACCTGGAGAGGAGTCACGCTCAAGGGGATAAGCCGGGGAGGACGCTGGCATGGTTGTGTAAACGAGAGACCGCCAGGTCACCGGTTTGCTCCATTAAGAAAGTGGAGATGGAGGAAGTGGGCACGCAGGAGGGACTAAATGAGGTGTTCTCTGAATTTTATAAAGCATTATACGCAGACCCCCAAAGAGACACTGAGGAGGAGATGCAGGATGTCCTTACCCAGATAGACCTACCCAAATTAGATTGTGCCCAGGCGGACTCACTGGAATCCCACATTACATCGGAAGAGGTGGTGGTCACTATTAGATCTTTGCCGACGGGGAAGACACCGGGAACGGACAGGCTCCCAAGTGAGTTTTACAAGACATATGCTAATATACTGGCACCGTTGCTGGCCAAGGTGTACAATGAAGCGTTTGCGACAGTATACTGCCCGCGAGTATGAGAGAGGCCCTGATAGTGCCACTGCTCAAACTTGATTAAAGAGGGCATGGACTGCGGATCCTATAGGCCCCTGTCCCTGCTAAATCAGGATAGCAAGATCCTCACAGCTATCTTGGCGAGTAGACTACGGCGGGTGATGCACACAATGATGCACCCCGATCAGACAGGATATGGGCCTGGGAGAAGCATGTCAGAGAACTTGAGACGGCTCCACCACGTGATTTACAGCACGGCAGACAGGGCCTCACAATGCGCGGTCGCTTCCTTAGATGCTACCAAGGCATTAGATTCAGTGCACTGGGACTGGCTGTATGTCACGAGGATGAAGATGGGGATCGGCCCGCTGTTTGAGATGGGTGCGGTTGATATATACAGAACCAATGGCCAGGGTCAGGACGGGAAGTAAATAGCACCAGACAGGGGTGCCAACTATACCCGCTGCTATATATTTTTGTGGCAACAATACGGGGATGTGGGCATAGACCTAGATGGAATAGGTCATGTGATATCTATATATGCGAATGATGTGCTGCTATACGTGAGGGATCCTTAGGAGAATCTGCCGTACATATTGGGGGTGCTAGATCACTCTAGCAATTCACAGGTATTAAAATAAATAAGAAGAAATCATGCGTGTTTCCGTTAGTGGCCACCGCACAGATAGAGGAAGGGAACTTGCCACACCTCTCCCTGCAATGGAGCAGGACTTCCTTTAGATACCTAGGCATTAACATACATCAGGACCCCTCCCCAGAGCATGAAGATAACACAGCGTGTACTAAGGCTGCACTGGTTGCGTCAATGGGGTTCTGGAGTAAACTGCCATTGTCAATGATGGGGAGGGCGGCATTGTTAAAAATTGTGGCGCTACCACGACTTATGCACTGGTTCGTAAATGTCCCATAAGACATACCTGGGCGTTTCTTCCAGGAACTGAAGAAGCTATGCATGGGATTCCTGTGGCAGGACGGGCGGAATAGGGTAGCCCTGAATACATTACAGAGGCTGTATGACCAGGGAGGATTACGGGTACCGAACTTCGAGCTGTATTTCCTAGCTTGCCAACTACAGCACGTGGTGAAGTGGATGGCGGACAAACCCACTTTAGAGACGGTGCTGCTGCAGCCCACATTGAGGTGATGACATTTGAGAGACTTCCTCTGGGCTCCCGCTAGGGAGCAGCACGAGAGCCGCTACCTGGTGAAGCTGGGCATCCAAATCTGGCACAGGTCCTGCAGGGTCATGGGAGCATCGGACCCCCTCTCATCGCAGACAAGAGATAGTGGCAGTTCTGGAGGAGAGAGAAAATTACAGGACCGTGCTACAAACGAGATGGGAGATGGGAGATGTGTGGGGTGGCCACAGTGGGGGACCTCAGGGATGAGGTAAGGTGGAAAACGTTTGAGGAGCTGCAGTAGGATACTGGGATACAAGCGGGACAGTTCTTATTACACAATACGGTCCTGGGGATGTTACGCAGACGATGGCCGAATGTTATGGACGGGACATCGAAAATTAGGTTATTGAGATGTTACTTATAGTGGCGGAAGATGGACACGGTGTGTCCAGAATCTACGAGGTCCTGTTGAATTGCACTTCACGGACTGTGCTGAAATGTAAGAGTAAATGGAGAGGGAACTGGGGAAGGTGTTTGAAGAGAACGAGTGGGGAGAAATGAATGAGATATCACAGGACGTTGTCCAGAAACGCTAGGCTACAGTTGATACAAATGTATATAGTACAAAGGACATACCTCACACCTACTGTTGTCTCCACATTCAAAGGTGCTGGGAAACAAGTGTTCCCCCTCAATGCAAGAGGAAGGAGGCAGGTCTCATGCACATGTTTTGGGGATGCCCTGTTATACAAGGGTTCTGGGAGAAGGTAGCAGCCAAGGTTGTCTGAGTAGGCATTGAGCTAAATGTTACGACACCAGAAGCCTGCATGCTGGGGCGATATAAGAAAAATATGAAAGACAAGCCGCTGAATAAACTGAAAGACCTGATGTACATTTTGACCAAGCGTAGCATAGCTATGGGATGGAAAGAGATGAGAGAACCGAGTGTACATAGGTGGTGGAAAGAGTTGGAAAACTGGTGTGTAGTGGAAACAGGGGTATGGGAGAAGGCTCTTAAAATGCAAAATACAGAGTCCGGTACAGACATGCAAAAATGGATAGCACTAACGGTAACGCTGTTAAATGTAGAAGAGAAGGAAAGTGTACAACAATTGGAGGTTGTGGATGCAACACTTGTAATTGACTGATGAGTAAACGTGACGGCTGGGTGGGGGAGGTGTATGGAGTGGTAGTAGTTAGACTAAATAAGTATAGAAATGATTAGACATGTTGCGTTAGAGCCTGTTGCTCTCTGTGGTTCTTGTGGTTATGACATGTAAAACTCAACATAAATGTGTTAATAAAAAGAGTGGTTGCGTGTGCCTAATTGTAGTTCCCAAAGGAGGACTGCATTCTATCCTTCACGTTACAAGGGAATACAATTTCATACTGAACTTTAACATCTTTAAACTCCAAAAAGTACAAGAAGTGGTTGTGTGTGCCTAATTATGATTTCTAAAGAAAGACTGTATTCTGTTCTCTACTTTAACAATGCATACCTTTCCCACATGAGAAGTTAGTGTATACAATTGAAGCAGAGAACAAGCATTGCCCAAGCCAAGAGTCTTCCCATATTGACAGCATATGTAACCTTTCTTGAAGTGGGAAAGTAATCTATCTGTACTGTGAAGTTACTAACAGCTAATTGGCTTAAGAAACAGGTGTGCAAACATTACCTGAAGCTAAGCGAGTGGCACCAAGGCTTCTAGATAATTACATGGGCTAACAGCTGGCAGACTGGGACAGGTAAAGCTGGGAGGGGAATCTGACTGCTTGTAAAGACTATTTTGAAGTAGATCTATCGTGTAGTGCCAAAGACTATGGAACACAGAGAGAAGGTAAACTCAGGTTATTACTGTGGCAGATAGACAAGCGAGGCAAATAAGCTGCCCCTTTTGAAATGAGATATTCAGAAGAAGAGTGCCTTGCCTACCACAGGGTATTGAAGTACTTGTCGAAGCCTGTCTAAAAGGCCAAATCACTGAAGCTATGGTAGTAGTACAAGTACCGAAGCAGATGTGGTATATCTAGTTGTCAGTAGATGCAACATTGCAGTAGTCTAAACAAGGTGGAGTACAATGCGACAAAGGTTACTGATCTCATGGTAAATCAAGTAGACGTGTGGTGGTTGAAGTGGAAGCAGCAGCACTGAGGATTCATCCTCACGAATAAGACTGTAACTAAATAATTCCTAACTGTTGAACAAGAAAGATATGGTACGAACAGTTTGGATATTTCATTTTCTTTTGAATTGTGGCAACTCTTCTTGAAGAGGTGATAAAGCACCATGGCTAGGATTACCATTGGTGCTATTTTTCTGGAAGTGGGGAAGTGGATCTTTCACACAGGAGAAGAGATTTGTTGTCAGTGGAACCTTTGTTAATGAACTTATATTTTTTACATTTCAAGATCTAATTCATAACAGTCCTTTCTTTGGTTGAACATTTGCATAAGTGATTTTCAATCATGGGGAGAGGAAGGTAATTTAGAAATTGTGAATATTGTTCATGTCATGTGGTATTGCCATATATGTTCTTTGTATATGTGTTGTTTAGTGTGAGGGCCAGTTATCCTGTGCTAAGAGTGTGTGCCCATAACTTTGGTTAGGCAGGGAATTCCTCAGCAGAGTAGGGGCAGTGAGGCATCTTTGAATTTTATTTTAAGAATAAAATGGCATACTTTGATAAATCATCGAACAGTTCTCTGCTTCACGTTACTGACCCCTCACAGTTGCCTACCTGAATACCCCACAGTGTTCCAGGCCCCAAATGTATTGGATGCCACTGACGAGTATGCTCATCCTATTTGCATAGGCATCCATCTTAGCCCAGCAGTTAAGGGGTTGACATAGTGTTAACTTTCTTCAGCGTCTGGCTGGTTTACATATCCAGGGTTAGCCACAACGTCAATTGCCCTCTAATTGAGGCCTTGGAAGCTTCCCAGAGCATAATAATCTCCACCGCTGTCTACATGTATCTGAAAGAATGTTTTGGGCTGTGCTTCAGCCTTTGCTGTAATAAGATTTTCCTTCAGTGGGTGATCGCCCAACTGCACAATTGTGAAATCATTATCTCCTATAACAAGCATGTGTTTGAAGAGGGAAACCGTGCCATGATCTGCATCATACAAAGAACTCGTGAGAGGGCCCTTCACCAGTGTGTACCCGGAGTATGATCTCTAGGAGGAGGGGGGGAAAGGTAAAATAATTCTCTTTATGGCAAGTGATGGAGGTTCCTGTGAAGAATCCTGCCTAAAGTCTGCTATCAGGGGGTCAGGGGAGGGCAGACACTACCTGATCCCGACCCTGGGGGGAACATTCTGCTGCAAGAGATGCTGTATTTATCTTCCTCAGAGGAGGATGCATCAGTAATGCTGGAATGTGTAATTGCTTGCAGTCGGAGGGACCTGTACTTTCCCAAAGCTAATTGTCTTGATTGTGGGTAAAAACGGTTCTAACCAATCCTGTATTGGGAGTAAGTATCTTCCTCCCGACCCCAAAGTTGAGCACCATTGTTGGGATGAAAGCTCCCATGTTCAACAGGGGGATGTTAAAGATGAATCGTTCAATATTAACATATTAGCTTCTGAAAATTCTAATTTCCCATTGAGCAAAACCATCAGTAAAACCTTATAATGCTCCTTAAAGGTGATTAAGGATACAAACACATTTGGCAACTATTATCCCTTTAAAAGGAACAAGTTGAACATTGGCGACTTCCAGTCCCACAATGCCAAAAGTACTGGGGCAAAGAAGAGGGATGCAGAGGCCCGAGATTGCAAGGTGCAGGTTAATTGGGTAGTTTTTAGATAGAAATTGTCTATAGTCTATTTCTTCTTGTACACAGATTTATGCACTAATTACATATCTACATGAATTGTTTACTGTGTATCTGGATTTCGGGTATCACATCTTACCCTAAAACACGTTTTTTTTCACAACTTACTCGAGCCTATCTTTTAATATCAATAGAAGCACGGTAGTACTCATATACTAATACTAAAGCAGCCGTCATTCTCGATACCATGTGCTTTCACATGTCTTAGTACTCTCAGTGTTAACATATAAGTCGATATATTGATACAGAGAGGGACGGATAAACATCCTCCTAAACGTCAGTACGTAGTGCAGACGTGGCACACGTACAACCTGTAAGAAATTGAATTGAACTATGTTAGCCACAACCAATATGGCCGACACGTAAGCCTACGTGCGGCCATAATGTTTACTTAACGTTGCATAGGGCAACGCCACGAACCGCGAGTATCAGATGCTGTTCGTAGAAGACAGAGCAGGATGTTGCCTGCTGCGCTCCAGGTAAGATGTATAGACAGAATGAAGATGTGCGATCTCTGATCGCATTAATACTTAAAGTCAGTGCATAAGAAGGACGACCGAAGATAACACGCTTGCTCTCTCCATGTCAGGCAGTGTTATTTGGAAGAATTCAACACGCGCACAAATCGCATTTTTGCATATCTTGGCTAACAGGTCAGTGACACTAAACACACATCATAATGCATAGTCACATGGTATCAGCACTAAGTATACCGGCCATTAAGCACCTGAGCACGTTAAGACTCACATTGAAAGTTAGAATATTTAGCAATTCAATTAACACGAGAGGTCACGGTGCTAAACACTGTAGTTCACACTTATGATAAACGTTATTAAATGCTTGATAAGACGTAAAATACCTCGGAATGTGCATACACATTGATGAAAGTTCCTGTGTCTTTTTGTTTTTATCTCTCTCAAATTTATGTTGTACATTTGTTTGTCCTTGTGGGCGCCCTGTTTAATTTAATAATTTTTTAAAAAACTTGTTTTGTGCACGGTGCACTGTTGAACATTGAACTGAACATTGTGGATATGTCTAATGGATATTGTAATATATAACAATCATAATGTATGTAGTACAGTAACAACCTGACTCTGAAGAAGGATTAACTCCGAAATGCATTAGCTAGATGGGTTTTCTGTTTTTGCCTTAACAGACAGCAATAGCTTTTTTGGTGATGTTTAACCAATTAAGGGCAAAAGTTTTTTGTACCTAAAAAATCCATATTTTTGAACATTAAACAAGATTATATTTTTGAATAATCACCAAAGTTGGTCTTTTGAGTTTATTAAGAAACAAAGAGTAATCGATTAACCCGAAGTGGGAATTTGGGGTGTGCGGCCCACACCGAAGGCACAATAGCCTAGGTCTTTTTTCTCCATAATAGGGTTAATGACCCACACCTGAGGGAGACTGGAAAGCCTAAAAGGCCCCCTCAGGCGTAGGCCATAGAGAAGAGCAGTAGTAGTGGAAAGATGACAGAGCCGCTGTACTTTGTAGTACGGATGCTGGTTCTGAGAAGTTCTCTTCCTTCAGAGACCTTGTTTGCAGAGGGAAGCGTTACATGGAAAAGCTTTCCCCCGGAAGATCTTGGTTGCAGAGGTAGCACAGCGGGAAGCGTGGAGTTGGGATGCTTTCCCCACAGCAAGGCAAGCTCTGGTGGCAGTCGAGCACCCGAGAGCCTTTGGAGCAAGGAACGATGCATATCTGAAAAACATGGGTCGGGGAAAACTGAGCAAAGCAGTTTTCCATGCAGCCTGGAGCAGAAGAAGCAGACAACCCGAAGGCCGCGAAGGGAACAGATGCACACACCAAACCCGGTGGTCACTTGTGTGCTGTGACCCCGGAGCGCTCTGTAACCGCCTGCTGGCCAGGTCCAGGTATTTTGAAAACCGAATTAAAGTGAAATGCGCAAAGTGGCAGAAACATAAGCATTTGGTATATGGAACTGATGTGAAGCAGAAAGATAATTATTTTGAATACCAAGCTGATAAGATGTGGTGAATTAAGCAGCACGTTGTTTATAGACCCTATTGTCGGAAGGAGAAAATGGCAATAAGGGGAACTGGCTGAAAAAAGCATTGTCTAAGCCAAAGAAGAGCAGGAGCAGGAGCAAGAGGAAACCAGTATCAGCATTTGTTCAATGTAAGAGGGCAGGAAGATCCTGCATTGCATGTGGCAATCAAAAGTGTGGAACAAACAGCACCAATGTGTCTCATGTTGTCTCAGAAGAAGTCAAAAATGATGTTGTGGAAAGTCAAAAAGTCTTTATAAATTGTGCGAAGCAGAAGTATACCACAAAAGTGCTTGTAGTAGTTGCATTCATCTTGGCAGGAGAGTACACCAGGGCAGTGCACTTGGTAGAGTAGGCCTGGCAGGTATGTTGACCAGGAATTAATCATTGAAGCACTGTGGTGTGATTCAAAGTGTTGTAGAAAAAGTGGCAAGACCACAAAAGCTCATTGTGAACTGTTGTGGAATGATCCTGACAAATCAATATTGCTGATGTGAGGTGACATTGATGCACTGTGGAAGTACACCTTTTTGTTGCAAAGAGTACATTGTGTGGAACTCTCTACCACCAGTGGAGAGACAAGACTTGCTGAACATTTTGAACCGTTGCCTAAACCCAAGTGAGAGACCTACCAACTGGGGGGGAACTTTATTAGAACTTTTGCAAGATAGGATTTCCTTATACTTTTGATCTGTTAATTGAAATCCTGATTGAATCTGGGGAAGTGGGACTCACCCAGGTGACGAGGATGAACAGTTACCGGACCATGAAGATAACTGTTCATTTTGTTATATCTGAAGTGCTACGCATTATCTTATTGAGTTTATTGAATGTACAAGTGTAAGGGACAGAATCCTTTTGCTAGTGTTTTCTTCAGCTTATTTTATAGGTAGGGAAATCCTCATTTGGGTAGGGATAGTGAGATGTTTATTGAACCTTTTTGAGTTCACCTCACATTTCCCCAACCTGAGAGAGGGATTTATGCGTGCTTGAATTCTTTGCAGTGTTTACGTCGCCACAGATCACGATGGTTCCATCCATGAACTAGGCAGCGATTTGGCACAGTTTGGGGGAGGTGGTGCTTTGGAAATCGCTTAGTTGTGGATTATTAAATTGGGTTCTGGGAGGGGAGATACTGGTTTATTAAGGGGGGGGGGATATGTGACTGCTTTATTAAGGGGGGGATAGGTGACTGGTTTATTACGGGGGATGTGTGACTGGTTTATAAAGGGGGGATAGGTGACTGGTTTATTTAGGGGGGGATGTGTGACTGGTTTATTACCGGGAGATATGCGACTGGTTTATTATGGGGGGGAAGATACTGGTTTGTTAAGGGCGGGATAGGTGACTGGTTTATTACAGGGGCATATGTGACGTGCTGATTCACAGATCTTGAACAGTAGCTCTTGCAAGAAGGAGAGCATTTTCCTTTTTTGATGAAACCAAGTTTGGAGGTAAATTGAGCCCTTTTTCTGATCACACTCAAGGGAACAGATCTCGTACAGACTTGCAGTTTGATCTGGTTTCTCCTCGATGTGTTGGCCTTCTGCCCACCCCCATGTGAGGAGAGGAAAGCCCCTTACATTCAATGAGATAATCCCAGCTATTTACTTCATCTTCACCCCTCTGTGTATGGCTTTGCACCGTGGTCACATCAGCATCTGACGGAAGCCTATTGCTCCTTTATAGAAAGGGTGGTTTCTTTACTGCTGCTTTTAAGTGATGTTTATAATACCACCCATTACAGAAAGGGAAATCCCAGCACCTCCAGCGCTCCGTTTACTGCCGGTGGTAAATCCATTGCCATTGGTAATCCCCATTAAACTGAAATTGGTAACCATTGGTGTTACCAATGGAAATACATCTCATCATAAACAAGGTAAACAAATCACAACTCCATACCACAGCCTGCAGTATACATCAGTTGGGATGATGTAGGCGTGGGGAGCTATCCTTTTTCTCCAAAAGGATGTATGTTATGTTGACAGTATGTTATTTACTGCCAGTGCTGTATTTTAATTCCAGGACAGCATTTCTTTAACTCCAAAATATTGGTTTTGCTGGTGGTATATTTTCCCTTTGGTAGCAACACAATGTAATCAGTGATAATGCATAATTGCAATACCACCAGCATTATTATTTGGTGTGGTGATCATCTCTGCACAGCATTGATTAACCATCAATGGTATTGTTACATAATCCCACATGTTTGCAATTTTACTGATCCATTTTTATTTTAAAACAAATTCCTGCTTACCTTTTCCACACCAACTCTTCCCTCTCCCACTTTTGTTTTTCATCATATGGTTAACATCATGGACTGCACATCCCTCTCCTGCGTTGAAGCAAAAGGTCTAGTCGCAGCCTTCAATACCCTGCTGTAAAGCATCACCAAAAACCCATTCTCGATCTACACCCTCACCACCAAATTTGAATCCCACACCCAGACATGAAGATAACCAAAGAACCCAATGCCTTGTTCAGCTGCATTCATTTGAAGGAGAAGGAAAAGGAACCAGAGACCTAGCAGCCAGAGTGTAAATAACATGGACCTTGAATACTCTGAACCATAAACCTGCAGGAGAAACCCCATACCCGGAGAGCTGCACGGGGGAACTTGAGAAACACTGCTTTAGCCAGCTTCAGGTTGGTTGGTTGGGTGGGTGGCAGATGGTTTGCATGCTAAGTCCCCTTCTCGGATTGATGACCAGCGCCTTGAGATTGTAGTCTTGCATGAGAGCACCTTATAATTCCTTGAACCATTCAAATGTTTCTCCAGCTGTTTTTTTTTACCTCTGCATAGTTCTCACCACTCTTTACAGTTCTCTCCGTTACCCTGCTCCTGCACCCGCTTCTGGTTCCATGTGGAAGGGCTTTTAATTTTTTTTTCCTCCTGGCTGCTTTTTGCATCCTGCAGTATTTGGATGTGGCGTCCTTGATCTTTCCATGAGAAAGTGTGTGACATTGGGGAGAATCACTGTCTTTATTATGCATACACTTTGCATTAATAGCCAGTTTTAGGCTCAGGCCCAGCTCGTCACTCGAATGTGGTCGGGCTACATATTGGAACGGTTGCTATCTTACCTCCAGCATCTGTTTCTTTCATTTGCTGGACGCAGTGAAGCTTAACTAACCACTATCGTGGCTTCTCCCTTCCACTTACTCACATTGTGCCACACCTGTGCACTGTGGCAGTGTCAGTATGCTAACGCTGTTGTTTGATGGGGACCCCTCTCAGCCTGGGGTGGGAGGCCTATTGGGGTGGAAGCCTGAATCATTCCTACCCCATAGTGAGATAGGTGGCAGTTGGGAGAGCCGCAATCCCTGTATCTCCTGTTTGCTTGCATACAGTGCCACTGTCAATCATGCATGATGCTGTCCAGTTTCCTTTGTTTCCTCCAGAAAGCTACATCTCTTCATCTCTCAGCTAGAGAAAGAGTAACCACCGGCCAAACTGAAGTTACCAAGAGTGACCAGGAACCTTTGAACCACAACCAGCAATGTTTTGACGAGAGACCTCTGCACATACCTGTGAATCGCAACCAGCAAAATGTTGGAAAGGACCTGCAGAAACTACAGAAGCAATTCACAGCAGTGGACCACGTGTACACTGAGCACACCAGAGACATTGTGCTTACCTGGTGAAGAGCTACGGAGTGGTTCCCTAATCATACAAGTGGAATAACAGGCCTATAAGGCCCTCACACGTACCGGGACCTAAACAGCATAACTGCCATTGCAGAAACCCGGCAGACCTGCACATGGAAAAGGGACTTAGCTTAGACCCCCCTTTGTGTCTTTTGATGTTTGTACCACCTTTCGGGAGGTAAGAACATGGAAAGATTGGCCTGGGGACCCAGTGGGGTATAGATGGCCAACGGGAAGGAGCACAGGAGAAAGGCTGAGCTGGGAGACAGGTCGTTGTGGGTTGTTCAGGTGGGGTCAGAGGAGTCAGCAGTGGACCGAGAGACCAAGCGGTGGAAGGGCCGTGCATAGGAGCATGGAGGGGGATTTTACAGGTGGTGTGCAAAGTGAGGCATTGGTTGAGGAGAGGAAGTGGTACTGGAGGTGAATGTGTGTGGAGTGGTAGTAGGGAGTGAATGAGAATGTGAGTGGGAGAGTGAATGTAAGAGAAGTGGTGGGAGGAGTACTAGTGTTTCAAGGGGAGAGTATTGGTAGTGTGGCGAGGGGACAGCATTAGTGTGGCGAGGGGACAATATTAGTGTGCTGAGGAGAGAGTATTAGTGTGGTGAGGGCAGAGTATTGGTATACAGGCAGAGAGGGGAAGTAGCGCAGAGAGAGAAGAGTAGTGGTAGTAAGATCAAAGGGTCGCACAGAGTAGTAAGGTGAGGGAGAGAGTGGTAAGAGGACCATCAGAAGGACAGAGAGGGAGAACAAAGAGAGAGTAAAAGGATAAATGGACAAGTGGTAGAGAGATTCAGGGAAAGGAATATCGGAGCACAGAAGAACCAAAGAGGGTGGGCATCTGAGTGTCTGGAAGGCACAAACCTTAATTCATCCTTGTGGGGAGATCTTTGGCTAGGAACCAGCATTAGCCTTTAGGCAAAGACCTGACGATGGGTACTTTTTTCAGACATTAGGAGTTAGCATACTCTTTTACCAGTCTAGGGTTAAGGGGCGCATGGGTTAGGGTTGGACTGTCCGTACCTAGGACAGAGAGAGCGGGATAACCATTAGGCCCACTGATGCATTGAGAAAAAAAAACTTGAACCATCTCTAGGAGTTGGATTTATTGAGGCCATCTATGGCAATACTTGGTCTATGTGTACGAGGCCTCCTTGTGGCTCTCAGTAATATTGCAAAGAGCACTTGGAGAAAACTCCAAACTCTCTTCTGCCTCGCAGAGAGGGGTTGGATCTCTGCTCTAATTCTTCCTACTTCTCAGCTGTCTGTGCCTAGAGTTGCTGCAGTGTCTACTGATTTGATGTGGTGCTGTCTTTTATGCTAGATACCGTGGGTTCTTGACCCCATGTCCACCAGGCATTTCTTCTTTTCCATGACAAAGGCTCAGTGTGGGATGGGGGGGCAATATTTATAGCGGACCTCCTTTATTCTCCAGCATGGGGTCTGGCATGGATTCACATGCTCATGAATATTCCCCGTCGTCAGGCTGGGAATCCTCGGTAAAGAAAAAATCAGTATCAGTTTCGTTTCTGATCTGTCTTTCTTAGTAGTAACCAATCACTGGTCTCTGGGTCATACTGCCCCAGCCAATGACTGCCCTCTATCTAAGCCCCTCCCCTGGCAGCCATCCTCAGATTTCTACCGCACGTTCAAGTGTTGGGAGTCCCCGTGCTATAGCTCTCGAGCTTTTACTGCGTTTTCGTGCTTTTTTCAAAGAGATTTTCTAATTTTTCAGTTAAATCGAGCCTCAAGCTCAACCGTTCTACTTCCGATCAACGGGGACCCGTTTCGGAATTTTCTACGCCCCTCAAGGTTGAAGTTTTCATCGAGTTACGCTTTTTGTAGGATTCCAGATGATCTGAGGCCTACCATGGACTTGGCCCAGGACAAGGGAAGCTCGATGCCCGGATCCAAGCTGTTCAGGAACTGCCCTGGATGCAGGTTACAGAATGTTTTCAAGGAGGACGAGCATTCGAGATGTCTCTACTGCCTTCATGAGGGCAAGACGCATGTGGAGAAGGACTGTGCGTTCTGCAAGAACCTATCGGAACGGGCCATGAGGGATTGTCGTTCCCACCTCGCCGGCTGGCTGGAGAAGGGCCCAGCAGGTGAGAAGAAGAAAAGGTCCGAGCTGTCTTCTAAGTCCTGTGAGGGCGCCCCGGTGACGGGGCCCAACAGAAAGCTAAGCACCGCGAGTCCACGGGCACCGGGAGCACCGAACGGTCGGGCTCTTTGGCTGCCAGGCAGGGCGCGCCTTTCCCGGCACCATCAACCACGAGCCAATGCTCTGGTTCGGGGAAGAGGAAATCTGAGAACCCGGGTAAGCTTCTGGAGAGGCCCCGGTCGATCTCGAAGGATTCGGCCGAGGGGGAGCGAGGCGGTGACCCTCCCCCAAGGTGAAGGCCTCAAGCGCGCCAAAGGTGGCGAAGGCCTTGTTTCACTCGGCTAACGCCTCTATCGAGGGAGTCGCGGCGGCCCTGGCGAAGCCTGGGGAGGCTACTCCAGTGGAGGCGATCTCGGGGCCCAGAGTTTCCCTGCCACCGTGGAGGGAATCCTCTTTCCAGCCCATCGACAAGACCCCCGTGAAGACCCCGTTGGGAAAAGAGGGGGGGCGGTAGCCATTACGGACACAGATTCAGCCTCTGAGGAGGAGCTGGTGGAAACCGTGAAGAACCTCAATGAGAGGTTCGAGAAGGTACGATCCCACGGGAGGGATCCCAAAGAGGTGGCCAAAGAAAGCGACGGTGGCGCCGACGAGGCCCCAGTGGAGGAGCAGCCATCCCTCTTGTCGAAGCCATTGCCCGAGCCTCAGGACAACTCGGCGGCCATTTTGATGGCAATCCAAACCTTTTGCACCGAGATAAGGACGAGATTACCACAAACCCCGGTGGACGATCCAGAACCAAGCCCGTCGGGAAGCCCTCCGAACAAGCGGAGGAGAGTTCATCCCTACCCGCCCTTCATGCCTCCATGACCCGTGGAGCCCTCATCCCCCTCACCGGACCCCAGGGATGACACGTCGACGGATGACGACGGTGGTGATGACGGGATGGACCTTCCATCACCACTCCCTCGGGCTTCCCCGCCCGACGCAATTGGCTCCTTTCACGCCATGATCGCTAGGGCATCCGAGCTCTTCCAGCTCTGCCCCGAGGAACAGAAGGAGGGTTTCCTCTATCAATGGCGAGAGGCCAAGAGAAAGACGGTCCTTGCGGTACCGTTACCTGACGATATCTAGGACGAGGGACTTGCGATCCTGAAGAACCCATCCACGACGCCTGCCAAGAGGGACAGGTACGAGAAGAAGTACCGGGTCCCCGAAGCCGCCCCTTTGTGCCTCAGGGCTCAACCTACGCCGGATTCGGTCGTCTCAGCGCCGGCCAAGAAGAAGGCCGCGGGGGCGACGGCCTCAACCTCTACTTCCCCACCTGCCGGCGAGGGTAAGAAATTGGACGCCATGGGGCGACGGGTCATCTCGGCGGCAACGGCAATTAAGGCGGCCAACGCCTTAGCGATTGTGGCCCGTTACGACAGGGAGCTATGGTACAAGATAGCCCACATACTGGACTTCCTAGCAGAGGACAAGAGGGCGGAGGCCCTGGAGATTCTGCAGGAAGGTGAGGTGGCGTCGGACCACGCCATAACAGTGACAACGGACATTGCCGACACTGGGTTTTGCCAGTTAGGCAACAGTGATTGCCTTCGACGACGAGGCTGGCTCAAGGTGACAGACTTCCGTCAGGACGTGCAGACCAGGGTTTTGGACATGCCTTTTGACGGCAACAACCGGTTTGGGAAAACAGTGGATGAGTCGCTGCAGGCCATCAAGGCCAACACAGATGGCCTGAGCCCTGGGAGTCCTTCAGCAACGACGGCCCTTTTCGGAGCGCTGGAGGCAGACAGGGGGCCTCCAAGGGATCAGGCAGTGGCTCCTCTACGTACCGCCAGTCGGCCCGCTCCTTGTCCCAGGAGGCTTACAGAGGTTGCGGCAAGCAAGGAGGATTTCGGCGTCGTTGCCAAGGAGGCATAGGCAGCAAGGCCGCCTCCAAGCAAGATTGAACCGGCCGTAGCGTCGGGCCCCCACCTCATGGCGGGCACAGACTTCCACACCCCGGCACATCAGGAGACGGTGATGACGGACGCCTCCCTGGCGGGATGGGGTGCGCACACCGGAGATCTCCACGCAAGAGGCATTTGGCTCCCGGAGGAGAGGTCTCTCCACATCAACATCCTGGAGCTCAGCGCCGTGTTCTGGGCGCTCAAGTCGTTCCTCCCATCCCTCAAGGGCAAGGTCTTGAGGATCTTCACCGACAACACCACCACTATGTTCTACATCCGGAAGCAGGGAGGCACCAGATCCCCAGCCCTATCCAAGGAGGCCCAGGATCTGTGGCACTGGGCCGTCGCCCAGGGGATGTTTCTGGTTCCCTTCCATCTGGCAGGAATAAAAAACACCATCACCGACTCACTCAGCAGGGAGCTGCGCTCGTGCCACGAGTGGAAACTACGCCAGGATCAAGTGGATCGGCTCTTCCAACGATGGGCCAAACCCCAGATCGACCTGTTCGCGACGGCGATGAACTCCAAGTGCCAGAGGTTCGCCAGCAGGTTTCCCCAGCCGAGGAGCATGGGCGATACTTTCTCGTTCCCCTGGGATGGCCTGTTCCTGTATGCGTTTTTTCCGTTGCCGCTGCTGCTTCGACTCATCGACCTGCTCAAGAGGTCCCAGTGCAGGATGATCTTCGTTGCACCGGCGTGGCCGAGGCAGATCTGGTTCCCGGACCTTCTGGACCTCTCAGCGTCCCCACCAGTCAAGCTGTCGACGGACGCAGATCTTCTCTCCAGAGAGGGAGGTGCCATTCTTCATCACGACCTGGAGTCGCTGAACTTGCAGGCCTGGCTCCTGCAGCACTAGAGTTTGGAGGGTACGATATCCCGGCTGACTGCAGAGAGGTTCTTGCAAAGGCCAGGGCGTCCTCAACTCTCAAGTGCTACGGACATAAGTGGAAGAGGTTCTCTGTCTGGTGCGGTGCACAGAAGATCAACCCTCTACGGATTACGGCACCTCAAGTGCTACCATACCTACTGTCGCTGGCCAGAGCTGGACTAGCTCACGCTTCCATCAAGATACATCAGGCAGCGATCTCCCGATAAACCAGAACTGCAGGACGGCCGTCCTTGTGGTCTCATCGACTGGTGAAGGATTGTTCCCGCCGGTGAAGGCTCCAGCCCCGGCGTGGGAGCTCAACGTGGTGCTGACCAGGCTCATGCGGCCACCATTCGAGCCTTTGCATTCGGCTCCGTTGAAGTTCCTGTCGTGGAAGACAGCGTTCTTTGTGGCCATCACCTCCGCACAACGCGTGGGAGAGATTCAGACCCTATCCTGCAAGCCTCCATACTTGACTTTTCACGATATGAGGGTGGTGCTGAGGACGCACCCCTCTTTCATGCCCAAGGTGCCGTCGGACTTCCATCTTAACGAGCCCTTGGTGTTGCCAGTCTTCTTTCCGTCGCCTTCGTCGCCGGCCGAGAGGACTTTGCACTCGCTGGATGTAGCTAGAGCGCTTAAGTCCAATGTGGACCGAACAAAGAGTTTTCAGAAGACATCACAGCTGTTTGGGAACTTTGGACCTGTGAACCAAGGGAAGGCTCTCTCGAAGGCTTCCTTTTCCAGATGGCTCTCCGGCTGCATCATGCACTGTCATCAGTTGGCCAACCGACCGTTGACCGGCCGTCCGAGAGCCCATTCGACCAGAGCGATCGCTGCTACTACGGCGTTCTTGTCTGGTGTGCCCTTGCTGGACATCTGCAGGGCTGCTACATGGAGGTCGACGCACACCTTCACGAGATTCTACTGCATCGACTGGGATTCCAGGGAGGAGTCCAGAGTCGGCCAAGCAGTGCTGTACAACCTGTTCGCCTGAAGGTGGGCCTGGTGAGGAAGTAAGAGCTGCTTAATGTTGAGTTTATGTAATGCTTAATGTTGAGCCTGTTGCCACCTCCCGTGGTTGTGCATGTGTGTACTGCTATGTATTCTTATATTCATGAGCATGTGAATCCATGCCAGACCCCATGCTGGAGAAGGAACAAGTTACTTACCTGTAACTGTTGTTCTCCAGCATGGGTCTGGCATGGATTCACATGCGAACCCGCCCTCCTTCCCCTCTGCGGCTCTTCACTTGGTCATACTGCCACTTTACGTGCTACCAAATCTGAGGATGGCTGCCATGGGAGGGGCTTAGGGAGAGGGCAGTCATTGGCTGGGGCAGTATGACCCAGACACCAGTGATTGGTTACTACTATGAAAGACAGATCAGAAACTAAACTGATACCGATTTTTTCTTTACCGAGGATTCCCAGCCTGACGACGGGGAATATTCATGAGCATGTGAATCCATGCCAGACCCATGCTGGAGAACAACAGTTACAGGTAAGTAACTTGTTCCTTCAGTGGCAATGTAATACGTTTTGTGCCTGCCCCTTATGCTCCCTAGGGCATGGTCTTGCCTACCTCCTCCTTGTGCGTGTCTCCTGTCAGACTATGCTTGCTATGCTTTACAATGCTTGAAATGCCTCCATCAAATTGGGAAAATGTTGAGAACGTATGTACATCAAGTCAGGGTTCCAGATAACATGTTGAGCTGGTTGTGTTTTACTCATTAAAATAATTACTCATTACAATAATTTTTTAGGGTGTCAAAAGGGAATTTCCTTCCAAATAGCTATCATTTTGAGGCATGTGTAATGTTTTTATTCAAAAACAGTGATTTTAAAAAAAAAATATAATCCATGCTTCGTTGCACTTAGTAGTTTATACTATGTTCTCTTAAAGTTACTCCTCAGATGTGGCAGAGGGGAGTATAGATCTCCTGTGTATGGAGGTCCCCTGCCTCACTGCGGCGTTGCATGGTGGCAGCATGTAGGCATGGGGAGGTGCTCACGCTTCGCGCATCGCATTTCAACTGTAGATGCTCCTGCCCCTTTATGGAAGCCGAGGAGCATTGGTCCAGCAGAGCCAGCCGCACCTGCATGCTCTGCTACCCTTGTGCGGGTGCAGAATCTTATCCTAAATTTACATAGAGGAAAAATAGGGACCTGAGCTGGCCCAGGTTATCCTAGAGGTAGTAAGTCTTTGTTCACACAAGGTCTCCGCTCACATACAATTAAGAACAGATATACCACTGGAGTCCACCTAAACCCAGTGCTAGAGCATGACCATCAGAGGCTAGGAATCCCCCATGTCCACTGCCAGAACAAGAAGCCATCTTCGGGCAGCCATCAGTCAGTCCATATGTAAGCAATCCAAAGAGGAAGAGAGTTGTGAAGTCCAAGATGGTTGATTCTTGAAACCAACGGCAGACCAGCAGAAGCTGGTCTGCCTCACTGGTGGCCTTTCCTCTGTTTACTCTACTGATGGAGATGCTACATTTCTTCAAGATATCCTGTGTGTTTCCCACAACCACCCTTTTTCCAATGCCGCCATTGACTACAACTGCGCTTGCAGTGGTTGTACCTCATTCATGTCTAGATGTTCTTGGCGAGGCCCACGGGACCAGTAGGTAGGCCCATCCTCAGACACCTGGTGTTTCAAAACACTGCACCTCCTTGCTTCGGTTTCTGCAGGTTCACTCTCACTTGACGGAGCCAGGGCTTGGGGCCCATGTGTCTCACTTGGACTCCCTGAATCGCTGTTCTCCACCCCACCAGCATATTAGCCTGTCATATAGATCCCCTGTGGTTGCTTTCCTGTGCCAGCTGCACCACCTGCATTGCGGTAATCTATTGCTTCATTGGTTGCTGTTGCTCTATTTTCTCTTTGCTACTTGTGGTTTCTTATTCACTAGTCCTGCTTTCAAATGTCCATCAGTACAGCATTAAGAGTTTGGTGAGGGATGGAAACAGGAACCCTAATCCTGTTGCTCATACTTTCTCGCACCTCCCGAATGTCTCAGTGCAATGACCAAGAGCTTAATCCCAAATTGTAAACTGATATCCTATTGCTTGTTTTGATTTTTGCAGGAGTGAATAATAAATCGGCCCAGGTTCTGCTGCTTCTAGTGGTACCTGGACATCTCATATTTTTATACACCATCCATTTGATGAAAAGTGGGCACACTTCCTTGACCCCCATCTTCATAGCAGTATTCTTGTTTGCAGCTCTTCTGCAGGTAAGGGCACAGAATTCCCATCTATTCCTGTTTCATCAGAAATATAAATTGCAAATAGTAAATGTAATTTATGCATCATAATATATGAATTATATAATAATTAGAGCGGATACAGATTAAAGCAACAGTGAGCAAACTCGTCAACGTGAGGACGTGCCAAGTGTTTTCTCACGTTGAACGCCTTATTTATGGTGAAGCCAGAAAACTTCTTTCAGGCAAATTGACATTACATGAAACTAAAAAGGTGGATTTCAAGTGATCGTGGTGGGATAACTTGGGGGGGGGGGGTTGTTTCCAAAGAAGATAGAAGGTGCAAGGGGGTTGGGAGAGGATCTTGCTGGTGGATCCACATGCAGGGACCAAGCACACAGTCGAGTTTGGTGTTGTACCGGATCTCAGTAGATGGAGCCTAAACAGTTTTTAGGAGTCATTGGACGGCTGGTGAGTCAATTGAGTAACAGGTCAGAGTGTGACAGTCGTAGGGTGTTGGGCCAATGTCCCCTAAAGAGTAGGATGTTTGTCCTGGGTAACACTACACTTACAATCTGTGGAAACGCTTCAGTCTGGAACATTTTAGTCTTTTGTAAGAGATTTGATTTCAAAACACTGTCCATTTAATTTCCAAGTGACTTTCACTCCTCTTTGGACCCAATGCATGATTTTTATATTTATTCTTTGAAAGATTTATTAACCTCAAACAGTCTGTTTTCAGATCTGTCTTCAGAAAGATTTCTGAAATGCACTTGTGCTGAACTTCTAGGGCTCAGTGTGGATTCTTTCAAAAGAACAGGCGGCAGTCTTTAAGCATGCATGGATGCAGGGTAGTTGGCCCTTAGTGTCTTCTCTAACATGAATTGGTGCTGACCGTTCTGGTTGCTAGGCTGTCCTCCACAACCGGACTGCGCCAGGCCTTGCTGGGTCCTTCGCTGTACTGCATGTTTGGATAACTGTTCCAATGCAGCATGAAGTCTGAGGTTGCTCACAATGTAAATGCAGAACCCGTTACATATGTACAGTGTAGGTGCTTGGACGCTAGAAATACAATAGATTTCCAACTCATTTGTTAGCTCTCTAGGCAAGCAAATGACCAGATAGTACCTTTATGTATTCAGAGGTGTAATTCGGGTTCATGGCAAGACCTCTATATCCACCCTCTATAGGCCATTCTTCACTGGCCTATATAGAACTCCATCAAATCGCATTCATTTTGCCCCTGGGAGTTGGGTTAATTTTTGGGATAAGCAGCTTGGTGTTAAGATGGAGATACACATTGAAAATCAGAGGAGAAAGTGCTGAATCGTGTGGACCTACACACTTGATTTTCATTGAGGGGGAAGAACAGGTGGCAGAGAGCGTATTTGTTTTGTCATCCATCCAACAGTTACCTAACCCGTTTAATGGTGTTATCCCGAACTCCAAACTCATGGAGGTTAGAAATCTGTATTTATGCTACTTGTTTATACCACGGCTTTCCTTTTTTTCATTATTTGTTGCCCACAGACACATCAGTACATGAGAACCTTCAGTATGTCGGGCATCTTGGTATTTGTGAGAGCACCAAACTGATCTTTTTTTTTAATTATTACTTGCATTGTCTGCACCCCTCTGAATCACTGAAACGCTGTTTACTCCATCTCCCCCCATATTTTCGAGTTACTCCTACCCCAAGGCTATTTCATACAACATGCCGACCAGCCAGGAAGGGTAGGAGAACGGACTGAGAATCATCAATCATCCACAGGTCCGATTGGCCATGCACCATCGCCTCACCCAGAAAAACCCATGTGAGACACTTGCCTGCCGATTCCCTGTATAGCGCAAGGAATCCATCACCTTCCACCTCATCTTCAGACCCTGACGGGAGTGACCCTGTGGATAGATCAGCAAGGAATATCGAGGCTTAGTACCACCAAAAACGAAATCCGCCAGTCACAAAGTCAAAGCTATATAAGCATAACTTTTATTCTGTACAGATACAAATATGAAAGCAGATAGCTATCTGGCTCTCAATCGCCTCGCAGTGTGTACCAGCAGACTCCGTGAGGGGAGAGAGTCCTGAACATTACAAAGCATGCCTTATTTTTACCCAGTCCTGGTCATTAGCCCATCTCCAAACTAATAAGGTACAAAATAGGGTCCATGCCCAGTTCACATGGGAACTATGACAATATTGGTTTACACTTTTGACAAGTGGTCTTGCCCTTAAAGATACAATGCTGGCAAACTTTGTTGTAGTCAGCTGTGTGGATCTTTCCTTGTTCACTGAGCTTTAGGGTAAGTCCTGTTCCAAGAGATGTGCACAAAGGATTCCTCCCAAAGCACACTGCTTTTTTTTACTTTGCATTGTGTGAAGGAGGATGAGGCTGTGGACACAGATAACACTTTGAATGGCAGTTCATCTTGATTACAAGGTCTCTTTGCACAGAACAAACATTCTGCTCTTGGCAGCCATAATGTTGACATAGGCTCAAAGTTTACTCTGGTCAGTGGCAGCTGAAATTTCAGGACGGAAAGCAGGGGTTAGAATCAAAATGGCGGATGTTGTCAATTCTATTCAGGGCATTTTAGATGCGGTTTTCTGTACAATGCGAAATGCTTAGCCCAATGTTCATAATCAGACGGTCTCATGAACTGACGAAGTCCTGACTTGATCAATGCCCTCAATTTCCCCCTCCTCCTGCTCCTCCTCACCTGTACTTGATTCTTCAATGGAATTCTCTGTGGATATTGCTCTTCTTTCTCTCCAGGTGGTGTCCTGTCTTTTTTTTTTGTGAGTTTAGGACAAGCTCCACTGGAGGCCACCTTGCCAGCTAGCTAAACTGCCAGGCAAAGGGACCCTCGGAGCCTGCTCCCAAAACCAGGGAAAAGCATAGCTATAAAACCCTGGAGGACTGGGAAGTTGTCAGTACTGTTGGTGTCTTGGAGGTAAGGCTTGAAGGTATTGCTTGCAGAGACAACTCCAGCTCCCAGAATGCACTTCAGGAATACGGAGGCAGTAGTACCAAGAGGACTAAAGGATGCGAGGCAGTCTGGAAGCAACCGGAGCAAGGGAAAACAAGGAAAATAGAATCCGTGGTGGGGAAGGGACAGAAGACCAGGCGCCGCTAAGCAGAAGGCGGGCGGAACCCTGGACAGCAGGAAGATAGGCTCGGAATGGAGGCAGCCGAGCCGATAGAAATGAGGCTTGGAAGACACAGGAGTCCAAAAGCCACAAGAGCAGGCGGAGGGTAGGCGAACAGAGGAAAAGGGAAAACAGTAGCGGATAGAAATCACTCACTTAGGGAAACCAAAGGAGGGTATTCACAGCGTGTAAACCTGTAGAGGAAGCAGGGTTGCAACGCACCGGTGCTGCTGATTGACGCTTAGTTGTACGCGTATCTCCGTGCGTGCGTAGAAAGACTAGACCGCTGCCTGCGAAACCAAGTCAGCCCCTCTTCCACCGCCTCCACAGTTTCCATGGCGTGCGCGTCTTGACAGTATAACCCCTTCGCCAAGGTCTCCCTCCAGGCTTCCCCGGATGGTTTCGATGGTAAAGGCGCAGGAGTCTGGGTGCGCTAAGGTTCCTGGCTAGGTGTTTAACATAGTCATTGCCGACATCACCAACTTACTCTCCTCTACCAAATTAGCATACTATAATAATGTCTTTCTCAGAGATGTTAACTTCCCTGAGTCAAAGGCTGACATCCACACCTTGAAGCATGCTTTTCACACTGACCAGTTCCATGGACCTTAAGCAAATTGTGCCCTCCCCCATGCACAATAAAGGCAACACCCTACACCCTACTGGAGGTCTAGTCACACCAAGATGGCCGACTGAAAAAGGGTTATGGCTGCCTGGGCCTAACCACCACCAGGTGCAGCCCCTGCGACCTGATTGGTCCGTAGCAGCTTCATTTTACCCTACCAGACGCCGGCAGGCGAACGCCGGCACACCCACAAAGGCCCACTGAACAAGGCTCGGCTTCTGTCTTGAGGCTGTCCTGAGTCGTACGGGCCGAGGGCCATGCCCTGCTGCCCATTCCACCGATGACATTAAGGTACACTCTTTCTGACCCAGAAAAACTGTTGTTTTCGAATAATTAATGCCACCGATCTGCATTCCTATATACTCATGAGCTATCCATGCCCCATAACCTGCCTCGCGCTGCTCCCTTTTCTCACCTTCCTGATGAATCACCTGACGCCAATCAGCCGCCCGATCACTCCACTAATGATTTGCACCGCAGACTGATCACAGCGCGGCCTTAAATCACTTTGTCTGCAAGGTGAGGACCTCTGTATACATGGCACTCCTTCCGCATCGATTTCCTCTCCCCTTCGGATTCCTCGTGCGGCACCAGTGTACATACTACGTGCTCGACCTAACTTCTGCGTTGCATTACGTGTCCATATGCCTCCTCTGCACATACTGTACCTTTCTTTGCTGTTCATCAGTATGCTCCCTGCATTAACTGTACGCCAACCTTTGTAACCTGTGCTTGTTGCCTAATGTGTCTCATCCTCAGCGCTCACAGCAGTCTAGCACTATTACGCAACGCACCCCACCTCTGCCCTACTATATCCAGGTGCTGTGCCTTTATATCCAAACTACACTGCCCTATCTTGGCTATAGGTGTTACCATGCATGCTATCCCAAACATGTTATCTGAAACTCAAGTACTAGTCCTGTGGTACTTTAGCCTAATTATGTACTAGAACCTTGGTGCTACCCTATGCAGTCTAAATGATACATCTCATTTATAGATGCTACCTCCAGTGCATTGACTCTAGCTGCGTTTTAGAACTGCTGTTTTTATCTTAAATGCAATATTTCGAATCTAGATGCTACCCCCAATGCATTGAGTATAATTGCCTTTTAGAACTGTTGATTTTAGCCTAAATGTAATATTTCGAATCTAGATGCTACCCCCGATGTATCGAGTATAATTGCATCTTAGAACTGTTGATTTTAGCCTAATTGTAATATTTTGAATCTAGATGTTATCTCCACTGCATTGAGTCTAATTGCCTCGTAGATTTGCTGATTTTAGCCTAAATGTTATATCTCGAATCTAGTTGTTACCTCCACTACATTGAGTCTAATTAGTGTCTTAGTACCTAGCCACTGCTACCTCAACTGTTACCCTCGGCACCACACCATCCTTATCACGTGAACCATCAGGCCACGACATGCGGTCGCTGCCCTCTGCCAGCCTCTACCTCACCCACATAGCTATCTAAGGATCCTTATCCTTTACTGTAGGTATTCCCCACGCTAACATTTCTAAGACACACCACAGTTACATCCACGATTTCCACCCCACCCTTCCCTCCACCATGCTCCATTGCTCCGACCGTCCCTCGAATCCTTACCTCAACGACCCAGCTCTGTGGCTTAAGCACTTTGTCCCTAAATCTACACCAAACTTACCATGCAGTATACAACATAGGAATGTCAGACTCAGATCTAGACTGCCCCGACCACCCTGCACTCAGCGCAGCCACACCGCCCTTCTACAGCCTAACCTACCTACGCCACCTAACCCCTCCTCCACCACACCTACCTCAGCACTCAAGGGAGCCCTCATCAATGCAAGATCCCTCACGGCTCACGCCCTCGATATTGCAGACCTAATCACTGTCCATAACCTCGACTTCCTAGCCATTACTGAAACCTGGCTACATGATGCCTCTGGTCCACTCCTCGCCTTATCCTTACCCAAGGGTTACGCCATTATTAGAAACGACCGACATTCCAACTTGTCTAAAAGAGGAGGAGTCACTTTCATACACAGTGACAAGATTACCATGAGAGCTATAGCCAATGCACAATTCAGCTCTGCAGAATCCTTATCAGTGAAATTACCCCTCTCACCCACTAACACAGCTACACTCCACCTTTTATACAGACCTCCAGGACCACTTGGCTCTTTCACTGACGATGTCACATCTACCTTGTCAGCCAACACAAAGCCTAATTCCCAGGTACTGCTATTAGGTGACCTCAATCTTGGCCTCTCCGATCCTAAGGACCACATGGCCACCGAAGTTGTCACTACCCTCACCAACCTAGGTTTCCAGCAGCGCATTCGTGATCCTACCCACAACAAGGGTAGAACGCCCGACTGGCTAGCTGACTTTAACTGTAACACCACTGTCAGCTCCAACACTGCTTGCGCCTGGCCTGACCATCACGTCATTACCTTCCTCATGCCAGCCACCAACCCTCAGCCCACACCTACCATAGCCCCCGCTATACCCACCAGAAATAAAAAGGACATTACCAGGGAGAAACTGCTGCCTCTCATCCTCCCTATCTTGAACACCTGTGCCATGCAGTACATGGACCCCACCGTCTTAGTAGACACTTTCAACAGCACGCTGCTCAAAGCCAATGAGAACATAGCCCCGCTAAAAATTCGCAAAGCCAAACAACAATCCCACCTGAACTCTTGGTTCATCCCGCAGCTTAACGCTCTGGACAAAGTAAAGCGTAAAGCCGAAGCACTTTGGAAAAGTCATCCTAGTACGACCAATAAAGCTTCTCTCCTGATCACCTCACTTAACTACGAGGAAGCCATCCTTCAAGCCAAAAAAGAGACGTGTAATCTACGCATATCTCAAGCAGAATCTAACACAAGAGAATTATTTAAAATTCTCAAAGAACTAGAATCACCTTCACCTGCCCCTGACTCATGCACTAAAGACAGTACTTGGTGCAACAATATACAAAATGCACTTCTCAACAAAATAACCACTCTGCAATCTAAAATCAATGCTAAACAAAACTCTCTCCATACCCCCCTTTCAAGCAAAGCCTTGTCACCTAAAATAACCACCCCAGACTCTCCTTTGCCTTTCTGCTTCACGCCGCTCAACACCCTGGAAGTTGAAAATATCATCTGCAAACTAAAACCCTCCAACTGCCAATGGGACCCCTGTCCAGCTCAGATCATTAAGGAATCTGCCCAAGACCTCACTCCTTTCTTTACTATCTTTATCAACTCATCATTTCAATCGGGAGTGGTCCCTAACAATTTGAAGGATGCTTGGGTCATCCCTCTTCTAAAAAAACCAGCCCTAGATCCTGAGGTCCCAACCAACTACAGGCCCATCACGACGGTCCCGTTTCTCCTAAAAATCCTAGATAGAGCAGCGTATCTTCAGACACAGAACTATCTGGAAACTAACAATCTTCTTGGCACTAGACAATCCGGCTTTAGACCGAAGCATGGTACGGAGACAGCCCTTTTAGACCTCAAAACCCAAATTGAGGACCTAAACGACAAAGGTAAACTAGCCCTGCTACTACTACTAAACTTATCCGCTGCCTTCGACTTGGTCAACCACCAAATCCTTTGTCATCATCTGAAAACTGCAGCCCACTTCTCTGACAATGCCACCAATTGGATTAAATCATTCCTGGACAACAGACATATGAGGGTATTCTCCCCAACCTCCTCTGCCGACCCTGCGCCAGTCCCTTGCGGGGTCCCCCAAGGATCGTGCGTATCCCCCACCCTCTACAATGTTTTCACTAAACCCCTGTTTGATGTGCTGGACTATCTGGGTGTCACCTACACCAACTATGCTGATGACACCCAGATACTCATCCCCATCACGGGTGATTACACGGTAGACTCGAAATACTTAAATGACATATACCATGTCATTCAAACCTGGATGGCACAACATGAGCTCTGTCTTAATGACGACAAGACAGAGCTCCTCATCCTAGGTACACAGCAAAGACTTATTAAGTTGAACCCCATGTTCAGTTCCTTTAACATCAACGGAAACTCCATAAAAGTCTCCAAAGACATGAAAACTCTCTGAATCTACCTCGATTCCACTCTCTCCCTCCAGAGACAAACAAATGCAGTCGCTGCCGTATCTGCATACACGTGCAAGCTGATCACAGCTTGTCGCCCTTTTCCCTCTACTCAGAACTGCATCACCCTTGCTGGGACCTTGGTCATGTCCAAACTTGACGACTATAACGCACTGTACCAAGGCACCAACCAATGCAACCTTGACAAACTCCAGATCATACAAAATAACGCCATCAGGGCAGCCCTTAACATCCCCATATCAGCCCACATCTCTGAAACTAGGAAGAACCTTAAGAACCAAAGGATTTCACTAAAATCTCTTGCCCTGACTTACAAATGCATGAATAACCAGGCCCCTATCTATCTTTCATCACAGTTCACTCAGTATACCCCACCTCGCTCACTAAGGTCTGCCCTCAGCCAGAGCCTACTGATCCCGAGATACAAGCACCAAACAGCCGGTGGGGCCATTTTCCCAGTTCTGGCAGCCAAACTGTGGAACTCTGTGCCTCTCACTATCAGAAACCTGCCTTCCCTGACCCCATTCAAACACAAAGCCAAACTTAGGCTAGTCACCTCAGATGACCAATTGACAGTATGAAAAACCCGACGACCAATTGACGACCAATTGATACTCTAAAAAACCTGATTTCGTATGTATTTCTGTCTAAACCTCCAATGTAATCGTTTTCCAATGTACAACTTAAATGTTCTTTGTAATCCCATGCTGCTTTGTAACCATTGTTTCTAAGATATGCGCCCGGTAGTCTGAGGGCCTGGTTTGCACTATACAAATAAAATAAATACAAATACTTAATCTTCACATCATTCCCCCCTTGTCCCCTGTGCATAACATATCCCCACTCGACTAATCTGACCTTGTCGCAACCCCACTATCAGTCACCCACTCGACTACAGCCTACAAAGGTCAGGCTGAACACCCCTTCACTCAATGCCGCTCATTCAAAACCTTCCAAGTGATTGCGCTAGGAGCAAACTTTGCAGACTTCCCAACCACATGTAATAGCTTGGACCTCCTAGAATTAGTCAACAAATCTACTATGACACTGGTTGACACTCATTCCCCCCCCCTAAAACCCAGGCGCGCTTAAGACCAAACCATCCGCCTCTTGGTACACTCCTGAGCTCGCCTCCAACAAACCCTCAATCGGAGCCCTAGAGAAACGGTGGTGCATAAAACTGTAACCCTCGAGACCTCCTTCCTCTCTCTCCCCTGGATCGCCTAAAAACAACTTGCTCCCTCAAACCTACTTCTTACTCCCACCTCCCTCCATCATTAAACAGTTGATGGGCCCGGTGCTCAATGCTCTACTCAGCATCCTTAATGCCTCCCTCACAGCTGGGTAATTCCAGGACACCCTCAAGACTGGTCTCGTACAACCTTTTTTGAAAAACCCAACCCTAAGTCCAGATGACCTGGCCAACTACCAGCCAGTTACAAACCTCCCATTTATTGGCAGAATCTTGGAAAAAGTAGTCGCTACACAACTACTTGCCCAAATCAAACAACTTCGCCATGTAGTCAGGATTCTGTCCCTAGTGTGACATTGAGGCAGCCACCATCCAGGTGGTGGATGATGCCCTCCAAACCATGGATAAGGGCGGCCCATGCCTCCTTGACCTCTTGGCTGCATTTGACACTGTCGACCACCCCATTCTCCTTTGCCTCTTTGCAGACATGATGGGATTCTCTGTCCAGAATTGGTTTACTTCCTACCTCTCGGGCGGGCAGACACCACTCCGTCCAGATGAACTCGTCGTGTTCTAACTGACTCCAGTTTTCCTGTCGAGTCCCCTAAGGCTCCATCCTCTCACCAATCCTTTTTAAACTTTACTCTGGGTACTCTCATCAAAGATCCCAATATAGCCATCCACCAATATGCAGATGATACGCTGTTGTACATGAGAGTAATTAGCCCACACGACATCATTCGTCTCCACGATTACCTAGCCATCATCCAGTCCTGGATGTCTGCTGCCTACCTCAAACTAAACCCACCCAAGACTGAATTTGTACACATCAGTCCGCCTGCTAAAAACAGCTTTTCCAACAATGGCTCAATGATATGCACCTGGAAGGATTTGATCCTCAACTCTTGGACTTAGCAACATCCTTAGGCTTCACCATTGACAGCAGCCTGTGCCTCAGAAACACACAGCCAAGAAGGCCCAAACAGCCTGTCCCAACTCTCCACCATTTGTAAAATCAAACCTTTCATCCTGCCGCAGGTTTCCGGACCGTAGTCCAGGCCCTTGTGGTCTTGCACATCGATGGCTGAAATGCTCTTCTGACAGGGCTCCCAGCTGCTCACTTGGCTCCCTGAAAAGCAGTCCACCACACTGTAGCAAGTCTTATTACGGGCGCATGGAAATTTGACCGAATCACCCTCATCCTACTTGAACTACGTTGGCTTCCACTCCAAACCAAGATACTGTTCAAGAATACATGTATTATCTACAAAGCAGTCACAAGTAGCACACCAGCATACCTGTTGGCTAAGCTCCACATATCGGGTGGCACATGCTCCTTGTGCAGCAAAATGGCCAACAGGCTTCAATCACAAGTCGTCCAAAAAAGAGGTCCCGCAAACAATCCTTCTCTGGTCATGCACCCACCCTCTGGAACCCAATCCTGGTGTCTGTTCGGAATGCCCCCACAGTTCTCCAATCTCGCAAATCTCTCAAGAAATGGCTTTTCAGCAACACCTGATCACTGACTAATTCCAATGGGTGCACATACTGACGCACAGACCTCATGTCAATGTACTGTAGTGCTGCGTCCATCCCAAATGGTGTCCCACACTCTGTACAGCGAATGGCTTCCTAGACTCTGTACAGCGCACTGCTGCTCCCGAGCTAGGTCTGCCCTTTAAACAATACATATCAATCCAAGCAGCTTTGTTCATGATATTTCATTCCTTCTCACTACTGCAAGGATCCACAGCCTTTGGCTTTCCAGATGTTTAGGGCTGCAACTCCCATGAGGACCTGACAGTGTAGTCAATGGAGCAGGCCTATGGAGTTCTTAATGTTCAGAAATCTTGAGGGTCAAAAGTTGCAGACCTGTGCACTACAGTCTCCATATTTTTGATTACCATGTGATATCTGAACTGATCCTACACACGTACGGGTCCCTTCTTGGGGTGTGGTAATCCTGCATCGCATTCTTCATTCTAAATCTATATCCCAACTGTAGCTCGGGGAAAGCCCCAAACATCCATCTCAATGCCATGCACCTTTTGGCTAAAACTATCAGCAAATTTCTAAAGTCAGAAGCAGAGCAGTGCCAGTGACCCCCTCAAGATCCCCTTGAAATCGCTAGAGGAAACTGAATACAGATCTAGAAAATAAACGTCTTGTGAGGCACATTAGAGGAATATTCCATAGGGGCAGGCTATAGGCCCCTCACCCGTGTCTGGCAGCTCTGTTGGTTGGGAAGAACTTTGCCTGTATTGGGGCACCAGCACAATAGCATGTACTCGTGTATGTTCTCTGCCTGCGCCCTTGACGCCTATAAATGCAGAGCATGAGGGTGCATGAATTCCTGATGAGGTAGCAGAGCTTTGAGGGTAGGATAGGTTCTGGGGCTAAGAGGAAGGGTATCTAAATGGGCTGGGGTATCCCCTGCTTTAATGATGCCCCTTGCTTGTACGACCACACCCTCCAACTCTCCCGAGTTCCTCCTCTGTTGCTCAGAGGTGCAGGTTGCTACCCCAATACATGCTGCTGATAGTGCTGTCGTTTGAAGCTGGTTCGCTCATTCCCACAATACTAATGTTTAGGATGGGCTTCAATAATGCCGGAAACTGGGCAACAAGACATCGTTTGGGCAAAACCAATCGGTCAAATTGGTTTGATATCCAATTCTATTTCGACTATGGCTTGATGCTGTGCCTGAGAATTGAAACCTAGTCTGATTAAAGATTTAAGAATGGAAGAATTCCTTGTCTTCTGCTGTAATGTTGGGAGTGGGTTCCTAGAATTCGTAACCTCTCCCATGTGGGCTCCGCCAGCAAATAGAATGGTTGAGTTGAGGACCCCGGATGCATTCTGTGGGGTTTGGCTTAATGCCCCACTTTGATGCGAGTCCCCACGAGGTCTTCACATTCCTATGGCAATGCACATAGGCTATCTTAGCCCTAACCATAAATGTAGCACCCCAACTACTTCCTTTTCTACATCCTACATAGCCATGCAGACTTGCCTGATGAGTAACCAGGGCGGCTAGAGGCACAGCATCTAAAAGTATAGATTTAAAGAAATAAATGGTTAGTTGCACACGTTGGGCAATGTTGAGGCCCAAACTCATACGATTTCATCTTTCTGCCCCTCATACCTGCATACTATCAGTTACATCATTGATGTTCTGATCTTCTGGGATTCCGTTTCAAAATAATTTGGAATCCATGGCCAATATTATTAAGTGTGGTGGGGTGGGCAGTGCTCCAGATAGAAGTATTTGTCTCCCTATCTTTTAAAGTTGGGAGTAAAATGATTTTTTAGGGAGTAAAAATGCAAGTCCAATTTCCAATGGGAGTATTTTATAGCTCGAAAAGTCAAATGTCTTGTAATAATGGTTTCTTTGCACCTAGTTACTCATGTATATTAAAATACACATGTTTACTTCTTCCGATCAGACCGTAATAATAGAAGTTTCTTCCTGTGGTAATGCGTACACTACTGGCACTTGGCGCTGCGTGGATAAAAGCAGGGGGGCGGGCTCCTATGTGTTGGGTTCCTATTTTTCTGCAAGTAATCCCCAGACATCAGCTGGAGAAAGGTAAAAGCTGCTGCACTTGCTCTGTGGCTGTCGGCACAGAGCACCTTCTTAGCAACCTCCCTCAAGGTAACAATGAGCAAAGACATAATATCTGCAATCTGCACACTGTACCTATAGTGTGTTGCGTTTCTTCAAAGCAAAATATCTTTCTTTCTGAATTAAAATCCATTTTAGCAGCAGAGATGTGGATGGAGTCTAGCAAACTGTATGACAAAATCAATGCTTCGATTTGCCTGATGGCGCCTTTTTGGATCAGGCCTCTTGCTAAGTAAGTAAGATGTAATGTGTAAAGTTGGCTATGGTCTAATGATGACTTACAATGGACGCCTCTGCGCTAGCCTAGGATTGACCAGCATACTTATCTAACTTACACATCTTAATAGACTACTTCAGATAAGGGACCCGTACTTTGCATCCTTGTATTCACTTGTACACTCTGTATACCTGTATTCATGCAACTTCTTCAATAACACTTGTGTATAGGCGCGTTACAAATGCCATATCATATCAATAATACATGTACTGCAATTTTTGTATATTTCCTATATATGTAACCTAAGCCTAAGTATTCTTGCAACTGCTGCGCCCGGCTACCCCTGGGTTTGGAGCGCATTATCAAATAATAAACTAAACTGCAAGGGGTGGATATCTCAGTCTTCAGTGATGGTGCCTTGTTGGATCAGGCCTCTTGCTAAGTTCAAGGGGTGGATTTCTCACTCTTCAGTGATGGCGCCGTGTTGGACCAGGCCTCTTGCTAAGTTCAAGGGGTGGATATCTCACTCTTCAGTGATGGTGCTTTGTGGGATCAGGCCTCTTGCTAAGATCAAGGGGTGGATATCTCACTCTTCATTGATGGCGCCTTGGTGGATCAGGCCTCTTGCTAAGTTCAAGGAGTACCTGGAAATCAACAATCTTCTAGGTCTCAGACAATCTGGCTTCCGCCCCAAACACGGAACAGAGACAGCCCTACTAGATTTAAAAACTCAAATCGAAGTGCTAAAGGACAACGGCAAACTTGCGTTGTTACTCCTACTCGACCTCTCTGCGGCATTCGATTTGGTCAACCACCAGATCTTATGCAAGCACCTTCACTCCCTGCCCATTTCTCTCCGTCAGCTACGGCCTGGATCAAATCATTTTTGAGCAACAGATCTATGCGGGTCTTTTCTCAATCTGCAGCTGCAGATCCTTCCCCTATTCACTGCGGCGTCCCCCAGGGCTCTTGCGTGTCGCCAACACTATACAATGTTTTTGCAAAACCGCTCTTTGATGTACTTGACTATCTGGGTGTCTCTTATACGAACTACGCTGACGACACCCAGATACTCATTCCCGTCACTGGTGACTACTTGGCTGACACCAAGGCCCTGAATGACGTCTACCTGGTCATCTAAGCTTGGATGGCACAACATCAGTTATGCCTCAATGATGACAAGACAGAGCTCCTCATCCTGTGTACTACGCAACGTCTCAGCAAACTTGAGCCAGCCTACCAATCCTTCATCATCGATGGCAACACCATCCATGTTTCGAAAGACACTAAAACCTTAGGCGTCTATCTCGACGCCACCCTATCCCTCACCCGACAAACAAATGCAGTCAGAGCTGCCTCGACATACACCTGCAAACTCATTGCAGCCTAAAGGCCATTTCTGACCACCCCCAACACAGTCACACTGGCCAGAACCCTAATCATGGCCAAAATCGACTATGGTAGCGCCCTCTACCTAGGAACTAGCCAGGAGAATCTGAACAAATTGCAAATCTCACAGAACAACGCCATTAGAGCGGCCCTAAACATCCTGCGTAACCATCACATTTCGGAATCCAGATCCAACCTACAATGGTTACCGGTCAAACAGAGAATTGCACTGAAAGCCTTAAGCCTTTCCCACAAATGCCTAGCCAACCAAGCCCCCCCCCTGTATTTTTGCAGCCGGCTTTCCCGCCACGTGCCTACCCGCCCCCAAAGAACCAACCAAACGCACTGCTTGACTATCCCTAGGTTCAAATTACAAAAAGCGGGAGGATCTAGCTTCCCCGTCCTAGACTCCAAGCTTTGGAATGCCCTCCCCCTCAACATCAGATCAGAAGAATGTTTTAGTACCTACAAGTCCAAACCTAAATCCTGGCTCTTTAACCAGCCGTGAAACTTGGATTTCTTATGTACCTAGAGCCTGCCCTAGTAAAACGTTTGTTCCAATCTCTACTCTGTAAATGATGTATATTGTTGTATATTGTTGTATATTTTGTATTACTTTGCACTGTATCTATGTTAGCTATGTAACCTTGTTCTAAGTTGCGCCCTGATGCCTCTGGGCCTGATTGTAACGCTCACCTGATTCCCGTAGAGGCGCCGGTCTTGACTGGGCGTATACCGTATCTTCAAAGGTGACGTGTAACACACGGCTGGCTCTTTGGGCTGGACCTCTGTGCACTGTATGTTTGACTCGAAGGGTAAGATGTCTTAGGTAAGTGAACGCCGTGCTCTCCATCTGCCTCGGGGCAGGGTGCTGTAACCAGTTTCTTCACTGGATAAGGGGAGCAGGCCTCTTGACTTCAGAGGACTGCTGTCCGTCGTTTACTGCACGAACGGTAAGTTTCGAGTAATTCTAATGTCTTTAAAGTCTTTAGTAATGATGTCTCTTGTTTTGCAGGGTTCCGGCGATGGTGGATGACGGGCTGAAGTGAGTTGAAGATGGAGCCCGTGTGATGAATAGAAGCGCCTGGAAGCACGTAAGTAAGCGCTTGTTGCCTGCTTCACGATGCGCTCTAACTGTCTTTTTATTTTGCAGGTACAAGTTCGGAGCGGCTGCAGGGTGCCGGAATACCCACTGGGTTAGATGTGGAAAGGAGTAATGGCACGTGAGTATTAAAGTTCCCCAATGTCTTTAAACGCACCTTGTTTTGTCTTTCAGATGCGGGATGCAGCGCCAAAGGCCTCCGGAGCGTGCAAAGAGTTGGTAAGCTTTTGTCTTTCAGATGCTGGAATGCAGTGTGAAGACCTCCGGAGCGCACGAAGAGTAGGTAAGCCTTTGTCTTTCAGAATGCAGCGCGAGGCGTTGGTGACAGCCGCTGGCCCTGGTAAGTGAAGAGCTGTCACTGAAGTCCATAATGCTAACCTGTTCTTTCTTGTCTTTATAGGTGTTGCTGAAGACTGGATTCAGGATGGTAAGCCTTTTTCCTTAGGCCCAGGATCAGATGCAGAAGACACGATGAGCGTTCTGCTGCAGAGGATGCAGAATAACGCAAAGCAAGATTCATCCATCGGGTGTGGTTTAAATAGCCTCCTGTAGTGCTTAGGTGTCTCCTTCCACAGCCATGCCTAGGTAAGAAAAGAGTTCCTGCTTTCCAGAAGAGTTCCAGTGTTCTGAACCTAGGGAGTGGCTCCTGCCCCACCCAACAGGAAAAGTAGTTCCAAACAGAAGAGGATCAGAGGCTCAACTTGCAGGCAAGTAAGCAGCATGGTCTGCTGCGGGTAAGTCCACCCAAGCATTATGAGCCCGGCGCTTCCAGCGCTGGGACTGGGCATATTTATGAGCCTGGTGCCACTGGCGCCAGGACTGGGTCCAAAAGGTCCCAATTGGGACTGGTTGGCACTCGGAACCTGGGTTATGAATCTGCTTCCAAGGGAGTTGGGAAAACCCTGACCTTTTGGAAGCAGAGATCATGACACTGATGGTGCGTGTTACAAATAAACAAAATACAAATACAAATAGATTTCTCACTCCTCAGTGATAGTGCCTCCTTGGATCAGGCCTCTTGCTAAGTTCAAGGGGTGGATTTCTCACTCTTCAGTGATGGCGCCTTGTTTGGATCAGGCCTCTTGCCAAGTTAAAGGGTTGGATATCTCATTCTTCAGTGATGGCACCTCCTTGGATCAGGCCTCTTGCTAGTTCAAGGGGTGGATTTCTCACTCTTCAGTGATGGCGCCTTGTTTGGATCAGGCCTCTTGCTAGGTTCAAGGGGTGTATTTCTCTCTCTTCAGTGATGACACCTTGTTGGATTAGGCCTCTTGCTATGTTCAAGGGGTCTTTATCCCACTGTTCATTGATGCCGCTTTGTTGGATCAACCTCTCAAAGCTCTAGTCAGCCTTGCTGCCAAAAAGATGTTCAAACAATGTGTTTGCAGGTGTATGTTCAAAGATGAACAAACTCCTCAGGAAGTTCAAGATGGGTACTCTCTCTCAAGTCCTCCAGGCCCTTCAACTTCAGGAATGGTTGGTGTCTCTTGACCTCAAGGACGCTTATTTTCATGTGCCGATCCATCCAAAGCACAAGAAGTACCTGAGGTTTGCGGTTGGCGACTCCCACTTTCAGTTTTGGGTCCTGCCGTTCGGATTGACCTCCGCCCCAAGGGTCTTCACCACGCTCATGGTAGTGGTGGTAGCGCACCCCAGGAATGGGGGGATTCACTTCTACCCCTACCTGGACGATTGCCTGATCAGGGCGCGCTCCCCCGAGCAAGTCCTGGATCATCTGTCCGTCACCTGCCACTCCCTACACAGGCTGGGCTTCTCCCTCAATTTAAAGAAGTCCCATTTGACACCAACGCAGCGGCTCCAGTACATCCAAGCAGTGCTCGACACATCCCTGGGGCAGTGTTTTCCTCCCCAGGTCAGGGCTCATCACATTCAGCAGATGGTGCACACGTTTCAACTTGCCTAGGCTCTCCCAGCGTTCGAGTTCTTGAGACTGCTCGGCCTCATGGCATCCTGCATTCTTCTGGTGCCAGAGGCCAGATTGTGGATGAGATCTTTGCAATGGACACTCAAGCTCCAGTGGTCTCAGTCCTCCGGCAGGATGTCGGACCCTGTTCGGGTGCCATCTTCGGTCGCCCGGGACCTTCTGTGGTGGGCCGACAAAGGCAATATGATGAGGGGGGCTGTGAGGTGACGATGGTGACGGACGCATCCCTCACGGGATGGGGAGCTCATGCCAACGAGTTGACAGTCAGCGGTCGTTGGTCTCCGTCGGAGTCCAGACTCCATATCAATCTGTTGGAGCTGAGGGCCGTCAGGCTAGCCCTGAAGGCTTTTCTGCCGACTGTGCGAGGAAAGAATGTCCTGATCCGGACGGACAACACGGTGGACATGCACTACCTCAACAAAAAGGGGGGGCAGGGTCACTTCCTCTGTGCAGGGAGGCAATGCAGCTCTGTTTCTGGGCAATCAAGCAGGAAGTTTCGATCTCGGCAGTTCATCTGGCAGGAGACGAAAACGAGATGGCGGACGCTCTGAGCAGGCAGAGCGCGATCTCTCAGGAGTGGGAGATCTTCGCCCTTTGGGGGACCCCTCAAGTGGATCTCTTCACCTCCAGTGTCAACCGAAGTGCGAGAGTGTCTGCTCGCGGGAATTTCCTCCAAACGGAGCCTTAGGAGACGCGTTTGTGGTGGAGTGGTCATTCCCATTGCTGTACGCGTTTCCTCCAGTCCCCGTCATCCCGCAAGTACTGCGGAGGTTACGGAGGTTCGGTTCCCGGATGATCCTCATTGCTCCAACGTGGGCCTGGAGGACGTGGTACCCGGACCTTCTCGACTTGTCCATCTGTCCTCCAAGTCGTCTTCCCTTCCGAGACGACCTGCTATCGCGGTGGGGGGGGTCAGGTGCTCCATCTAGAGGTCAGGTCCCTCAACCTTCATGCTTGGTTTCTGAAAGGTTGAGGTACAAGGATTGGGACCTCCCTGAAGACGTGATGGAGGTGTTGCTTTCGGCCAGAAGGCCCGCAACAAAGTCCCTGTACCGTTGCCGTTGGAGTAAGTTCTGCGACTGGTGCAGGGTTAAGAATGTGGATCCTTTTGCATGTGTAATTCCCATGGTTCTGTCTTTTTTGCTTTCTTTGGCCCACAGGGGCCTTCAAGTGGGTACCATTAAAAGTTACCTGGCGGCACTGTCCATATTTAAGCGCTCGTCTGAAGAGTGTTCCTATTTTAAAATTCCTTTAATTTCTCAGTTTCTGAAAGGGCTCACTAATGTGTTCCCTCCGTCATCTTTCCAGGTGCCCGGTTGGGATTTGAACCTTGTTCTCAAGTTTCTGATGGGTGCTCCGTTTGAGCCTTTGCATTCATGCCCTTTGAGACTGATAACTCTGAAAACTGTATTTTTAGTTGCGGTCACTTCCGCTCGCGGAGTGAGTGAGTGAGTTACAGGCACTTTCAGTTAAACCACCCTTCACTGTGTTTCATAAGGACAGGGTTGTCCTTAGAGTTCGTCCTTCTTTTCTTCCGAAGGTGGCGTCGGAATTTCATTTAGGCCAGAAGGTTGTTCTTCCTGCATTTTATCCTCCTACACATCCTGGTAAGGAAGAGGAGAGGCTCCATGGGCTTGATCCTAGGAGAGCGTTAAGCTTTTATATTTCACGCATGTCCCGGGTCAGAGTGGACGATCAGCTCTTTATTGGTTACGCTGGAAAGCGTTTGCGACTGGCTGTGACGAAACAGACTTTGTCTCGCTGGATTATTTTGGCTATCTGAGTGTTATCGCTTGGCGGGTAAGGACCCACCGGTCGGCTTACGGGCCCATTCTACCAGGGGTATGGCTGCCTCTACTGCCCTGCAGAGGGGTGTTCCTATAAGCAAAATGTCATGATACCTACCCCCAAGGAGCCAGACCGGGCCCAGCAACCCCAGAGGCAGACATCATGTTCCCGAGGGAAGTCCAAGCTCTGCCCAGGTAGGGGCCCTTTGGACTCAGTCCTGGCGCCTTTGGCGCCAGGCTCATGTTGGACAACAGTCCAGGCGCCATAGGCGCCAGGCTCATAAAGGATGACTTAGTGTTAAGAAGTGCTTGGTGTGAACTTACCTGATGCAGACCGTGCTGCAACATCCAGGCCACCTAGAGGCCTGAATGGGACTATTTTACCTATGGGACTACTTTACCACACGGGTGTGGCCGGAGGAAGAATACATACCTTAGAGGAAGAATACATACCTGGAACTACTTTGAAGGCTATTTAAGCCATGCCCAAGCAGCAACTCACACTTCGCGTTGTTCTGCACCTAGCAGCTGGACGCTCACCGTGTCTGCTCCTGCATCCGGACTCCAGCCACGCCCGACAGCATCCTGGAACACCTGTAAAGGGAGAACAGAGGAGAACAGGAGAAAGAAGAGACATTACCTGCTTAATCCGCATTCCAGAGTCATCTTGCCGACGATCCTAAAGGGAAGACATTCATTTTTAAAAGCACATCGCATAGCTCGCTGCAGCGCAGCATTCCACTCACCTTTACTAGGCGCCTTCTTGCCCATCAGCGACCATCTGGATCTTCCGCCGCATTTCAGCGCCTAAAGGAGAAAAAGACAAGAACAAAGGTGAGCTAGGGAAGAGAATATGAAAAAGGCTTAATTTCCACCATAAGACTTACCTGTTGGGTCAATCCCTCTTCACTTCGGGTCGGCGCCGTTTCTTCTGCATTTCCGAACCCCGGCCCCTAAGGGGAAAAAGACATTAGCATTAGTGAGCGAATGCAAGGACATTAGCGGAACGCTCATCAAAGACTTACCTGATATTTATTGGGACATCTCTTCTCACTTCGGGTCGGCGCCGTATCTTCGGCATTTCCGAACCCCGGCCCCTAAGGGGAAAAAGACACAAGCATTAGTGCATTAATGCAAGAACACTAGAGGAACCACTCATCAAAAACTCACCAGAATTTTCCTTCGACGGTTCCATTCCCTAACTCGGAATCTTCATTCAGCACCTGAAATAGAGAAAAACAGACAATGGTTATTTAAAGCTTGAACTTGCAACAGAATTCTTACGATACCTTACCGGCAAAGTCAAGCGAACTTGAACTCTCACCAATCTGAGATCCAGTGAAGTAACTGGATAACAACGCGCCCCTGCATCAGAAGCAGGATGGAGAGCTCGTCCTTTCAGACCCTAAGGTGAGACTTCACGGGGAATCGCAGAAGGGTTTCGTGGAGGGTGAGAAGGGGAGTGGGAGGCCTACGCATTATCCCGCAGATTGTTAATACTCCCTTTTCACACACAGAAGGATATTTCTACGAGCCAGACAAGCCAGATTTGGGGGTGCGGTCCATTCCATCTTCCGAGTCCTGCGCATCACCACAGCAATCCAAACCAGGCCAGCGCCTCCGTGGGAGTCAGGTGAGCGTTACACAAAATCTGTGATGCAGCCACCTGTGCTTCGGTACATACTTTTGTACATCACTATTCCCTCGATTCCATCCGGGGGCAGGATCTGGCCTTTTGCAAGGCGGTCCCCTACTCCACAATTTGATTGGGCATGCTAAATTTCTGTTTTCTAAATTCTTTTCCCACCTCCTTGCATTGGTACTGCTTTGGGAGTCTGTCATGGATATGGAATACGTCGGCGGACCCAATCCCCTCGAAGAACAAGTTACTCTCTTACCTGGTAACGTTCTTTCGATGCGATGGTCTGACGACTTATTCCATATCGCTCCCTCCCTACCTTCCCCGCTACAGAATTTCTTATGTGATTGCAGCTTGCGTTTCCGCAAGGCTTTGTGTGTCAGACTGGGTGAAGACTGGTGGCACACGTTCTGAGGAAAAAACTACAACTGAGGCTATGGGCGTTGTGCGTCCTACTTATCACATCGGGTGACGTCGGCCGTCGGAGGAGGTCCTCGAGGACGGCGCATCGACGCAGACGGCGAAAATTTTCCGAAGCAGCACAGCTGTGGTGATTACTGTCATAGATATGGAATACATCGTCGGACCATCCCATCGAAAGAACGTTACCAGGTAAGAGAGTAACTTGTTCTTCTCACTCTTCAGTGATGGCGCCTTGTTTGGATCAGGCCTCTTGCTAGGTTCAAGGGGTGGATTTCTCACTCTTCAGTGATGACGCCTTGTTTGGATCAGGCCTCTTGCTAAATTCAAGGGGTGGATTTCTCACTCCTTATTGATGGTGCCTTGTTCGATCAGGCCTCTTGCTAAGTTCAAGGGGTGGATGTCTCACTCTTCAGTGATCGTGCCTTGTTGGATCAGGCCTCGTACCAAGTTGAAGGGGTGGATTTCTCTCTCTTCAGTGATGGCGCCTTGTTCGATCAGGCTTCTTGCTAAGATCAAGGGGTGGATATCTCACTCTTCATTGATGGCGCCTTGTTTGGATCACGCCTCTTGCTAGGTTCAAGGGGTGGATTTCTCACTCTTCAGTGATGGCGCCATGTTGGATCAGGCCTCTTGTTAAGTTCAAGGGGTGGATATCTCACTCTTCATTGATGGCACCTTGTTGGATCAGGCCTCTTGCTAAGTTCAAAGGGTTAGTTTCTCTCTCTTCATTGATGCCGCTTTGTTGGATCAGGCTTCTTGCTAAGTTCAAGGGGTGGATATCTCACTCTTCATTGATGGCACCTTGTTGGATCAGGCCTCTTAAGTTCAAGGGGTGGATATCTCACTCTTCATTGATGGCACCTTGTTGGATCAGACCTCTTGCTAAGTTCAAGGTGTCTATATCTCACTGTTCATGGATGCTGCTTTGTTGGATCAGGCCTTTTACTGAGTTCAAGGGGTCGATTTCTCACTCTTCATTGATGGCACCTTGCTGGATCAGGCCTCTTGCTAATTTCAAGGGGTAGATTTCTCACTCTTTATTGATGGCACCTTGTTGGAGCAGGCCTCTTGCTAATTTCAAGGGGTGGATTTCCCACTGTTCAGTGATGGCACCTTGTTGGATCACACCTCTTGCTAAGTTCAAAGGGTTGATTTCTCACTCTTCAGTGATGGCGCCTTGTTTGGATCAGGCCTCTTGCTAGGTTCAAAGGGTAGATTTCTCACTCCTTATTGATGGTGCCTTGTTCGATCAGGCCTCTTGCTAAGTTCAAGGGGTGGATTTCTCACTCTTCATTGATGGTGCCGTGTTGGATCAGGCCTCTTGCTAAATTCAAGGGGTGGATTTCTCACTCTTCAGTGATGCCGCTTTGTTGGATCAGGCCTCCTGCTAAATTCAACGGGTGGATATCTCACTCTTCATTGATGGTGCCTTGTTGGATCAGGCCTCTTGCTAAATTCAAGGGGTGGATTTCTCACTCTTCAGTGATGCCGCTTTGTTGGATCAGGCCTCTTCGTAAGTTCAAGGGGTGGATATCTCACTCTTCATTGATGGCGCCATGTTGGACCAGGCCTCTTGCTAAGTTCAAGGGGTGGATGTCTCACTCCTCAGTGATCGCACCTTGTTGGATCAGGCCTCTTGCTAAGTTCAAAGGGTTGGTTTCTCTCTCTTCAGTGATGCCGCTTTGTTGGATCAGGCCTCTTGATGGGGTGGATTTCCCACTCTTCAGTGATGGCACCTTGTTGGATCAGGCCTCTTGCTAAGTTCAAGGGGTGGATATCTCACTCTTCATTGATGGCACCTTGTTGGATCAGGCCTCTTGCTAAGTTCAAGGGGTGGAGTTTTCACTGTTCATTGATGCTGCTTTGTTGGATCAGGCCTTTTACTGAGTTCAAGGGGTCAATTTCTCACTCTTCAGTGATGGCACCTTGTTGGATCAGGCCTCTTGCTAGGTTCAAGGGGTGGATATCCCACTCTTCAGTGATGGCACCTTGTTGGCTCAGGCCTCTTGCTGGGTTCAAGGGGTGGATATCCCACTCTTCAGTGATTGTGCCTTGTTGGATCAGGCCTTTTACCAAGTTGAAGGGGTGGATTTCTCTCTCTTCAGTGATGGCACCTTGTTTGGGTCAGGCCTCTTGCTAGGTTCAAGGGGTGGATGTCCCACTCTTTAGTGATGGTGCCTTGTTCGATCACGCTTCTTGCTAAGATCAAGGGGTGGATAACTCACTCTTCATTGATGGCGCCGTGTTGGATCAGGCCTCTTGCTAAGTTCAAGGGGTGGATTTCTCATTCTTCAGTGATGGCACCTTGTTGGATCAGGCCTCTTGCTAAGTTCAAAGGGTTGGTTTCTCTCTCTTCAGTGATGCTGCTTTGTTGGATCAGGCCTCTTGCTAAGTTCAAGGGGTGGATTTCTCATTCTTCAGTGATGGTGCCTTGTTGGATCAGGCCTCTTGCTAGGTTCAAGGAGTGGATATCTCACTCTTCATCGATGGTGCTTTGTTGGATCAGGCCACTTGCTAAGTTGAAGGGGTGGATTTCTCTCTCTTCAGTGATGGCGCCTTGTTGGATCATGCCTCTTGTTAAGTTCAAGGGGTGGATATCTCACTGTTCATGGATGCTGCTTTGTTGGATCAGGCCTCTTCCTGAGTTCAAGGGGTGGATATCTCACTCTTCATTGATGGCACCTTGTTGGATCAGACCTCTTGCTAAGTTCAAGGTGTCTATATCTCACTGTTCATGGATGCTGCTTTGTTGGATCAGGCCTCTTGCTGAGTTCAAGGGGTGGATATCTCACTCTTCATTGATGGCGCCTTGTTGGATCAGGCCTCTTGCTAAGTTCAAGGGGTGGATTTTTCACTCTTTATTGATGGCACCTTGTTGGAGCAGGCCTCTTGCTAATTTCAAGGGGTGGATTTCCCACTGTTCAGTGATGGCACCTTGTTGGATCACACCTCTTGCTAAGTTCAAAGGGTTGATTTCTCTCTCTTCATTGATGTTACCTTGTTGGATCAGGCCTCTTGCTAAATTGAAGGGGTGGATTTCTCACTCTTCGTTGATGATACCTGTTTGGATCAGGCCTCTTGCTAAGTTCAAGGGATGGATATCTCACTCTTCATCGATGGCGGTTTGTTGGATCAGGCCTCTTGCTAAGTTCAAGGGGTGGATATCACACTCTTAATTGATGGTGCCTTGTTCGATCAGGCCTCTTGCGAAGTTCAAGGGGTGGATTTCTCACTCTTCAGTGATGGCGCCTTGTTTGGATCAGGCCTCTTGCTAAATTCAAGGGGTGGATTTCTCACTCTTCAGTGATGCTGCTTTGTTGGATCAGGCCTCTTGCTAAGTTCAAGGGGTGGATATCTCACTCTTCATTGATGGCGCCTTGTTGGATCAGGCCTCTTGCTAAATTCAAGGGGTGGATTTCCCACTCTTCAGTGATGCCGCTTTGTTGGATCAGGCCTCTTTCTAAGTTCAAGGGGAGGATTTCCCACTCTTCAGTGATGCCGCCTTGTTGGATCAGGCCTCTTGCTAGGTTCAATGTGTGGATTTCTCACTCTTCATTGATGGCGCCGTGTTGGATCAGGCCTCTTGCTAAGATCAAGGGGTGGATATCACACTCTTCAGTGATGCCGCTTTGTTGGATCAGGCCTCTTGCTAAGTTCAAGGGGTGGATGTCTCACTCCTCAGTGATCGCACCTTGTTGGATCAGGCCTCTTGCTAGGTTCAAGGCGTGGATTTCTCACTCTTCAGTGATGGTGCTTTGTTGGATCAGGCCTCTTGCTAAGTTTAAGGGGTGGATATCTCACTCTTCAGTAATGGCGCCTCCTTGGATCAGGCCTCTCTTCGGCATAAAGCTTTGCTCTTTTCTGGCTACCAAGTTCCCGTTGGGCTAACATAACGGGCTGCCAAGGAATTTTCACCCCAAGCCGGCAAATCTCATCGCACGGATACAAAATTGAAAACTAGCGCTCTCCCGAAACATTGGCTGATTGTCAGGGGAGCTTCACTGTTAAGCTTTGCTGCCGATGAGATCGCTTTTTTTTGCAAACGGTACAATGCTGATTGAAAGCAGCATGTGGATTGCTGTAATAAAGTGTACTGTTCGGTGGGCTGTACTTAAAGGCATAGGAATACCTACTTATTTTACGTTGAAGATAGTGGCCAGGTCGGGTTTGTACTGTGGTTTCCTTACATTTCGTGTTTTCCAAGCAAAGTTTTATTTCCTTCAATATTTTATTTTTCCTTTCAAGCCGTGAACTAAGATAAGGACGTTAATTCCAGAGAGTGGTGTCCTCCCGCAACAGCGCAACAGCAGTCAGCCCATGCCCTCTGCACGCCCTACCCAGGGGTAGGACATGGACAGCCACATCCTTGTGGCCCTGGCTAGAATTGTGGGGGCAGCAAAACTGCGGCCATTTGTTAGCTGCAATATCGTGCTGCGGTAGCATAGTCATCAGAATACATTTGAATGAATTGCCTGCTAATCGGACAAGTACTGTTTGATTGGTGAGAAGCTAATCCTATTCAGAGAACTAATGTACTTGATCCACTCATTACCAGGGCTTAAGCTTTAATGATGGGGGAATTCAGTGCTGTTGCTTCAGGATGGTATAATATGCTCATGCACTGCATTCATCATGGCGGCTCGCAGCAGTTTCTGGGGAATATGCAGAGCTGTGGCCCTGGGCATCGCATATGCCCGAAGGTAGGCCTGGAAATCTAATCTGTTAACTAGGCCATGCATCCCTAGTTTGATATAGCATTTCCATGATGCCCTCTATTGATGGTGCACAGTAACTGCAGCCCAAGGTGGGTAAGGCTAGTCATGGGAGTGCAATAGTTGTATGGAGTTGAGAGAGCTGCTGTCACAGTGGCAGGGAATGTTAAATGAACCAATGAGTCAGGTCAGTGGCATGTAGTGTATTTGATTCACCTCCATTCATGGTATCAAAGTTCCTGAAATGATGCCTTTAGACGATTCTTGTGCTGCTTCCTAGGAGAAGTTCCCGCCCCAGGAGGATACCTCAGCGACAACGTGCTCGCCTTGGAAGCAAGACGAGACGAAACACAGGTTCGATCCCCGGGTCCGCGCTTAGAAACCCCTGGGTATTTAAGTGCGGTATAAATACGCAACTAAGACAAAAACAACTACGCAACTAAAACAAACAATCCCTTTAACAGCGCCTCAATGCCTGCGGGCTGTTGAGCGCTTTAAGAATATAAATAAATAAATAAAAATAAAAGTTGGAGCAGGCCTGCGCGGGAGAATTAGGGTGAGGAAATCTCAGTTAAGATATGGATAACTTGTCACGAGTGGGAACAAGATCTAAAATGGACTTGAATCTACGGTACACAACCGTCAGAGGATTCTGGTTCATCTATGGTCGGTCTATATTGGACCACAGATTGGATGTTTAAATTGGGCATGACGAATGAGGAGTCCTGTTGGGGCTGTGGTCGAAGGGATGGCACATATGCTTTTGCAATGTCCTAGAGTGACAGACTTTTGGGGGGAGGTTCTTGACAGACTGGATGTGATCTTAGGAGTGATGTTTCTTAGATCCGCGTGTGCTGTGATTTTTCTTGCAGGATCAGGAAGATGCGATGTAACTAAGAGTTACAGGGCTTGGATTGATAAAGTGCTGGAAGTGGCTGCAAAACAGATTCTAAGAATTTGGAAAACAAGGAAGAAAGAGTCGGTAGATGGTTGGTGGATTTACAGACATTGTCAAGCTATGAAAATTTCATGATGCAAAAGCAGAAACGTGAAGGCGAATACTTGGAAATGTGGGGACCATCTAATGAACTGTATCATTGAAATTGGATTTCGATTATAGTTGAAACTTGAAAATGAGACGGGTATGGGCATAATGAGATTACACATGTGGGTGTTTGTTGTGTGTTTGGCTGCGTTGTATAGTGTGGTTGGTGTTCGTATATTCTGCTGTTGGTTCTGTTTAATAACAAGTTATGGGCTTGGTAGTTTGATAGCCATGAATTGAGTGATTTTGTGAGAGTGGGTAGGCAAAGACTTTGTTATTATCACTCAATTTACTGTAATTCTTGTTGCTTCTGAGCCTATGTTAATGTTCTAAAGTTGAGGTGTCTGAGAAATTATCCTTAAACAAGAGGTGCGCACAAACCCAAGTCGTAGGTCAGATTATAGTAGGTGTTTAAAGGGTCAGAAATTGCTGTATAAGAGGTATGCGTCAGTAGTGGGGCCCAGAAGGGTATTTTCTCCAAACCCCTTCAAACAAGTAGAAACATGAAAATCGCAAGACCTCACTATCTGCACTGCAACCTATGTCAATGTGGAAAAGGTATGACAAGGCCTATAATGGTTCCAATTAATGCTATTTGATACACACTCAATCCACTTGAAGATTACTACATAGGTTTTTGTTAAAGTTACATAAACTGACGTTGTCAAACCTCAAGAAAGGTTCCAGGTTGTGCTGTTAGAACCCTAAATCAACTTGACATTTTTTTCAACAAAAGTATTTTTAATTTGTCATATGTTCCATAAACAAAAACCGCCAAATGTCAACACGTGTTTCAACCCTAACTGGGCCGTCTTCAGGGCGTAAACATATATCACTACCAAAAGTGATAACAAATTGTACATGTTTCCACACACAAATAACCATCATCAATGTTGGTCAACAAAAGGATTTAACAGTTCATGTATAAAAGCATAGAGGCAAGAATAAAGAAGAGGGATGGGGGAGGGGAAAAGAAAACAAAAGACATAATGAGTGAACAGTCCTTAATCTTAAAAAAATTTTCAATAGCATTGCAGTTCAGTCAAAGGTGCTTGGTGAGCATATCCACATCACAAAGGAAAGCTGTTATTAACTAAAAGGTACCTGATAGGTAGAGCATGTGGTACTAGTTGTATGCCCAAGGTTGCATGTTGTAAGGTACATTTTCCATCTTAATCTCAGAAAAACTTCCAAATGGTATGAACGATCTGTAAAAGCAGACACGACCTGCTGATGTCATACTTGGTCACCAGTGAGATAAGCAATTCCAGTTTAAAATACAAGTGGGAGTGAATAACAATCTCTGGCTTACCTTTAATTTATAAGAATTATATAGTAAGTGCGCAGTGTTCTTTCAGTGCGGCATAGTGTTCAATTTTAAACTTCCCAAATAAAGACTTTTTGTCCGCTAGCCATCACGTATTCTGTAGCATAGTACAAAGAAAGAAAAGGAGAGGGTTTTGTAGGTCTAAGGCCGAGCCTGTGTGTCTGAAACATAATGCAAGAACTGTAACGCGATATATGGTTTGTTGCAGAGCTTTGAAGACTTACCAATTAACTGCTTAAATGCGTTTGTGACTAGTGATTTCTGCCGTCTGGCCGGTAGCAGCCTTGTGGAATCTGGGTGTTGTCTGTGCTGACCTATAACAGCCCAGCAGGTAAAAATGTTACACTATAACGCCAATTGAATATGGCTCAATATCTGCAGAATAGAGATGAGGATATTGCTGCCCTTTTTGCCCCCCTGGGCACAGATAGCAATCCATTCAGAAACCGTATACACAAAACTGAGACACTGGCGCAAAAATTCATCATATTAGAAAGACTCAGCAAAAAGGAAATTAATAAATACTGGGAGCAAGTCTCACTTAAGAATTACCTCAAACAAAATATTATTCCTAGGGGTCTAAGAATATTAATATATCCGGACCTCATCCACCAGGATGATCAAGACCTAGCCTCAGATTGGGAAGTCAATCTGACCATCGGCTCTGAAAATATGATGAAAATTTTAATGAAAGATGCCGAGCGAGCACATACTAGAGTCACTTCAGAAATAGACCAGATCCAGAAGGAAATTTCAGAAATGCCTAATCCAACAGCAACCAAGGATAAAAACTATGACAAGATGCATACTATCCTAGGCGAATATCAAGATGACATCAAATTAAGGATGTTTTACAGAGATGAAAAAGACTATATTAATGACAGAGTGTATACGTTCCAGGCCAAATATGCTGGAGACCAAGCACTAATAAAAAACCCCAACATATCTCCAGCTACATCAGATATGGACTCTGAATCAGAACCAGGGACAATGAGCTCAGAGGACCAAGATCAAGAAAAAATCTTGGAGGAAGCACGACACAAAAGAAGCGGATTCTTGGCAGAAATTAAGAGGTACAAAAAGGGCAACATACCGAGCTTCAATCCAAATTTTTAAGCAAGTGCACTTTCAAAAAACCTTCCCTTTAGGCCAAAATACTCCGACATCTCCCACAACCTCAGAGGAAGAGGAAGAGGAGCAAAGAGGAGAGGGAATCTGAGATATAAGGAAAAGATTTACGAGATCCAGTCTCAAACAACCCAAGCCGAAGCCAATCCTCAAAGCCTAGTTGTAAACCTTTCTGACAAACAATTATCACCAAAACAAATAACTGTCCTCAATTATGGCCTCTCCTTCGCACCCAGTGCAGCATCTGACATGACAAAGGTACAAATAGACCTCTACAAATTTACCAGAAAATTGAAACTGAAGAAACATTTTCACAACAAACCCATATTCTACAAACCTCATACAACCCTATCACCGACCAGCACTACGAGCATTCAGGAAATTGAAAATATACACCTCCTTGCTAATCTTGCAGGAGAAGATGGCCAATCCTTATCTGAGATTCAAAGATCCTAGGTGTATACCAACGCAATATGGACATTTTGGAACATAAGAATAGATCCAAATTCACGCCAAGCACCATTGGAGACAATGCAATAGAAATCTTCTATAGAGCAATCACCAGGAAAATCCATCAATACATTGATGGGCAACATAGGGGTTACACTAGTAAGAACCCTAACTTGTCTAAATCTGAACAACAGGCACTTCAAGATCTTGCTGCGGATAACACACTGGTGATTAAGGAGGCTTTTAAAGGAGGCAATATTGTTATCCTTAATAAATCTGACTACATCAGTATGGCCCAAGAACACCTAGCAACACCGGGCTGTTATCAAATACTCACCCATAACCCGACGGCTGAGACTGTTCAAGAACTCCAGACATTGATTCAACATTGGTACCAGCCAGGCATGCTGACTGATGATGAAAAATACTTTTTGACTAACACCCGACCCCTATTGCCCACTCTCCACCTTCTACCTAAGGTACATAAACCTTTCACCAACTTACCATCTGTGAGACCTATCATGAGTGGCCAAGGAGGGGCCACTGAGAACCTTGCAACATACATTGACTCTTGTATCAAGGATCTAGTACCCACAATACCGGCGTACCTTAAAGATAGAACTCATACCTTACACATTCTTGGGAATCACACTACTTTTTGGTGACCCTAGATGTTACTGCACTGTATACATCCATCGAACACACACTGGCACTCAAGACCATTGACCACTCATTCAGATCCCAGTCAGCATCCCATGCTCTGCACCTTCAAATGCTGAAAAACATTGTGGAATTCCCTCTCAAATACAATCAGTTTATATTTGATGACAAATACTACACCCAAACCAAGGGAATAGCAATGGGTGCTAAGTATGCCCCTGCTTTAGCCAATTATTTTTATGGCGTACTTTAAAGATCTCCTTAATTTTCACAACAATCCTTACAGCAAATATATCCCCATTTGGAGGAGATATCTTGACAATGTCTTTGCAATTTGGGCAGGCACACTCATTCAATTCAATTAATTCATGCAGTTTCTTAAACAGAACCATTTTGGGATAAAGTTCACTGGACACATTGATGCCACAGGAATAATGTTCTTAGATTTTAAGGTTTACATAATTGAAAACCCCATACAGACGTTTAGCAAAGAAACAGCTGTGAACTCTATCTTGCATGCTGCAAGCAGCGATAGAAAAAATGTTATCAAAAATATACCGCGTGGTGAATTTTTGAGAGCCAGGAGAAACTTCAGTGAAGATAAGCACTTTGAAGCAGAATGTAAGTCAATAGTAGCCAGATTCCAAGAGAGAGGCTATACTACTCCAATTATTAACAAAGCATCACGAGATGTGAAAACAACTCCACAATCCTATCTTCTCACACAGACTACGGGTGCACAAGCCAAAAACCCTACCAGCTTTTGTAAGTATGTGAATTTTATCACCAGATTTATCTACCATATCTTGAACAAACATTGGAATCTCTTATTACTCGATCCAGACCTGGCATCCTATATTATGATCATATTTTCAAAAGCACCTACTCTGAGAAATATACTCTGTCCCTCGTTCTTGAAATCTGTTTCCAACAGACAGGGAAACTGGCTAACTCAGAATATCAAACCTAGTGGCTTTCATAAGTGCGAGACATGTAACTTCTGTCGGTTTGCCCTGTCACCCACTAAAGTATTCACTTGTCATGGAAGCTTGAAAGTTAACATCACAGACTTTATCAATTGCCGCTCTAAGTATATCATATATGGAATTATCTGTGTGTGTAAGAAAGTGTATATTGGCAGTACCATCCGGGAGCTCAGAATAAGGATTAGAGAACATCTGGCCAACCTGAATAGTCAAGATGCAAAACGGCCCTTTGCATCACATTGGCAAAATGAGCATCAAATGGCACATTGATGTGACATCAGATTTGTTGGTCTGAAACACATCAAGCCACACGCAAGAGGTGGTGATAGACAATTGAAACTACGACAAGAAGAAGCATGCATGATTTGCAGATTACGATGTGTGCAGCTTGGTTTAAACCAAGAACATGAGTTAAACGTATTCTTATTATTGATCTGTACAATATTCATTTAAGTGAACTATGCAATAATGAGGCTTGGTGGCGCTACCACATCACAATAGGCACACTAATTTACCAATTGTGTGTGGATTTATCCGACCCACTAATGCAGACTCAATACTATCTTAGTCAAAAGACCAGACCAGTGACTTTAGTGTTCTCACTACCTGGTGCACCATAAATGACTACCCTCTCCCTAGCTTTTAGTGACCTGTTTCCTGTTAATTTCAACCTAGCCCTTTACATGACCAAACTCACCTTTGCATACCACTTCAATGTGAGCTTTAACTTAGTGCTTTATCAGCTTTTGAGCCTATGTAGTCCATCACTTTCAGTGTCAATTATGAATGGTGCCGTTTAATTTCTAACAAGAGACACTAGCCACATAGCATGCATTTGCGCAACCTTGGCACTTTGTATATTCGATTTTTTCTGGAAAACTATATACTTTATAGCTTTACGCAGCATTGCATTTGCATTTTTTACCCACTTGGGGATTTAACATTTAATATAAATCTGCGCACAAGCGCGGACATGCTTTGCACTGCAGTTGCATTGCATTGGCATTTTGACCACCACATACAACCAGCAGGGTGGCAGCTCACGAGATACTTTTTACCCACGTGAGGATCTAATACTCAATATTAATTTGCGTATGTACTGCAAATTGGCGTGCTACTACTGGACAGCACCGCAGTACACAATCGAACCAACCCTCATTATGGTCCGTCTAATGGCTTTTCCGACCGGTATCAAATACACCTTAGAGGCTTTGAACTTAGATTTTCATACACATTGTTTTAGCATACCTCTAATTGATTTGCAGTGACAGACGGGTGAGCCTTGCATAGGACGGTACGTGAGTGAGCAGCACGGTGTTGCTAGGCAACTTGTGCTCAACCTGGTCACATGACCAAAGTCTATTTTTACCTGCTAGGCTGTTATAGGTCAGCACAGACAACACCCACATTCCGTAAGGCTGCAACCAGCCAGACGGCAGAAACCACTAGTCACGAAGGCATTGAAGCAGTTAATTGGTAAGTCTTCAAAGCTCTGCAACAAACCATATATCATGTTACGGTTCTTGCTTTATGTTTCAGACACACAGGCTCTGCCTTAGACCTACAAAACCCCTCTCCTTTCCTTTCTTTTTACTATGCTACAGAATATGTGATGGCTAGCGGACAAGAAGTCTTTATTTGTGAAGTTTAAATTTGAACACTATGCCACACTGAAAGAACATTGCGCACTTATTGTATAATTCTTATAAATTAAAGGTAAGCCGGAGATTGTTATTCACTCCCACTTGTATTTTAAACTGGAATTCCTTATCTCACAGGTGACCAAGTATGACAACAGCAGGTCGTGTCTGCTTTTACAGATCGTTCATACCATTTGGAAGTTTTTCTGAGATTAAGATGGAAAATGTACCTTACAACATGCAACCTTGCGCATACAAATAGTACCACGTGCTCTACCTATCAGGTACCTTTTAGTTAATAACAGCTTCCCTTTGTGATGTGGATATGCTCACCAAGCACCTTTGACTGAACTGCAATGCTATTGAAAATTTGTTTAAGATTAAGGACTGTTCACTCATTATGTCTTTTGTTTTCTTTTCCCCTCCCCCATCCCTCTTCTTTATTCTTGCATCTATGCTTTTATACATGAACTGTTAAATCCTTTTGTTGACCAACATTGATGATGGTTATTTGTGTGTGGAAACATGTATAATTTGTTATCACTTTTGGTAGTGATATATGTTTACGCCCTGAAGACAGCCCAGTTAGGGTTGAAACACGTGTTGGCGTTTGGTGGTTTTTGTTTATGGAACATATGACAAATTAAAAATACTTTTGTCAAAACATTTTTCAAGTTGATTGAGGGTTCTAACAGCAAAACCTGGAACCTTTCTTGAGGTTTGACAATGTTAGTTCATGTAACTAAAACAAATACTTATGTGGTAACCGTCAAGTGGATTAAGTGTGTATCAAATAGCAATAATTGGAACCATTATAGGCCTTGTCATACCTTTTCCACGTTGGCAGTGCAGATAGTGAGGTCTTGCAATTGTCTTGTTTCTATATGTTTATGTTCTGTTTAAGGGTCTATGCAAAGGATAGATTTTTAGGTATGCAGTCAATTAATTGTGAGGTGATCCCCTGTATTAAAGTATCTTCCATTAATGGTATATGCAACACTAGATCCGAGGAGGCTGAGTCTGGTTTAGAGAGTGAATATGTAGTGGTTGTTACAGATTGAAAAGGAGACTGCTTGGATTGGTGGGAGGAGAAGAGTAACAGGGGGAGGAGGGTTGTAGTGGGAAGTAGGTGGATAGTGGTGTAGGCAAGTGCAGTAGTAGCAATGTGGAAGAGGTGAGTAGCGGTAGCGAGGGAGAGCAGTTGAGTGGTGTGGGTAGGAACGTAACATCAAAAGGTGGAGGCAAGATTCAAGAGGAGGGAAACATCGGAGGGACGGAGGATTGGTGGGAGAGGAGTAAGATGACAATTGAGTGTAGAGAGGGAGAGGTATACGTGAGTGTCGATGAACTAGCTAAAGTCCAGCACAGCTAGTATTAGCCCCATAAGAACACTAACCTGTGGAAAGTCAGAAAGTCCCAGAAGGAGTTAGACAGCACCACTTAGGGAGTCACCATTAGCAAAAGCCAGCTACAAGACAGCAGGGATTACCGCTCGATATCACTAACCTGGGAGTTCAGTGTCTGGTTTAGGGCGGTCCTTGCACAGGAGACTAGAGAGGAATGGCCCTCAGGCTCACAGATACTTCAGTAAAAACCCATTGACCTTTCTTGAGTCTCCCAAGTGATTTGTGTCCCATCAATTAATCTAACGAAATGTATACATTCTTAATGTCTTGCATGTGCCCAACATTCCATTTGAATCACATTTCACACATTGTGGTTTTGATTCAGTGATCTTTTTATGTTTACCAAACAAAACACAGATAAAGCCACTGGCCACTCTTATATCTCTGTTAGTAATGCTGCAGAGCAGGTCCAACCCTGTGCCAATAAATGCATTTAAAGCGGGTTTAAAGCTAGTCACATCTATACATATTTGCAAACTGTGTTTGCACGTATAAAACGTTGAACCCAACAATAATCAGTTTCAATACACTCCGCAAAAAACAGCTGTGCGCAAGTAGGTTTGAAACTATGATGCTTTATTTTGTAAGTCATTCAGGCCCTGATTTCGTGACATGTGAAGTAGGGTGGAAAGTGATCAGGTGGAAAGAGAATTGGGCAAGGCATGAGAAATTGGAATTGAGAACCAGAAGGTAGAGTTGAGCAAACTGTAAAGCACCATCCAGTGTGAGATTGCTGAGACAGTGTTGGAGATACTTGAGGAGAGGTCATGGCTAAAGGTAGGAAAGGAGATTTGTGTCTTATCGAAGAGGTTATGGGAGAATCCCAAAGAGAGGATGTGAGTTTAAGGACAAATAAAGTGTAGATGGTCGGGAAGAGGGGAGTAGTAGATCAGGGCAGAGCATTGCAGGATGGTGGGTGAGGTTGGACTCCCATAAAGAGACTGGTGGGATTAGAGCTGAAGTATTCCAGGATATGGAGAAAAGGAGGCCATCCTGGGATGGGTGGTCTCTTGGATTCCAAGGTTAGGGAGGGTTGAGATAGTAGGATTGTTAAGTGTGCAAGGTAGCAAAGCGATTCAGAAGGCTGAGTACCGAGAAGAGCTTGGGCGGTGAGTAGAGGTTAATGTCAGAGACTGGGGTTAGTGCAGTTTTAGTGGCGTGATGTCTAGAAAACCCAGATCCTCCGTGCCAAAGTAACAAGTAATCTTGTTGAAGTCTTCACACTCCGGGATTTTGGAATAGTCAGAGGAGGAGAGAGACAGGCCAGTAATTGGTCAAATAGTTTGTGTCCACCGGTTGCTTCTTAATGATGAGTAGTACTGTGGCTGTCTAGAAGCAAGCAGATAACATTCAATGAAGGGGAAGATGTTGAAGAAGAATGCAAGATAGGGGAAGGTAACTGGCGCTAGCTCTTTGATAGTTTGTGTTGAAAGGGATAACCTGGAGCCTATAAGCGGTTAGATGACCGAAAGATGGGTGCCAACTCAGCAGTTTATCTAGGGTAGGAGGAGTGAAGGCTAGAAGGAGTACTGGTGAGTTGGGGAAGGGGAGAAGGACAAGGTTGTTAGTGGATTGCAGATCATGAAGGTCTTTGATGTGAATTAGGTGGCAGTTGTTGATTAAAAAAATCTACTTTGAGGTGGAGCCACCATGGCTTGGAGAGGAGAGGCTTTACGGTTGAGTGAGGAATTCAGCCTAGAGAAGTATTTCAATTTGGCAGTGAATCACCATGAGTATCAGGAAAGCATTCTTTCCTCGGTTGGTGCCTCCCTCTGGAACAGCCTCCCTTAAACTTGAGGAGAACCATCTCCGGTTCAGGAAGCATGCCTCAAAACCTTTGTCTTTGCTTCTGCTTTTTCTCCTCCTCTCCTCTGCTGCCCTCCTGGCTGTAACCGGTACTGCACTGGCTACCTGGACACCCTCTGATCTCGACCCAGGTCCCTCCCCGACCAGCGTCACACACCAGCACTGCCCACCTGGCAACCCCCGCACTTGGGGACTGTTCTGTATCCCTACAGTTCCCCCTACCAGCCATTGACACCTGAGGTTCGCACTTACCCATGCACTTGCCACCTGCTGGCCGTTATTTTACTTATTGTTATTATCTATTCCCATGTACTGCACTGTCCCTTCCCCCCTTCCCACACACTTGCGCGATTTGAATGACACCTGGCCTAGTAGGATCATTGTCCGTCCTCCCTTTGTTGCTCTCCCTTGCCTCGTCACGCCTTGAAACACTTGTCTGTAGGCGTGTTATAAATGCCATATATTATATAATATCATTTCAAGTTCATAGGCCAAGGAGTGGGGTTTTTTTCTACGAAAGGGCAACAACTCCCATTTTATGAAAAGAGATAGTTTATACAAATGCCCCCAAAAACTGAGTTTTGTGGTGAAGGGTTAAAAGGAGCATGTGAGGGTGACCAAGTGTTTGTGTGCGGGGACAACCCTATAAAGGGACAAGGAAAGGTAAAAACGAAGACAATTATAAAACATCAGATTGAAAACAATAATTTGCAAATTCTTAATGATCCATAAGGAGGGGGATGCAACATGTTATGTACCTGCTTATTACGCGCCGATAGCCCGCAGGCATCATTGAGGGTGAGATGCATGCAGAGCTATGGGGTAATATATGGGGTAATACGGGCCAGGTGGTGATAGAAGGCGCGGGTATCGTAGTGGTACTCTGATTGCGTGCCAAGAGGTAGAAGCATTGCAAGGCCTGTTCACTAGAGGTTTGAGAAAGGAGATACGGCTGGGCAGGTAGTTCCCCCTTCAGCTAGGTAAGGGGCTAGCGCAAGTCAGAATTATACTTGCATTCAGAGATGGACAAGGTTGGAGAAGAGGAGGACTAGAGATGTTGGAGTAAAGGGTGCAGTGGTCAGATGGTGAGCGTCAACAGTAGGGTAAAATAAGCTATGGGAAGAAGAAAAGATTAGGCAAGAGGCAGTGGAAGGTGGGTAGCGTGTGGTCCAAGAGCATGATGGAGTCAGGTTCTAGTTGGTGGTTGTTTATGGATGTTGCAGTCCCACAGGAGAGCAATGTGGGCTTCTGTCAGAAGGGAGTACTCTGGAAGGTCAGGAGCGGGGGAGTTATTGAGGGTGGCAGGAGAACTTCCTTTATATACGGGTCTGCGGCCAAAAGGGGAATGCAAAAAGTAAAGGAACTGGGGTGGGGCAAAGGGATTAATTAGCCCTATTGATCATTTGGCTGACCCCACCCCATTTTCTTTGTCATTCCTTTGAGTGAATAAAAGTAGGAGTCAGTGTTAAGGGAATAAGGGCAGCGAATTCAGCAGTATTATGTTGGGCAATCGGGTTTCATTTACCCCATAACCGTGAACTGCCAATTGCATGAGTCAAAATGGTCCCTTGTAGCACGCTCTGTTCTCTGCTTTTCCTGAATCTGGGCATCGCCTTTGCTGTTTCTCATGTTTATAAAATCTCGTTACTATATCAAAGCCAAAAGATGCCATGTTGGCAATATGCAAAAAAGCTAAACTCCAGTATGACACATGGAGTAGAATACTTGCAAGAAAAAGGGTGCATTAAACATGATCACCGTTCCGTTCTGCTATTGATCTGCATGGTGTGATGAATCCTGAGATGTCGTCACTTCTCTCCGAGGCGGATCCCCTTCCCATGAGGCCAGGGAGGTGGGACCGCTAACTGATAGCCTGCCTGCGGGTGGTACTCGGTCGGAGTATCTCACTCCCCCTCTCGGAACAAGAACAAACATTTAGGGAGAACGCAGTAGAACTACCCTCACCCAACACCTTACACCCCTCCTTACCCAATGCTTCCATGCACCTCTTCAAACCTGAAGATCCACATTCTACTAATAGTAGAACCAGGTATTGCTGCTGTGCCTGGAAAGTTGACATAACTAAAAGTACTGAGATGAGGTGGCTCAAGAGAGGCATCCCAATTACCATGGAGCCACTAACAACAAGGACTGATGTTATGGTAGGGCACGACAAGCCCTATAAAAAGGAAACTGAAGAAGGACTCTGCGTCTTCTACCACAGAAGCAAGGAGTCTGTGTCAGCTTCCCGGGAAGTTCAAGCCGGGCGAAACGTCGTTGACGCTGAAGCAGCAGCATAGACAGCAGGAGACCTACTCCTACGGAACAGCCGAAGGAGTGGCAGACCCCCATCTGCTATGACCGGATCTAAACAAATACTGTTCCCTAGTAGCAAGTGAGAGGGCGAGAAGTCACAGACGACGAAATAGCCAGACTCGAGGAGCCGCTAGAGAAAGCAGCTGGTCGGACCAGTAGGGAACCGGAGAAGCTGGCAAGAAGAACCACAAACCCTGGAAGAGCCAGTGACTCATCCTGTTTGGAAACGGGTAACTGGAAACACGGGCGACCCAGCAGGGTGGAGTGGAGAGCCAAGGATAACCACCAGAATTCCTCGTCCTAGTGGGAACAGAAATACCATTGGCCGCCAGAGAAGGGTCTGGGACCTGCAGACAAACCTAGAGAGAGTTAGAGGTAGTCTCCCTCATGCTGTCGGTCAAGCAGAGCCACTGACCACCAGGGAAGGGTCAAGTACCCGAGAACCAAAAACTAACACAAGTCATCTTCTTTGTGACAGTACCTGGAAGAGAAGCAACCCAGGTCTGCCAAATGCATGCAGTAAGGATATATGGGTCTGGGACCTGCACCCACAACGTAAGGACTATTATACGCTATCTTCCCCAGGGCAGTACCTAGCAGGGAGTGAACTAGGTCTGCCTGAACAAACCAGTAGAGAGCTGAACTGTGAAACGAAGTGTAAAAAGCGGCCAGGGGAAGGAGACATTCCCCCTGGTTATTGTGAACTGTGAATGCCAGCCTGAGAAAGGCCTGGGGAAGGGATACATTCCCCCTGGTTATTGTGAACTGTGAATTCCAACCTGAGAAAGGCCTGAGAAAGGCCTGGGGAAGGGATACATTCCCCCTGGTTATTGTGAACTGTGAATTCCAACCTGAGAAAGGCCTGAGAAAGGCCTGGGGAAGGGATACATTCCCCCTGGTTATTGTGAACTGTGAATTCCAACCTGAGAAAGGCCTGAGAAAGGCCTGGGGAAGGGATACATTCCCCCTGGTGTTGTGAACTGTGAATTCCAACCTGAGAAAGGCCTGGGGAAGGCCTGAGAAAGGCCTGGGGAAGGGATACATTCCCCCTGGTTATTGTGAACTGTGAATTCCAACCTGAGAAAGGCCTGGGGAAGGGAGATATTCCCCCTGGTGTTGTGAACTGTGAGATAAAGCTAGAGGAAGCCCGGGTGAAGGCAGTTGTTCCCCCTGGGATTGTGAACTGTGAGAGCAAATCCAAAGGAGTCATTCTCCCTGGGATAACAAAATAGTGAACTTTCTGGTCGTGTTAGAGGATCTGTAATCCTTTTGTTTGTTTCTGAAGTACTAAAACTAGGCAAAGGGAGTCATTCCTCCTAGTAAGGAACTTGCAATGAAAACTGTGCCAGGCAGTCAGAGTGCAGGGAGTCCTTCTGCTGGACCAAGAACTTGGGTGCTACTTATTACTTTAGTTATGAATGTAAGAGACCAGAGAATAGGGGACATTTTGACACATGACGGTGGACTCTTCAAGTTACTAAGACATCCTGACAGACCCATTAGCACTGTAGTTGGGGAACGGAAAACCCTTGTAGAATTTAGAGAAAGATGTATGTTTGTTTTGATTTGGAATTGTAAGGCGCCAAAGCCCACAGGCATCAGAGCGCAGATAGGTTTTCTCTTTATTTTTATGCCAAATAGTATATAGCAATCACTATGCCACCTGTGTGTCGTCTCCTCTTTCTGTGCCCTTACAATGGTTCTGAAAAGTTAGAAAATTCACAAGACTGTCATTGTAATATTCATTACTGGAAATATGCTTCATTTCCCAGCATATTGCAAAATATTTACAACTCGTTTTTAAATTCCTTTCAAAAGCCTGACTTTATTTTTTGTGTCCCTGTAGGTGTTTACCCTGCTGTGGTTTGCTGACTGGATGGTTCATCACATTTGGAGGAAAGGGAAGGATCCAGACAGTTTCTCCATCCCTTACCTCACAGCGCTTGGAGACCTGCTTGGCACTGCCTTACTGGCCCTCAGTTTCCACTTTCTCTGGATCATCGGGGACAGAGACGGGGATGTGGGCGACTGATGCCCAGGATACTGATGTCAAATAGTTGCAGTCCTTCTGCACCCAGAGTTAAAGTGAAGCTGCTTATTTTGGCTGATAAGGGAGTCTGCTCAAGACAATGATTTGATGAACTTGAAGCGGGAATAAGACCACTTTTTACTCTGTACTACAAGAAGAAAAAACAGTTTGCTGGTTGCCAGCGCACCTTAATGATAAGCCAAACCTTTAGTATATATTTTATTTTAGAAAAAATGATTTATTTTGAAATTATTAGTTTTACATGTAATAATCTTATGACACATTGATAAGTGCGCTTCTGGTACCTCTAGTTAGATGTAGCATTGCTGGCGGTCACCATGTTGGTCCTCCGGCATATCATTCAATGTTAGAAATCCTTAAAAGCACTTATGCGTCCTCATGCAGGGCTCTATCCCTACTGAGCACTAGCTAGGGGACTGTTAGATTACCCAGACTCCTTGTGGTTGTGTTCCATCGCCTAGGAGTCCTGGGCAAATTCGCTTCCAGTTTTACATATTGCCTCTTCTCTTTGAGGGCTTCGGCCCGCGTCCACCTGCAGACAGGCTATCCAACAGAAGTGCATTCCACCCTGCAAGATCAACTCAATATTCCACCATTTCTGAAGGAAGTTGTGGCTAGTGAGTACATGTTCCTTGTGCTTCCCGTTTTAAGTGCAGCTGTCCCAGTTGAGAGGCCAGGAATCTGTGTCCTTATTTTTGAGCATTCCTCTTAAATATATCCGTAAATGGGATTGTTTGAACTCGATTTACTGTCATTGGTTCCATTGCTCTAGTGCCCCCTGGAGACTTGACCACCCCTGTGGTGCAGCAATTCATTCATTCATTCTATTATAAGATGACTGCCAACAGCATTGCATTCCTGCTCAATGACTGACTTAAACCCACAGTGGTGTGTCCCCTTTTTACCCCTCTCCCCCTTTCTTGCCTTGCTCCTTGCCCCAGTTTTTCTTGCCCCTTCTACCTCAACCCCTACTCCATCCCCACTCTCTCTTGCCCCCTCCATCGCCCCAATCACCCTCACCAACCCCACTCCCTCTTACACCAACCCAACTCACACTTAAACTCTCTATCACATTCTTACTTTCTCTGTTCCCTGGCACTTTGGACTCGCCATTCCTTATTTAGGCATTTGCTCTTCTGGATTCCTTTCTTCACTTTAAGAAATGCTAGCATTATTGGGTAGAAATGGTGTAGGCTGCAAACAAAATATGTGTGTGGCTGCCAGAGCACACAATTAGGTGATGACCTCCACCATTAGGACGTCTACATTATCCAGGAAAAAAACAGGGCTGCCAAGTCTGGCTGTTTGCATCCAAGGCAAAACGGATTGTGCCGAGCACTTTGATACCATAAGAAGAGAAGCTTTAAGTGTGGAATTGAGAATAACACGATCAGCGCTTGTAAAAACTGTTCTTTTAAATGTCCTCTTCTCTGACTTGTTCTTTTCCTTTGGAGATGTTCGTCCCTGGCTGTTTGATTGTAATTGTGGACACATGCCATTGCACAGTCAATATTTACAGTAGCTGCCACATGATGTGGACATCGTCGGAGCATGGGTGGGCATGCGCGGTCTGAAGGCACTGTGCCCCTTTGTGTCTCTTCTGTACTCGGCCTCAGCCCACTGTTGACTCTCGCTCCTCCCTGCACTTCTGGCTTCATTTCACACCTGCTATTTTGGGCTGTGCTGTTGAAGTGAATGGCTCCGATTGAGAAGCTGCAGCGAGAACCCACACCGGCTTAAGGGTGCGGCTGGCTGTTGTGCACAGAATAGTTGGTGTCATAGGATTGCACCCGAACCGTCTCTGCAGGGAACCATTACCTCCAGGTACTCCGGTGCCAAAGAGCAGTGCCCAGCTAACGAGGCATGAGGCAAAGTCAAAAGTATGCTGTTATTGAAATGGTACAAAAATGGTAACCATATGCATCAGTATATTTACATATAAATGAACTTTAAAGACAGCTTGTTTTGTGTTTTATTTATTACTATGTCAGTATTTGTTTCACCTGCTGTTACCCACCAGTACCCCTCGTAAGCACTTTATTGTTTACCATCTACATCTTGCATCTCTTGGTTTTCCTGCTGCTGTGCATTAAAGATATATTGGTACCCTGTATCAGTATTTTAAAGTCTTGCTTTATTTTAAAGGTTTCCACCTGTAAAAGTTTGAGAAGCCACCCTCAACATGGGGCATGGGGGATACTTCCCTTCCCACTCACCTGGTTATGCAACAAACTGTTAAACAAATTCTTTTTTAGCCCTATCTCAGACACACATCATGCCCCTTGGATCCCTCTCCCCTGAGCTAACAATGAGCTAAGAACCAGGCCGGTGTACTGGAAATGTATGGGTATTTATTTAAATTAAAAGTAATAGAAATTAGCACGAAAATGTGAGATACCACTTTATCCGTGGCCCAACACAATCAACTTCTCCTAGCATAACTAAATCCTAAACGTAAGTTAAACAGAACACAATCCCAATTCTTAACTTTATGCAAAGTTCATTTCACAAAAACACTGATCAATAACAAAGGCACTTATGTAATGTTGTGCGATTTTGATTTTCCAGCAGACTTAAAAGGGTAGCAGTAGGATTTCAAGATTGGTCATTATGATTTCGTCCACATGTTTGGTTTAAATTAAATACTGGGTGATTTATTGGTTTGTTTGTAAGGATCTACACAGTTTTGTCCCCACCCACTATAAAGGGAAAGGATTCAAGGCAAGCAGACTCCCCCACCTTATGGTTTCCCACGGCTCAGTTGTACTTGCATAGCAAGCCTGTGATTTAAGGTTCAGGAAAGCCAGCTGCATCCCAGGACACTCTAGAAAGATAGGGCAGGGGTCTGGTCACTCCACTCTCAAAGATGGCCGCCCGCTCTCCACCATAGGACTCAGTCAGCTCTGAGGCCTTCTTAGAAATAGACGGCTCCACTCAGATGAACTCTCAGCAATCTCCTCTGGTGTCTCCTTACAGCTGTCAGATGGTGGGTTTCAGCAGCCTTCCTGATTGTCTGTCTCTTCTCTCTGTCCTCCTGTCTTTCTCCTTTTTTCTGTCTGTTCCTCTGTGTGTCCCCTGTCCTAGTGCAGTCCCCCTTATTTAGCAGCAATGACACCACCAATTTTACAATCTTGGGGAAGTACCTTGCAAAAATCCCTGCCACTTGGATTGGACAGTTACCCTTCTCCCTCCAAGTCAGGATTGGTTAAGGGGTCTGGAGCAACATATGACAATTCCCAATTGTCATCGCCCCTTTGTTCTCCTTTCAACCTTTTTGCAAAAACTAGATATGTATCACTACTTCATAATTTTATTAGCAACTGCCAAACTAAACCTATTTTCTGTTTCAGCTAATCATGGTGAATTAGATAAGCCGACACCCAAATCTGTATCATGTAGTACGGCCATGTGGCATCTTTCTGCCGTTTCCATAAAAGCACAAATGTTATGAATATCTAAGTTATTAAGCATATCCCTAATTTCATCTTCCACCCGCTCACCAACTGTCACATTTGGAACATGGTCAGATCAGCTAGAAACACATCTTAGATAGCCATAACAGTTCCATGAGTCGCACCTGGATCAATTTTATATCCCCAAAATCGCCTGGAATTTACATAAAAAAATCCATCTGCCTTATGATGACTAAGAAAAAGGCTTAAATGATAAGTCCTTTTAAATTAATTGTGAATCTTCATGTGGAACAAATTGCACTGGCTCCTGCCTTCCGGCCATTTGTTTTCACTGGGTCAGCCTGTGCCCAGTTTTTTATTAACAATCTCCTTTGAAGTAGGTACTCCCATTTTCACACATATTACTCATGCACCAGCCAAGGGTGACTTTCCTTGAAGTCAATGCTTTCCGAGCCAGCAGGTCTGGAGAACACTGAATTTCCACAACTTTAGCAGGAAAAGCTATTGTGGTTGGTCATTAGATGGGAGATGTGACATGCAGGCTGGGAGTGGGAGTTTTCCTTGTGAGGTTTTGCCCATAGCCTGTCCAAAGGGTCTGCCTTGGGCTGACATTTTCCATGAAGACAAAGTGGCTCTTCAAATGTCACTGGAGGTTTGGTAGATGAAACATAATATACATTGCTTTTGGTCAACCCGCACATCATGTTCTGTTTTCCAGACATTTTTCTGTGAGCAGTGATTTTTTTTTCACTTTTGCTTTTTAAAACTGTTTTTATTGGCACACACATGTGCAGTCCGTTTTGGTTTTCAATGTTTAAAAACCCCGTTTTCCATGTGACGGGGATCTTTGATTCCTCCTTCCTTTGCAAATTAAAATTCTGCTTATCAGTTGGTAATGACAGGTAGCCCCCTTTTCACATGGCTCTTTAATTTTACTTGAAAAACAACAACAAAGTCCAGGCCGCTTTTTGTTTCAGTGTTTAAAACACCTGCCATTCATGTGAATGGGACTTCTGTTGGGGCCTTTAAATGCACCGCACATCCCCCCACCACTCTGTTTTTCCATGACTCTTTGTTGGGGAAGAGCAGAGTGGGGTTTCATTAAGCGTAATTTTCTTCATCAGGGAGTGGGCACTCCAGTCTCCACTTCCATCTTTGGGTTGGAGGGGGTGGCATGACACCCCCCACCCCCCTTTCTGCCTTCCTTTCCAGGGCCCTGGTGTTCTCACCGGACTCCGCTCTCACCTCCAGGCTGGAAGTTAAGGAGGTTAGTTCTCTAGTGAAAGATAGAAAAAGAGTTTCTGTACTTTTTACACACATTTTTCCCCCAGAAGATGTACATCGAATTTACAACATCATCAACATACAGTTGTAACATGACATTTCCGTTTCACAAAACACAATTTATTTATTTTGTTAATTTGTACAATAACACCAAGTAAATTACTTCCTGATATATACACTAACAAAAAACATTGTTAAAGGGACGTTATGCTTAAGTTGCACTACTAAAAAAACAGTGAAATTCAATGGAAAAATGTTGTTACAGGAACGTTATGGTTACAGGTAAAACCGAAAACCCCCCTGAAATTCGACAGTTATGGTAACATAAGCATTTTTGATGTTGTGGGGGTTAGAACTTGCAATGCACACTGGTGGCACGAGTTATGGTTGCTTAGCTTACCATAACTGTCGAATTTTTTTTTTTTTTTCTGGGTTTTACCTGTAACAATAACGTTTCTGTAACAACATTTTCCATTGAATTTCACTGGTTTTTTAGTAGTGCAACTTAACCATAAAGTCCCTTTAACAACGTTTTTTGTTAGTGAACTTCATAGGTTTTTAGTAGGGCATTTTAAGCATAATGTTGCTTTAGGGTAGTTTTTTCAGTAAAGGGAACAGGTTTTTAGTAACATATATAGACTTCACCTGGTTGGCGTATGTGCTATTACACAGCAACTATCCATTGGACTATATTAGTGACCGCATGTCTGCATGTTCAAAAGCCCTTTTAAGTAGTTTTGGAAGCGCACGTGTTTACGTTCCAAACCTAGACCCATGCATAGGTCATGCACTGTATGTGGATAACACCTCCCCTGTTGCCATCCCTACGTATTCATGCAGTAGGCTACCACATTTAAAGTATTGCTGTCCACTTTGTGGGTGGTTCTGCAAACTTAGCAGTGTGTGGCTAAAGTACTCCTAACTGTATAACGGCCATTGGTAAACAAAGAACAGCAACCAGCACTGTGACGTGGGCATGTTAAATGTGCCATTACTTTGATTTATCTGCTGCTTCCCTTTCCATGACCCGTGAAACTGATACATTGTGTGTGCACTCAGCAGTGTGATAAAGTATGAACAGGGCGCGTGCCGGTTATACAGATGAAGAAAACATGCAAGTGGGACAGTTTGTAGTAAGTTAACAAAATTGCAAAGCCGGTGCACCTCCTCACGCCCATGCTAGTGCATGTAAAAGCAAGTAAGGAAACAGCAGAATATGCAGAGCGCAAACAATCTTACTGGTGGTTAGAAAAGCTATGTATGTGCGTGGGTTGCACAGAAGAAATGGCTTTGTGGTGTCAAAAGAGAAATTATATTGTGCCTCCTATTGCAATAAATATATGTATATTGGCCTACGCCAAGCTGCTCGAAAGTCGTTTGGGAAAGAATCCATGTTGCAAGGTCCTGACCTTAAAATCAATGTAAGCCGCCATTTTAGGTCAATCCGCCATTTTAGGATTCGCTTTGTAAAAGTCACCCTGTGAGTTAAAATGGTGGACAATGTCATTCCAAAATACAACATGGCCGTCTTGACCTCTGTACATAGTTAATATGTAACTTTCCTGCAGGCCACTTGTTGAGGTCGTGAACTGAGACCTTGTCCTTCGTTGACCTGTGTGTAAGGGATTACTCGTGTAAAGAAACGAATCCACAAGCATACTATAAAGACAATGTATTCAAATACTGAACATAGAACACTTGTTTAACCACATTGTATTAATGTTTAAGAAGACTAACATGGAAAATCCCAGAATGCACAGTTGCTGTATAGGCTTGTTGATAAATGTATTAAAAGCAAACCAGTTATATGCGGTTGTTCGAGACTTGGCATGATCCCTAAATCGATGATGTATTAATGGAATATTAACCCGAAGTGGGGCTGGACATCGTGCACACAAAATGTATAAAAAGCCAATGCATTCTAATGTACAGCGTCTCTCACTGAACACATTGAACCACGCTGGAGTTCGTTGTGTTGTACTGAGGGGCAATAGCCATCTGAGTTTGCTCTGTTTTTGTAACTGGATTCAGTATCAAATAAAGTACTTTGTATGTTTCTTTGTAACCCGTGTTCGGTGTATTTCCTTTTGGGGTACTCAGCCTCGATATTTTGTTTTCGGACCGGGATCGGACGGTGTGACAAAAAGGGGCCCCACTGAACGAGATGCGACACCTCAGCAGCACTGCACGACCCGATCCCTGGACGATTAGCTTGTGGTCCGAGACGGCATCTTGACGAGGGTCTTCTTATCGAGGCGGGCAGATTTGCCGAAATCACCATACACGAGGTAAGATCAGTTAGGTTAGATTCTTTGAAATCCGATCGGACCGCCTTAGGTTTGTTCAGGTGAGTCGTGACCCGACTCTTAATTCAACACTGATAATTTGAATTTGGTGCATTGTATCTGCAGACACAATTATTGACCAGGTAACACCAATAATTTGATATGCCTGGGAAATTGTCTACCTGCTTCAGGGCGTTGTTCCGCAGTGATAGACAATCTTTGGAATTTAGCCGTCCGGCACCACAGGAGGGGTCGCCGGCATGTACTATGTACTGTAAGCATGGCATTGGAAGTATAGTATTTAATGACATTTGGCACAGACAAACCCGACATGCCTCCGAACTTCAGTGGCCAATCGATGGTAGTTTTGAAATCCCTCGTATTGAGTATTTAGAGTCAATTCTATTAAAGAGACCTGCAGCATTTGAAGTTTTGCAGAATTGGAAAAAAGAAGAGTTGCAACAACTTAAAAGTACAGAAAAGCATGCGCGCCGTCATAAGACGAACACCGAAAAAGCATAAAAGCATTATTGTATGACCAAGATAAACATTCTGAATCGACTAGGAATATGGATAGGGCTTTCTCACTTGGAATTCAAAAAAATATATCCTTCCAAAGACCTCCATGCTTCTGATGAATTCATAGATACTTTGTTAAATGAACGAAGGCCTGGTGCCTCTGCGCCACCTCCGTTTGTTCCTCTTCCTGCTGCTTTGCCTCTCCCTCCTGTTATTCCTGCTTGTCATGGGCGCTACTCCCTAGGGGCCAGGACTGGCCCAGCGCCCTCGGAAGCAGACCCGTCTTCCACTACTCCGGACCCAGCAGCCCCTACAGGGGCCCTTTGGACCGTGTCCTGGCACCTCTGGCGCCAGGCTCATGAAGGGTTTCAGTCCCGGCGCCATTGGCGCCGGGCTCATATTGATAAACAGTGTAATAATGCTTGGGTGGACTTACCTGAGGCAGACCATGCTGCATATTTACCCAGAACAATCCAGTCTGGTTGAAGTCCCCAGCCATCAGGGCTGGGAGGAACTATTCCCTCCATTCAGGAACTCTTTTCTTACCTGGGTGGAACCGGTGGAAGAACACACACTGGAAGCACTTCTCTGCTATTTAAACCAAGGCCGATGGAAAACACGTGCTTTGCGTTATTCTGCAGCAGGACGCTCACCGAGTCGGCTCCTGCATCCCAGGTCCAGAGTCATCTTCAGCTTCCGCGCAGCAACCTGTGGATGAAGAAAAACACAGAACAATACTTACCAGATCCCGGAATCCAGTCACCGGCAAAACCTGCAAAGAATAAACATAAGGTTAGAAAAGTGCAACTCGCTCGCAGCCGCGCCCGCTTACCTGATCCATCTGTGATTGCAACGGAGCTAACCGCGGCCTTCTCTTCGGCAGCTTCTCTGCACCTGAAAGGCAAAGGACATAATTAAAAAGGGGTTCGGGTGAAGGCAGTCGCATTCATCTTAACTTACCAGTTTTTGCACGCGCAGAAGCAGCCGCATAAACCGCAACATCCCGGCACCTGAAAAATTGAAAAAGGACATTATTAGAGGAGCCATTAAAAGTGGCCAACGATCATTATACTTGCGTGCATCGGCACGTGCAGTGGGAACGGATATAAAGCCCGCAGCATCCCGGCACCTGAAAACTAGAAAAAGGACATTAGAGGTGCCATTAAAAGCGGCCAACGAACATTATACTTACGTGCATCGACATGTGCAGCAGCAATGGAAAACTACGCCCACAGCATCCCGAGGCCTGAAACAAAGGAAAAGGGACATTAATGAGGTGCCCATCTTTTAAAGCCTAAAGACTACAGTATACTTACAGGCATCCGCTCGTGCAGTAACTGCGGCATCGCTCTTCGGCATCCCAGCACCAGTGCCACAACTAAGGCCGCAAAAGACTTGAGCCTCAACACTGAACTCATCCAGTGACGTAACTGGAATCCACGCACCCCTGCACCAGACGCAGGATGGAGAGCTCAGCATTTATACACCTAAGGTGAGAACTCGCCGAGACAAGTAGAAAGCTAGACTGTGGAAGAAACTGGCGTTTGGTGGGAGAAGGAATCCCATCAAACGGTGATTAACCCTTTTTCTTCCACCTGCAGAAAACTTACCCTGCAAGTCAGACATTCGATAAGAGGAAGCCCAGTCCTGAGAGACGTCCGACCTCTACGCTTCTCAATTGAAGAAACGATAGCAGCCCAGCCGGGATCAGCGCCTCCGTGGGAATCAGGATCATTGCTCTACCTGCTGTTGTCCCCGTTGTTCCTGCTCCTCCTAATGTTCCCCATCATCCAGCTCCTCCACCTCTTCTTATCGCACCAGTTACAGTACCTCCATTGAATTTGCCTGCTCCTCCTCTTCCAAGTGGTCCTGAGCCGCTTGTAATCGATCGAGGTGCAGGGTCAAAGGTTATCACTCACAATACTGTACCATCGGAGAAGAAACGTGAGTTAATTGCATGGGCTAAGTATTGTATCGAGAAGGATGATCAAGCTAAAGTTTTTGCCACACTTTGTAATATGGATAATTTTTCTGAGAAAAATGTTTTTATTGAAGGTTTAGGGATTCAGTTATGTGTAATGTGGGGAAAGTTAAATAATACAGATCTCCTGCAAGGGTTAAGGAATCTAAATACTTCAGCGTTTTCTAGAGACAATGTGGAGAAAGTAAATGAGCATGTTGAGAGGTTATTTGGGTATAGAAAGGAGTTAGAAAAGTTGCAGAATGAGGATGACGAGGAGGAAAGTATGTATGTACAGAAACGGTTCCTTCCTTGTCGTAAATCGATATCTGAGGAAGCACGAATTTGTACGAAGGACGCGCTTCGATGGATTTCGGATATGTCGATTACTCCAGTTGAAGTATATGACACATATAGTCAGTATACGCCAGAAATGCAGAGGAAAGTGATACAGGTAATGGTAGAGTACCTACAGGATGATTGTGTAAAAAGAAAGATTAGTTGTCCCACAGAGTTATTGAGTATTTACAAGAGAGCATTTTCATTTGACACTTCTTCGACTGCTTTAGCACTCGATTTAGCTCTGTTGCTTAGTAAGCGTTCGGAGTCACCTACTTCTCAGTTGCCTATGAGAGAAGTTCCTCCGACATTTGTACCGAAGGTTGAGGTTGCGGCCGATGCTGCACAGGGTATAGTTGCTGTGAACATTCCTGCACATTATGTATCACAGTTCGTTCACGTCCCGTTCTCAAGACAGGAAGTGAATACTATTAGTCAATCTATTCCTGATATTAGGAAAAATCTGACAGGATTCTATAAAGAAATAGAGCCCGTCTTGCAATCCCCAGTATTCACCTTAGTCGATATTGATTTGTTATTCCCTGTACTCCTGCCCGTAGATTTGTGGAAGCAAGTTAGAACTATAGATGACGTGCCAGGGTTGGAAGATACATGGGTAAATATAACTAGACTCGATGGAGAAAGGCCAGCTGGTGAAAGACCGCCTCAGGTGATATTAACTTTCCCTGATAGAATCATTGCTAAATTGAAAACCATAATTCCAGAGAAAAGAATTATATGGGACAAACTTAACGCCTGTGTCCAAGGAAAGTCTGAGGGTGATACCGAGTTCTTTAATCGGTTCGAAAAGGTATCCTCGGATTTCAGTGGACAAGACCTAGGCACAGAGTCTGGGAAAAGGTTATTTGTGGACAAATTTGTGCGTGGATTGCTGCCTGACATCCAGCCACAAATGATGTCTTCTGAGAGCGCTTGGCAGGCGAAATCGAAATCCGAAGTACTGCACATGAATCAGTACTACGAGAACCGTGTCAATAATGAAAAAGATAGAGTTGAAAAAACGAAAAGGTGATTTGAAAACTAAAGTGCTATTGCAGCAATTTGTTAGAGGCCCCAGAGGGGGTATTTCTCAGATTAGAGGTCAGTATGTCCCGCAAGGATATGTGCCCTTGGGTCCAGTGAACATTAACCAGAGCGCCTGATGTCGCCAAGAGGGTCATTGGCGTGCACAATGCCCCGTCCTTCGGCAAAGGTCGAATAACGCATTCGGGAATATGGGTCCAGAGGTCGCCCAGGTTTAAGGGGCCCTTGTAGAGGTCAGTTTACACAGGATCCTCAGCAACCAGAGAGCTTGTGGGCTGTTGACGACAATGATGTCAGTGTTTTACAGATTGAACCTGTTAAGATAGTTTTGAAACATGGAATTGAGCTGCCACGCATTCCCCAGTATAAGATTTCAGTTGAGGGCGAGCGATTTTTGAAATGCATTGTTTCCGATTTTGTGCATCGCAGGGTGATTGAAGAAATTTCAGGAAGTTTGTGTAATAGTCCGATTTAACCCGTGTACAAGAAAGGCGATAATGCAATTCCATTACGTTTAATTATTGATTTACGTGCCATTAATAAAGTTGTGGCTCCACAATTTCCAATTGTGCCTGATGTAACCCTAACCATGATTCCAGCTACAGCTACTTACTTTAGTGTGGTGGATCTAAAGAATGCTTTCTTTAGTATTCCTATACACAAGGCTAGTAGATACTTGTTCGCGTTCACCTTAGGGGGACGATCGTTAACATTTACTCGTGCACCTCAAGGGTACACAGTGAGTCCTAGCATTTATAGTAGGGCTTTGAAAGAACAACTTGATACCCTTGAATTGCCCTCTACCTGTACATTGCTTTAGTACGTGGATGACTTGCTTTTAGCTGCTGACTCTGAGAGCACCTGTAAGGAGGGCACTGTGTTATTGCTTATCCATCTAGCTAAGCATGGTCACAAAGCTTCGCTTAAAAATGTCAATATTGTTGCCAGGAGGTCACCTATTTAGGCTATCTCCTGTCAAAGGAGGGAAGAAGATTGACACCTGAAAGAATAAAACACATTTCTGGCATGTCTGTCCCAAATACACAGAAGGAAGTTAGAGCCTTGATAGGTATGGCTTCTTACTGTAGGTTATGGATCCCAAATGTTTCACTAGTGATCAAACCGATGTTGGCTTTGACAAAGAAGGGCAATTCTTCGCCATTGCCATGGAACACGTAACACCAGCAATCGTTTAACTTGCTTAAGACTGCATTATGCTCTGCACCAGTTTTGGGCACACCAAACTATGAAAAGGTCTTTGTGTTGTTTGTGCATGAATGTGATGGATGTGCTTTGGCTGTATTAACACAGGAACATGGAGGGAGGAATAGGCCGTGCGGTTACTTTTCTTCTGCCCATGATCCTGTAGCATGCGCTTTGCCAAGATGTTTGCGAGCTGTCGCTGCTGCGTCTGTAAAACAGAGTGAAGGAATGGTCCTAGGCCATGATCTAACCCTGATGGTGCCTCACTCTGTAGATGTTCTACTGAACCGAACTCAAACGCAACACTTCACTTCTGCACGGTTGACAAGATATGAATTGATATTGTTTGCTCCTCACATTCAAATTAAGAGGTGTTGTGTTCTGAATCCGGCTGAACTCCTACCTTTCCCGCAAGATACTACTTGCGGCGATGAAGAGTTACATGATTGTATACTACCGAACAAGAGACAAAGGGTAGAATTGATTTGAAAGACACCCCTTTGGATAATCCGCAAGGAGAACTGTTTAGTGATGGCTCCTGCTTCAAACATCCGGATGGTACATCCATAGCTGCTTATGCAATCACCACATTAAGCACGGTTGTGGAAACTAAGAGAATCACGCATAATTCTGTGCAGGCCGCAGAGATTATAGCATTGACCCAAGCTTGTGAACTTTCCGAAGGGCTTGCAGTAAATATATATACTGACAGTCAGTATGCCTATGGGGTGGTTCACAACTTTGGGAGACTTTGGTCAGAAAGAGGGTTCCTAACTTCACATGGCACTAAAATCCAACACAGCTCCCTAATAGTACAACTACTCTCAGCGCTTGCGCTCCCTACTCAGTTAGCAGTTATGAAATGTGCAGCACATCGAAAGGTTACAGATGACATATGGAAAGGGAATGCTTTCGCTGATTAGATAGCTAGACAAACTGCTGCCGATCCCCTTACGGAGATATGTTTCAAGGGAGACTGTAAATGCTTATGCAATGGATGAGGGTGTTGGGTCCGTACGGGATATCCAAGCTGATGCCACGTTAGAAGAATCCAAAAGGTGGACTGAAGGCTTGGGGAAAATTGATGATGACGGATGTTGGGTGGATATAGCGGAAGGGAAATGGCTACTCCCTGACGCGTATTTAATGATGATGGTCATCATGGCCCATGGTCCTACGCATGTATGTGCCCAGAAGATGACAAAAATGTTAGAGAAAGTTCGGGTAAATGACCACATTTCGAAAAATTGCCCAGCGCTACGTCCAGGATTGCATGATTTGCCTACAACACAATGTGGGAAAGGGGACAGTAACTCCAAGGGGAGGTTTTGGGCCACCCTCTGTCCCCTTAGAAGTTATCCACTTTGACTTTATTGAAATGGAACGATGTGATAATAAAAAAATATGTGCTGGTGGTTATCTGCGCTTTTAGTAAATGGGTTGAGACTTTCCCTGTTAAAGATGCTACAGCCATGACTACTGCAAAAACCATGTTATGGGAATACTTCTCGCGGTTCGGGCTACCAAGAGTTATCTGGTCGGACAATGGTCCACATTTTGTTGCTGCTGTAATTCTGCAGATATGTGCGGCATTACAAATTGACAAACGGTTCCATTCGGCCAGACATGCTCAGAGTGCCGGACTAGTAGAAAGACACAACGGTATCATTAAGAACAAGCTCGCTAATACATGTGCCGGCACCAAACTAAAATGGGCAGACGCCTTACCGATCGTGTTATTATTTATGCGTACAACCCCTCAAACTAAGACTGTGCTCTCTCCATTTGAGGTGGTAATGGGGAGACCTGCCAATATTTGGAACCTTCCTAAATGCAATTCATTGAGAAATGTTGAAAATGTATTACTTTCAGATTATTGCAGCCAGTTGACTAAAAACCTGTATTTGATTTATCACCAGGTACGAGAAGCTTTACCTGTGCGATACGAGGGCCCGGGCCACAGCATACGGCCTGGAAGCTGGGTGCTCGTCAAAGCATTCGAGCACTCTTCCTGCCTTGCGCCTCGCTGGCGTGGGCCGTTCCAAGTCCTATTGGTCACCCTTAACAGCGGTGCGGGTCTCTGGGAGAAAGAACTGGATCCACGCGTCCCACGTCAAGAAACTTCCTCACCCTGTGCCACATGTTACAGAAGAAACTGAACCCCTCACTGATACTGCAGCCAACGATCCCAAAGCAGTAAATAGCGCTGAGAGTGTGTCGGAGAATCTCTCTGAGCCCGTGAGGCTTGGGGAAGCTGCCATTTTGTCTCCACACTCTCCAAAAGTTTTGCATACGGAAACTGCTATTTCAAATTCAGCATCTTCACTTGTTTCCGACACTTTGCTTCCAACAGGAAGTGGCGACATATTGTTTCCGGATCAATCAGTACCGGGAAAAGTTAGGTACAATATGCGTCAAAGAAAATACACTAACGGCACAGTTTTGCTGTGCATTTGAAGAAGAAAAGGATCATCGAGGGCTTGTTTTTGCTCAAATTTGAGAAATGGGATTCTGTTGGCTAGGGTTGTGGAAGGACCATGAAGTCGCTCGACCGGGAGGTCGCCAGCAACGAACATTGGGGTATCCGTTTGAAGACTACAATGCCTGCTACTGCTACTGCTCGTATGGGACTTGTAAATAAGGGGGTGACCAACCGGGACAATGGACAAAATGCCTGGGCCCCGAAAATGTATTGCTGTGTTTTTATAATGATATTTGGGTTTATAATAGTCACTGTCTTAAGATTGTGGTACCTTGAGGAAATGCATCCTTTAGAATCCTTGTTGCCCACTGAAAGTATACCTGCTGTTCCTACCCCCTTTGTACATTTGCATACTCTGTCCCCTAGGGACTCCCAGCATAGACAAAGGTACCACAATAATACTCTACTACTTATCATGAATGATACGCATGCCATTTTTAATAAGTCTAACTGTTGGGTCTGCTCACATTTACCGCAATACGGGGATAAAGGGGCTAGGTTGGTATATTCATCCTTTACCTTTGACAACTGCTTGGTATGCCTCTCTTAGAGCACTGTTCTTTGGCCGTTGGAATGATAGCATCTCAGGGAACTTTGATGGCACCAATTTGAATAGTTTTGAGAAACGTGTTTTGACTCCCCTGGGATGCTCGCTTTTTGGAAACAGGAGTAAACCTAAAGTTGCTTCTATTAGGCCTTCTGATAAACTGTCTCGTCCTTTCCAATCTTTGATTTCCTTTAAGATGTCTCCAATAGGCAATAAGGATGACATGCCTCCTTCTTACACTGTTAATCATAGCCCCGATTCAGTTTCTTTTTGCATACAGAGGAATGGAACTCAGTCAATGGGAGATTTTCTAGGTTGTGCCAACGTTGCAAATTTGACTGCGGAAAACAGACCTTTATATGTAGGCAAACCTGTCTACTTTGTCTGCGGTAATGTAGCATTCCCATGGTTGCCCAGGGATTGGCAGGGAACCTGTTATTTAGGGATCCTGTTACCTGGGGTGTTTATAGCTAGTACAAAGGAAGTTTCAAAGGCTCGTCCATGGCGGGAAGAGAATGGTGACACCCCAGCACAAATCTTGGGAGATATAGCTAAATCAGTTGTGCCATTTTGGGGGCAGATAGCGAATTCAGAAGATATCAGAAAACTAGCGAGAGTACTGGAGAGAACCATCAACCGGACCACGGACATACTCTATAATATGACGTTAGAACAGAAGGCGATGAGACTAGTAGCACTTCAAAACCGGATGGCATTAGATGTCATTCTGGCTGAACGAAGTGGAGTGTGTAAATTAGTGGGGTCCGCTTGCTGTGTTTTCGGTCCAGATTCCTCCCAAACCATCTTCAAGGAAATACAGAATCTGCATGTCCTTAGTTCACAAGTGCATGTTCCCGAGGGAAACTGGGATCTTAGCGCTTGGTTCTGGGACTTCTTGCGATCTTTGGGTTGGAAGGTACTTTCGGTCTTTCCAATTATTTTGGGAATCCTGTTGTTTCTTTGTTGCTGTATTCAGTGTCTACCTGGTATGTGTTGGATGCTAGGGGGATGTTGCGCACAAGCGATAGGTTTGATAGGACATAAAGTGTATGCCCCAGATAAAACCTCCAAAGAATGTGTTGAAATAAATTTTAGCAAAATGACCTAATGGCAATAGATATTTCCGACAGTGATTCAGGGTGCATGGACGATGATGCATGGAGTTATTTGCAAGGAGATCCAAAGTAGTTTTAGCACTTGGCATAGGCCAAAAGGTGGGTTTGTCAAAAGAGAAATTATATCGCGCCTCCTATTGCAATAAACAAATGTATATTGGCCTACGCCAAGCTGCTCGAAAGTCGATTGCGAAAGAATCTGTGTTGCAAGGTCCTAACCTTAAAATCAATGTAAGCCGCCATTTTAGGTCAATCCGCCATTTTAGGATTCGCTTTGTAAAAGTCATTCTGCGAGTTAAAATGGTGGACGATGTCATTCCAAAATACAACATGGCCGTCTTGACCTCTGTACATAGTTAATATGTAACTTGCCTGCAGGCCACTTGTTGAGGTCGTGAACTGAGACCTTGTCCTTCGTTGACCTGTGTGTAAGGAATTACTCGTGTAAAGAAACTAATCCACGAGTATACTATAAAGACATTGTATTCAAATAAAGAACATAGAACACTTGTTTAACAACATTGTATTAATGTTTAAGAAGACTAACAAGGAAAATCCCAGAATACACAGTTGCTGTATAGGCTTGTTGATACATGTATTCAAAGCAAACCAGTTATATGAGGTTGTTCGAGACTTGACATGAACCCTAGATCGATGATGTATTAATGGAATACTAACCCAAAGTGGGGCTGGACATCGTGCTCACAAAATGTATAAAAAGCCAATGCATTCTAATGTACAGCGTCTCTCACTGAACACATTGAACCACGCTGGAGTTCGTTGTGTTGTACTGAGGGCCGATAGCTATCTGATTTTGCTCTGTTTTTGTAATTGGATTCAGTATCAAATAAAGTACTTTGTATGTTTCTTTGTAACCCGTGTTCGGTGTATTTCCTTTTGGGGTACTCAGCCTTGATATTTTGATTTTGTTTTCACAGTGGTATACACAAAGAAGCAGTGGTTGGCGTTGTTGTAAACATTCTTGTATTCCACAATGTATGTATATCCGTGAATGGTACCGCTAACATTAATGGCGTAGCATAAAGTGTTTGTACTGCATGTGACGACAACTCAAATTTAAGGACAAAGGAGCAGTGGGCCGGCTACCGTCTTTCGACACATCGGTAGCTGCATACTGCAATAGAAAGTTATGCAAGGGATTGGATAGAAACACATGAAGTGGGCAAGTGCCTCCTTCATCGCAAACTGCACTGAAACTCATGGAACATGCTGTGCAAAGTTCCTTACACAATGAACAACTATATTATCGTCATGATTATGTATCGCACACGTAAACCAATATCAGGCACTTCATTGTACCTAGTCCATAGCACAACACATGCACATCTTAGATTAGTAAATGAGTAGCGTGTGCACAATGTTTTGCATTCACTTTCACTGAATGTATGTCAGCATACCCTAAAATCTGCATGCTGTGCCTTGTAAAACACACAGCCATAATGGCAGCCTCTGCATTTCAGTGAACAAATACACAATGTAGCACCGTCTGTCCGTACACACCACATCCACAAACTTTATTGCCCAATCCTGAAGCCTCTGCAAACCCATTTCTATGGGCGTCATCTGCAAAAGGGGTGTATGTACCACGTGCCGCCCTGCATCTATCACGATATTCGCTGACTTTTCGTGCAGCATGCGCACAGGAAGAACTTTCTACCAGGCGAGCACACGTCGTTGGTTGTGGTGGCTCTTAAAAAAAACTTTTTTTTTTTTTAAAGTGCTTCCCTAGAAACATTTTTTGTGGGGTTTTCATACATGAATGTGCGTTTTCAACTTCAGCTCGCATTCTTACAGTAGGGTCTTCAGTGCAGTCTGTAGATTGCGATCGAACATTTCATTGCCACTGGCCGACAAAGACATGCCATTTCCCTTGAAAAGGTGTATGTATCGTGAACCAATGTTCTCATTCTCACAGGAGAACATCCCAAGAAGTCACACATGCTTCAATTGATGAGACCCCTTTCGACCTCTGGCTGGTGACAGGAAGCATTGGAATAATGCCTCGTGATTCCCTGGCAGTATACATGAGAAAAGCACCTTGGCACTAGGAAAAATGTGCTGCACTGCTTTCATCAAAATCTTCAGTTGACTGAACACACACGGGAACAAGGCATGTTGCCCAAAAAGAAGCCTCCAAAGTGCCCTATCACAACATGTACAGTTGCCGAAGAGACCTGTCAAGTTTCAAAATGGGAATAAAGGCATTCACTCTAGATAGCCTGTAAAAACTGTCAACTTTTATTCAAACTGAACACAAACTTTTAACTGCAAGAAAGATTCTCTGTAGTTTAGAAAGCTAGCTTCTCTTCACTGCTGAAGTGATAATTCTTTAAATTCTTCCAGAAGCTATGCCAGAATCAGTCTCTCAACTTGTCACTTAGACGGAACTTTTCTTATCTACTAAATTTAACTTGAACGTTCTCCAGCCACTTTCAATCACATCTTAACTCTTTGAATTCTTTCTTCTCTTGTTTTTATTTTTCTCTCCTTCCACTTTGCACTCTATTTCTTATTATTAAAGACTGACCTTCTCTTTATCCTTTTATTCATCTCTTTTCCTAGCTGCAGTTCCTCTGATGGCTCCTAGAGGTCCTCGCAGCAGGCTTAACATAAATTCTTGGTACCTGCAGTTCCACTGGTGGTTCCTAGAGGTCCTCGCTACCCGGGCCTTTCCTTTCTCTACATTCAGGAAGCGAGATCACCTGTTTCAGCTTCCCCGATCTCCGCTTCTCTCAGCGCTCCTGCAAACTCAGCTGTCAGTTATCAGCTGTTAGTGGAGCTTCTCATTTCACAGACCTCACACTCCAATCAATGTTTCTTCCTCTAACTATTTAAAAAATATATTTAACTGAAGATCATTTTCAGGGCTACTTTCTAATAAGCCCAGGCATAACTGCTTTCTCTTTCTTCCTCTGTAACCTGGAAACCAGAACACACAGACTAGCTTAGATAAAAGCACCTACAAAGTTAAACTCTTTTCCCATTTGCCAGTTAAAATGTCCTTTTTTTTTTAAAAAAAACTCTTTTTTATTAATTTTCACAAGATAACAAGTCAACATTCCCTTCTCCCCTCCCCCACTCCCACCCCTTCCCCTCCGGAGACGAGCATGACCCCTTCATCCATCGGTCAGACGGTTTAAGTTTCTACAGTCAGTGCAGATCCAACAGTCTCAATCGCTGTGGGCACCACATCACCTTGAAATCGTCTTTGAGAATGTTCAATAATTCCCCCCAATCTGCCGCGAAGCGCTGGATCTTGTCTTCCATGGCGTAAGTCGCCCATTCCAAGGCCACTATCTCCCACATCTTGCGAAACCATCTTGAATCATAGAGACCTCCAAGCCCTTCCACCTCTGGGATATTAACAACATTGCGGCCAGCGTCATTATAACTTTGGCCTTTTCCCTTCCTCTGGGTTCTCCTGTCTCATGACCCTTCCGGACGCCCAAGAGGATTCGCGCTGGTGTCCTCTTGTCTTCCAGCCCGAAGGCCTGCCCCTGAGCTTCCCGTACTTCCCCCCCCAAAACGATGCAATTTTTGGGCATGTCCACCAAATATGCTCCGCTGAGCCTGCCATCCCACAGCCCCTCCAGCAGCCCCGGACACTCTAGGGTACATCCTATGAAGTCGGGCAGGGGTATAGTGCCACCCAAACATAATCTTGTACCATGCCTCTTGCAGGTGGGGAGCCTTGGCCAGTTTAGGGATCCATCTCCACAGCTTCTCCCAATCCGTCCTACTGACCTCTCACCCCATGATCCGTTCCCATTCCCGCATATAGGGCCATTGGATCTCTACCCTAGCGCCAACCAAAATCTTATAGATGTTGGAGATGAGGCCCCTCGCCCCATCGTTGGTGAGCAGGAATTTTTCAAAGGATGTCGGGTCCCTTGCGGCTGCCTTCTTGACCTCTGGATGTAGTACCCAGTGGCGTATTTGCACGTACTTTAACCTCTCTCCCTCCTGAACCGCAAAGTGCCTCTTGCAGTCATTAAATGATAACAATTCCCCCCAGCAAACATATCGGATAATTTTCGACAACCGCCCTCCTGCCAGCTCGTGAAGGCCCCCCTCTCCAATCCCGGCGAGAAACCCCCATTACCAAAAATGGGGGTGAAGGGAGACGGGAATGTGGTGATACCCTCGGAGCCCGCCAGCCTGTCCCAGACGTCAGCCATTAATTTAGTTATGGAGCTCTCATACAGGTGCCGAGGCCTATAGGGTTTCGGGAGCCACAGAACGTCCGCTAGGTTACGATGAGCTACGGCCCTGTCCATCCGCACCCATAGTTTGTCCTGTGTCCCTTCCTCCCCCTTCAGCCATTCCCTGATAATTCGAAGCTGTGCTGCCTTGTAATACCGCCTAAAATTTGGCAATGCAAGACCACCCTCGCCCTTTGGAGCTATCAAAAGTCTGACACCCACCCTAGGTCTTTTCCCCTCCCAAATGAATCCTCTGGTCAGTGTTCCCAACTCCCTGAAGTAGCTCGCCGGGACTGGCTGCGGGACTGCCTGAAATAGATATAAAAGCCGCGGGAGTGTGACCCTTTTGATCGCTGCTATGTGCCCTACCCAGGACACCCGTAGATCTCTCCACCCTTGAAAGTCCCTCTTGATTGCTTTAAGAAGCGAGGGAAAATTTGCCGTGCACCAACCCGCCAATGTCGCCGTAATTCTCACTCCCAGATACCGAATCCCACTAGAGCTCCACAGGAAGCTAGTTTTCGCTCTCAGGCTCTCCCTCTCTGCCACGTCAAGCGTTAAGTTCAACACCTCCGATTTATTAGCGTTAATTTTTAGCCCTGATGCCGCCCCAAAGGTCTCTAAGAGGGCCATACTTGCCTGTAAAGATTCCCATGGGGCCGTGAGCATGAGCAGCAAGTCATCAGCGAAAGCTGCTACCTTGTGCTGCTCTCCCCCGAAAGGGACACCCCGGATCCCCACCGTCTCCCGGAAAGCCTGAAGCAGCTCCAGATAGATCGCGTACAAAATTGGGGAAAGTGGGCAGCCTTGCTTTGTCCCCCTCTGCAAAAATATCTTTCTGGAGGCGACCCTGTTTACCATCACTCTAATAGAGGGCGCCTGGTAATTGGCCTTGACCATCGACAGAAAGCCCCTCCCCCCCCAAAACCCATCTTTTCCATTACTCTGAAAAGAAAGGACCACTCCACGTGGTCAAACGCCTTTTCGGCTTCTAAGGCCACCAGGACAGCAGGGGTGTGCGTTTTCTGCACTTTTTCTATTATGTGGGCTACTCTACGGATGTTGTCTGCGGTTTGTCGGCCCCTAATAAACCCGGCCTGATCGGGGTGGATCAGCTCCGGGAGGATGGAGTCGAGCCTGTTGGTCAGTATCTTAGTGTAAATCTTAGCATCAATGTTGATCAACGCTATAGGGCGGTATGAGGCTCTCGCCTCTGGATTTTTATTTGGTTTCGGTATTAGGGTGACCTTGGCCTCTTCCATGGAGGGCGAAATTCTGCCCGTGAGGCGAAAAGAGTTAAACAACGTGGTGAGAAGCGGGGTCAACTGCACACTGAGCAACTTGTAAAAGGTAGCCGTATAGCCGTCCGGGCCTGGAGCTTTGCCAGATGGAAGAGCTCTTATCACCCCCGCACCTCCTCCTCTGTGATTTTCCGATTTAGAGCTTCACTCGACTCCCGGCTAATTTCCGCTAACTGGATTTTTTGAAGGAACTCCTCCTGGCTATCGCCTGGGGGATGTTGGGAGGAGTAGAGCGACTCGTAATACTCAGCAAAGGCCTCCCGGACCCCCTCATGATCTGTGGACCTCAAGGCTGTTATCGCGTTCCTCGTCCTTTTACCTCTGAGCAGTCGCACCAGTAGTGAGCCAGTTCTATTTGCCTTAGCATAATATTGCTGCCGTACAGATAATAGAGCCCCCTCCGCCCTCTTAGTACGTAGGAGTTCCAATTGCCCAAACGCCTTCCTATAGGTTTGCATTGCCCTCCACGAGGGGGGTGCTCCCCGCCGCCCGTCTAGCCACCTCCACTTCCGCTTCTAATTGTGATTCCAACTCCCTCAGTTGTTTCTCTCGATGGGCGGATATTTGAAGGCGTCCCACCTCATGTCCTCCCCAGTGTCTCCCTTCTTATTGGTGTCGAAAAAAAACTTGATCTTCTCCACAACCCCCTTTCTGATTAGTGGATCTCTCAGGATGGCCCCTGGGAGTTTCCAGACCCACATCCCCCTTCTCCTCCGGCCCACGTCGAGCTCGTGAGAGACTATTTTGTGATCTGAAATCCCTATTGGCCCCATAGAGACCCCCTGGATGGCTCCAACTAAAGCAACCGAGACCCATATGTTAGGGAGAATTCTCTATTTATGCTGAATTTCCTAACCTAGTGAGTCCCCCAGCAGCTTTGCTGGATTTCTAGAGTTTTTTTTTTCCTCCTGCCAAGAGTCAGACTCTTTTTCTCCCACTCTTGGACATGATTCATGGTATTCCTTTGATTGGTAATGTGTTTTATGGGCTATAGGGTCCTTTACTCCATAGGGTCTCATGTGTTTTTTCCTATGTGTGTTACACAGCACCCTCTGTGCAGTAACACAGGGGTGTCATAGTGATACCCCACCATAGACTCCATACCCTGGGACTGACTACTGTCTCCCAGGGCATGTAAAGTCACCATTGGCTTTACTAGTCCCAAATTATTAACAGAAACCAGTACAAACCATCATATTGTGGACGTACTGGTCGGGGCAATTCGATTGCCCCGGGGTCTGTTAGTCGAGGGGGCACGTCTCCGTCCCCCCTGATCGAGTTTTGGCTGGTGGCAGTGGAAACTACTTTTTATATTCGACCACAAATATTTTCCTATGGGATTTTCCCATTGTTCGAGGCTACCAAATTTAATTATTTAATTCTCATAGCCTCGAACATACCGCCGGTTTATTTAATATTAATTCTCCAGTTGGTATTTTTTGCCAGAACTCGATTCTAAAATGGCGTTTGTGTTCTCTTCTGTGATTCTAACCCAAGTCGAGCCCTTTGTTTCACTTTTTGGTGGGCTTCTCCACAGAAGCCTCCAAAAGTGGTGCCACTCTGTCTGGGTACCACAGGGGGTGTGGGAGGGGGTTTACCTAGGTAACTCAGGTCGCACTCTTGTGTGATTGGCCCAAGTGGTGAGCCGGCCGGCTCACCACTTAGCATGTTTGATTGACAGCTAGGCTGAGTGAATGGGGGTATGCTGCATAAAAGCAGGGTTTTGGGGATTGGAACTTCAGAAGTCGCCACAGGACCTGAGAATCCAACGAGGGAGAAGCTGAGCCGACCTACCACAATGACACCAACGGTGGAGCCCTGCAGAACCGACTCACCACTTCCCGACGACAGAGAAGATCTCCCGGCTGGAGAGGCTCCTTCCCCTGACTGGTGGGCACAACCAGTTTTCCTTTCTTTGTTCGCACCCCAGCCCGGTTTGTGGTCGAACTGCCCGTGCCAAGCACCCCGGCAGTCGGATAGCCACTGAACCGCGAATCACCGGACCGCTCCTTGTACCTGAGAAACTCAGCGGCTGGTTTCTTCCCTGGCAGTGCAACCGACTCCTGTCTTCCTCCACGACTAGATCCTCTCTTCCCCCAGACGAAGCACCGACTTGCACCCGCTGCCAGGAACAACTGCCCCCGCTGGAGCGTTCTCACCACTTTAAGGTACCGTGTCCGCCAGGCCTCCCTTTCTAAAGATTGCTACAAGGTAATAATAACTCCTTAACCTTCTGGACTGGGCTGGCCGCCTTGACCCTCTAACTGGTCCCTTTCTGTGGTCCAACTCCTTTTTGAACCTTTACAAGACCTTTGTGCACTGCAACCGTGTGACCTTGGACACATTTCGTTTGGATCCTCCGAAGGTGGATCCGGCCTCTTGAACTCTAATTTCACGGTTTTACTTTGCCTTCCTCTCTTGTTGTGTTCTTGAAAAAGCGTTGGGATCTGTTTCAATTTGTTCTCTGCTTTTCTCCCCCTTTTTAAAACGAACTATTAGAGTGCCATCTACGTTAAGTGCTCACCGCTGTCTGAAAATAAGTGGGGCTTTACTTAAGACTTGTCTAATATTCTTTTAAGGGAGTGTATATCTTTTAGTGACCGTGTTTTTGAATTGCTCATTATTAGTGTCTGTGTGTTTTTCTAGATGTGTTTTTTAATAAATAATTATATCTCTTTTACACCAAGCCCTGGTCAGTGTTTACTTGTTCTATTGTGTGCTCCTGACCTATTGTGAATACTCTGTATACTGCCTTACTCTTCTTGAGGGAAGTCTGACTGCTCAGCCACAGCTACCAAGTGAATCTGTGTGGTACGGACTGCTACCAAGTGGGTTTACTGCCAAACACCTGTAGTCCTAAATCTTTTGCAGTGGTCCCAGAGGGAACTGCACAGGTTTCTGCCTAAGACCATATATAATCGATTCTTGATTGGGAGCCATGAACGCCTGACAAAGTGTGCCCCTCATTGTCCCCCCTTATCTCCCTCCAGGCATCTCTTAGCCCCAACCTGTGGACTCTTTCCTTCAAGTCCGCTGACATCACGGCTCCTCCCCCCCATCCTATCTTTTCTCCTATCCCAAGCAGAGTTAAGATCCCCCAAAAGGAAGATATGACCCCTCGAGTGGTCTTCCAGCAGATGCAGAACCCCTTGCAGAAAAGGTTCCTGTCCCGTATTGGGAGCATACACTACCGCTATCGTCAAAGGGACCTCCTGACACGTCCCCTGTACTACAATGTACCTCTCTTCCTTATCCCTAAGGACCTTGCAGGGCTTAATGTCTACCGTGTTCTTGATTGCCAGGGCCACCCCCCTTGCCTTACATGGGGCCGAGGCGTAGAAGATCTGATCAAAACCTCGCAATTTCAACCTGCCCTGGTCCTTATGGAGCAAGTGTGTCTCCTGTATCTGTCTTCTCCTTTTGTGTGAAGTGCTCCAGCTTCTTCCATTTAAGAGGGGTATTCAATCCCCTTACATTATGTGTTAGCCACTTAAGGGAACCCCCAGTAGAGTAGAATCGCCATTAAATGGGAGTGCCTCCCCACCTAGCCCCTCCAGCCTTTGCTCGTCGCCGCCCCCCCAAGCTCCCCCCCTGCCCTCCCCCCATGCCCCCCTGAAGGCTAAAACCTTCCTGCCCACTCCTCCCGCAAACCACGGGCATCTACACCCTTTCTGCTTCCAACATGGTTGCACCCCCTGTGACCCCTGAAAACTTAAACACCCTAAAGAGGCCCACCACCTCTATCAGTCAGTGTCTGCTTAAGACTGCCCTGGGGAGCTGCTTCTGACTTCACTGGATGATCCATTACGCCGCCGAGCATTTCTTCTGGGTCTCCTTTTTTTCTTCTCTCTTACCGTCGTCCAATCCCAGGGCTTGGGTCCCGAGCGACCACTCGGGCCCGGGAGGCCTGCGCCAGGGGGGGAATCCTCCAGCTCAACATGTAAGAGAGCAGCCCCTTCCTGGGGGGAAGTGATTAGTCTTTGGGATCCCTCCCATTCGAAGAGCAAGCCAAAAGGAAGGTCCATCTGTAACGGATCGCCTTCTCGTTGAGGACCTTCACAACCGGGCCCATTTGTCGCCTCTTTAGGAGCGTACTGCTCACCAAGTCCTGGAAGAGAGCGATCCGCTGGCCCTCAAACATAATGGGTTCACGTAGTCTCGCTGCTCTGAGCACTGCCTCCTTCTGGGCATACCGAGTGAATGCGGCCAAAACATCCCTTGGCCTCGCCGTCTGACCCTTAGGTAACCGACCAGTTCTATGCACACAATCCAGCTCCACCATCTCTGGGCTACCCTCTTCCAAGATGTCCGCAAAGATACCCTTGAGAGTCGCTTTCAGAGCCTTATCGGGCACGGTTTCAGGCAGCATTTTAACCCGTATGTTGACCCTGTGGGATCTGTTTTCCAGGTCTTCCACTTGGAGTTCGAGATTCCTGGTAGCAACATCCAACCTCTCTATGGCCTCGCTGTTTGCTGTGTTGTATTTATCCACTTCTTGAAGACCCTTCTCTAGGATATTGGTCCGCCCCCCCAGTTGTCACAATTCCTGCTTCAGCTCCCCCACAGCTTCATTCAGGTCGGTGCGCATTAATTGAAACTGTTCCTGAAAAGTTTTAGCTAGGTTGGCCTGCAAGGTGTGTAGCTCTCCAATGAACTCGTGCCTAGGCATATTTGCCAAGTCCTCTGCCCGCCCTGGCGCGGGTTCCTCCCTTGTCGTGCCCCCCAGGGCCTCGGATCCCTCCTTTCAGTTCTGCGCCGACCACATGGCTTGAAGGGTGCCTGTGTTGTCCCCGATGGCCTGTAGGTGCTTCCCCCCTCTTCCCTTATGTTTGGTAGTCCTGCCGGCTGCCTTCCCCCCACTGGCTCGTTCCAACCCAGCTGCGCTTCACTGACCTCTTGCTGAAGCAGGATCTGCAGGCCGTATCGGGCGTCCGCACAGGTTGAGTCCGCCCCCTAATTCCGGGGGACCTGCCCAGCTATCTCAGGGGCTTTGCCAGCTTGCCGCCCGGGCCAGGCGCAGCAACCCCTTAAGGGAGGGTGAAGTCCACTACGGGCTGAGTGTGTCTCCAGTGAGCAGTCGTGGTCCTCCTGCCGCCCCACCCCCCCAGGGGAGGCCGAAGCCGCCCGGGCCTCTCACCCCACCACCGAGGGGCAGAGGGGAGCAAGTCTTCAGCTCGCACACACAGCGGAGCGAGCCGGGTGGATCGGTGTCTGAGCACTCCTCTTGGGTCAGCGACGATCAGTCCCCCACTGCCAGCCGCACCCCAGGTCGCAGCCAGCAAGGCAGGAAACTCCCATAGCCTGGGCTCTTCTCCTCTCCGGGCCCGGGGACCCGGCACCGGGCCGTCCGCCTCCGCTACGCGGCTCACAGCCCCACAGTCCCAGCCGCCGGGCCCGCCGCATGCACTATTCTTGCAGGCCGTTTCTAGTCACAAGCCGCTCCCTCCAGGGGACGCCGGGCACTGCCGCCCGGGGTTCCGCCAGCGCCAGAGGACATCCCCGGCCGCGGCTCCCCACACTGCCGAACGCCGGGAGTTCTCCTCGTCTCCTCACACTGCGCAGACCCGCTCTCCACAGGTCAGGGCAGCGGCCACTCCCGTCAGAGCCGTGAGGCACCTCACGGACTCGCTCCTCCCGGCACTCAGCTCGTCGCTCCTGGGAGGGTCCGCCGTCTGAGGCTCAGCAGCTCCACTCTGCCTCACAGGTCTCGCTGCTGCTTTCCCAACGCAGCCACTCCGAGGCAGCACTCACCGCCAGGCTTCTCCTCCCTTCTTACAGTCCACGGGAGTCCCTTTGAGGCGCGAATGAAGTCCGTGAAGTGGGTGGTGGGCACCGAACACACAGATGGGTCCAGGGAGCGCCGTCGGCACAGCTACTCCGTGCCGGCGGCCATCTTGGAATCCCTAAAATGTCCTTTATCGTGTATATGTCCTGCCCTCGTTCACTCTTTCCTATTCAGAATAATGCTGTGAGGTATTGTGAGGCCGGATGTTATCACATAACATCCCCTGGTTTCATGTACTTCAACCCCTCATGTGATTGGCCCTTTTACAAGGCCACACGTCGACATTCTAGAAGCAGTGCGCGAAACACGTTTCCATACCACTCCACAAAACATCCACTCCATCCAAACCTAAATTGCTAGACAAGTCTTCTTGGAGGGCATACACGCACAGATCTTCCACAAAGTAATCACCCATGACGAAAACTGTGCATCTTGCCATGTTTGCCAGCCACAGTATACAAAGTTATGGAAAAGTGAATTCCTCCCTTTCCTGTGATGCACACCCAGAGCACCTCAATGGCCCAAGGCCATAGTCCCATTTCCATTGCCCAACATGGTGAGAAAGGCAAAATGTGGCACATTCCTTTCCTCAATCACAGCAAGGGAGGCGCCCCGTGAAGCAGGACTCCTCCTTCTCCCTGTTGGTGCTCTTTTCTGTAACATACACCCTGACCACCTGATTGGCCAAGCCAAAGGGAATAGTCCCATGTCTATTGGCCAGCATGATCACAAACGCAGAATGTAGCACGTGCCTTTCTCCAAGGACTGCCAGGGCCGCGTCCCAGTGAAGCGGGAGGACTCTTTCTTCCTATTGGCATGCTTTCCGCTGACGCACACCATGAGTAGCACATGATAGGACAATCACTACAGTCCCATTTCCATATGCCAGCATGGTGAGGAGTGTCGAATGTGGCAAGTGCGGGTCCCCAAGTACGTCAAGGGCCGGTCCCCAGTTCAGCAGGAGTCCCTCTTCCTATTGCCGCACATCCTAAGCAACTCATTGGACTAACCCCACAGTTCCATTTTCGTGGCCGCCACCCGCAAAATCTCTGCATGTGACTTTCGTGCTGTGTGTGGGAGTGGGGGAATAACATGCAACCAGGCCAGGGGGAGTTTGTAGTAAGGGGCTACTCTTGAAAGACTTTTTTGTGTGTAGTTCTTTCTACAAAAACACCTTTTTGGTCTGTTTTTAGTAGCTTTTGTGTTTTCTTCTACGCACATTAGTTCAGTAAACTCTTCACCGCATCCTGTAGACGAGCAAACCTAACTGCTTTGCCAATGGATGACAACAAAATGCCATTTTCTTGGAAACACTCCATATTTCCACAAGTAATAAGGTCATTGTTGCAGACGAGCATTCCACGAGGGGACAAAAAAAGTGTACATGCTTCTGTTGATGAGACACCTTCCTTCGTCTGGCCCGAACCAACATCCATGAGCAGTAGCCCATACTTTTGGCTGTATTATAGATGGGAAAAGCACCTTGGCGGTGGGAAAAAGCATCCTCACAATATCCAGCACCCTCCTCAGTCTACGGAACAAATGTAAGCAAGACAGATAACCCATATGCATGCCGCCGTAATGGATGACGATGACATGTACTACTGGAAACGTGGCAAGGTCTTCGCAAAGTTCATGCATGTGGAAGAAATGGCACTCATGCACAGCATTGCACAATGCGTCCACTCCTTCTAAACCAAAATTGCTGTCAAAGTGTCTTTGCAGAGCATAGTTGTGCATGTCTATTACAAATGGATCACCTACAGGCAGCACAATACGTTTCGCCATGTCAGCCACCCTTAGTACGCAGAGTATAATGTGGAGCCGTTTCACCTCCCCTTCTTGTTAACCACATCCACACTACCTGATTGGTTAATTCCCACACTGCCATGGCAATCGGGCAATGTGGTGTAAATGGCAGATTTTGGTACGTGCGCCTCACAAAGGAGCGCAAGGGCCGCACCACTGTAAAGCAGCAGCAGTCCTTCTTCCCTTTGCACTATGAGGTGGTTGGGGTGGCTGTTAAACAAAGTATGAAACTGGGCAGGGGGTTCAGTCTTGCATCATGTATGTATAAAGTAATTTTTTGTAATTTTATTTACATGCAAGCACTTATTTTTTGTATTTTCTCTTTATATGTGTTTGTGTGCCTGTCCTCACATTTTTTACAACATTCTGGTCAATGCTTTCTTGTGAAAGAAAACTGCATTGCCAATGGCACTCAAATAAATGGCATGTCGAGGAGATTGTGTCCTCCGACGTATTCCACATCTATGATAGTAATCCCCACAGCTGTGCTGCTTTGGAAACATTTTCAGCGTCTGCGTCGATCACGTCGATACGCTGTCCCTCGAGGGCCTCCGTCGAGCTGACGTCACCGGATGTTATAAGTAGGACGCACAACTCCTCCAGCCTCAGTTCCGTTTTTTTCTGCAAAAGTATTCGCTTCGGAATCTCGGCGTGCCTCGGTTCTTCTCTTGTTGAATCTGTTCTTCGTACTTGATTTTGTGTCATGTCTTCGTCTTCTACCCCGAGGTCGGGCTTCAAGAAGTGCTGCGACTGCGGTTACAAGATGTCGCTTACGGACCCGCACAACGTCTGCCTGTGGTGCCTCGGCAAGGACCATGCACCGATGACTGCGATGAATGCCAGTCTTTGACGTCGAAGGCCTTGCAGGAGCTGAAGAAGTGATCTGTAGGTAGGGTTTCCAAACCCAGTAAGTCGGAATCCGCTGGGCTTTCGACCACTATTCGAGGGGCGACTCTCTGCGTCGTCGCAAGTCCAGGGGGTCTCGGTCCCGGAGTGGTTCCCGCCATTCCTCTGCTGCTTCTAGGCACTCTCGGAAGCGCCGTCACCGGTCGCCTTCCTCGTCCGAGGACTCCGCCAGATGGCGGGTACCTTGTCCCAACAAGCATTCATATCCGGCGGAATGGGACGCATTTCGCAAGGAGATGATGGCGATTTTCGAATCGCAGGGCTCCGTTCTGTCTGCGCCTTCGGAAGAAGCCGGCAGGGAGCGCGATAGGGCCAACGCTTCGGACTCGGGCGGTCGGCGCGATCATCGGGAGCCGTTGCGGTCCCGATTGGACAAGGTAGACCGCTCTAGCCATGCCCGCTCCAGGTCCCGGTCCTCGACGCCCGCGAGACCATTGGAACCTGTGAAGCCTTCTAAGAAGGCATAGACGCCATCGAATGACACGCTTGGGGCTCCAGCCTCGAAGCCGTTGTCGAAGCAGTCGGCGCCTGGCTCAACGCCGACGCCGATTCCGTCGACACCCTCAACGCCTTTTGAGGAGGATTTATCAGAGGTGCCCCGGAGACCGGTGGAAACCCTGAGGAAGGCCCTGAGTAAATCAGTGAGGCCTGTGTTTGAGCCTTTTTCCGTACCCTCATCCAGGGATTTATTCCAGCCTTTGGATTACATCTCAGAGATGGATGAAGGGTCAGATGTGGAGGGGTTTGTTCCTCCTGAGGTTCCTGAGGACCTGTTATCGGGTCATAGCCAGATGGAAGACCTGCGTCAATCCTTACATGACGCCACTGGTCTGGACACCTCTCTGGAGGTTGAGTTTGGCAAGCCTGAGCCTGGTACACACGCTGAGTCGTCATACAGGCGTCTCATGTCGAGGGTGACGGAGAAATTGGGGTGGTCTGCTCCAACTGTGGTTTTTCTGCAGGATGACCTGACAGATATTTTGGACCAAGATCCAGCCACTGACCCAGTGTTGCCATTTCATATAGCCTTACAAAGAAGGGTGGCGGCGGCTTGGACTGCTCCGGAGAGTCTTCCGGCAGTGAATAAGTCGCTACCAAAAAAATACCGTCTAGCCAGTGGTGACCCCGGCTACTTGTCTTTGCACCCCACTCCGGAGAGTTTGGTGGTGCAGGAGAGTTTGGTGGTGCAGGCGGCTACGGCCCCAGCAAAGCAGGCTGCGTACCCTACCATCCCTCCGGATAGGGACGACAAGCGCTTTGACAGTTGGGCAAAGAAAGTGTTTTCATCTGGGGGTATGGCTTTAAAGGCAGACAACTCTGTTTGTGCCCTGGCAAGATTCACTCACACTCTGTGGAATTGTGTTTCTTTGGCGGCTGAACATATTCCCAAAGGGGAGGAACAGGATGGTTTTCTTGCCCTCGTTCAGGATAGCAAGGATGCCATGTGTGAATCCGTTCAGTCGGGTCTGGACATGGCAGACTGTGTCAGCCGGTCCATGGCGGCGAGCACCGTGATACGCAGGTTTGGCTGGCAGCGGAAGTTGGGGTTTGCTTCTGATGTACAGTCCTGACTTCTCAACATGCCCTTTGATGGTGACTATCTTTTTGGCTGCAAGGCTGACAAGAGCCTTGAGAGGTTGCAGACCTCCAAAGCTTCAGCAAAGTCGTTGAGCGCTGCAGAACGTCAACCGCTGCCTTTTCGTCCAAGGGGACAGCAATGGAGGGGAGATTCCTTTCAATACTATTCTTCCTTTGGTAGATCGAGGAGAGCTGCCAGTCAAAGGGGCCAACGTAGGAGTACCAGAGGTGGAAAACAAGGTACTTGAGGTGCCAAAGCCGCTCGCGCAGTTGCCTCTTTGACCTCAGGCACTGCCGCAGCTGCTTCAGCTCAGTCATGAGGCCATATCCCATGGTTCGCCGGTTGGGGAAAGGCTGGCGCAGTATCTTGTAGAATGGCGTGCCATTACTTCAGTTGTGTGGGTTCTGGAGATCAAAGCCCACGGCTACTGTCTTCCTTTCCGGCAGAGGCCTCACGACAATCCACCAGGGAAATCTCTCTTTGTAGAGTCCGGATCTACTCCTTGCGCAGGAAATCAAATCCCTGCTGGAGAAAAGGCGCCATAGAACTGGTGCCTGTAGCGGAGAGGAACAAGGGATGGTATTCCCCATATTTTTTGATCCTGAAAAAAGAAGGGGGGATTGAGACCCATCATGGACTTGCGTGGTTTGAACAAGCTCCTCAGGAAGGACAAGTTCAAGATGGTTACTCTTTCTCACGTCCTCCAGGCCCTTCAACTTCAGGACTGGTTGGTGTCTCTCGACCTCAAGGACGCTTACCTTCATGTGCCGATTCATCCCAAGCACAAGAAGTACCATGAGGTTTGCGGTTGGCGACTCGCACTTTCAGTTTCGGGTCCTGCCATTCGGATTGACCTCCGCCAGAGGGTCTTCCCCAAGCTCATGGTGGTGGTGGCAGCGTATCTCAGGAAAGGGGGGATTCACGTCTACCCCTACTGGACAATTGGTTGATAGGGGCGCACTCTCCCGAGCAAGTACTGGATCATCTGTCAGTCACCTGCCACTCCCTTCACAGGCTGGGCTTCTCCCTCAACTTAAAGAGGTCCCACTTGACATCTACCCAGCGGCTCCAATACACCGGAGCAGTGCTAAACACATCCCTGGGGCTGTGTTTCCCTCCCCAGGTGAGGGCTCATCACATTCTGCAGATAGTGGACAAGTTTCAACGTCCCCAGGGTCTCCCGGCATTCGAGTTCTTGAGTTGCTCGGTCTCATTGCATCCTGCATTCTACTGGTGCCAGAGGCCAGGTTGCGGATAAGATCTCTCCCGTCCCGTGCACACCCAATATTTATTGTAAATACAACCAAAAAGTAATATGTTTTTTGTAGGTTCAAACCTTATTATAAACGTAAATTTCAAAAAATAGTGTTAAGCAATCTTATGATGTATTTCATCAATCAATTTATAGTAAAAAGAATATTCTTTTCCAATCTTCATTACTATTCAAACAAAGTGCATTTCAAAATTGGTATTAGCTTTTGACTTATGTTTTGTTCAACATTGTATGGATAAACAAATACAAATCATTAATATCAGATCGTTTTTCATTCCTTTCAATAATACTTCCTATTGAACATCCAATATTAGATTGTGTGTCTCTACGCGTTTCAGGGTATTCTATACCCTTCTTCAGGAGTTGTCTATCCTTTTTCATGTGCAGTTATCCCATCTACAACAAATAAGTAAATAGAGTATTGTCACTCATCTATTATATTTACATTTTCTTGTTTTAATCTGTCATTCATTTTCATCTCATAATTACCTGTGTTCTTTCTTATAGCAACCATTTCTGGTATGCTAGTGAAATCGGCCTGTAAAGTTAAAAGAATAAATATAAGGATGAACCTATTATTATTTACACTTCCAGAAAGGTTCTTGTGATAAAAACCCATATGTGGATAATGAGAGCCATGGTGTAGTACCAATGGTTCAAGTGTTACCTGTTCGCTGTCCTCAGCTGATGCACCAATGGGTGCTCAGATGCGTCTCTCCTACGTCAGTATTCTTCAATCAATGTTCTAAAGAAAAGATTTTTGTTCAGGAGATCAACCGGTACCATAATCCGATGATATATGTCCTTGTTCCCAGTAAGGGGTATTCAAATTGTCCTCCCAGTTAAGTGGGTTAACTTTTCACCCGATGGTGAATCTGTAGAGAATTAATATGGAATTACTTCTTCATTAAGTTTAGAACTCACTCTCCAGTCTATTAAGTCCTCAATGGTTCAGTGCATATGGCTCTAAATTCCCCACAGTTTTAGGGCGTTTTAATGCTTACCTCAGTTCGTTCTCCTAATCTTGGTAAGCTGCCGCGGTAGAAGAGATCGGCAAAATGGCCGCTTTCTTTATGGAAGCGTCATGGTGATGACGCATATGCGTGGTGACATCACGCGGCGGCGTGATGACATCACGCTCGTATAATCTAAACAAGTATCAACAAGTAAATATTCATATGTGTCACCAGCTTATAGAGGTGATAGTGACTATGGATGTCTAGATCATGATGATTCACTGTCAATATGATCTGAATTGAAAGTGTATTCCGTGTCAAAAACTGCAAATAATCTTGCCGTTTACCAGAACGAAAAATAGAAGATTCCACTAAGCGTTAGGTGGTATATGTTAATGTACATTAGTCTTAAATTCTCTAATGTCCAACTATATGCTCATCTTCTGATTCCTAAAATCTTGTTGTACTATGCAGTACCCTGATCTCGTACCTTCATAGTTCATATATTTGATATATAGGTAATTATAGGATGAAAAGGTGCGCTCACATTCTGATTTCTCGTAACGTTTTTTATACATTGCATGTTGCATCCCTCTTACAGCTCCATTCAATACTGTGCTTAGTTGTTCCATGTGATTGTCCTAATCCTCCAGTTTCTGATGTATGTCTGAAAAAGATTAATCAACAACATTCACAACAATATTCACAAAAATACTCCCAAGTTGTAGTCTTCATTCATGCCCCTAGGGGCTAAGCTACTCAGCCTGTCTACCCAATAGATTTCTCTCTGGTTCAACCTTTTGGTATGATTCCCTCCCCTTGTTGCTTTTTTGACTACTTCTAGGACTAATACCTTGAATTGAGCTACACTGTGTTTCTTCTCGTCGAAATGACGTGCCACTGGTGACCTTATGTTTTTGGTTCTGATGTTACTTTTATGTTCATGCCATCTTTCTTTGACTTTTCTGTTTGTTGAATTGAGCTACACTGTGTTTCTTCTCGTCGAAATGACGTGCCACTGGTGACCTTATGTTTTTGGTTCTGATGTTACTTTTATGTTCATGCCATCTTTCTTTGACTTTTCTGTTTGACTGTCCTACGTAAAAGATGCCACAAGGGCAACTCAATCCATAGATCACCGACTTAGTGTCACATGTGGCATAGTCTCTTAGCTTGATTTTAGTTCCATTATATGGATGTCTCATGTGTACCTCTCATTATGTTATTATAATGACCACAGTTCAAACATGCAAACGTCCCTGACTTTCTTGGTTTCAAAGTGGATTGTTTCTCCGTGGGTGGTCTTTCAGCTTCCTTGAAATTGCGTCCCCTTTTGTAGGCTATAATTGGGGGCTTGGTGAACAGTCTCTTCAACTGTGGATCCATTCCAATTATTCTCCAATTTTTCTTGATCATCCTTGTGATATGATGACTTTGTCCTGAGTATCGTAATGCATAAATAAAGGGAAATCCTTCTGGTTTCTCTTTCGGAATTAGTAGTTCAGTTTGTGATATTCTTTCCGTTTTCTCTCTAGCTACCTCAATAATGTTTGCTGGGTAGCCTCTTTTCTTGTATTTGGCGGTCATAGCCAGGTTGGCTTCTTCCAATGTGGTTGGAGAAGATATGATCCGTTTCAAACGAAGGAATTGGCTGTATGGTGGGTTGTTACGTAAATGTTCAGGATGGTGACTCAAGAAATGTAGAGAATTGTTGACATCCGTTTTCTTGTGGTATATATTCGTTGTTATACCTGTTGCTCCAATTTCCAATTCCACATCTAGGAAATGTAGTCTGGGTGTGCCCACCTCCATAGTGAATTTAATTCTGTCGTGTATGGAGTTTAGATATTCCAAAAACTCTTCCACCTCACTTTTTGTTCCCCTCCAGATCACGAAGATGTCGTCTATGAATCTTTTCCATATAATCAGGTGTGTTTTCCATCTTGGCTCAGGTAATATGAGGGTCATTTCTAGGTAGTACATGAATAGATTGGCATACGCTGGGGCCATAGATAACCCCATGGAGGTTCCTGCCGCTTGTAAGTAAAATTGGTTCCATATCTGAAATAGTTATTAACTAGAATAATTTTACTCAACTCCAATATGAGTACAGTAAGAAACACAGTGTAGCTCAATTCAAGGTAATAGTCCTAGAAGTAGTCAAAAAAGCAACAAGGGGAGGGAATCGTACCAAAAGGTTGAATCAGAGAGAAATCTATTGGGTAGATAGGCTGAGTAGCTTAGCCCCTAGGGGCATGAACGAAGACTACAACTTGGGAGTATTTATGTGAATATTGTTGTGAATGTTGTTGATGAATCCTTTTTCAGACATACATCAGTAACTGAAGGATTAGGACAATCACACGGAACAACTAAGCACAGTATTGAATGGTGCTGTAAGAGGGATGCAACATACAATGTATAAAAAACGTTAAGAGAAATGAGAATGTGAGCGCTCCTTTTCATCCTATAATTACCTACATATCAAATATATGAACTATGAAGGTACGAGATCAGGCTACTGCATAGTACAAAAAGATTTTAGGAATCAGGAGATGAGTATATAGTTGGACATTAGGGAATTTAAGACTAATGTACATTAACATATACCACCTAACGCTTAGTGGAATCTTCTATTTTTCGTTCTGGTAAACGGCGAGATTATTTGCAGTTTTTGACACGGAATACACTTTCAATTCAGATCATAGTGACAGTGAATCATCATGATCTAGACATCCATAGTCACTATCACCTCTATAAACTGGTGACACATATGAATATCTACTTGTTGATACTTGTTTAGATTATATGAGCGTGACGTCATCACGCCACCGCGTGATGTCACCACGCATACGCGTGATGTCACCACGCATATGCGTCATCACCATGACACTTACATAAACAAAGCGGCCATTTTGCAGATCTCTTCTACCGCGGCAGTTTAGCAAGATTAGGAGAACGAACTGAGGTAAGCATTAAAACGCTCTAAAACTATGGGGAATTCAGAGCCATATGCACTGAACCATTGAGGACTGAATAGACTGGAGCATGAGTTCTAACCTTAATGAAGAAGTAATTCCATATTCTCTACAGATTCACCATCAGGTGAAAAGTTAACCCACTTAACTGGGAGGACAATTTGAAACCCCTTACTGGGAACAAGGACATATATCATCGGATTATGGTACCGGTTGATCTCCTGAACAAAAATCTTTTCTTTAGAACATTGATTGAAGAATACTGACGTAGGAGAGAGGCATCTGAGCACCCATTGGTGCATCTGCTGAGGACAGCGAACAGGTAACACTTGAACCATTGGTACTACACCATGACTCTCATTATCCACATATGGGTTTTTATCACAAGAACCTTTCTGGAAGTGTAAATATTAGTAGGGTCATCCTTATATTTATTCTTTTAACTTTACAGGCCGATTTCACTAGCATACCAGAAACGGTTGCTATAAGAAAGAACACAGGTAATTATGAGATGAAAATGAATGACAGATATAAGCAAGAAAATGTAAATGTAATAGATGAGTGACAATACTCTATTTACTTATTTGTTGTAGATGGGATAACTGCACATGAAAAAGGATAGACAACTCCTGAAGAAGGGGATAGAATACCCCGAAACGCGTAGAGACACACAATCTAATATTGGATGTTCAATAAGAAGTATTATTCAAAGGAATGAAAAACTATCTGATATTAATGATTTGTATTTGTTTATCCATACTATGTTGAAACAAAACATAAGTCAAAAGCTAATACCAATTTCGAAATGCACTTTGTTTGAATAGTAATGAAGATTGGAAAAGAATATTCTTTTTACTATAAATTGATTGATGAAATACATCATAAGATTGCTTAACACTATTTTTTGAAATTTACGTTTATAATAAGGTTTGAACCTACAAAAAATATGACTTTTTGGTTGTATTTACAATAAACATTGGGTGTGCAGGGGACGGGAGAGATCCACAAGGTTGTGGACATCTGTTGTATTGTATCTTAGTACCACAACCCAGTGCCAGGGTTGTTTTGTCTCCCCCGCACCCAATTACAGTACATATAGAAAATCTAAAGATTGAAAGTCACTGAATGGATTGGGAGTGCACTAGGACTATCTAGATTTTGTTTTTTTGCGGATAAGATCTCTGCAATGGGCTCTCAAGATGCAGTGGTCGCAGTCCTCCGGCTGGATGTCGGATCTCGTTCAGGTGCCGCCCTTGGTCGCCCAGGATCTTCCGTGGTGGGCTGTCGAAGGCAATCTGATGAAGGGGGCTCTATTTTGGCTACCCTGGCCGGAGGTAACGGTCGTGACGGATGCATCCCTCACGGGATGGGGAGCGCATACCAACGAGCTGACAAGTCAGCGGTCGTTGGTCTCAGTCGGAGTCCAGACTCCATATCAATCTGTTGGAGCTGTGGGCTGTCAGGCTAGCCCTGAAGGCTTTTGTGCCGTCTGTGCAGGGGAAATATGTCCCGATTCTGACAGACAATACAGTGGCCATGCACTACCTCCTCAAAAAGGGTGGGCAGGGTCTCTCCCACTGTGCAGAGAGGCGATGAAGCTCTGGTTCTGGGCCATCCAGCAGGAAATTTCGATCTCGCTAGTTCATCTGGCCGGAGATGAAAACGAGGCGGCGGCGCTCTGAGCAAGCAGAGCACAGTCTCTCACGAGTGGGAGCTGGATTAGGGGGTTCTCTTGGAAATCTTAGCCCTTTGGGGGACCCCACAAGTGGATCTCTTCGCCACCAGTGTCAACCGGAAGTGCGAAGGTTTCTGCTTGCAGGAATTTCCTCCAAGAGGAGCCTTAGGGGACGCATTCATAGTGGAGTGGTCCTTCCCACTGCTGTACGCGTTTCCTCCAGTCCCCGTAATTCTGCAAGTGCTGCAGAGGTTACGGAGGTTCGGTTCCTGAATGATCCTCATTGCTCCGGTATGGGTCAGGAGGGCATGGTACCCGGACCTTCTCAGCATGTCCATCTGCCCTCCACGCTGTCTTCCCTACCAAGACGATCTGCTCTCACGTGAGGGGGGTCGGGTTCTCCATCTAGAGGTCTCTCAACCTTGATGCTTGGTTTATGAAAGGTTGAGGTACAAGGATTGGGACCTCCCTGAAGACGTGATGGAGGTGTTGCTCTCGGCCAGAAGGCCAGCAACAAAATCCCTGTACCGTTGCCGTTGGAGAAAGTTCTGCGACTGGTGCAGGGTACAGTATGTGGATCCTTTTCCGTGTTCAATTCTTGTGGTTCTGTCTTTTTTGCTTTCTTTGGCCCACAAGGGCCTGCAAGTGGGTACCATTAAAGGTTACCTGGCGGCGCTGTCCATATTTAAGCGCTCGTCTGAGGAGTGTTCTTATTTTAAGATTCCTTTGATTTCTCAGTTTTTAAAAGGGCTGACAAATGTGTTCCCACCGTCTCCTTTCCAGGTACCGGGATGGGATTTGAACCTAGTTATGAAATTCCTAATGGGTGCTCCGTTTGAGCCCTTACATTCTTGTGTCTTTTTGGTTGCGGTTACTTTTGCAGAGTGAGTTGCAGGCACTTTCCGCCAAGCCACCTTTCACGGTGTTTCAAAAGGACAGGGTTGTCCTTAGGGTTCGTCCTTCTTTTCTTCTGAAGGTTGTGTCGGATTTTCATTTGAGCCAGAAGGTAATTCTTCCAGCGTTCTAACCTCATCCGCATCCTGGTAAGGAAGAGGAGAGGCTACATAGGTTGGATCCTAGGAGAGCTTTGAGCTTCTATCTTTCACGGATGTCCCGGGTCAGAGTGGAAGATCAGCTATTTGTGGGATATGCTGGAAGGCATTTAGATCAAGCTGTGTCTAAGCAGACCTTGTCCCGATGGATCATCTTGACAATCTCTGAATGGTACCATCTGGCGGGTAAGGACCCTCCGGTAGGCTTACGGGCCCATTCAACTAGGGGTGTGACTGTCTCCACTGCTCTGCAGAGGGGAGTTTCCATTCGTAATATTTGTGAACCAGCCACATGGGCATCTGTCCATATTTTTGTGAAACACTACTCCCTGGATGCTATCCATGGGCAAGATTTGGCCTTTGGTAAGGCGGTCCTCTATTCTGAAATTTGATTGGGCATTCTAGAATTCTAAATTCTTTCCCTCCTCCATACGTTGGTACTGCTTTGGGAGTCTGTCATAGGTGTGGAATACGTTGGAGGACACAATCCCCTCGAAGAACAAGTTACTTTCTTACCTAGTAACGTTCTTTCGATGGGATGTTCCTCTGATGTATTCCACAACGCACCCTCCCAGCCTGCCCCTCTACAGAATGTCTCATGCGATTGCAGCTTACGTTTCCGCAAGGCTTTCTGTAGTCATACTGGTAGAAGATTGGTGCCACACGTTCGGGGGGAAAAAACTATAGCTGAGGCTGAAGGCGTTGTGCGTCCTACTCATAACATCCGGTGACGTCGGCTCGACGGAGGCCCTCGATGGACAGCGTATCGACGTCATCGACGCAGGACGCAGACACAGAAAAAATTTCCGTAGCAGCACAGCTGTGGTGATTACTGTCATAGATGTGGAGTACGTCGGAGGAACATCCCATCGAAAGAACATTACCAGGTAAGAAAGTAACTTGTTCTTCTATGGAACCACCGCCATCAGCTGTTCAATCCGCTATGATTATGTGTGTTTGCATGTGTCGATTCACTAAGATGGCCGCCGAGTTTACCTAAAGCCTGTTGCCAAGCAACTGTGGCCGAAGCACTACTCCTCCTGATTGGCTGCAGCATCACATTTGTAGCACACGGAAGGCGCTAGCCGGTCCTCCCTACAGAAGGCCTGCCACAAAAGGCCCTCGCCTATCTGTGCCTGTCAGAGCCAGAGGAGCCGAGGGGCCAGGTACTCTGCCCTTCATGATATCTACAGGGTAATGCGCAACCTTAACATACCTTTTCGTGCCATTAACGTCTGCACACCTTCACCATAATCTGTTAACTGCACTGGTTCCTCTGCAATATTGCGGCTACTTGCACCCCGCTCGCATAGTCCGACTATCACAAAAATTTTGCTGTACCTCATATCGTTTTCATATCCTGATGTAGCCCTCTTACGATCCTGCCTCCTTTGGCCACTCGCACGTGTCTCTAACGTTACCATATGTTGTGCGCTGGTCAAAGACACCAGTACTTGCCAAACCCTAGACCTTCACAGGATCCCAGCAACGTATGCCCTTCTATCAGCCTCTGAGAAACTCATCCTCTTTGTCAAACTGGCCACCGCGCACAGGGCGCTTTGTATCACATTACCATGCACACCTTGAGACTCTAGTACAACTCATCTGTTGTTCCTATGCATTACTGTACAACTGTATCCACTCTTCTCCCTAATACACCCCTCCCGTGTGTACCCACCCTATTTCTACCTAGCATGTCGATGTTTGCACTTTTACCTAAGCCCTAGCGATATTATTGCCATACACCAGTATCCAGCCCCTGGTGTTTAGTCTTGCACCAGGACTTGGGCCGCCCAATTGCTGCCCAACTCATTCCAGGAGTCTTGCTGCTCTGATATTGTCTAGCTACCTGAGACTTTTTACTGATCAAATGTTGCCTAGCAAGCATCAGGATTTATACTGATCTACTGTACTGTACCGCACTACCTTTAGTACGCATGTGTCTACCCCAACAAGCTTACTGCATTTCATGTGCTTTTGAGTTTATCAGAACTAGCCTACTGCATTCTGTGTGTATTTGAGTCTACGTTAGCAAACTGATTGCATGCTAGTGCCTACATAGTTGATATGGAAATAGCTGACTGAAGGTAATCAGTCTATTGCCCGCTTTCCCAACTAGCCTATTCTACCAAAGCGTATACTGATATACTGCTTGCCAAGTGGATTAGCCTATGCTACCAGAACGCAAATCACTCACGCTACCTACCATCCATGTATAATATTGAATTCCCTATTTTGTGAAACTATCATACCATAACTAACTAAGTGCACTATGTACGCCTCAGCCTCATAGCCTAGTTTACGGTGGGCCATACTGGCACTAGTACTAGACTCCATAGACCTCTCTAGCATTCGTGCTCCAGACCATATCACTACGAATACCATGGTAGCCATATCTGGTGACGCATGTACCCCACCAGCACCCAGCAACTTGGGCCAACGACAATTGTCACTCACTTCTAATCTTAACCAGAGTCCACCTAGAACTAATATACCCTGTCACTTTTTGTCCAGAAACAGAGTCCGCTCCAGACTAACGAAATTATTCGAACCACCTGCTAGCTTAATAACCAACATTGGCCTTAGGAGAAAATGCCTCTATAACAAGCAAATTACCACAACCAAAAATATTAATCCTACTACTCTATCCTCGCCCAAGATTGACAATCCTACCCACAGAAAATACAAGCAGAATAAACCCCATTTCCTGACGACGACTGATGAAGTCAACAACAGTATCTCACCTGTTCCATTGACAGGGAATCATGCTTCAAACCTTAGGGGGGGCCTTAATAAATTCCAGGTCCTTAGTTGCTCATGCCACAGAGATAGCCGACCTAATACAGGCAGAAACTTGACTTCCTAGCCATTACTGAATCATGGCTACATGCAGCAGCAGGCCCTGCCCTGATGCTCGCAGTACCGGCCAATTATACCATTCTTAGAGCAGACAGCACCGAGACTCGCGGAGGAGGCATAGCACTCATAGCCAAATAACAACCTACCCTTGAGACTAATCCCCCCCCAGACATCAAATCCTGTGAATCCCTCAGTACCAAACGTCCCATCTCTGACTCCCAAACGCTCACCATTCACCTAATATACAGACCTCCAGGCCCTATTGCCACATTCGAGGAGGATATCTCCACTATTCTTTCCGACAATCTAAAAAATACTTTGCAAGTACTCTTGCTCTGGGATCTCAACCTGGGAGTCAACGACCCCAACGACCAGCACGCAGTAGTTATAGCCAATGTCCTCACTAGACTCAGCCTCACTCAAAAAGTGACACTACCAACCCATGACAAAGGTAGAACACTTGATTGGGTGGCAGACTACATTGTAATTCCTCTATCACTGCCATAACCCCTCAGATGTGGACAGAGCACCTTCTTGTAGCATTTACATTAGATGTCAAAATGTTACTCACCTGGTTTTCGTGGGGGTGTTGGGGCACGGTTGGAGCCCTCCATTGACTTGGCTCCTCGAAATCACCTTCCCCTTCAGATAGTGGTTGGACCTGCGGCTCGGGAGATGGGTGCTGCCCCTGTAGTTTTGTGATGTTGAGCTATCCGTGCTGCTTTTCCTAGCAGGGGGCGCGTAGAACGGACCAAGTTACTTCACTGGCCCATGGGAGTGTTGATCCAGACCAGCTGCGACCAATCCACGTATAAGGTAAGTCTTTGTAATGATTATAGTTCGATTAGACTGTCTGTATTCCGTCTAATAGTAATCCTTGCAATGTCTCATTCCATTTCCATAGGTACGGAGAAGTAAATATGGATCTAAGAGAGTTCAGAGGACCTTAGAGGCTGATGGAGTTTCAAAAGTGACAGGTAAATTGGTCTTTATAAGGGAACTCTAGTCTCTTGTATAATGCGGCCGTGCGATCGATAGGCATATGAGTTCTAACCTGTTTTGTTTTTATTTCCTCGTAGGTGCAGGCCGACGATGAAGAATGGCGTCTGAATTCTCGATGAAGATTCGCGGTTGCAGGAGGACGACTCTGACTCTGACCGTAATGGAATGCAGATAAGAAGAAGAGTCCGGCACAGGCCGCGACGAGTTGCAGGTAAGATGCGCGCTCAGCAATGTAGCAGCTGGCAACAGGTAAGCTGCACACTCGGCGATGTGGTGGCTGGTAGCAGGTAGGATGCGCACCCAGCAATGTAGCGGCTGACAGCAGGTAGGAAGCGTCCGCAGCGATGGAGTAGTTGGGGTGAAGACGCTTTCGGCGATGTAGCGGTAGACTGCAGGTAAGAAGCATTCTCAGGAGTATCATCAGGGTGAGGCTGTTGAAATCCAGTGATGCGCAGGTAAGCACAGCGGAGAGTGTTACGCTGCTTGGAAGCAGAATAACGCAAAGCGAGGGCACGTGGATGGGCTGGCCTTATATAGGTTGGTTCAGCCCCCTCCCTTTAGCTCTGTCTACAAACTCCACCTTGCCCTTCTTTGGGACTGTAGCACGTGCCTTCCAGTTCTATTCCTTGGCCACGCCCGGCCCAGCTGCACACGCCATTGGTCTAGAGTGTCAGGACTGGGGCCAATGGGACCCAGGGGATGAGGAAGGACTGGTCCCTTGACTAGTGGCCATGACGCAAAATTCTCTCAACCAAAAATAACTTAATCGCTCATCCCACCTTAACGAGGAATAAAAAGAACATCACTGCAGATAAACTCCTACCCCTAATACTACCAACCCTCAATTTACTACCCGATAGCTCTGATCCCACCACACTAGTTAATGAATATAATAAAACTATGACTGAATCCTTAGACTCCATTGCCCCTCTAAAAATGAGAAATAGTAAACCTAGACCACATCTGAACTCTTGGTTCATCCCACACCTCAAAACCCTGAGAATGGGAAAAAGAAAATGTAAAGTCACCTGGAGGCAGACACCTTCCGACGTAAATAAAGCTAACCTTATCAATATATCAACCATGTACAAAAGTAAAATACTCCACAACAAGCATGAAACTTACAATAATAGGATCCTGCAAGCCAACTCAAGTACAAAGGGACACTTTGTTATCCTAAAAGAACTCAAAGCCCCGATCCTTGTGGTGCGCAACAATTGTGTAAAGGACAAAACTTGGTGTTCCGACATACAGAAGGCCCTCGCTAATAAAATCACCCTTCAGGATAAAATTGCCAACCAAAACTTAACATACCCAACAGGACAACACAGGTTAGCCCTTCTTCGATTCCATCTAAACCAGCACAACTCTTCAGCTTTACCAAGTCTCAATTCTAGAGGTTGAAAAAAATCATCCTCTCTCTCAAACAGTCTAACTGCCAGGGAGATATATGCCCAGCCCAAATCATTAAAGATGCTGCTAGAGACTTGGCGCCCTTCATCTCAAAGTTAATCAATGCTTCATTGGCTACCGGCACCATCCCAAATAATCTAAAGGAGTCCTGGGCACCCCCACTCCTCAAAAAACAGTAATTAGATTCTACTATACCTACCAACTATAGGCCTGTAATAACAGTGCCATTCCTACTAAAATGTTTAGATAGGGTGGCTTATCTCCAAATACAGGATTACCTGGAGCATAACCAATTACTAGGGACCCGTCAATCAGGATTCAAGCCCCAACATGGTACCGAGACAGCGCTGATTGATCTCAAGGCTCAAGTCCCCGAGCTGAGGGACATAGGGAAATCAGCCTTACTACTTCTTGATCTCGCGGCAGCCTTTGACCTGGTGGATCAGAAGGTTCTATGTAATCATCTTGACTCAGCAGCACACTTCTCCCAGAAGGCCATACTCTGCATCCAATCCTTTAAAAGCAACAGGACTATGAGAGTCTTCTCGCTATCAGCAGCAGCAGACCCAATTCCCATTACTTGTGGAGTGCCTCAGGGCTCACGTGTCTCACCCACAATGTATAATATATTCACCACAACGCCCCTTTTTGATCTGAATTATCTTGGTGTCACCTACACTAACTATGCAGATGATACCCAGATTATCATCCCACTTACTGGGGATTATGATAAGGATTTGGCCTTGGTAAATAAAATGTACCGCATCATCCAGGCATGGATGGCGGTCTGTGGTCTATGCCTGAATGATGATAAAACAGAACTCATCATCTTGGGAACTAAACCCAATCTTAATAAACTTGGTCACAAATATACCTCCTTTAACATTGATGGCAACACTATCAAGGTCGCCAAAGAGGTCAAAACCTTAGGCTTTTACCTGGACTCTACCCATACCTTTGCCAAACAGGTTAACCCCTTTGCCGCGGCTTATACATGCAAGCTGATTAGAGCTGGCAAACCATTTTCATCTAAAAACAGCTGTACTATTCTGGCCAGAGCTCTAATCCTGTCCAAACTGGACTATTGTAACGCCCTATACTTAGGCGCCAATAAGTATATCAGAACAATCCAGACTCTACAAAATAATGCTCTTAGAACAGCATTGGGCATAGCCAGGAAAGGGTACATCTCCAATGTAAGGAGACAGAACAATTGGCTCTCCACCAGCGACACAATCCAGCTTAAAACTGCCTCTTTAATTCACAAGTGCCTAAACAATGCTGCACCCCACTATCTCCGAGAGATTCAATAGAAAATCCTCCAGCCGGCCTACCAGAGCTGCCAGTACAAACTGCCTGATCTTACCAAGGTTCAAATTGACAAACGCTGGACGAAGCAGCTTCCCACTCAGAGCTGCGCAGCTCTGGAACTCCTTGCCCCCCTCCCTGAGGGCGGACTAAACATACTTTAACTTCAGACACAACATTATCAACTGGTTCAAAGAAAATGACCACTAAATGCACTTCAGCCATTGTCCTAATATCCCCATCCCTCTGCAATGTAAATAGACACTACTATGCCTACCTCATGCTGAACTCTATTTTTCATGTAATGTCTTATGACTATGCTTACTGTATGTTATGTATGTATATATCTTGCTGTTGTATTCGAACCTGTGACTGCATTATAATTGTGTATTTGTATTATAATTGTGCAACCATGTAACTTTGTAACCTTAAGCTGAAAATATTCCTGTACCCTGCTCCCTTATACCCTCTGGTCTGGCGTGCATTACAAATAAACAAACTGCATATTTGCGACCTCATGATCTCATAGTGGGTGGAGAACATACCAGCAGTCTGCATAAACTGACGCATAATTCTGTTTGTAGCACACCTTCCGACCGCTGGCTGGGCACAAATGCACCGTGTTGGACCCACACTGCTCTTGGTGTTATGCATGAGAAAACCACCTTGGCAGTAGGAAAAATACGCATCACTGCGGTCAGCAACCTCATCAGTAGACTGATTATTCGTCTGCATAACATGTAACCCAAATGTGCACTTCCATAGTGTACCACGACACAGTCAACATTTGTGACGGACGCCACATATCTGCAAAGGCGAACCATCCTGCTGAAACTGCAGTCACCCTGTCAGGCCCAGAAAGCGTCCACTCCTTCCAACCCAGAATTACCAGCAACGCCTCTTTGCACGCAACACCTGTGCAGATGGCGCACAAAGGTATCACCGATGATAAGCACTGTGCGTCTCTCCTTGTCGACCGTCCTCGCGACACAGCAGTGTGACGAAATGGTACTGCCCCTTCCTATGAACCATGCCCTAAACTCCTAATTGCCCATTTCCCACAATTCCATTTCCATTTCCTGCCTGCTCATTAATGGGAGGCATGTGCACGTGCGCCTTCCCATCTAGAGTGAGGGATACGGCCCAGTTAAGCTCTGACAATACTTCTTCCCTTTGCAGGGTCACTTTTTGCAGCACTCCCGAAATTGGGTGCTGTCACATTTCAAAACAGGCATGCACCAATCATATACAAAACCTCTGCATTGCACACTGTCATTTCTATACACCACTCCTTATTTACTGTTGAACACTCTCAGTACACGTTCCATTTGATTGCAAACTGCTAAAGAAGGCACTATTGCAGCATCTACACACACCCTAACAACATCCTAACACGCCCCCAGCACACCTTTGGGTATGTACACAACATTGCAACCCTTTCCACACCCAATGCAACACTACACACCCAAGCAAGCGACCATGTGGGCACCTAACATTATGCAGAAACATTACACACGTAGCGGCAGTTCTACCCATCTCCCCCAAACCGTAAAGCACATATTCACGAAAACGTGTCACACTTAGCCGAAGCCACAAACATAGCGCAGCCTGCACCACCCCTACGCACTACCATTCACACGCTATTGTGTCACTGCCAACCTATGCACACCACCTTCATCACATTGGGCCTACTTCAATAAATCTGCACACAGCAGAGTAACCAACCACATACAAGCTGCCCTTCAATCATACACACTTCCATACTCACATTACGTACGCACTGCACCCTGCGGCCACATTACACAACTTCTCACTGCACCATCTCCTGCCGCACACCAAATACTGTAGCATGTTCCACCTATCATCACAACTGTAGAATGCACAATATCTTTGCTTTGCAACTCACTTGTGCTGCTGTAGCACGTCGACAATGTGCTCCACACGCATTCTTCATAGATCACCACCCTGTGCCTCATACACTGCCAAACCTGCATTGCTCCAGTGGGTCTGCTCCTTGCACACATTCCCCCCACCGTCGTTCAAGAATACATGTCAGCATATCACCACCTACCACTATGCACATATGCACCACTGGCACTTGCACTCCTAATCAACCTCAACACCGCAATAGACATACGCATCATTACATACAACTGTTACCATAATGTATAAACATCACACTGTCTCCGGCACGGCACCCCTACGCCCTTTCATTCACATACTATTGTCTTACCCACTTCCACTTAGAAAGGATTGTTCCACTGGCAACGTAACCACAACATGTTTAGAACATTGCCCATACTGCAAGCATTGTACACACAGCACACTATCCAAGCACATATACGCTGCCCTTTAACCATACCCTGTAACATACTGACAGTATACAAGCATTGCACCCAGTGCCCACACAGCAAGACTTTTCACTGCAGCATCTCCAACCACAGGGCACCATCATGGAGGTATGCAGTAACAAATTGCAATAGTTACCATAATGTACAAACAAGACACTCTCTCCTGCATGCCTGTGCACTTTCAATCACATACTATGGGTGTACCCACTACCATTCACAAAGTATTGTGCCACTACCAACCTACCCACAATCTGCTTGCAACAGTGGCCTATAACGGCTTAAATGTGCTCCACACCCATTCCCCACATGTCAACACCCTCTAACTCATGTACATTGAAAAATGCATTACTGCCTTGCGTGTCCTTAAGGCCTAGTTTCTTGAATGCATGGCCTGCAGCCTTCAGCCAAGCATCCAATAGTCTAGGCCTTGACCACAATCACGGCAACGTGATGCCACCATGCATGTCTCCATATCAGCAAGTGCGACAATCCACATAGACCCCACTGCCACCAACACTCCGACCCAACCTGCACATCGCCATGGCACTATGCACCAACAAATGGCAACAGTTAACATAGTGGCCATGTGGGCAGCTACTGCTTTGCACAAACGTGCCACACTTAGGTAAGAGCACTTCACCCCAACTCCCCCACACCATAAAACACCCAATCACGAACACAGGTCGCACTTCCCAGAATGCACACACATACCACAACCTCCACCACCTCTACCCACAGCCATTCACAAAGCATTGTCATTAACCACAACATTTTCACAACATTCGGCCTACTTCAACAATTCTGCACACAGCATTGGCCTTGAACACACGTACAGCAACATAATGCCACCATGCATTTCACCATTTCACCACCTATGACCATCGACATATACACCACTGCCACCAGCAGTCCTACCCAACCTGAGCACCAACATGTAGGTATGCAGCAACCAATTGCAAGTAAACGCAATGTGGAAAGAAAACGCTCTGTCCTGCACCCCTATATACTTTCATTCACATACTATAGGCGTACCCACTCCCATTTAGAAAGTACTGTGTCACTGCCAGCCGACCCGCATTCAGTTTACAGCACTAACGCTACTACAACTAATCTGCACACACTGCACCATACAAGCTGCACCCTGTACCGGATGCAGACTCAAACATGCCTTCCTGTGGTGTGTATGTTGCAGCCAAACGCTCCACAGTGCATCCCTACGGGCTTTGGCCATGTACCCAATAGTGTCATCCTTCCACAGACCCACTGCACCTTCATTCACCCATGCATGCCTCCATGTGCCCAACTACCGCATTCCATCCGTAGCGCACCGCGACCCGCGCTCCCACCGACCCTATGTCAAGGGACCGTTACGACAGCTGCTTCCAATTACCACAGAAACCTTTTTGCCACCAACACAATGGATATGGTACATTTCCCAGACCCTTCCACCGCACTGTCCTCCGATACACCATGGCGGCTTTCCCAAAAAAGGTTGACACGCAGCGCGCTTCCCTCCAGCCAAACACCGTCCACGTCCAATCTTCTCCGACAGCACACCGTACCGCAATCCAATGACACTCCTGTCCGCGGAGCGAACAGGGAAATGGGTCCGCGGAGAGGACGCAGATATCACTAATTTTTGGGGACGTACATTTCAGTGTTTTGCAAATGATTTACTAGTCTGATTTCCACCGAACACACAAACTTGCGCTTTCTGGCCCAAGCCCCCACTCCTGGCGTAAATTTGGTGAAAATCCGTCCAGCCGTTCGACCTGTAGCCGTGCGCAAAATTTTTCCCCATTCAGTCTATGGGAAGAAAAGAATTTGGGCCTCTCCCTATAACTTTTCCCCCCCTGCACGAAACCTCGGCCAACTTGGCAAAAAAATTCAGAGCCGCCCATATACTTTTTCTGTAAAGTTTGGTGAGGATTCATCCAGGGGGAGCGAAGTTATAAGCTGCCAAAAAAGTGCTCTTCTTATGAGTTTAGCAATTTAACCATAACTATATATGAGATTTAACTTTGAGTATTGATTACTGTAATTTTGGTCTACTTGCACAGTATAAATACACACGCCAACTGTCATTGTCTATTACCTTTGAGGCATTAAGCGGAACCTTGAGTGCATTTTCTGCTGCATTTTTGACAAAACCCCAGGAAGTTTAGTACACTACTTAGAGTTACTTCCCCACACTTTTGGTATTTCAATCCTATAGTATCTTGCAGGATGCAAGAGGGAACAACGCCTCATGGGATAAGCCCAATTGTAAGATAGGAGGGTGGATTACTGATTCTAGGTTGAGCAAAAGGGGGCTCCAACTTAGAATCTCGAGTGCTCTTGGCCCTAATTTCCCGGTCCGTTTAAACCGAATAAATATCCTACAAATCTATGCTGAAATTCTGGCTTTGGGTCTACTCTGTTCGTCAGATATTGATTGTGTGGCCTTTCCTGACAGGGACCATCTTGGTAACAGTATTGTTTACTTTAACTCCCCTCCGGTGAAGGAGCTTGTCCTTTCACAAAGATCTGGCTTACAGGTCTTGGGCTTTGAGATATACCCTTTTGCATTGGAGGAGGGTGCCCCCTTTGGCTCTCGGGGAGGGTTACCCATCGTGGTTCGTCCGAACTGTGAAGATGCTAGGAGCATGGGTAAGGTTGATGAACAGGCAGGTGGGTTGAACATCGACTGGCCAGCGGTGACGTCAACATTCTGGTGAAAACCAGTCCCTTAACCCATTGAAAGTATTGGATACGGGGAGGAGAAAGATATAACTTTGCCTTAAATCTTGGAACACGCGTGGGAGTCGACATCTTTTCACTAACACTGTTGCTATGACAATTCTTAAAGCGGAAAATTGTATATTGCTATGGGGGACCTGGCTGACAAGAGCCCCAGTGTTGGATGTATATCAAGTTTTTACTCAAATGGCAAAGGCTTTAAGGGTGGGAGAGCCTCGGGAGGATTATTCATGGCAGTGGATTCAGCTCTGGTTATGTCCGCTGTTGCCATGGAAGATCTTCCGTTTGGTGTTTTGAGGGTGGCCCTTTGTTCTGCAGACACAGCACTACATCTTTTGTTAGTAAATATATGCTGGCACAGAGGAATTGCTGAGTTATCTTGCTTTGTGAAGACCATTCTGATTGTATCTCTGAGTGTCATCTAGACACCGTCAGGGAAGAGTTATTGTTGGGGGAGATCTCAATGCCAATTGCCTCTTCAACTAATTGGATTGGGATCTCTGTGAACAGTCATCGGACAAGAGTCTGCAGAATCATAAATGCCAAGCTGGTAGAGGCTGGTGCCTTGCTTTGGGGGCGCTTGGGGTACAGCCCTTAAGGGGTAAGCCATCTAGCAAATCTAATGAGGAAGAAATGCATGCTTGGCATAGGGGGTGCAACCCTTCCATGCTGGATTATATCTTTGTTGATGAATGCTTGATACATGTTTGTTCTTCATACTCCGTTTTAAGGAATGATTGGAGTAACCATGCAATTCTTAGGGGGGGCTTTGCTATTGTGCTAATTAGCAGAGAGTACATTAAATAGCTGCATTTGAGACCTTCTTACTCAGGTAATGCAATACGATGGTCAGACCCTAATATTGAGATCTTAAACCAAAATCTCCAATCAATTATGAAGTCCACAACTTTGGAGTGGAAAATGCTTTAACTTAATGTGAATGGAACTCAGAGCCTTATTACGGACCTGGTTGTAGAGGTGGAGCCAAGTACCCCCACCCAAAGTGCCGCCCCCATGATGCCTATATGTTGGGAGCCAGAGTGTGAGACACGTGCAGTGCTAGTGAAAATACCTATACCGAAAAGAATCCTGGAAGTGAGGTACCCATTGAGGAAGCCATATATGCACTCACGACAATATGATGGTCATTTGAATGAAATCCAGCAGGAAGTGTGAAAATAAACAAGAAAAAAGACTGACGTCATGCAAAGCAGCGCTGACACATCAAGAAAAGAGGCTGAAGACCATAAACTTTCTGTCAAGAATACAGCTCCGCGTAGACTAAGTATACCTCCGTCCCCTAGCACCGGTCAGAGAGGAAGGAAAGCACTCGCTGACCAGTTATTGAGGCCACAGGTATCTGTAATGGAAATAGGCAAGCAAGCGTTAACACAACGTGGTACAATTATCAGTAACCCAAACAGCTGGGGGATGGCTAAAGGAGCAGGAAAACCAGGATCCCTGTTAATTCCCTTCCCGAGGTGGTGCCAGGTGGTATGTAAGACGTATCCAGCAGCTGCAAGTTAGCACAGGGTGGAAGGAAAGGACGACTAATGACTGAGTAGTTCTACTGAGTAAGTCTGTGACGTGACCAGGAAAAAGGGCCCAATAGAAGCTGAATCGGGAGCCAAACGTAAAGGGAAGTCCCGACTCAGTCCGGATGCAGGGTCCAAGGTAAAAAAATCCGTATGAACCAAGAGCACCCTAACAAAATGTTGAGAAAAGGCAGTCTGTTCAAACGTTACTGAGGTGTAGAGGTCCGTGAGGTCAGACAGCCGGAGTCGCCGTAGCCAGAGGATGAAGCATGTGGAGTCCGGGAGACAAAACGACGTTGTAATAAAAGAAAGTAGTACAAGGAACGAATCGCGGCACAAGCTGGTTGGAAAACATCTGAGAAGCGTTGTGCAACAGGACCGGAGTCCTTTTATCCTGTCGTTGCACCCGTATGATCACGTAAGCGGGAAAGCGTTGTTACTTTGCCTGGTCAGGTGAGCGGGATCGCGTCACGTGACTTGCCTGACGTGTAGTGTGTGTTTCTATCACCCTCCATGGCAACTGCCACTGCCAACGCGGCCATAGCCACCACGAATGCCGAAAATGTTGAAATGCAACCCCTGTTGAAAAAGGGAGACTGCAGCGTTGTTTTATTCAGCTATCATGCCGCTGCTGGATAGGACTTTGGGACAGAGAGGTACCTGAGTGTGCTGTGTATAGGTCGGACGTGACCTGATGTGTTGCTGAGTGCGTGACACATTCTATTAGATTGAAGGAGGTGTTAAAGATGAGCAACATTTCAGGCTCGAGATGAAGATGCTCATGCTACAGAAACGATGAAGAAAATGCAAACTCATTTTACAATTGTACAGAAGCAGTGACGCAAGCAAAGTATTCTTAAGGCTGGTACGTAGTGAATAGATTGCAGCGATGCGCCAACGTATATGCATAGGAATGTGTAGATTATGGGTGTTCCACAATACACTTTAACAGAGTTGGACCCTTGAAAAAAAGGCTTTTTCAGTGTGGCGCAGTTGGAAAACGACTTAATGGCAGAGGTGAATTCAAGAAAGGCTTGACTGGCCCAGCACCAGGAAGTCAAGGCCACCGTGAGCTTGGATGATCATGCAGTAGCTACAAAACATGTGAAAAGAACAAACTCCTGTCTCAGGTGAGGAGCAAGAACATTGAAGACGTCAGAGGTTCATCATTTAATAGTATTTTAAATACAGAAAAGCACTGAAACATGGTCTCCAGTCACATGTTTGGATGAAAATAGATACTGAGTTGAGCTGTATCGAAACCAAGAGACAAAGTATGCTTCTACTCCCTTTTATTCTCAGGCCCAGAGAACCTTTCCAAGGCCATATTCAAAGGCTAATTGACTGGCAGACGGCAAGAGTGGTGATAGGTGGGAAGCTATAGTCATGACCAGCCCACTAACACCTGGGGTGCCAGCCTGCGTGCTGCTAGCGTGTGTGGAATAGTACAGAGGTGTGCAAGGGTGCCAACCAATTGTAGAGGGACACATATTAGAGAGCCCTATAGTTTATGTAACCAATAGGACGTTGTGTATTTGATGACGTTCATAGTGTCTTGCACTAGAGGAGGGCTTAGTTGCCCCACCTGATGTTAGAGACCCAATCACTTTCCCAACCAAGTATGGAACGTATACCTAGATGTCTTTCCCTGCCACACAGATTGACGTCAATGATGGCGAGTTGCTGCTATATAACCTGCTTTTTTAATGAAACTCGCTGAGTGAGAAGATCGGGCAGATGTTTGTTGATGTTCGTTATTCTCCCTGTTTAAGACAATTGATATTAAAACAGACGTACTTTGCCAACTTCGTGAGTCTGTCTGATTATTGATGTTTGAGTATATTCTGTATCCCCATCCATCTCAAAGTATTGCTACCTCGTCTTAAAGGGCCTAGTGTTGGGTACACGGATTCATGGTCATGAGGGTACGATCTCATCCCGGTTTCAAGCCAATTAGACCATTTATGCCAGAACAGTGTTATAACGAGGAACTTGCAGAAGCAAAGTCCATCATGGGGAGGGACATCAGGACACTTGCAGAGGTCAGTGATAATGTTATGATTAGGTTTAGTCTTGTAAAGAAGATTAAGCAGAAATATAAACATTTCTGCAAATCGATTAAGTGCATGTTATTGCAGCTTGATGCCGAGAACATACTTGGGCTTTTGATAAACTCCTGTGAGGGCATTCTGGTCATTAATTAATGGCCAGGACACACATTTTGTTATATCCCAACTAAATTCTGTTCCTGAGTCGGAATGGGTTTTCTTTTTTGAAATTTGAAAATCTGTTTGGATCACTCCCTGGTAATTTCTACTGATGACCTAGGACCTAGTCCTATCACTTTCGATCCTATTTGGCAGCCAGAACTTGACATCAATACTATCCATCTTCTTAAAAGATGCAAAGAATCTCAGGCCCGGGTCCGAATGGTTTAACAAATAACACGCTTAAGGCTAACCAAACTGATTGGGCTAATCTTCTCTTTCTGCAATTTGGCAGCATTATCCACACAGGGATTTTACCAGCCTCATGGGGCATGGCACACGTAGTACCTATTTTAAAATGTGGTAGTAAGTCTGAACCTAAAATTTACTGGCCGATTTCTCTTATCATTGCGGACTGTAAGATCTTTTCTGCCTTCCTCCTGATCCATCTGGAGCATTGGGCTTTCTCTGCTCATGGCTTAAATAAATTAGACAGGTTTCCTCAAGGGCCACTCAACCAACATAAATGGCTGTTAGGCAGAATCCTATGCAGTTCCCTTAGGGAGCCCTACAGAAGATTAATACTACAGGTATATGCAATAAATCCTTTGGTATCAGTCTCTACCACAAAGTTTTAGTTGGTAGCTGTGGCTAAGCAGTCAGACTTATCTCAAGAGGGAGATGAGCAGTATTCAGGGTTTACACAATAGGACTACAATACTATGGAACAAGGAAACACTGACCAAAGCTTTGTATCAAAAAGAATATATATATATATATATATTTATTTTACACAATCTGATGTTTTAGGTGCACCAACACATTTCTTGATGAGAAACAATCTAGAGAAGGCAGTTGTAACAGATTTAGCCAGAGTCAAGAGGTCTGTGCCAAAGTCACTGGTACAAGGCAAAGTGCCTAGGTTCAAGATGTTCTAGTATCTGCAAAGTCTTTGTTAAATGATTGAAAAGGCAGTTGCAGGACGTAGAAAGATAATGTTAGACGAAAAGGCGGCCAGCCCAGAAGGTAAGTAAAGGATTCAAAACACCTTTAGCAATACCCAACGAAACGGGAGGCCTGGCGGAACAATGTAGCTTGAAAGTGGAAGAGGCTCGTGCAGTGGCAGTAGTTCCTGGCAGTTCCTGCAGTTCGGGAGATCCAGCAGAGGAACAGAGGCTCTCATCGTGGAGGAAGGTTCGAGTTACTGTACTGCCCAGGGATGAAACCAGCCGTGGTGCTGCCATAACGGAATAAAAGGTACGCTCCTTTAAATCGCGGTCGTGGTGGACGGGTGCCTAGCTATCTGGTCTCCTAGTGCTTGGCACTGGCGATTCGACCAAGGCAGGTCCTGGGAGGCGATTGGTGAACTGGTTTACCCCACCAGCTCAAGGGAAGAAGACTCTTGCAGGTGAAGATCTTCTCGAGTCGTTGGAGAAAAGTGGTGAGGATCTGCAGCAGGGCTTCACTGGTGGTTCAGTCGTTGCAGATGTCTTTGGCTTCTCTCCTCTTTGGCTTCTTAGTTCCAGTGGCAACGTCTTGTCCTCCAGTCCTCGGGGCCCTGCTTTTATGCAGAAAGACCCCCATTCATACAGCCTAGCTGTCACTCACACAGTGGGGTGGCTATCCTGGTGGGGTAACCCCCCCAGCCTATCAGAGCAGAGTGTGACTTGGGTTGTCTAGGTAACCCTGTCCAGGGTGCCTATTCCCCCTCCCACACATCCTTTCTACCCCAGACTCAGTAGCGCTGAAAGGAGGGCTTCTGTGCAGAAGCCTGCTAAAAGGACGAACAAAAGATCCCTGACCTGGGTTAGGATTTCAGAGAATGACACGAGAAAGAAATATTATTAAAGTTCTGGCAATAAAACCCTACTGTAGTAAAGTTAATATTAAAATAAACCAGCAGTATGTTAGAGGCTGTCAGTAAAAGTGGTAGCCTCGAACAATGGGAAAATCCCATAGGAAAATATTTGCGGTCAAATATTAACGGTAGTAACCACTGCCACCAGCCAGAAACTTTGGAGAGAGGGACTATACGGTACCCCCTCGAACATGAACACCGGGGAAAAACTATTAACCCTTCCCAGTACTTCCATAGTAAGATGGGTTGTACTGGTTTTGTTCATAACTATTGACTACTAAAGTCAATGGTGACTTTACATGCCCTGGGAGACAGTAGTCAGTACCAGGGTATGGAGTCTATGTTTGGGGGTCGCTACGACACCCCTGGGTTACTGCACTGAGGGTGCTGTGTAACACACATGTAAAAAGATGATACCTATGAGGGTGAGAAAACCCCATAGCCCATAAGCACAAACATAGGCTGCAACATACATCAAAATACAGCTAAGAGTGGGAAAACGAGTCTCACTCTTAGTAGGAGTAAAAAAACAAACCCCTGAAATCCAGCAAAGCTGCTGGGGGACTCTATAGGTAAGGAAAATTAGCCCTAGAAGAGAATTCGCCCTAACACTCACCCCACCCCTGACTAAGGGACAGGAGGATCTAATCCACTCCTGGATGAGTCTCTTACCTCTAGTCAGTTAAAAACATCCTAGAGAGACCATCAGCATTTTGGTGGTGACATCCTGACCTGTGCTCCATGGTAAAATCAAACCCTTGGAGGCAGATTGACCATTTTAACAGTTTTGGGTTTTCCCCTTTCATTTGCATTAACCATCTCAAGGATTGATGGTCAGTCTGAATAACAAAAGTAGAACCATACAAGTATGGCCTAAACTTCTTCAGAGACCACACAATGGCAAAACATTCTCATAAGTTGCCCACCTTGTCTCAGGTTCCTTCAGTTTCCTACTGATGAAGCAAATGGGGTGCTCCCTACCTTTCTCATCCAGTTGACTGTACCTATACCTGTATTGGAAGCATCTGTTTGCACAATGAAGGGTTGGTTGTAGTCAGGAGCTCTTAGAACTGGAGCTTGACAAAGGGCTCTTTTCAGGCTTTCAAAGGCCTGATTGCACTCCTCATTCCATTTGACCTTTTTAGGGAATTTTTGAGAGGAGATTAGATTCAGTGGAGAAGCTATGGTCCCATAGTTCTCAATGAAATTGCTGTAATACCCAGTGAGACCTAAGAAGGCTCTCACCTGGGTTTGAGTAGTGGGTGTTGTCCAATTTTGCACAGCTTCTATCTTGCTGGGCAATGGCCTTATTTCACCACCTCCTATCTCATGACCAAGGTAGACCACTTTGCTCTGACCAACTTGATATTTGCTTACCTTTATGGTCATTTGGGCCTGCTCAAGAGCCTGAAAAACATATTCTAGGTGGTCAACATGTTCTTTCCAAGTAGGGCTGAACACTGCAATGTCATCCAAGTATGCCATGCAGAAGTCCTCCATACCATTCAGAACCTAGTTAACCCTTCTTTGGAATTTAGCAGGTGCATTCTTTAAGCCAAAAGGCATAACCTTAAACTGGTATAAGCAACTGGGGTGGAGAATGCAGTTTTCTCCTTGGCATGGTCTGTCGGGGCAATTTGCCAATAGCCTGACGTGAGATCAAATGTACTGAGAAACTTGGCTGAACCAAGTCTATCCACCAGCTCATCAGTCCTTGGCAAAGGATGGGCATCAGTCTTTGTGACTGCATTTAGAGCTCTATGGTCCACACAGAATCTCAACTCCTTTGATCCTGCCTTTGGTACTAACACAACTGGGCTAGACCATGGACTAGTAGAGGGTTCTATTACCCCGAGATCAAGCATCTTGTTGACCTCTCCTTTGATGTGGGTTCTTACATTTATGACATTCTGTAACCCCTGCTTCTGACAGGGAAACAGTCACCAGTGTTGATGTCATGCTGGCCCCAAGGGGTCAAGCCTGGTGAAAGTGAAAACAAGGGGGAAAATTGATTCAACAAAACTTTGCACTCCTCCTGTTGTTCAGAAGTCAGATTAGAAGAGAGATTATCTCCTTCTATTTGCTCTTCTAAAGGTTTGCCTCTGAGAAGGTCAGGCAGAGGTTCACTCTTCCCCCTCTTGAGCTGAAGCTAGAAGCAAAGGTCCCAGTTCTGGTCTCGAGACAAGCTTTTAGACGGTTAGTGTGAAAGACTCTGGGAGCCTCCTTAGGGTTGCCAAGGTCCACCAGATAGTTCACCTCTCCAAGTTTTCCCACAATCTTGAAGGGTCCTACCCACTTGTCCTGCAAGGCACTCTGCCTTGTTGGCACCATAACAAAACTAGCTGGTCTTGAGCGAACTCAACCATGTTGGCCTTCTTGTAAAAGCAAAAAGAGAATATTGAGGCTGAGTAACCCAAAAGGAAATACACCGACACGAGCGTACAAAGATACACATCTTTATTCTACAACTGAACAGTTTTCAAAGGACAAAGCAACAGATAGCCATCAGGCCCTCAGTACAACACAGCAAATATCAGCCCTGTTCGGTGTGTGAAGTGAGTGGGACTGTACATCAGAATGTTTGTGCCTTATATACAGTTCTCTACATGATGTCCAGCCCATTTGCAGGTTAACCATTTCTCGGGCTAGGGGTTCATGCCGAGTCGTTCCTAATTTACGCATCTATACATTTATGGATTATCCTTAATACATACTCCAATAGGTTACGATAGCAACAGTGTCTCTTTGGATTCTACATTAAGCCTTCGTACATATTCTTATACAATGTAGTCAAACAAGAGTGCATGTTTAACATTCAAACAGTATTGTGCTCAATATATGTTCATGGATTAGTATCATTGGCACAGGTAATCCTCTATCCACAGGTCAACGAAGGACAAGGTCTCAGTACATGACCCTAACATTTCGCCTGCGGGCAGTTTAAGCATTAACTCGTATGCAGAGGTCAAGACGGCCATGTTACAAGCAGAACAACACTGTCCACCATCTTAGAGCACAGGGTGACTTTGGAGTGAGAATAAAAATGGCGGATGAACCCAAAATGGCTAAATGGATCTAAGGTCAGAACCTTGAAACGCGGATTTCTTCGCAGAGCGACTGGGCTTAGGCCAATATATACAATAAAGGAGGCACGATATGATCTCCCATTCGCCAAACCCTCCTTTTGGCCTAAGCCAAGCGCTAAACTACTTCTAGTCATTTTATTAATAATTCCACGTCTCAACGTCCATACACCCTGAATCACTATCAGGGATATCCATTGCCATAAGATCAGTTACTAGAATTTCTTTCAGCATGTATTCATTGGAGTTCTTGTCTGGGGCCTAATGTACCCATCGCCTGTGCGCAACATCCTCCTAACATCGAACACATACCAGCAAGAAATTGTATACAACAACAAAGAAGCAGCATAATTCCTAAAATGATCAGCAAGACCGAAAGTAGCTTCCAACCCCAAGATCGCAAGAAGTCCAAGAACCAAGCGCTAAGATCCCAGTTTCCCTCGGGAACATGCACTTCTGAACTCAGGACATGCAGATTCTGTATTGCCTTGAAGATAATTGGGGAGGAATCTGGCACGAAAACATAGCAAGTGGACCCCACTCATTTACATACCCCACCACGTTCAGCCAGGATGACATCTAATTCCATCCGTTCTGAAGTGCTACTAACCTTATTGCTTTCTGTTCTAGAGTCATATTATAGAGTATGTCAGTTGTCCGGTTGATGGTCCTCTCCAGTACTCTCGCTAGTCTCCTGATATCTTCAGAGTTCATTATTTGTCCCCAAAATGGCACAAAGGATTTAGCTACATCGCCCAGAATTTGTGCTGAAGTGTCACCATTCTCGTCCCGCCGTGGACGAGCCTTTGAAACTTCTACAGAACTGGCTATGAATACCCCAGGTAACAGAATCCCTAAATAACAAGTTCCCTGCCAATCCCTGGGTAACCATGGAAGTGCTACATTACTGCAAACAAAGTAGACAGGTTCGCCTACATACAAAGGTCTGTTCTCACCAGTCAAATTTGCAACGTTGGCGCAACCTTTAAAATCACCCATTGACTGAGTACCATTCCTTTGTATGCAGAAAGAAACTGAATCGGGCTATGGTTGATAGTGTAAGAAGGTGTGGCATCCTTATTGCCTATAGAAGCCATCTTAAAAGAAATCAAAGATTGAAAAGGACGGGACAGTCTATCAGAAGGCCTAATAGAAGCAACATTAAGCTTACTCCCATTTGCGAAGAGCGAGCATCCCAAGGGAGTCAGAACACGTTTTTCAAACTGATTCAAGTTAGTCCCATCAAAGTTCCCTGAGATGCTATCTTTCCAGCAACCAAAGAATAGTGCTCTAAAAGAAGGATAGCATGCAGTTGTCAAAGGTAGAGGATGAATATACCAACCTAGCTCCTTATCCCCGTGTTGCTGTAAATGGGAACAGACCCAACAATTAGATTTGTTAAAGATGGCATGTGTAGCATTCATGATGAGTAATAGTGTGTTGTTGTGATAACTCTGTATGTGCTGAGAGTCTCTAGGAGATAGAGTGTGCAGATGCACGAAAGGAGTAGAAACATTAGGTACATTTTCAGTCGGCAACAAATTCTCAAGCGGATGTACTTCTTCTAGATACCGGAAACCTAAAACAATGACTATTATAAAACCAATTAACATTATCACAAGACAGCAGTAGGTTTTCGGGCCCAAACATTTAAATGTTCATTTCCGTAGCTGGTCACAGTCTTTTCCCTGTACCATACGAGCGGAAGCGGTTGCAGGCATTGTAGTCTTCAAACGAACACACCAGTGTTATTAGCTGGCGACCTCCAGGCCAAGCATCTTCTTAGTCCTTCCACAAACCCTGGCCAACAGAATCCCCTTTCGTACTACTGATCGGGCCAAAAAGGCAAGCCCTTGATGTCTTTTTCTTCTCTGAGCGCACAGCCAAACCGTGCCGTATTTTCTTGGACGCAGATCGTACCTTGTGATACCTGGTACTGATTGATCCGTGAACAACGTGTCGTCACTTCCCACTGGAAGCGGTGAATGAGCGGAAGCAAGGTCAGAGGAACAATTGGGGATCGTTTCCGGGAACAAAATGGCTGGAGAGTTTCGGGATGAAATGGCTGTTTCCCCAGACCTCACAGGATCAGGGAGAATCCCTGACACACTCTCGATGCTGTTTACTGCTTCGGGATCGTTGGTTGCAGTACTGATGAGGGGTTCTGCTTCTTCTGTATCGTGCAGCACTAGGTGTCGAATCTTCTTGGTGTGCGACACATGAATCCAATTCTTCCGGCCTGCCACCCGCACTGCAGTCTGTGTGACCAGCAGGACTTGGAAGGGGCCCCGGCAACGAGGTGCAAGGCAAGAAGATCGCTCAAAGGATTTTACAAGAATCCAGTCCCCAGGTCGTATGCTGTGACCTGGGCCCTCGTACCGTACAGGTAAAGCCCCTCGAACCTGGTGACAAATCAAATAAATGTTTTTAGTCAACTGGCTAGAGTAATCTGAAAGAAGTACATTTTCAACATCTCACAAAGAACGACATTTCGGAATATTCCAAATTTTAGCAGGCCTCCCCATAAGCACCTCAAAGGGAGAGAGCCCAGTCTTAGTTTGAGGGGTTGTTCGCATTGATAACAACACGATCAGTAAGGCGCCCGGCCATTTTAGTTTGGTGCCGGCACACGTCTTGGCGAGCTTGTTTTTGATGATGCTGTTGTCTTTCCACTAGTCCAGCACTCTGAGCGTGTCTGGCCGAATGGAACCGTTTATCGATCTGCAATCCCGCACATATCTGCAGAATTACAGCAGCGATAAAATGTGGACCATTGTCTGACCAGATGACTCTTGGTAGCCTGAATCTCGGGAAGTATTACTTTAACTTAGTCTTTGCAGTAGTTATGGCTGCAGCGTCTTTGACAGGAAAAGCCTCAACCCATTTGCTAAAAGCACAGATGATGACTAATACATACTTTAGATTATTGCAACGTTCCATCTCAATAAAATCAAAATGGATGACCTCAAAGGGGACATAAGGTGGACCAAAACTACCCCTAGGAGTTGATGTGCCCTTTCCCACATTATGCTGCAAACAAATCAAACATTCCTGAACAAAGCATTCAGCTATTTTAGAGATTTTGTCATTTACCTATACTTTTTCCAACATTTTTGTGATTTTATGAGCACATATGTGTGTGGGACCATGAGCCATAACAACCACCATCATAATGTACGTGTCGGGAAGCAGCCATTTCCCCTCAACTCTGTCCACCCAACACCCATCATCAAGTTTCCCCAAGCCCACAGCCCATTTCTTAGACTCTTCTAACGTGGCATCGGCTTGGATATCCCTTATGGAATCAATACCCTCATCCATAGTACAGGCATTTGTGGCCTCCCTTGAAGTATACATGTCTGAAGAGAGATCAGTGGCAGTCTGTTTAGCTATCTGATCAGCAAAAGTGTTCCCTTTTCCTACATCTACAATTTTGGGAAGCGCTGCACATTTTATGATAGCTAGCTGAGTAGGGAGTGCAAGCGCTGAGAGTAGCCGTACTATCAAAGAGCAATGCTGGTTTTTTGTACCATGTGAAGTCAAGAACCCTATTTCTGATCAAAGTCTCCCAAAGTTGTGAACCACCCAAAGGCATACTGACTGTCAGTGTATATTTTCACGGTAAGCCCTTCGGAAAGTTCACAAGCTCGGGTAAATGCAATAATCTCTGCGGCCTGCTCTGAGCTATGCGTGATTCTCTTGGTTTCCACGACCGTGCTCAATGTAGTGATTGCATAAGCAGCTGTGGATGTTCCATCCGGAGGTTTGAAGCAGGAGCCATCGCCAAACAGCTCCCCTTGAGTATTGTTCAAAGGAGTATCTTTCAGATCAATTCTACCCTTTGTTTCATGTTTGGTAGTGTAAAGACAATCATGTGGCTCTTCGTCACTGCAAGCAGTACCTTGCGGGAAAAGAAAGAATTCAGCCGGATTAAGAACACAACACCTCTTAATTTGTATGTGTGGTGCAAACAAGATCAATTCATATCTCATTAACCATGCGGAAGTGAGGTGTTGCGTTTGAGTTCTGTTCAGTAGAACATCCACAGAGTGAGGTACCATTAGGGTTAAAGCATGGCCTAGGACCATTCCCTCACTCTGCTTTACAGAAGCAGCAGCAGCAGCGACAGCTCGCAAACATTTTGGCAAAGCGCATGCTACAGGATCAAGGGCGGAAGAAAAGTAGCCGCACGGCCTATTCTTCCCTCCATGTTCCTGCGTTAATACAGCCAAAGCACATCCATCACATTCATGCACAAACAACAGAAAAGCCTTTTCATAATTTGGTGTGCTCAAAACCGGTGCCGAGCACAATGCAGTCTTGAGCAAATCAAATGCACGCTGGTGCTCCATGTTCCACGGCAATGGCGAAGAAATGCCCTTCTTCGTCAGAGCCAACATCGGCTTAATCACTAGTGAAAAGTTGGGGATCCACTGTCTACAGTAAGAAGCCCTTCCTATCAAGGCTCTAACTTCTTTCTGTGTATTTAGGACAGACATGCTAGAAATGAGTTTTATCCATTCAGGCGTCAACCTTCTTCCCTCCTTTGACAGGAGATAGCCTAAATACGCGACCTCCTGCCAAAAATATTGAAATTTTTTAAGCAAAGCTTTATGTCCATGTTTAGCCAGGTGAATAAGCAACAACACAGTGCCCTCCTTACAAGCGCTGTCTGAGTCAGCAGCTAAAAGCAAGTCATCAACATATTGAAGCAGTGTACAAGTAGAAGGCAACTCGAGGGTGTCGAGCTGCTCTTTCAAAGCCCTACTATAGATGCTAGGACTTTCCGTGTAACCTTGCGGTGCACGGGTGAAGGTAAACGACCGGCCCCTAAGGTGAACGCGAACAGGTATCTACTGTCCTTATGTATAGGAATACTAAAGAAAGCCTTCTTTAGATCCACAACACTAAAGTAAGTAGCTGAAGCCGGGATCATAGTTAATATCATTGTCACATCAGGCACAATTGGAAATTGTGGAGCGACAATCTTATTGATGGCACGCAAATCAATTATGAAACGAAAAGGAATTGCATTATCACCTTTTTTGTACACGGACAAAATCGGGCTATTGCACAAACAACCTGCAATTTCCTCAATCACCCCTCGATGCACAAAATCGGAGACTATCCATTTCAAAGCTTGCTCACCATCAACCGAGATATTATACTGTGGAATACGTGGCAGCTTTACTCAATGTTTCAAGACAATTTTAACAGGTTCAATTTGCAAAACACCGACATCATTGTCGTCAACTGCCCACAAACACTAAATTCCAGCGGCAAAGGTCTGGTCAAGAATTGTGAGACAGAAAGTTGCTGTGGTGAAATCGCCAAACACACTCCATCAGAAGAACAATGAATTACCGCATTTAATTCCTTCAACAGATTTAACCCCAACAAATTTTCTCCACAATTCGAAGTCAAAAGGAATGGACAATGGTCCGTAAACGGACCCAAAGAAATAGGTACCGGCGAAGAAACCGGACAGACAGCTAGTGTGCCAGAAAAACCTACAGAAACGTTAGTTTGCCCTGACAGTGGAATGTTTGGAACCCGAGAATGATTAATGGAACACTTCTGTGCCACTGTATCTATCAAGAATAGATGCTTCCTATTTCCCACTATCATTTCAACATAGGGGCCTTTTTAATTAACAGGAATAGGCGTTGGTTCCAAACCCTGCTTCGGGCAATCCTAACGGAACAGAATGTCATCGAAAGGAAGTTCTTCAGAGAGATAAGCGTCGGAAGGATGATCAAAAACGTTTCTAGTATCCACGCCTGATGCCTGATTGTCCAGTGAAAAAGGTTGCTGTGAATCCTGTGAAAACTGACCTCTACCAGGGACCCCTACACCCGGGCGACCTCTGGATCGTCTACCCATATTCCCAATGTGTTATTTGACCTATGCCAGAGGATCGGGCATTGTGCACACCAATGACCCTCTTGTCTACAATAAGCACACTGGTTAATGTTTACAGGACCCAAGGGCGCATTACCTTGTGGAACATACTGACCTCTAAATTGTGAATTACCCCCTCTAGGACCTCTAACAATTTGCTGTAGTAGTACTTTTGTCTTCAAATCACCTTTCCTCTTTTCGACTCTTTCCTTTTCATGATGGACACGATTCTCGTAGTAGTGAGCCATGTGCAGCACTTCTGATTGAGATTTTGCTTGCCAAGTGCTCTCGGAGGACATAATTTGTTACTGGATGTCAGGCAGCAATCCACGCACAAATGTGTCCACAAATAATCTTTTCCCAGACTCTGTGCCTAAGTCTTGTCCACTGAAATCTGAAAATACCTGTTCGAACCGATTAAAGAACTCGGTAGCACCCTCCGACTTCCCTTGGACACAGGCAGTAAGCTTGTCCCAAATAATTCTCTTTTCGGAATTATAGTTTTTAATATCGCAACTATTCTGTCAGGTAAAGTTAGTATCACCTGAGGCGGTCTTTTGCCAGCTGGCCTTTCTCCATGGAGTCTAACTATGTTTGTCCATGTATCTCCTAGCCCTGGTACATCGTCTATAGTTCTAACCTGTTTCCATAAATCTACAGGCAGGAGTACAGGAAATAACAGATCAATATCACTTAGAGTGAATACTGAGGATTGCAAAAACAGACTCTATTTCTTTGTAGAACCATGACGGATTCTTCTTAATGTCGGGAAAAGATTGTTTAATGGTGTTCACTTCCTGTCTCGAGAACGGGACGTGAACAAACTGTGACACATGATGTGCAGGGATTTCCTGAGCAACTGTACCTGCTGCAACATTAGCGAGAATCTCAACTTTTGGGACAAATGTCGGAGGAACCTCTCAGATAGGCAACTGAGAAGTAGGCAACTCCGAACGCTTACTAAGCAACAGAGCCAAATCGAGCGCTAAAGTAGCCGAAGAAGTGTCGAACGAAAAAGCTCTCTTGTAAATACCCAATAACTCTGCGGACCAACAAATCTTTCTTTTTACACACTCATCCTGTAGGTATTCTACCATTACCTGTATCACTTTCCTCTGTATTTCTGGCGTATACTGACTATACGTGTCATATACTTCGATGTGTCTGAAATCCATCTAATCGCGTCTTTCGTGCAAATTCACGTTTCCTCAGTAATTGATTTATGACGAGGAAGGAACCGTTTCTGTACAAACATGACGTCCAAACTATCTCCATCTTCATCCTCATTCCGTAACCTTTCCAACTCCTTTCTATACTCAAGTACCCTGTCAACATGCTCTTGTACTTTCTCCTCAGTGTCTCTAGAGAACGCTAAAGTGTTCAGATCCCTCAACCCTTGTGGGAGATCTGTATCGTTTAACCTGTCCCACATTACACAATAATGAATCCCTAATCCGTCAATAAAAACGTTTTTCTCAGGAAAATTGTCTATATTAGAAAGTGTGGCAAAAACATTAGCTTGGTCACCCTTCTCCATGCAATGCCTAGCCCATGCAGTTAACTCATGTTTTTTCTCTGGAGATACAGTATTACGAGTGACAACCCTCGATCCCGCTCCCTGATCTACTACAAGCGGTGTAGAACCACTTGGAAGAGGGAGAGTAGGCACATTTTGAACATCTGGGAACGGGGGTGCTATTACGGGTACAGCAGGTAAAGGTGGAGGAGCAGGTGGAGGAGCAGCGACTGGAGGAAGAGGAACAGCAGGAGGACCGATAGGAGCAGCAGGAGGAGCAGGAGGAGGAATAACAGCAGGAAGAGGCAAACCAACAGGAAGAGGAACATGCTGAGGTGGCGCAGTGGCACCAGGCCTTCGTTCATTTAACAATTTGTCGATAAGCTCATCAGAAACATGAAAGTCTTTAGAAGGATGCATTTTCTGGATACCAAGTGAAAAAGCCCAATCCATATTCCTAGCTGACTCAGACTGTTTATTTTGGTCATACAGCAACGCTTTTTCGGCGTTCGTCATATGACGGCACGCATGCTTTTCGCTACTCTTAAACTGCTGCAAAGCTTCTGTCTTCCAATTTTGTAATACATCGAATGCTGCAGGTCTAGCCTTTTTCTTCAATAATATAGATTCTAAGTATTCAATATGAGGGATTTAAAAACTACCATTGATTGGCCACTGAAGTTCGGAAGCATGTCTAGTTTGTCTGTGCCAAATATCATTAAACACTATACGACCAATGCTGTACTTACAGTACATAGTACATGCCGGCGACCCCTCCATTGGCGCCTGTCAGCCAAATTCCAAAGATTGTCTGTCCTTGCGGAATAATGCCCTGAAGCAGGCAGACAATTTCCCAGGCATATCAGAATACTGGTGTTACCTGGTCAATAATTGTACTTGCAAGTGCAATACGCCAAAACAAATTATCAGGATACTTAAGAATCGGGTCACGACTCACCTGATCAAATCCTAAGAAGGTCCGATCGGATTTCAAAATTTTCTAACAAAGTTTACCTCGTGTTTGGTGATTTCGGCAAATCTGCCCGCCTCGATATGTGGACCCTCGTCAAGATGCTGATTCGGACCGCATGCTCACCGTCAAGGGATCGGGCCGTGCAGCGCTGCTGAGGTGTCGCTTCTCATTCAGGAAAGGGGCCCCCTTTACACTGTCCTATCCCGGTCCGATAGCCGCGTCAACCTTCAACGCGCTGGCATCAATCCTGAGGGTCCCTATTTGGGCACCATCTGTAAAAGCAAAAAGAGAATATCGAGGCTGAGTACCCCAAAAGGAAATACACCAACACAGGCTTAAAAAGATACACAGATCTTTATTCTACAACTGAACAGTTTTCAAAGGATAAAGCAACAGATAGCTATCAGGCCCTCGGTACAACACAGCGAATACCAGCCCTGTTCGGTGTGTGAAGTGAGTGAGACTGTACATCAGAATGTTCGTGCCTTATATACAGTTCTCTACATGATGTCCAGCCCATTTGCAGGTTAACCATTTCTCGGGCTAGGGGTTCATGCCGAGTCGTTCCTAATTTATGCATCTATACATTTATGGATTATCCTTAATACATACTCCAAAAGGTTACAATAGCAACAGTGTGTCTTTGGATTCTACATTAAGCCTTCGTACATATTCTTATACAATGTAGTCAAACGAGTGCATGTTTAACATTCAAACAGTATTGTGCTCAATATATGTTCATGGATTAGTATCATTGGTACAGGCAATCCTCTATCCACAGGTCAACGAAGGACAAGGTCTCAGTACATGACCCTAACATTTGGCCTGCGGGCAGTTTAAGCATTAACTCGTATGCAGAGGTCAAGACGGCCATGTTACAAGCAGAACAACACTGTCCACCATCTTAGAACCCAGGGTGATTTTGTAGTGAGAATCAAAATGGCGGATGAACCCAAAATGGCGGCTAAATTGATCTAAGGTCAGAACCTTGCAATGCGGATTTCATCGCAGAGCGACTGGGCTTAGGCCAATATATACAATAAAGGAGGCATGATATGATCTCCCGTTCGACATTCTGGTCATGACAATGCTTAACCAGAGCCTGACCTGCTTTCAAGTTATCACTTGCCTCAGCCATCATGTGTGACATTCTCCTCCGGAGTCCTATCACATGGTCAGTCACTCTGACTGGCTCGGGGGAAGGAGAACTCTCCAACCCCTCTTTGATCAGAGCCAATGGACTTCTGACGGATGGCCATAGAGAAGTTCAAAGGGAAAGTAACCCACTCCCTCCTGAGGGAAGATCGCACTTTTTCTTAAGGGGGTCTTCTAAAGCTCCTATCGTGCTCTTCATGGTTCTGTTGAACCTTTCTACCAACCTGTTTGAGGGTTGTATGTGGTTGAGAACTTGTAGGTAACTCCAGTTTTTCCACATGGCCTTCATGTAGTGGGACATAAAATTTGACCCCCTGTCGGATATTACCTCCTTAGGAAACGCAACCCTGGTAAAAATACAAAGGAGGGCCTTAGTGTAACGCTCACCTGGCTCCCACGGAGGCGCTGGTCTGGTCTGGGTTGCTGTGGCCTCTTCAAGCATGATGCGCAGAATTTGGGCCACCGATTAAACAGGACCCCCAAATCTTGCTTGTCTGGCCCGTCGGAATATCCTTCTTATGGTTTGGAAGGATGAACTCTCCATCCTGCTTCTGGTGCAGGGGCGTGCATTCGTCCAGGTACTTCACTGGTTTTCAGAATGGCGCTGGCACATCCACTTGGCTTTTCTGAGCGATACGCCGTAAGTATGAAGATACAAAAGTTCAAGTGTGAGCCTCCTTTTATGTTGTCTTTTCTGTCCTTTATTTCAGGTGCAGAATAAAGGCGATGCGTTGAGGGGTTAAATTGCCGGTGGTAAAATCAGGTGAGTTATTGATGAGGGCGACCCCTATAAATGTCTTTATAATTCCCCAGTAATTGTCTTTTGTCCTTTCCCCATAGGGGCCGGGGTGCGGTACCGGCCAAAGATGCGGCGCCGACCCGAGATGTGGAATGGTTCACCAAGAAAAGCCAGTAAGTAATATGGCTGAAAAATCGTCTTTCCTCTTGTGTTCCCTTGCTCACCTTTTGTCTCTTCTTCTCTCCCCTAGGTGTAGAGATGTGGCAACCGGTGCTGAGAGCCGCGATGGAGCCGGGCGGCATCTCAGGAACAGGTGAGTGAAGCGCGGCACTGCAGCGAGCAACGCGGTGCTTTTAAATGGAAGTCTTCCTTCAGAAATGCCTGCGTGAAAATTCCGGATGCAGGTAAGAAGGTTGAATAAGTTCTTGGTTTTCTCCTTTCTCTTCTCGTATTCCCTTACAGGTGTTCCAAGTTCGAGGTGGGCGTGGCTGGAGTCCAGGTGCAGGAGCAGACACGGTGAGCGTTCAGCTGCTGGGATGCAGAACAACGCGAAGCACGTGTGGCTGTCCGGGCGTGGCTTAAATAGCTTTGGAAGAAGTTCCAGGTGAGTATTCTTCCACAGCCCCACCCAAGTAACAAAATAGTTCCTTCAGAAAAATAGTCCCTCCTAAGCCTCATTTGGCTTGGTTCTTCATGCAGCATGGTCTGCATCAGGTGAGTGTGCAGCATGGTCTGCTTCAGGTAAGTGCACCAAACACTTCCCCTTATGAGCCTGGCGCCAGGACTGATGCCCAACATGAGCTTGGCGCCAACGGCGCCAGGACAGAGTCCAAAGAGCCCCTATAAAGGGCTGCTGGGCTTTTACCCGGGGGCGTGATGCCTGCTCCCGGGGGTGCTGGGCCTGGCCTGGTGCTCTGGGGGTAGGCATCATGACACTTAGCCACAGCCTGAGCTGTAACAGTCCTCCTGGAATTGCTTCAGGGTACCTAGTAGCATGGTCTACTACAACAAGGATAAACCTGTTGCCTGAAGAGGTTGGAGGATCAAGAGGACCGACAATGTAAATTCCCAACCTCTTAAATGGTACCCCCACCACAGGGAGAGGCACTAAAGGTGCTACATTCTTGGAACCACTCTTACCAGAGGTTTGGCAGGTGTGACAACTCTTGCAATACTTATCTACCTCAGCCCCCATTTTAGGCTAATAAAAGTAGAGAGAGGCCCTTTCCTTGGTCGTCTTGAAACTCAAGTGACCAGCCAAAGGTATCTCATGGGCTAGTTGCAAAAAATTGGAGTCTGTTCTCTTGGGGCACTACACGTCTTTTGTAGTCTCCAGGGATTGACTCAGTCGGTTCACTATAGAAGAGGCCATCTTCCCAGTGTAACCTATACTTCCCAGGCTCTTGCCCTTCAAGCTGAGAAGCTGCCTGGTGGCAAAGACCTTCCAGAGTTGGACATTCTCTTTGCCCCTTACTGAAGTCTGCCCTGATGGGGCCACCTTCTGGTAGTAAAGACTGCAGCTCAGGATGATCCAAAGGGTCCAAATCTCCAATAAGATCCTGGCCTTCTACTAGATCTGAATCCTCAGGTTCTAGTTCAACCACACAGGGTTGTACCTCCCTCTCAGCCTCAGCTGGAGGAGGAATCACAGGCGTGATTTTGGACAACCTAGGAGATTTCCTGGTTGGAAGCACTGAAGTGCTTTCTGCTGGTTTCTTAGAAATCTTGGGTTTCCCCTTTGCTTCTGGTTGCTTAGAAATTGCAGTTAGTAACTCCAGTGGAGTAGGAGTGATTTCTTTTTCTATCCTCTCCTCAGGAGAGCCTCTCAAGGTTCTCTCCCTTGCGGGTCTGGTGAGCTCCTGTAATCTTTTACTAGGAGGTCTGGGAGTACTTGACACTACTCCAAGATCTTTAAGATCATTGCCCAACAACACCCTTCCAGGTACTTCAGATTGCACACTAACAGGTATCCTGACAGTCATGTCATTGCACTGGATGAGAGCTGGTAACTGGGGAAGCATCTGCACAGGCCCTCCAGCCTACTTGGTGAGGCGTTTGGGTGCCTTAGCAACATCCTCCACCTTGAAAAAAGATTCATCCACCACAGTTATGCTGGCTCCAGTGTCTCTAATGGCAGGGGTCTCTTGACCATTCACTAGGACACTGTCTTTATAATACTCTTTAGTATTATTTCGGAGAGAATTATACACATCTAAATGCTGTTGTTCCCACGACCCCAAGGATACAAAAGATATACTAGCTGAGACTCGGATGGGGTCTTCAGCTAGTAGTTGAAAGTTTCCACTGGCCATTTGTACTTCCTCCTCTGGAGCGAAGGCTAAGGAGACAGTGTGGACCCCTGAAGGTTTACCCTTACATCTGGGATCCCCTTGAATATGGTCAGTTGAACCACAAACATAACATTTTCCAAATGTCTTTATGAATGGTGGTTTGTTTCGGACCTCCTTCTGGTCTGGAACCAGAAGGTACACTAGCCTGATTCGGTTTCCCTTGTGGCTGCCCCTTAGTTTTGTTTGTGGCCCTCTTTGGAATTGGAATTATTTGAATTCTCTTTGTTGTCTTTCTTAGGCTGCCTTCCCTCATCCTTTTTCTGAGTGACCCCTGAATCCTTGTGAGTAGCCCTGTTGGCAACCCACAAGTCAGCAGCCTTAGCTAGCGTCTTGGAATCTATTTCCTTTGAATCAGCCAAGTGCTGTCTGAGCTCAGGAGAGCAGGCATCATAAATAGCCTCCAACATGACAAGATTTTTCATTCCTTCATAAGTGTTCACTCTGTAACCCTTAATCCATTCCTCTAAGTTTTTCAAACATTCATTCACTCAAGTAGCACAAGGGGTACCATCATGCTTTTTGAGGGTCCTAAACATCTTAAGGTACTGGGTAGGGGTCTTCCCAAATCTAGCTATCAAAGCTAGTTTAACACATTCATAATCCATCATATCCACCTCCCCCAAGTCCATTACCACATCAGATGCAACAGGGGGGAGCCTAGAGAATAACCAGGGGATCAACTGATTCCCTGTGATTTCCTGGAGCCCATGATTGTACTCAAACATAGCTAACCAATCTAACACATCCAACTTAGGTTCATACATAGCAACAATCTCTTTAGGCATCCAGGGTCTTTTTGGACTGGAAGATCTAGAGGATTCGGGGAGAGAAGCATTTTCCAAAGACAATTTCTACATCTCTAGCTTATGATTGAGCTCCATTTCTTTGAGCCTTAGTTCTTAGGACTTAATGTGGGACCTGACAATGGTCCAGTAGCCAAAGCTTAAGGCCTTTGAGCAGGCAGAGGGCCAGAGGGGGTTACATTGTCAGCCTCCTCTTCCTCATCTGCTTCAACAATAACATCAACATTATCATCCTCAGTGTTGCTATATTTGCTGGAGGAGTAGGCACTACAGCCCCACTCTCCAGTCTTTGGTGTTCCAATAATCTTTCAATCATTTCTGATTTTTTGCTTTTGACAGGAAGACTTTTCTGTCTGCACAAATCCTTTAAATAATCAGCAGTATTTACAAGGAGGGTCTTCTGGCTATAGCTTTCCATATTTGACTTTTTCAAATTAACTTTGTGATTAAGCCTTGTGGTTAATTGAACCAAGGTACTAGCAGTACTCTAAATTGTAAATCCAATACTTTTATCCTCACCGCTGTACACCAGTGTTAGGCAGAATCCTATGCAGTTCCCTTAGGGAGCACTGCAGAAGATTAAGACTACAGGTATATGCAATAAATCCACTTTGGTATCAGTCTGTACCACAAAGATTTAGTTGGTAGCTGTGGCTAAGCAGTCAGACTTATCTCAAGAGGGAGATGAGCAGTATTCAGGGTTTACACAATAGGACTACAATACTATGGAACAAGGAAACACTGACCAACACTTTGTATCAAAAAGAATATATATATTTATTTTACACACTCTGATGTTCACACACAAATCACTATTGCTAAAGTAAGTTAAAACAGTCAAGAAAAGTATACACAACTCCCTATTTAAATTGTAGACAAGTTTGAGGAAGAGTGGAAACTGAGCAAAACGGCACACTGTACACTAAGCAGAAATGGCACTCTAACAATTTCTTCAGAGGGAAGGAAAGAACAAGTTATACAGGTTTTGTCTCTTAAACACACCAGCAACACTTCCCAATTGGATTGTGAACAAGTTAAGCAAAGTAGTACATTAGCATCAGCAGTACTTTGGTGAAAACCGAGCAAAATAGCACTTCAGCAATATGTAAAGGGGAAGGAAAGATGGTTATAAGAGTTTTAGGTGCACCAACACATTTCTTGATGAGAAACAATCTAGAGAAGGCAGTTGTAACAGATTTAGCCAGAGTCAAGAGGCCTGTGCCAGAGTCAGTGGTACAAGGCAAAGTGCCTAGGTTCAGAATGTTCTAGTAGCTGCAGTCAAGTCTTTGGTAAACGATTGAAAAGGCAGTTGCAGGACGTAGAAAGATAATGTTAGATGAAAAGGCGGCCAGGCCAGAAGGTAAGTAAAGGATTTAAAACACCTTTAGCAATGCCCAACGAAACGGGAGGGCTGGCGGAAATAATGAACCTTGAAAGTGGAAGAGGCTCCTGCGGTGGTGGTAGTTCCTGCAGTTCGGGAGATCCAGCAGAGGAAGAGAGGCTCTCGTCCTGGAGGAAGGTTCGAGTTACTGCACTGCCCAGGAATGAAATCAGCCGCGGTGCTGCCATAACGGAATAAAAGGTACGCTCCTTTAAATCGCGGTCATGGTGGACGGGTGCCTGGCTATCCGGTCTCCTAGTGCGTGCTTGGCACTGGCGATTCGACCAAGGCAGGTCCTGGAAGGTGATTGGCGAACTGGTTGACCCCACCAGCTCAAGGGAAGAAGACTCTTGCAGGTGAAGATCTTCTCAAGTCTTTGGAGAAAAGTGGTGAGGATCTGCAGCAGGGCTTCACCGGTGGTTTAGTTGTTGCAGATGTCTTTGGCTTCTCTCCTCTTCGGCTTCTTAGTTCCAGTGGCGACGTCTTGTCCTCCAGTCCTCAGGACCCTGCTTTTATGCAGAAAGACCCCCATTCATACAGCCTAGCTTTCACTCACACAGTGGAGTGGCTATCCTGGCGGCATACCCCTGAGCCTATCAGGGCAGAGTGCGACTTGGGTTGTCTAGGTAACCCTGTCCAGGGTGCCTATTCCCCCTCACACACATCCTGTCTATCGCAGACTCAGTGGCGCCGAAAGGAGGGCTTCTGTGCAGAAGCCCGCCAAAAGGACGAACAAAGGATCCCCGACCTGGGTTAGGATTTCAGAGAAAGACACGAGAAAAAAATATTATTAAAGTTCTGGCAATAAAAACCTACCGGAGTAAAGTTAATATTTATTTTTTATTTTTTGCGTTTATCAATTTTATGATTTTGCAAAATGATTTTCTCTTCCTTTCTTTCTTCTTTCTTTTTCTTTAGTTGCTCTTTATTGATTTATCTGTTTTGAGTCTATTGCTTTTAGACGTTGCACCTGACTAGTCGGCCGAGCTCACTGTGAGTTGCTCCGTCTCTTGTTTAGCGCATTCCTCCAAGGCGGCTTTTAGGATTTTTGCTGTTGCTAGGGACCACGAAGACTTTGAGCCACTCATTAGACGGGACCACCACACTTCTTCTTCAAACAAAGAGAATGGTTCAAGTAGAGGGCCGAGGAACGCTCTTCTCCATTTGATAGTCTTAGAGCAGTTTAGCAGAAGGTGGTTCACTGACTCCTTTTCTGATGAAAGTTTGCACAGGCGACAATGGTTTGTCGTAGAGAGCCCCCTAATGGCCCGAACATTGTTAGTTGGCAGTAAGTTCAGCCTTGCCCTTAGGAAAGTTGAGCGAAGGGCTCTGTCCGGAAATCTTTTGATGATTTCAGTCGTGGCGTGCATTTTTTTTGCTTGAGGAGGGAGATGCACCAGTATTTTTTTTTTTTTTTGCAATTGTTTGGGTTTCAATCCAGTTTTCTTGGTCCACTTTCCTTTTGACGTTGGTTGGATTTTGAATCAGTATCTCTTCTGTGCATGCAATGTTAGCCAGGCTTGTTCTTTGTTTGGTCGCCCATGCAGTCAACATCTTGCAGCTATCGTTGTTCATTTCCATTTTTATCAGGTTGTATAGCGGTGGAGATTCAGACATGAGCACTTTCCTGAAAAGGGCCATTTCTCCTGCCTCTTTTACTGTTTCAGGGAGCGTAGGCCCAATTCTCTTCTGATGGCTGCAATCAATGTTGAATTTGGAAATTGGAGAACTTTCCGCCAGAAGTACCCCTCCAGTTTTTGCCAGATTGTTGATGGGATCGCGGGCAAAGCTTCTCCTCCGTAGACCAGCCACAGCACCACTTTCCCTTTATAGAATTTTAGCACCGGTAGCAGTGAGAACCGACCATATTTCCTGTCGATGATCCGAGCCTGAGTTGTTAGCTTCCGTGTTTTTTCCCACAGGTGCTTTTGCATTGATACTTCTGTTTTGGAACTGTCTATCATCACTCCCAGGTATTTAAAGTTTTTGATTGCCTCCAGGGAAGCTTTTTCAATGTGCCAGCTCGGTTTTATTTTACTTCTTTCCGGGTGGTTTTTCCATTATCAAGATTTTCGTTTTCTCCTTATTTATCTCCAGATTGTTTGCAGATATGTAAGAGGCCAGGTTATCCAGTTGTCTTTGGAGGCCGATTTCTGTCTGGTCGAGGAGGATAATGTCATCAGCATAATGAAGTCGAGCCAAGGCTGTTTGGCCAATTTTTGGCGTAAAAGATCTTATTTGATTTGCACTCTCTTTGTAATGGCCTAGGAAAGAGATAAACAGGGCAGGTGCAAGGGGACATCCTTGCTTAACTCCTCGGAAGGTTGGTATTTCTTCGGAGAGAAGGCCTTTCTGGGTCAGTTTAACTCTCATTGAGGTTCCGGTGTGAAGGGCTTTGACAGGGTCCAGTATTGTGTTCGGGCAGTTCCAAGAGGCCAATTTTGACCATAGCATCTCCCTGTCAATTTGGTCGAATGCCTGGGTGAGGTCGATAAAAGCGAGGAAAACCTTTCCTGATCCTTCCATGAGTTTGTTCTTTAAAATACTAAGGATCATGATATCCACTGTAGTTCCACAGTTCTTCATGAAGCCCACTTGGAAAGGGTTGTTGCATTGAGCAGATTTTGCCCATGTTTGAAAGCTCCTTTGTAGGAACGAACCATAGATCTTTCCGATCGTGTCTAGCAGAGCAATTGGGCGGTAGTTTACAGGGACCGCCTTGTCTGCTTTCTTGTATATAGGGGCGACCACGGAGGTGGTCCAAGAGCCAGGAATTGTTCCAGACAGGGTACAGTTTTTGAAAACTTGACTGATAAAGGAGGCCCATTCTATTGGATGGTTTTTCAAATCGATGTTGGTAATTCTATCGGGTCCAGGTGCTCTTGAGGGTTTTAGCCTTTTTATGGCTGTCACAATGTCAATATCAGAGAAGTCTTCCCAGGTGGTTACTTCGGAGGGTTCTTCCGTAATGACTGATTTCTGCTTGGGGAGCTTGAAAGTGGAAGAAAAGTGAGATTTCCAGACGTCCTTCACGACACAGTTAGTTGGTAGGAGGGTCGAGGGATTGTCATTCTTTCTTATCAATTGCCAGAAAGCTCCAGAGTTTTTGTCCGCCAGTTTCCTTAGCATTTCTTCAGCGTCTTGTTGATATAGAGCAAATCTGTGGAATCTTAGCCATGACTTGTATCTTTGTTGTTCTTCCAAGAAGATTTTCTCAGCATCGTTTGTTTTTAATTTAGTCGCTTGCCTCTTCAGTTTCCTCAGTTGTCGCCTTTTAATGACCAACTCCCTGTTGTACTCATGAATCGGGTGTGCAGTGACCCTTGCTTTTTTCTGTATATTTGAATAGTAAGGGAGTAGGAGAAGCTGGTAGTCTGATGAAGGCATTAAGACTCCTGTCTCCCTATACTGCTGCCTTGTATAGTTTCTAGTAAGTTCTCTGATCCTTTCAGTCGTGAGTCTGAGACGATTTCCTTGGGCTGTGGGTTCCGTTGCCTCAGACGAGTACTCCCTTGGGCTAAACTCCGAGGGCCAACTGATTTTCAGGATATTATGGTCACTGGCAGTGGTCCGTAGGACTACGAATGATGTGATCCGAGTAAGCAGACCCTCTGATGTAAAGATGTAGTCGATGGTCCCCTTTTGATCGCCTCTTTCCCAAGTCGAATGTGACATACTGGGGGAAGGGCCTCCTCGATGTTGTGAAGATTTCTGGTATTCATTTGAGATTGCCATTTCTGCCCTCGAGATGCTGCCTGGATTTTTGGTCGTGAGTGGTTGGTGTTCTGGCCTTTTTCGGGCACTTAGCATTTAAGTGGCCACTTATTATGATTAGTGGCTCTTCCTGAGCTGCCAAAATTCCATCAATCTCTGTTTCAATGATTTTAAGGAATTTCTCATCTGTGATAGACTGCGGATTCCAGTACGTTGTAATTATGGCCAGCCAATTGATCTCCTTTTTTTTGGTCATTGGTACAAAGGGTCTCGCCCATTCCACCAACACCGCGAGATGGTTTTGGGTTGCAGCTAGACGTTTCTTAATTGTCAGACCAGCTCCGAGCCGGACTGCTACCAAGAGACCGGAGGACAGGCGACCCAGTCAACCTTTGCTGGCTGGTGAGACCATTACTGAGAAACCATAAATTCCTGGTTTGTCGATGAGCCTTCTTTCTTGTAGCGTTATGATGTCGTATTCCGCAAGGTTGACTTCACCTGGACTTGTTTGGTGACTAAATCCTCTTGTGTTCCAAGACATCATTTTAAGGACTGAGCTTTCTTGCGTCCTCATGCTTTGAGAGGCTGCTGAAGGTGATGGTTGGGTCTTTTCTCTCTTTAGCAGACTCATTGGTGTTAATTGCTATTTTTTCATTGAGGGCGTTGGAGCTTTAGGCAACCACGCTAGCAGTTGTTTCATAGGAGCGAATGTTGACGAGATCATCGGGGGTCGAAGAGGTGACCTCTCACTCGGCGCTTAATTTGACTTGCCGTTCAAGTTTTCAGTTGTTGTTTTAGGTGTCCTGTGTGGTACTGGGCTTGGGTTTCTCCTTTCTCTTACCCCGCTCGGGGGATTTTGGATGCCTTTCCTGTTTGAACGTTTGGCCTCTGCACCAAGGTCATGGAAAGTGGCCGTCTGATGGCCCGCTGGTTTAGGGTGTTCATGCGGGCTCCTCTGGGTTTCTGCTATGGATGGTTTTGGCTTGGGGTAGATATTCGACGAGTGTTCATTTCTTTATCTTTTGAACTTGTCCACTCTGTGATAGTGTATACATGTTTGAGTAGGTCGGATTTGCCTTCTCTAGAACCCCGCCTCACTGCGTGTACTTTAACGTGAAAAAAGGCCTTTGCCTTATGTCCTTTGTGGTATGGCTCGACTAGCGTTAAGCCAGCCATCGTCAGGTGCTTAAAGTCTTTGTTGTGCTTCAGGATTTTCAGGACTGTGCCCCTGTTCAGGGTTATCGCTTTGGAGTTTTGCGGGATCTGTTCTAACTTAAAGATGATAGAAGGAGACAGGTTGTGCTGAGGCCTGTGGAGTCGTGAGGTGTATTTTTGTCTGTAGGGACTGCTTTGCTTTTTCAGACTGGATCCTCTTCGGGGACTGTCCTGGCTTCTTCTGGTTCTTTGCTTTGGGTTCTCACGGGACCTTAAATCCGTTTCTTTTTGACGGTTTTTTGGAGGTGATGAAAGGTTTCTCAGCTTTAGCGGACCTCTCGGATATCTGGAGTTGTTTGCTTGGGTCTCTTCCGTGCGTGGACCACTCATTCGCCTACGTTTTTTAGAGACTGGAGAAACAATCTTGTTCCGTTTTGTAGAAGTGGTTTGATTACCGAAGTGCCAATTTTGGGGGTCGACGGCACTCGTGGGTGATGTATGGAGGGTTAGGTTCATGAGATTTTCGTCTCTCATGAAGTCCTCTGCTGTGATCGGTGACTTTCTTGAAGGGGCCTTTTCTCTGGCGGAGACCTCTTCGACGTAGGCCTCGAGGATTCACTTTCCTTGTGATCTTTCACTTTTGGCCTGACCGAGGGGCCTGCTTGTTGAGGCTGTCCTTGTATTTCCCTTGGGTCGGGTTGATCTGAGGCTTTGTCAGCCTGTAGAGAAGATTTTGCTTTCTCAAACCACTTTGCAGGCGTCTGTGCACCAGACTGGGTCTCCGCAGGTTTCGAGTTTTCTGACAGCTTCGTTGATGGCCCTTTTGATTGTAAGAAGGGCTTGGAGGACCCCCGTATACTAGTTCCAATTGAGAATAAATTGGATAGGTCAGGGTGACCAGGGTGAGACTGGTTCTTTTTTTGTTTGCTTTGATGGTCAGGACAATTACCAGGAAGGGACATTTTGTCTGCCGCTAGTGGTTTAGGTACCAACTGTTGCTCGGTTGTGTTGGTGATTTCCATTTGGGAGCCTTGGTCTGTTGAGTCTTTTATAACAATGGTTCTCTGGAGTGGAAGCTCCGGTGTTGGCCCGGATCTCATGGGGGCCAGCAGAATTTTATTGAACAGTTCAGTGTCCTGTTTTTCTTTAGCTGTGATATATCCTTCCAGGAAAATCAATTTAGGGTGAGTCATTGCCAGTAAAGTTGTTTGGTCCTTAAGTGAGTCGCTTATTGCCTCGTACAGTTTGCTGAACGGGGCAAGGGCAATTGTTATTGCAGACATTAAGGTTGCTACGTCTAGTCGTTTTGGAGGTGTCTCTTTCTGTGTTTCATCATATTGCAGCTCACCAGATTTGCTTTTTCTTCTTGGTGTGACTGGAGGCAGAGTCAGAAGTGGAGGGACCTGTGGTGCGCTTTTTGTTGGGCTTGAGTCCTTAGAAATTGGTGATAAGACTGGTCGATGTGCAGGGTGCCCTGGTGGCGAGCTTGTGTGGTTGACCACTGGGTCTGTCTGAATTGAGGAGGCAAGGAAGTCCTCGGACGAAGATTGAGGTCGCTGCACTCTCTCCGATGGTGGTGTGTTGGGTGAGAGAAGGCGCGGAAACACCGGTTCTGTAGGGGTTGGTGTTGGCGAAGAGTTGAGTGTTGGGCGAGTGGAATTGACTTGCGCCAGGTCTTGACTCTCAGCGACACCACTGGAATTAGTTGGGGATGGTTAGTTTGCAGCTGTTGGAGGAAGAATAGGATGAAGAGGCCTCTGGTTTTCGATACTTGCACAGGGGTCACTGAAATGGCCCTTTACTTTGTTTTGGTCCTTTGTTGCTACTAAGGCAGGTAGACTTTGTTTTGGACCTATTGGGTGTTCTATGGTAACTTCCAATATCTCTGCGTCCGTGAGTTCTTTTAGAACATCGTATTTTTTTTTTCCTTGGCTCACAAAGTATTCCTTCAAGGAATTACATATAATTGTTTTGGACAGTACCTTCAAAGCAGATGTTTTTTTTTTGTTGTAAAGTCTGCTGAGTGTTTTCTCCGCGGATAGTATGGGGTTTTATGGGTCCTCCCACAAACAGGGACACACAGCAACTGAAGAGAGACTCAGGTCTCTGTAGAGAAGGAGAGAGTAGACTGCCACAGACTGAAACAACTCAACGCAGCTGCCAACCCTGCGGCCGCTCCGCAGACAGGTATGGGGTTTTATGGGTCCTCCCACAAACAGGAACACCCAGCAACTGAAGAGAGACTCAGGTCTCTGTATAGAAGGAGAGAGTAGACTGCCACAGACTGCAGCAACTCAACTCAGCTGCCAACTCCAACGAACAAAGGATCCCCGACCTGGGTTAGGATTTCAGAGAAAGACACGAGAAAGAAATATTATTAAAGTTCTGTTAACAAAATCCTACCGGAGTAAAGTTAATATTAAAATAAACCGGCAGTATGTTAGAGGCTGTCAGTAAAAGTGGTAGCCTTGAACATTGGGAAAATCCCGTGGGAAAATATTTGCGGTCGAATATTTACGGTAGTAAGCACTGCCACCAGCCAGAAACTTTGGCGAGAGGGACTGTGCAGTACCCACTCGAAAATGAACACCAGGGAAAAACTATTAACCCTTCCCAGTACTTTCATAGTAAGATGGGTTGTACTGGTTTTGTTCATAACTATTGACTACTAAAGTCAATGGTAACTTTACATTCCCTGGGAGACAGTAGTCCATCCCAGGGTATGGAGTCTATGTTTGGGGGTCGCTACGACACCCCTGGGTTACTTTACTGATGGTGCTGTGTAACACATGTAAAAAGATGATACTTATGAGGGTGAGTAAAACCCCACAGCCCCCAAGCACAAAAATAGGCTGAAACATGCATCAAAATACAGCTAAGAGTGGGGAAAAAGAGTCTCACTCTTAGTAAGACTCCCCCTGAAATCCAGCAAAGCTGCTGGGGGACTCTTTAGGTAAGGGGAATAAGCCGTAGAAGAGAATTCTCCCTAACAATGGCCTAACAGTAAAGTGCATTCACAAATCTGCATGGACGTCGACTGAGGGCTGTACTTGTATGGCCTCAGTTGATTTATCAGCCGCATTCCACTGTGTGGACCATAATCGGCTGTGGTCGAAATTGGCCGGTTGGGGCATGCTTGTGGGATTTCTGTGGCTGGTTAAAGGTGTATATGAAAACTGTGGAATTCAGGTCTGTTTAAACCAACAGGATGACCTCTCAAGGTGAATACGCTTGAATCGGGGCCTCAGGCAGGGTTGTGTGTTGGCCCCTTGGCTCTTTAATCAATACCTGTCTGATGTTGTTGACTGCTTGGGTGAAGGGGGTCTTATTTCTCCAAAGGTCGGCCAGTTTAAGATCTCATGGCTGGCATACACTTCTTTTTTTTTTCCATATTCTTTTTGTATTGGCATTTTTAAATTCCATATATGACTGTAAACTCCCCCCTGCTCCCCAAAACTCCCCCTCCCAGGTCCTCTGCAGTCCATTCCACCTTTTCCTGTGGATCAAGCCAACCCTCCTATTCCCGTCGGTCCTCTGAATTGACATGGAGGCATCTTCCTGATTCATGTAAGTGTTGGTTCTCAGACCAGGCCCAAGAGCTGCATCCTCCTTGGACTCCATGCTTTCCTTGCATCTTTCATTAGAAATTGCAGTACTATGTCCCAGTCCATTGGACATTTCTGATGCTCTCCCCTGATCGTGTAAGTTACTTTTTCCATGGCTACCAAGTTCGAAATTTTGCCCAGCCATTTCGTTCTCTGTGAGCGCCACTTTTGCTTTCCATTTGCTGGCTACTAGGAGGGCCCCGGCCATCACCAAGATGACGTACATTTTTTGCTGAGCCTTAGAGGTCAACTTGTCTAGCTCTCCATCAAGTCCCAATGTAAACAGCCCCTTGTTGGGTGACTTCTGTGTCCCCAACATGCCCCTTATTGCTTCTTGAATCATTTCCCAAAACTGTTCTATTGCTGGACATTGCCACCATATGAGCCCCCAGGTTCCTTCCTCCCCGCATCCCCTCCAACACCTACTGGATGATGCCTGATATATTTTCGACAGTCTACTGGGATTGAGGTGCCGTTGGTCCATCATTTTGATCCAGATTTCTTGGATTTGTAGGCAGCCTGGGTATATTCGCCCACAGGGTCTCCCACTGCTCCAGGCCTATCTCCCATTCTGTTTCCTTCTCTCAGTTAATCATAAACCGCCTGACCCAGAGTTCATCCCCTCCTTTAATCAGCCTATAGAGGTCCCCCACCAAATGTTTATCCCCAGAATTAGAGGTCACAAATTTCTCCAAAGAGGTTCATTCTTGTGTCGCTGCCTACCTTATCTTAGGGTTTAGGGACCAGTGTCGCAACTGAGCATAGTGGAATCTCTCCCCTTCATCTAGTCCAAAATCACTTTTACATTGGGTGAAGGATTTGATCTCTTCTCCTTCATACAAATCCTTTAGCCTCCTACATCCCCCTTCCTGCCATCTGACAAAGCCTTTCCCATCCCATTCCACCCTGGCGTGAATTGAGGGTTCCTAAAAATCAGGGTGGCGGTGAAGGGAAAGAGGTTATCTTGGAGCGTTTTACCAGTTCATCACACGTATGATCCACCAGGGTCTTGATCTCCCTGCAATACTTGTTACGTGGCCTGTCTTTACGGGGTAGCCATAGGACCTTGTCTAGATCCGCTCCCACTACTGCTCTGTCCATATCTCTCCACTTTCTCCCTCTGTCCTAATTTGTCCAGTCCCTCAACACTCTAATTTGGGCAGCGCAGTAGTATTCAATAGGGTCTGGTTCCCCCGTGCCCCCCTTGTTCCTAGATTGCTGCATCGCCCTATATGAGGTTCTCGGTTTCTTCTGGATCGAGATAGAGTCCTGTGTGTGTTTGTGTATGGCCCGGAAGAAGGCCAACGGGACCTTTGTCGGGATTGGCATGAATGCACCCCCATTTATATGATCGTTATCCTGCCCATCCAGGATGTAGATTGGGGGCTCCACCTGTGCAGCATATGTTTAATGGTTTCCATTAGAGGTGGGTAGTTTGCCTTATAAAGTTGGTCTATGGTTCTTGTAATGTATATTTCTAAATGCTTTAGCTTATAAAGGGTCGACCTATAGGGTATGCCAGGTCTTATCTCCCCTTCCCTTTCAGCTGACATCTGTAAACTCAGTACCTCTGACTTCTCCTTGTTTATTTTCAGCCCGGCTACCTCCCCAAACTGAGCGAAAACGCTGTCCATTTGCTTTAGGGATTCTTCTGGGTTTGTTAGTGTTAGCAGCCTGTCGTCTGCGAATGCTGCGACTTTATGCTCCCTCCCCCCAAATGGTACCCCTACTATTTCTTGGGTGTTTCTAATCTTGCTCAGGAGATGTACTAAGTGTATTGCATATAATAGCAGGGTCAGGGGGCATCCCAGTTTCGTTTCCCTAGATACCGCTACCGGGTCTGAGAGTTCTCCGTTTATAAGTAGATGCAGGGATGGGTTTTGGTAATTGGCTGCGATATTTGCCCTAAAGGCCTCCCCGCCCCCCCATTGTACGCATGGTAAGAAAGACAACAATTTTCCAAATATTCCACCTGGCTCCCTCATTTGGGATCTCTGTTCTATATCCTTTCCCATAGTACTGCGTGAATTCCCTCTTGATAGCTGTAATGTCTGTTCGCTCCTCCCCCTCTGCTGTCTTGATTTTTAGTATGGTTCTTTCCTTCTCTTCCTTTTGGAGCAGTCTAGCCAGTAGTCTATCTGCCTTATTCGCTTTAAAGTAGTATTTCTGTTTGAGGTGCAAAAGGGACCTCTCTGCCCTACTTGTTTGTAGTGTTTCCAGCTGACCTCTGACCGCCCTAAACTCCTTCCTTACCTCCCCTGAGGGTTTGGCTACCTTTTTAAGGGTGAGTGCCTTCAGTTTATCTTCCAGGTATACTTCTGTCGTCTAATCTCCCTCTCCCTTCTTGCTTTTACTGCAATTATCTCCCCTCTGTTAGTAACCTTGAATGCTTCCCAGATCATACAGGGTTCTACATTCTGGGTTTCATTTTTTTGGAAGTACTGATCTATCTCCTCCCTTAGTTCCTTCCTCAGCATCTCGTCCTTAAATATATGTTCCGGATATCACCATTTCCCGAGCCCTGTTAGTTGTTTTGATATTGTGTGTGACCGTGTGAGAGGGGTGTGGTCTGACAGGGTGATGGCTCCCAGCTCCACCTCCTTCACCCTCCCTAGCAAGGGACATGCCGATCTGTGGACATGGGAATAGCAGGTGTACCCCCTGGAATTCCCCCTCGTTTCCCTCCATGCGTCTACTAGGGATAGGCTATCAATTTTCCCCTGCAGCTCCTTTGAGGGTTTGTTTTGAGTAAGGGAAATTATCGCGCCCTTGTCTCTCTCAGGGTCCCATGCAATATTTAAGTCTCCTACTAAAATTATATTCCCCTTAGCAAACCCTTCTAATGTATGTGCCAGTGATTGTATAAAGTGGTCCTGTCCTGTGTTTGGAGCATACAGTGAGGCTATGGTTGTTATCTCCCTCCCTCCTTGAAGAGTTATTGCTATGTATTGGTCATTGTTGTCACTACTTACTGCCGTTATTTTAAGCTCTAGATTGTTTTTCAATGGTATAAGGGCACCCCCTTCTTCCCTTGGCCATTTGGCTGCTGTATATGATCATAGCCCCTTATTCTTATCCTGTGTTTATCTTTCACTTGTATGCGCTTTTCCTGTAGGGCAATTACATCTGGGCTTTCCCTAGCTAGGTAGTGCTCCAAATGTTTCCTTTTAAGTTGTGCGTTGAGCCCCCTTATGTTCAGAGAGATCATTTTTAACACCCTTTCCTTAGCCATTGCTTTATGGTTTTCTGCAGTTTCCCCTTTCCTGGTTGGCCTTTTTTCTCTCATTGGACCTGCCCCTCCGTTGCCCCTCCTCCCCTTCCTTAGGCCCTTCTCCTCCTCCCCTCCCTGGGGTGGCTCGACCGGCCTCCAGCCCTCCTCAATCTCATGCTTGGGTATTGAGCCCATTCTCCCCTCAGTGGGACCTTTGGCTGGTTCTCCCTGACCCATGTGACTTACTAAGATCCCCCCGTTCTCCACCCCTCACCCTGCTTAAATTATCTTTGCCCCTCCCCAGGCTGTCTCGTTTTATCCCTTCGTGCCATGTCGCATTTCACTTTTTGGCTTCCCTATCTGGAGCCTCCGCCTCATGTGCTGCCTCCATTGCCGGGGGTCTTGGGCCGTGGGGGCCCTGTTTTTCCTTGCTTTCTTCTTTGAATCCTGCCTTGAGCATTCCCATGCTTTCCTTTTCTGGTGATCTCTCTCTGGGTTTAGGGATTCGCTACATCATTGCTCCACATCTATGCCAGGATATCTGCGCCCTCTTCCACCGTTGTGATTCTCCTTTGTCGGTTTTCCGCTTCAAACAGGAGACCAAACGGGAAGGTCCATTTGTATCTTATCTTTCTTTTCAGCAACTCTTGAACTATCAGGCGCATCACTTTTGGTGAGGGTGATCTGGGACAAGTCCTGATACAATTGAACCGTGGTTCCGTTGAATTTGAGGTCTTCTGTTGGTCTTGCTGATGCTAGGATTTTCTCTTTCTCTGCGTATTCATGCATTGCCACCAGAACGTCTCTTGACCTAGCTCCCGGGTCGTTCTTCTTTGTACCGACTCTATGTACTCTGTCCACCAGGATTTCGTCCGGCTCTGGATTATCTATCAGTGACGCATATATTTGTTTTACTGTTTGCTGCAGCTCTGCATCCCCACTGTCTCAGGAATAGCTTTGACCCCGATGTTTGCCCTCCTTAACCTGTTTTCCAGGTCTTCAGCCTGGATCTCCAGATTGTGCGTGACCCTAGGCAGGTGTGATTATCGTCTGCCAACACCTGCAGGGCATTTCTATTGGTGTCCACTCTTGCTTCTAGAGAGCAGAGTTTGCTCTCGACTTCCTTTATTGCCCCTGTCATGTCCTCCTTCATTTTGTCCAGCTGTGATTGCATCACGTTTGTCTTCCTATCTCCAAAGTCCTGGAAGCATTGCTCCCTAAATCTCTGTGTGACCGCTCTTTCCTCCTGCGCTTTCTCTTGTGGGGAATCCTCCTTGCTCCTGCCTGCTCCCATATCACCGTCCGGCAAACCTCCACCCTCTTTCCTCCACAATTTCTGTATCACCCCTTCATATTCCTTTTTAGTTCCTTTTGCCTGAGTTTGGGTTTCCTTCCCCCTGGTTTTCGATATCTTGCTCTGTTTTGGTGTATCCGGGTGGGGAGTTAGCTGTTTTTCTGCTACTTTCTCCGCAGCTTCCTGTCCCCTGCCCTCTTGTCCCTGCCCGGACTTGCTGGATTCTGCTGCTGCCTCTAGTGTGGGGGGGGGGGGGGTGGTAGAACCTCAAAGCCACTCTTGCTCTGTGATTCTGTAAGCTAGACTTAGGTTTCCCACCTCCCTTGGGTTCCTGACCCCTCCTGGGGGCTGATCATGCTTGTCTGTTTTCCCCGTGGGATCCGGCTGTTGCCTGTGGGGATGATTTGGTGTGCCTTCTGTGTCCGAAGAGGCTCTGGCCTTCCTGCTACTTTTTGCCTTTTCTCGCGCTTTGGAGGAGCCTGGGGGGAGGGGGGGATTGGGCTTCTCTGTTGACCTTCTCTCATTTGGGTCTGGAGGTGCCCCTTTTGCCCTTTCAGGCGCTTTGGAGTTGCCTGGGGGAGGTGTTGGGCTTCCCTGTTGCCCTCCTTCTCTCTTATAGCTCTGGCAGTGCCCCCGTTTTGGATCCTGTTGACTTTGTGCTGGGCAGGGGTGGTCTGGGTATCAGGGTGCTTTCTCCTCCGCCCCCCCTCAGGCTAGATGGGACTTAGCATATTGGCAGCCCTGCCTGGGCGTTTGCTGCGTGTGGGGTCAGGTCTATGCACCTGTCACTGTCCTTGCAGTGTGTGTGTTCATCACATTCACTGCCTTTCAATCCCCTCTTCCTCTACTCCAAACCTCACCGTGCTGGGCTGCTTCCCTCTCCTTGCTGCTGCTCCTCCGCGTCGGGATTCTGCTTCTCGGCGCTGTGTTGGTCCACGCTCTCCCTGCGTCGCTGTGTCCCGCCTGGTCTTCTCCCTCTGCTTCCTACTCCTCGTGCAGCTCTCTGGTGCGAAAAACACCTCTTGGCCTTACTTCCCCTCCTTACTTGACTTGGCGATTGGTCCCCCGGCGGGACCAGCTCTCCCTCCTGAAGCTCTACTGCACGGGGTCCGCTTCTCCTCTTCTCACCTCTCCTTTGGCGGTCCCGCTCTTCTCCCGGTTTCCCACTGCTCACAGTCCGGGTCCTCGCCTTCTTCTCCGCCTGGGCCGTTTGTGGCTTGGAGTTCTCCCCTTTCTTGTTGCCCGTGCCTTCAGCTCTAGACACCCAGCGTGGCCGCTTGTTCTCGACAGCTTCCTAGCCGATGGGATCTACTCTGCTACGCCTTCTCCCTGTGGCTGCTCTGCTCCTATGATTTTTGGACGCCATTTCCCAAGTACCTCTGCACGGTGCCTTCGGCTGAAGCGCTTTCTTCCTCTGGCCCTTTCCGAGCTAAAACTTGCCTGGAGGAGGGGGTTTTAGCTAATTTTGTTCCTTGACTGGGGTGAGGGGATGCGGAGCACGCTCTTTCACAGTGTCCTCACCCCGGCAGCCATCTTGGAAGTCCTGCCAATGACTTCTTGATATTTGATAAAGCTAGGGTCGGCCTTCAAAGGCTGTTGAAGTCATCTGCAAATTATGCCAAGGAGAATGGGCTCATAATTAACCCTAGAAAGACTAAAATCCTGCCATTCTCAATGAGAAGGGAGAATCGTAACAACTTCTCCTGGTTTCTTGAAAGGGTAAACATTAAAATTAGTCCTAGCATTGTATATCTGGGGTTTCATTTTGGGGCCCATGCAGGCGTAAGAAACATTAGACATTCTCCTGCAAAAGGCAGCCCCACTCCAATGCCAGTTCACTAAAATCAATTGGAAATTTTGCAGATTCTTTCAAAGACCGGCCCGCATGTTTACCAAGGGAAAATTGTCCCAAAACTTATTTATGGGGGCATCGTGGCGCTTGTTATAGACAGCGGACTTAGTTACAGATGGTGTAGCAATGCAGTAATATATACAGTTACAGACAATTCAAATGGTTACAGTGGCGAAGCAGTTGCTTATAGATACAGGCATGTGGCAAGGCATGCAGTGGGCCAGTTGAAGAGTGAGGAAAGGTGAGGAGTGAGTTTTCTGATCTGATGTTTGTGGGTAGAGTGTTCCAAAGCTTGGGGGCTAGGTAGGGGAAGCCTAAACATCCTGCTTTGGCTCTGTGGATGTGTGGTGTGTGTAGTAGGTTGGTGTAGGGTGTTCTAGTAGGCCTGGAGGGCGTAAGTAATGCCATTTAAAGTATTGTACAGAATTGAGGGTAAGATGTGGCAAAGGATCTTGGGTATTTCCAATGCAATACCTCTAGCAACCATCGGGTTTGAACTTGGGCTGATATCCTTAAGGGTTCGTGTTGAGTGGCGGCTCTTGATGCTAGACTCAGAATTAGCTTCACCTATTTCAGATTCCTTGAATGAGATCTTAGGTGACTCCATCCACTGTAAAGATGTCTCTGAGTTGAATTCCAAGTATTTGATCCAGCTGGGGATGAGATGTAACACAATTCTTAACAGAACTGGCCACTATTTGGACACCCTAATTAATAATCTGGTGAAGGTTAAAAGGGCCCTGTTTGATTTGTATTGGGCCATTACAACTGATGTATTCCGTTCTTTCGCATCTGCGGGACATCTGTCCCACGAGCATAAACATTGTGGAGCTTTATCTACACTGCTTTACAAATTCCCTCATTAACATCATAGGGGCATTCTTTGGTAGTAGGGGCAACGTTGGAACCTACTCCCTACTAAGGAGAACTCGCTTAGGAGAAGCTTCATTATGGAGACTGAGAGTGTATGTAGATTCTGTAATGTTGGTCTGGAATCAATAACGCATCTGGTTCCCGACTGGCATTAATTCTGTGCAGGGAAAAATATATGGGGCCTCTCTCAAAGTATCGATTAGGATGTATCGATGAAAATCTATGGAAACGTTGCCTAAACATCCAAAATGCTCATGAAGGTTTTATTCCATTAGGCTTCATCAAATCCCTTAATCTCTCTATCAGTGTGTCGACATTATTGGTTACTAACTCTGGTGTGCAATGCTATTAAGTTGTATCTCTGTTGATTCTTATTTGGCTCCTGAGTATTTGAAAAGTTTAGCAAAGAAATGTCCTTTTTTTCTTCTCATTTAACTTTTTATTAGAATTTGAGTCAAACAAAACACTGTATGACAACATATGAGTAAACCCCATTCCCCCTCCCCTTGCGCCCTCCCCTCCCCTCCCTGGTCCAGCCCTGCCAGTTCCTTGTTCTGCTGTGATAGTTGAATCCTAGAGGCTTCTCTTGCAGTGGGCCTTTGTCTCTTAGCCCTTCCTTTGCTCCTTTCCATTCCATGCATGCCGTGGAGTGGTCTGGTTCTTCATAACAAGGCCAAAAGCTGCACCCTTTTTGGACACCACACTCCCCTGGCGTCTTGCATGAGGAATCTCATTCCAATTGTCCCAGTCCATGCAGAATTCTTGCTGGTCACCCAAAAGCGAATAGGAGCCCCACTCCATAGTCACCAATTGCCACACTTTGCTATCCATTCCTGCTCCATGGGTGCGGCCTTGGACTTCCATTTCTGAGCTATTAACAGGGCCCCTGCCAAGACCAGAGTTGCATATAATTTGCGCTTGGCCCTCGTGGCTAGCGATTCCATATTTCCCCCCAGCCCCATGATAAACAGACCCCTGTTGGCCTCTGGAAACACTCCCACTATGTCTGTGACCATTCCCTGTACTGTATCCCAGAATTGTTTGCTCTTTGGGCATTGCCACCACGTGTGACTCCACGTCCCTTGCTCCCTGCACTCCCTCCAGCACTGCGAGGAATTTGAGCGGAAGAATGTTGCCATCCTGACTGGGGTAATGTGCCACTGGTACATCATTTTCATCCAGATTTCCTGCATTTGTAACAATTTAGCCAGTCTGGGGATGTTGGACCAAAAGCCCCTCGATTGATCTACCTCTATGCCCTTTCCCCCCCCCCTACCTCTCCCAGTTGGTCATGAAGCTTCTAATTCCCACCTCCTCCCTCTCTTTAATGAGCCCGTGAAGTGCCCCCACCAAATGACTATCACATGTGTATAGGCGCAGTATAAATGCCATATCATATCATTAGCATTTATACATTTCTCCAAGGGGGTTAGCTGTCTGGTCGTCGCCTCCCTGATGCTGGAGTGCAGTAGCCAGTGTTTCAGCTGGACATATTTGTACCTTTCCTCCTCCCCCACCCCGAAGTCCCCTTTACACTGGGAGAAAGCTTTAATCACCCCTCCCTCGTACATGTCTCGAATTTTGTGGCTAACCCCCCATACCCCTCTCTTGCCATCTCCGGTAGCCATGTTCCACGAGCTTCGGGGTGAATTGTGGGTTCCAGAAAATCAGTGAGAATGGCAAGGAGAAAGAAGTCAGACTAGATTTCTTTACCAACGTGTCTCAAGTGTTTGCCCCTAGGGTCTTGATCTTGCTACGGAACATGTTAATAGGCCTGTCACCCGTTGGCAACCAGAGGACATTTTCCAGGTAATTCCCTATCACCTCTCTGTCCATGTACCTCCATTTCTTCCCTCTATCGTCCCTGAATCAGTCCCTAATGCCTTTGATCTGTGCCGCTTGGTAGTACGCCTTGAGGTCGGTTTTCCCATTCCTCCCTTCTACCTTGGCAGCCTCATAATTGCGCCCGATATTGTAAGCTTTTTGTGAACCCAAATGAATTTATTAGTGATACTTTGAACGGCTTTGAAGTGTGATGCAGAGATTTTTATAGGGAGGGCCATGAATGCATAGAATAGCTTTAGAAAGATGGCCATTTTCAATACATTGACCCTTCCCATCCATGATATCGACAGAGGGTCCCAGGAAGCTAGCAAATTCTTAGTGTAAGCCAATAGAGGGGGGTAGTTAGCTGCAATTAACTGGTCTAACCTTCTAGGGAGTCTCGCCCCCAGGTGTTTGGTACCCAGTGTATGGAAATGTCCCCTTCAGAACCATTTCTTTCTCTTGCGGGATTGAGAGGGTCAGGATCTCTGATTTGCTTCTATTTACTTTCAGGTCTGCTACCTCTTCGAAGTGGACCAGTGTCTCCTCTATGGCTCCTAGGGATGTCTCTGGGTTTGTTACTGTTAGTAACATATCGTCAGCAAATGCCACAACTTTATGTTCCCCTTTGCCAAACAGGATACCTTCTATTTCCTTTATATCTCTTACTCTATTTAGCAGCAGTTCTAGATGGGGTGTATAGAGAAGCGGGGAGAGGGGGCATCCCTGTTTAGTTCCTGTGGAGCCCCTTACCGGAGCCGAAAGTTCCCTGTTGACTAGGAGGCGCAAGGACGGGTTGCAGTAGTTAGCTTAGATTTTTTCCAGGAAGGCCTCCCCAAAGCCCATCTCTTCCATTGTATGTCATAGAAAGCGCCACTCTACCCAGTCGAACGCTTTCTCCGCATCCAGCGCAATGAACAGTGCAGCAAAGTGGGTTTTCTTGACTTATTCGATCAGATGGGCTATTCTACGGGTGTTGAGTATGCCTTCCTTTGATAAACCCTGACTGGTCAGGGTCCACCATGTGCGTTAGTACGGGCTCAATTCTGTTAGCCAAAATCTTGGTGTAGATTTTCGCGTTGGTATTGATTAGAGCGATCAGTCTAAATGAGCTTGCAGATGGTGGGATCTTTTCCTGGTTTAGGGAGCAGGAGCACTTTCGCTTCCTCCATGGTGGCATATCCCTTCCCCGTCTCCAAATTAAAGAGGGCCGTTAAGCGAGGGGCTATCTGGTCTTTGAAGCACTCATTTGTAAAGTTATCAGGGCCTGTAGCTTTGTTGGTTGGTAATGAAGCGATCGATTTCTTTACTTCCTCAAGAAGGATGGGTTTCTCCAGATCTGCCTTTTCCTGGGGGTTTAGTTCGGGGGAGATTACAGCTCCTCAGATATTCCTTTTGGACCCTAGATGAAGGGTCGTCAGACTTGTATAGGGCATAGTAGAAGGCTGCGAGTTCCCTCACCATCTCCATTCGCCCCCTCCTGTTTTTTTTAAATTTTAGAATAGTGCTCTCCCTATTTTAGCATTCTGGCCAATAGCTTATCGGCTTTGTTCGTCTTCACGTAATACCTTTGTCTGAGGTAGGCAAGCGAACGCCCTGCGTGTCTAGTCTGCATTGTCTCCATTTGGCCCCTATATTCCCTCCTAATTTCCCCACTCATGCCCGAAGCCATCTTAGACATCAGTGCCTTCAATTTGGATTCTTTCTCTTCCTCTAAGTGTCTCAACTCTCTATCCCCCCTTGCCTTGATTACTATTATTTTCCCTCTTAATGTAGCTTTGAAAGAATCCCATACCATGCAGGGGTTGATGTCAGGGCAGTCGTTCTTGGGAAGAAATTCCTCTATTTTCTCCCCTAGCTCCTCCCTCAGCTGGTTGTCCCTGAGTGCATATAGCTGGAAACAAGAAAATAAGAGGATCCATAGGAAGAATCCTCCCATCCCATGCCACTTTAAGAAACTGTCAACGACAGTAAGAAAATAAACTCAGAGGTTTTCCATAAACATCAAATGTAAACATGAATTCTGAGCGCATTAAAGACAGATTCCATGCTGAAAATGTGCTTGTTGATGCCGCAGGGAGATGACAGGAGAGTCACACTTCAGTGAATAAATCCAACAAGACATATTTGTCCAGATTCTGTAGATAAAATCTACAATTTTTATTGTAGAAAGTTTTAGGCAAAACAATCTGCATGTCCGGTATCTTTGGCTGACGCGTTTCGAGGACTAAGCCTCTTCTTCATGAGCCAAACGGACTGCAGAGAAAATATTGTACAAAAGGACAGATTCAGTCGAGTACAGATTCATTTAAGTGGGTATACAGTCTATACAACTAATGGCATCAACGTTATTCTGTTTAAAACGTAATCGGAGGGGTGCTGTTGCGCGCACACGAGATGACTGCCTGAGAGTTGAGCTCCTCTCCGACTGATATTGTGAACAATTAATTATCCTGCTTTTGGGACACCCGGGAGTCCTACACAGCGTGTATTTGATCCCCAACTGTGAGTGAACCTCCAGGGAAATTCTTGGAAAGAAACTGGATGAATTAGACCAAGAAATTTTGCTTTCCAGATACGGCGTGAGAGGTGGGAGCAGAGGGCCGGGAAGAAGTACAGAGCTGTATTCACTTGAGCCCGCTGGTGGGGAAACGGCTCAGGGCCGCAGAGTGGGCGGACCAGGCGCGGTGGCCTGTGGCACCGCGCGGAATCCTCTTCACCTACACAGCAACTACTCTGCGACATAGGGATCGCCTGCAGAGGCACCCAAGAAGCGGGTTTGGCCCTCTGCGGAACCCGGCAGCAGCGATCCTGCCCACTGCCAACATGGTCTGACCCTGCGGTTCTAGCGTGCACTAGCCTGGTGGGTGACAAGCAAACACACAAAAATTGGCCGGAGCGGCTCCCCTGGTGGTATACAGACGCCTGACGATCCAGCGACTGGGGAGAACTTGCACATACCAGTTGCCCCGACGCCGGACGGCACCGGATTCCCCTCTGTAGCTGATCCGGACTCTGAAGACCTGCTGTACGGACTGCTGTGATGGTGCAGGGGCTGGCGAGGGGAACTGTTCACCACCCGCGCCCTTTAGCTGGTTCCTGCTGCCGAGCTGTTGAGAGGAGCGCGACCATGGGTCTGGTGGAGAGTCCGGCGCCATGGTAGCAGCTGGAGTCTCGCAACCTGGAATCTGGAGGTGACCCCCTGGTGATACATCCCGCGGCCAGCTCCATATGGCCTGCTGTGGGTATCCCTACAAAATATCCCCAGCAAAAATATCGCCGTACATATGGCCGTTTGTCTCACCATAGGCAATATTCTTGGTGAGGATATTTTGTAGGGAGCGGGGGTTGCTGGGGTGTACCACGCAGGGTCCATGGGTCAATATCGCAGCAAAAATATGGCGATATTTTTGTTTTGCGATATTTTTGTTTTGCGATATTTTTGCAGGGATATTAACACATGGAACCCTGATGTGAATAGGGGAGATCGGGCTTCCTAGTAGGCCTATTGCGGAGTCAGCCCTAGGAGCTGTGAATATTGGTTTATAGTGACATTTTCGAATTAGATAATGTCGAATGCAAAAATGTCGAAAAAAAATGTGTGAAAAAAAAAATCTAATGTCTTTTTCTTTTCTGTTCGAAATGGGGGGTTCCACCCCCCCATTTTTGTCATTCGACATTATGGATTCGACATATTAACTGGATACCGTGAACCTTATGTGAATACCCTATTGGCAGGAGCGCCACGGAGGGCCTGCTTACTTTGCTGTAGCGGCTGTTCTACAGCTGATGACCTAAGCTACGTATTGGTCCAAGGTGAGCACGCTGTTCAAATCCTTATTTACCCAACGTTTTTGGAGAGCTGGAGACGAGCGCCGTGGCTGCGTGGTGTGAGGTGTGAGGTGCACAAAGCGGTGAGTGGGGTGGGAGATGTCAGCTACTGGTACCCACTGCATGCTCTGAGGACGATAGCGTGCTGCAGGCGATGCACCAGAGCTCACATAGAGCGCATGGTTGGACTTGAGGTGCTGGTTGTGCAGCGACCCTGACGGGAGCCAGCTACGTGGTGACCCCGGACACCCCCTATACCGCTGGCAGCCTCTGTGTGGCTTTCTGTGCCAAGACCTAACACATTAACCCGAAACAATTGTGGTATTTCTTGCTGGGCGCTCCGACTGTGGTCGTTTCTGGACTGCCACCATGAAAGCGATAGCCTCATGGCCTAACAGCCGCCACAGAACACGTGTACAGTACCTCTCTGAGGGCTACTGGGGGGGAAGATATCAGCGGCCTGGTGCACATCCCTAGTGTCAGAGGTGAATACGCTGCTACCTAGGAACGTGCGCTGTCTTTGCACTCGCAGGGCAGCCACGAGACTAGGCCAGGCAAATCTCCTGCCTAATCACGAGGCGGGGACTCCATGAGAAACATGGACTGAGGAACCAGGGCGAGAACTGCAGAAAATTAGCTACCTGTTATAGTTACGTGAGAGGACACAACCTATTCAAACAGTATAATACTATACTAAAAGGGTGTTAAATATTTGTTGATACTACAGTAAGATCTGCACGTGGATCTGCGAATCTGCTCCTCTACGCCACGAGATCCCACAAGTCAGTCAACCTGCACCCTGCTCCCCTGTGGACACTACGGAGCTGGAGTCTTGGATGATACATGGTGGTGCCTCACAGATCCCAACTCATCGTTCCGGCAAGGAACTATTGGCTTAGTGCCTGGCCTGGGTTATATGCCGTCATTCTGCCCCTACCATAAGTCTCTCTGGTTGACTTGTCCTGTTACGAAACTGAGCTGCCACATAGCCAAAGTGCCCTTTAGACGTGCTTTGTCACAACTCTACCCTGAGACCAACCAGGATACAGTGGCCGAGTACATTGTGTTTAGCTGAAAAGTCATAACCAGGATCCGTAATAGCCTGCCCTCGTTGTGAGAGCTGTGGTGTACCGACTACGTAGGAGGCTGAGTGACCTCTACACCATCTACCTGGCGATGACAAAGGGAGCTGGCTCCAAGAAGACCTGACCCATGGAGCAGCCAGCCCCCAGCCATCATACCGCCTCCGCCGGCTGACTCCTCGATGGCACTGTCCGAAAACTCTGAATATGATCAGCTCCTCACCACTGTACAAAGTGGGTTATATTTCAGTCAACGTGAAATTGGATGACATCACCACCACCATCGGCTCGTTGAAAGCCCGCATGGAAAAGGAATGCGCAGTAGTCACTGAGGTTGAATCCAGCATCAGCAATAATGAGGATTCCATCGGACAAAACACACGTGATATTACTCTAATGAAAACTGAGATGGTCAAACTATGTGGCAAATGTGACAACCTAGAGTCCATGTCCCGTCGCAATAATGTCCACATTGCGGGGGTGGTGGAATCTTTCTGCAAGTGGCCCATGGAAGCACATGTCGAAACACAATTGAAATCCCTGTTCAGAGACAACGCCTTTTCAGAGCACTTTTTGGTGGAGAGAGCCCATCACACACTGGCCCCGACGCCCAAGCCGGGAGCGCCTCCCCGCACCATAATCACTAAGTTACTGAACTATAGGGACAGAGATACAGCTCCCCACTTGGCAAGGGAAATGGGGCCCCTCCGACATGAGGGCGACCACATTCGCATCTATCCGGATTTTGCTGCGGGAGTACATGCACAGAGAAGATCGTACGACCAGGTCAAGAAACGACTCCGCCTGCGACTGTTAGGGATAATTCTCATTTTAAGGCTAATTTCCCTTTCCTAGAGAGTCCTCCAGCAGCTTTGCTGGATTTGAAGAGTTTGTTTCTTTTTGCCTGCTAAGAGTGAGACTCTTTTTCCCACTCTTAGGCATTTTTGCTATCTGTGTTCTAGGCTATTTTTGTGTTTAATGCCTATGGGATTTCTCTCCCCCATAGGAACCATCTTTATTCACTTGTGTTACACAGCACCCTCAGTGCAGTGACACAGGGGTGTCGTAGCGACCCCCAAACATAGACTCCATACCCTGGGACTGACTACTGTCTCTCAGGGCATGTAAAGTCCCCATTGACTTTACTAGTCCATTTCTATGAACTAAACCGGAACAACCCAACTTACTATGGAGGTACTGGAAGGTGTTAATAGTTTTTCCCCTATGTTCTTTTCCGAGAGGGTACCGTACAGTACCTCTCTCAAAAGTTTCTGGCTGGTGGCAGTGGTTACTACCATAAATATTCGACCGCAAATATTTCTCTATGGGATTTTCCCATTGTTCGAGGCTACCACTTTTTCTGACAGCCTCTAACATACCGCCGGTGTGTTTTAATATTAACTTTGCTCCGGTGGGTTATTTTTGCCAGAACTTTTATATAACTTCTTTCTCTCGTCTTTCTCTACAATCCTAACCCAGGTCGGGGATCCTTTGTTCGTCCGTTTGGCGGGCTTCTGCCCAGAAGCCCTCCTTCCGGCGCCACTGAGTCTAGGTTGGGTCCATTGTGTGGGAGGGGGAGTAGGACCCCTGTACAGGGTTGTCTCCGCAACCCATGTTGCACTCTATCCTGATAGGCTGGAAGGTCTCCCGCCAAGATGACCACTCCACTGTGTGAGTGACAGCTAGGCTGTATGAATGGGGCTCTTTTTGCATAAAAGCAGGGTCCTGAGGACTGGAAGAGCAAGACGTTGCCACTGGAACTAAGAAGCCAAAGAGGAGAGGAGCCAAAGACATCTGCAACGACTGAACCACCAGTGAAGCCCTGCTGCAGCGTCTCACCACTTTTCTTCTTCCCTTGAGCTGGTGTGGCCAACCAGTTTGCCAATCGCCTTCCCGAACCTGCTGTGGTCGAATCGCCAGTGCCCCGCACTTGGAGACTGGATAGCCAGGCAGCTATCGACCCGGACCACGATTAAAAGGTGCGTACCTTTTTAAACTTTGTTTGGCAGCACCACGGCTGGTTTCATCTCTGGGTAGTGCAGTACCTCGATCCTTCCTTCACGACGGTAGCCTCTCTTCCTCTGCTGGACCCCTCGAACTGCAGGAACTACCAGGAACAACCGCCACCGCAGGAGCCACTTCTTTACTTTAAAGGTACATTGTTCCGCCAGGCCGCCCTTTCTCTGCGGTAGCTCTAAAGGTGTTTTAAATCCTTTTCCTGCCTGTTGGGTTGGCCGCATCCCTCTCAACGTTGTCTTTTCAAACTTTTGCAACCACCATTTGAAATATCGTTAACCAAAGACTTGGACTGCAGCTACAAGAACATTTTGCTCCTGGGCCCTTGCCCTGTACCACTAACTTTGGCACAGCCCTACTGACTCTTGTCACATTTGTTAGATCTGCCTTCTCGAGATTCATTCTCCATTCGAACTGTGTGGTGCACCCTTTTCTTATAACTACTTTCTTCCCACTGCTTAATCATTGTGAAGTGCCATTTTGCTCAGTTTTCATTCTAAGTATTGCTTATATGAATGCAGTGTCTTGCTGAACTGGTTCACAAGTGATAGGAAGTGTTGTTAGGGTATATAAGAACCTATTTCGGAATAACTTGTGTTTTCCCTCCCTTGTGAGGAATTGTTAGAGGATGCCTTGTATGTAGTATTCACTGTGCCGATTTGATCAGTTTTCACTCTGCTTCACTTGGGCTACAATTCATATAGGGAGTGTGTATATTTTTCCTTGACTTAATTTAACTTACTTGATACTTGTGATACATGTGTTTGATTAGAAGGGTATAAAATAAATATATATTTACTTTTTAACTACAAAGCTTTGGTCAGTGTTTCCTTGTTCCATAGTCTAGTGTTAGGAAAACATTGGAGAGAGCCCAAAATCCACAAAAGTGGAGTCCTATCTTGTTTTTGGGACTAAAGACTTCACAAGACTCAGAAAGATAGGACTAGGTCCTATATCAACAGTTATACATTCATCTGGATTCCATCAAATGATTCAAAAATACAAATTTTAATATAGTTTCATTACAATTGAGATTTACAAATTGTCTTAAATACATGATTAAACCCTCTAAAAAGATACATGTGTATCGTTATAACAATGACAAAAATCACAAACATTCAATTCTAAAAATAACAGAGATATGTCAGTTTTTAATCTCTATTTCAATCTCTGTTGTGTAATTATTTTCAAATCAGAATTACGATTATCATGAATCGTTGTATTTTTCTATTCTACTATTCTAATTCTATTCAAATATTAGAGTTAGAACATCCCTTCAGTGGAGTTTTCAATTCACTTTTGCAATTTAATTAATTAAACTGACAAAAAACTCAACATGTTTCAGTCCTCTTTGTTGATCTTGGGACTTTCTTCAGGAGTGGTCAAAATGAGGGATTTAGGGTGGGCTTCAGACAGCTCTGGGGTCTTCTAGCCCTCTCTTTTGAATAGTAGTAACTGTTGATAAAGAACCATTAAAAAATAATCAGTTCATGTTCTTGGGACACAACAAAATGTGTCAAAGAAGGAAACAGGATCCAATTGGTTACCTGGTCTTCTTGGTGTGGGGGCTTCCTTGGCTAGCAGGCGAAAAAAGTCCACATATGTTGGACGTCTTTTCTTGAGAGGAAAGTAGTTCTTCCTACAAATTCTGCAAACAAATTAATGTTTTATTTGTAAGAAAGTCTATTACAGCCTTCAGTCTATAGAAACACAATGCATTCTGGTAATGGTAGTTCTATTGGGGGTAAAGCCCCGTTATATTTTTAGAGGTAAGGAATCAAGTCTTACTTAGTGTGTAATATTTCGTAAAAAATCCCTATTCCTAGAGGTCATGGAGAAACCCTAAGAGCTTTTCCAATGAGCATGGTGACATGAAAAGGGTAACGTGCTGTCAGCTTACCATTAAGTTGGATTTGTGTGTTCCGCTGTTCGTGTATCCTTACGCAGTGAGCCGCAGGTGTTCTAATGGTCTCTGGCTTCTTAAATAGAGATTTCTACAGGTGGTTGCTAATATAAAAACAAAGCTGAGGGGAACATATCGTTTATATGTAGGGAAATTCTTGTTCTTCGTTAAGAAATACTGATAGAAAATGGACGTTTGCACCATGCTGTTACGCTCACCTGGTCTCTGCGGAGGCGTTTGGGCACGGTTACAGCCCTCCCTGAACTTGAATCACCCCCTTCAGGCCTCTCCCTCAGTGGAAAAGCTTTGAGCGGTGGTACATAGTGATACTGTTCCTGCATGGAGATAAGAGTGTGTGAGTGCGCCAATCTGTGATTGTTGTACCTCTCAAACCCTTGACCCCAAAGTACGGTTTCTGTGAACATACGCCGTGCCCATAAAGCTCACCTGCGAATTATGGAAGATAAGCTCTCGGTCCTGCTACTTCTGGCAGGGGCGAGTTGAATGGGATCCAGTTCCCTCACTGATCCCTGATAAGGATTAGTCCAGTCCAGCTGTGACTATGCTTCTCCTTATGATTGGTAAGTCTTTCTTGAGCTCTTGTGCTCTTGAGCTCTTGTGATGCTGTTCGTTCTGTTTAATGTCTCCATATGTTGCTCCTATTTATGCCTGCAATCATGTCCCTCTTCTGTTTTCTTCTCTTAGATGGAAATGCAGCCTCAATGCAGCTGTCAGATGCGAGACATGGCCGGATGGAAGATGGATGCTACCGCAATGTTCGACAGCAGGTAAGTGATGGTTTAACGAAAAGCGCGAAGTATGGCGAAGCGCAACCTTAAACTGACTGTTTTTTCGATGTCTAACCTGGTCTTCTGTTTTTCCTTGCAGGCACTGCTGTCGACGATGGACCGTGTCGTGCTGCGGTGCCAAGATGAAGATTTCGGCGTTCCGGAAAGTGCAAAGATGAATACTTGGTTCGCTGAAGAGATGTACAGGTAAGAACAGCTTCCCCCAGTTGGTAGGTATGCTGGCAGGAAGCAGGATGTCCAGGCAGCAGGATCTTTAAAGGTAAGTCTGACCTCAGGTGACGGTGAGCGTTACGCTGCTTGCAAGTGCAGAATAACGCGAAGCGTCTGTCTTACCAGCCACACCCTGCCACTCCTAGAGAGTGAGCATGTATGAAGGCAATCCATTAGCAGCCACAACCAAGAATACACTTGGGGCTGCTTAATTGATGGAATGTTCAAGGTTAGTGCATCCTGCTTAATGGATGGAATGTTCACGGTTAATGCATCTGAAGTGCTATGTCCATAATAAAAGCTTTTTGGTGTTAAATAGATGTTCTTGTTTACTTTTTCGCATGTGCCAGGCGCCAAAGGCGCCAGGACTGTGTTCACCCAGGTCTCTTGTGCATGCAACCCCTGCATGCCTGTGCCCCTGACTTCATGACCATGACACCTGTGGCGGACAGGAGAAATCCGGCCGATTAATCACGCCAATCACAATATCCTTTGTTACGATGGCATTTTGAAATTAGAATGCCCGGGTGGCACCAATAGATATTTGTGTTTGTGGACCGGATGAGTGATGTTCGACCGTGGCAGTTGTGAGCCACGACATTCGCACCACCGGAGAGTTCCAGAAGTTGTATAATGGGTATCATCATCAGGTTGGAGTTGATGGTGCGGGTGGGCGTGGGGAGGGAACTGTGGGACATTTTACCCTCGGCGATATGCTGGGGCCTGTTGGGGCTGTTAAAAGTTTAAAACCAGAGAGTCATGTTGGCGGAGGTACGGTCGGGCCGGTTGGTGCACACAATCACATAATTGTAAGTAGTGTGACTTATGGCACGTCAAACACATTCAAATAAAGGGTTGACTGTTAAGCACTCAAACATTCCAGGAGAATAGTTTAACAACCCAGTCAAGGCCAGGAAGGTGGTTGCGTATATATCGTGACACAGTTCCCGGATTCTGTTGCTTCAGGAGACGCACGCACTTAGAAATGTAAACTCCAGTTTCCTTTCATGTTGGGGCCCTCTCCGATACTATACAGAGTATTCTGCTCAATCCAGGAGCGTCCTCACCCTGATCCATCCATCATTAGGGTTCCGATACTTGGATAGTAGAGTAGACTCCCAAGGCAGGTTTGTGTTGGTGTGGGGGGAGATGCCTGGTTGTTCAATCGTTATAGTTAACACTTATGTGCCAAATATCGATGATCCGGAATTTTACCGGATAATGCTAGGCATGCTTGACACACCCGATGAGGCATTGGCACTATAGGGGCAGGGGGGACTTTAATACGATTCTTTTTTTTTTTTTAATAACACATTTTATTGGTGTTTTTAGGAAAAAACAAGGTTAAACAAATAAACAACGTAAACAATCAATACATGCGCATTGCCGGAGAGGGTTACTGGCTGTTTCAGATGTTGTACACATATGTTTGCAAAGGAAAAAAGGGGGGGGGGACAGCTTTAGTTGAGCCCGCAGGCAGCGTCCAGCTGTTTTATAATCCTCATTGGGCATCTTCCCATTTCCTCCACACTTTCAGGGCTTTTGCCGGGCATCCTCTGGCCGCGTATACTCTGTATTCCGTTGCGACACAGATATCCACATCCGTTCTCCATTGTTCATAGCTCGGTATTTGGTCCGAGCCCCATTTTTGAGCAATGTTCCTTTTCAAAAGTGCGGTGGTGGTGAACAAGAGCAGTTTTTCATATCTAGATAGGTCAATTTCATCATCTATCCCCAATAGTAGTAGCTTAGGGTTTCTGGGAACTGTTTTCCCCATAACTCTAGAGAGTTCCGCACAGCATGCCTCCCAAAGTGGTTGTATATGTGTGCAATCCCATATGATGTGGAAAAAGGTACCCTCTTCCGTTTTGCATCGCAGGCAGTTCGGATCATCTATTCTTCCCCATCTGTGTAGGGCCACCCTGGGATAGTATACTCTGTGTAATATCTTTAATTGAACCAATCTAAGCCTTGATGAAATCGCTATCTCCCTAGGGAACATCAATGTCATGACCCATTCCTCCGGCAGTATGGCCCCCACGTCCGATTCCCACTTGGTCCGCAGTGACAGTAGATCTGGTGTGCCAAAGGAACTTATGGCACTATATAGAACCGATGTCACTCTCCGGGTAATTGGTTCCGGGAGTAGATTTCTCTCAATGGGGGTGAAGTCCGGTAGGGGGCTCACTTCGGGGAGGATGTTTCGTAGTGCGTGTTGTAGTTGAGCATAGTGGTAATGTTCGGTTTGGGGAAGTCCAAGTCGGAGAGCCAGCTCTGCAAAAGGGACCATGGTGTTATCTTTCACAACGTCTCCCAAGATGGGCGGACCTTGCCGGGACCAGTTCGGCCACCTGGGGAGCGTGTATACACCTGGAAGGTTCTTGTTGTTCCACAGAGGTTGGGCCTGCGATAGTTTGTCGCCCCATCCCACGAACTTGTGTGCGTCTGTCCAGATTTGTGTTAGCTGTGCGCGCATGTTGGGAGTAGCCGCGCGGTCTCTTTTCTTATAAAGGTACAGCATGATGGGTTTTCCAGGAGTGTCCGACTCTAGAGATTTGTTGTGTGGTGCATCGGTGTCGCCGTGTAGTTGGTCATTCACTTTCATCAATTGACTGGCCCAATAGTATGTTTGCATTCGGGGTAGTCCTATTCCGCCCTCCCATATGGATCTTTGGAGTGTAGCTAGGGCTATGCGTGGATGACCGTTATTCCACAGCAGTCTGCGGAGTGTCTGGTCTATTTTCCTAAATATGTTTGAAGGGATGTGTAATGGGGCATTTTGTAATATGTAGAGTAGGCGGGGTAGGGTCATCATTTTGAAGAGTGCAGCTCTACCCAGTAGTGTCAGCGGGAGGGATGACCAGTGACGGGCATCCTCTGCAAATCTTGTCATGACTGGGTACAGGTTTCTGGGCACATAATCAGTCAGCTTATTTGTTATTAGAATACCTAGGTATTTGAATTGTTCCCTTTCTACCCGGTAGGGACATTGGGGCGGGATCGAGTCTCCCTCTTGTTTAAGTGGGAATAAGGTGGATTTGTCCCAGTTTACTTTCAGGCCACTGAAGGAGCCGTATTTCTGCAGTAAATCAGTCACTATGGGGCAGGATCTGACCGGGTCTTGTAAGTAAACCAATAAGTCGTCCGCGTATAGGGACACCTTATCTTCCCAGGCTTCAGACCATCTAAATCCCTTCCATGTTTCGTTTGTTCTTAACAGTATAGCGAGTGGTTCAATCGCTATTGCGAATATCATGGCCGACAGTGGGCATCCTTGTCTGGTTCCTGTGCCGATTTCAAAGGGGCCTGACACGTGACCATTCACTTTCGTGACTGCTAGCGGGGATTTGTACAATAATTTAACCCAGCTCATAAACTGGGGCCCGAATCCCATCCTTTGCATTATCTCCCAGATCGCATCCCACCTGATAGAGTCAAAGGCCTTCTCAAAGTCTACGGCCAACAGGGCCAACGGGTCTCGGATGGTGGTCGCATTCTCCATCGCCATGAATAATCGATGTATATTCATCCGCGTGGATCTCTGCGGCATAAAACCACACTGATCCGGGTGGATCAAGGAGGGTATAACTTGCTGCAATCTATTGGCTAAGGTTTTCGCTAAAATTTTGGTTTCTGTATTGATAAGGGAAATGGGCCTATACGAACTGCAGCACTCTGGGGGTTTGTCCGCTTTGGGTATGACCACTATGGTGGCCTGTCTCAGGTCTTGTGGGAGGGACCCTTTGTTTCGGGAGGTTTCATACATTTTCAGCAAGTGTGGTGTAATTACGCTCGTGCCTATTTTCTTCCATACCTCGACCGGAAGGCCGTTGGGTCCCGGGGCTTTCCCGGGTTGAAGGTCGGCTATGGCTGCAGACAATTCATTCTCCGATATGTCGGTTTCTAGCAGGGCTCTTTGTTCAGGTGTCAGGGAGGGAAGGGTGATTCCCGAGATGGGTGTAGTGTCAATGGGGGAGATTGGCGGTCCATAGAGTTCCTTGTAGTAGCTTGCGAACTCTTCCGCTATGTCACGGTCCGCTGTCACTAGTGTATTCCCCTGTGTTCTGATCGCTCTAACATGTCGGAGCCCCTCGTCACGCCTCTCCAGCCACGCCAACATTTTGCCTGCCTTATCCCCGGTTTCGTACACTCTGGTCCGCATCGCTGCGTGTGCCTGTTTGGCATTGTCCAGGGCGACGTTTTGAAACTGTTTTTGTGCTAGCTGTAATTCGCGATGGGATTCTGGGAGGTCTTGGGATAGATGAGCTACCTCTGCCTCTTGTACTCGCTTTTCGGCCGCCCGGATCGCCGCGGCGTGTTTTTTCCTATGGGCTGCGATCTGGGATATGAGTTCCCCTCTCAGTACGGGTTTGTATGCCTCCCACAATGTTACAGGGCTATCCACTGAGGTTGTGTTCAGTTCAAAGTATGATTCTGTTCCTTTTTTGATATGTTCGACTAGGTCGGGGAAGCCCAGATAATAATTGTTTAGCCTCCACGTGGGTGGGGGAATCGGCCTGTGTGTATTGAGCACCATTACGAGCGGGGAGTGGTCCGATATACCTCTGGGTAGGAGGTGTGCATCGGTTGCTAGATGTAATTCGGAGATCGGGAGAAAAAAGTAATCAAGTCTAGATAGTGAGGCGTGTGCTCCGGAGAGGAAAGAGTATTCTCTCGTGCCAGGATGCAAATGTCTCCACACATCTTTCAGGCCTATTGCGTCGGCGAACGTGGCTAGTTTGGTATGCGTAGCTGGATTTCTCGAGCGGATGTGTGTTCGGTCAAGTTCTGGGTGCATGACCTCGTTGAAATCTCCCCCCACCACCATCAAGCTCGAGGAGTCCGCCGCCAACATTGGCGTTATATCTTCAAGTAGTGCAGTGAGTAAGGTAGGTGGTGCATATACGGCTAGCATGGATATAGGCCGCTCCCAAAGAGTCGCGGTTATGTGAACGAATCTACCTCCTGGGTCCTGTGTGACGGATGAGAGGGTCAGTGGAAGTCGTTTGTGCACGAGGATCAGCACCCCCCTAGCTCCCATGGAGAAACCTGAGTGTATCGCGATGCGGTAATTAGTTCGCTTGAAGAGGTTGCAGTTTGTGCCCGCCAGGTGCGTTTCGGTTAGGAAGGCTACATCGGGCGTATAACGGTTCAAATATTGGAGTACAAGGCGTCTCTTGATACTGCTGCCTAGCCCATTCACATTCCAGGTCATTATCTTAATAGACCTGTTCTTGCTTTCAGCGGTGTGGTCAGTCATGGTGGTCGGGAATCGGACATGCCGGGTAATGTTGTGTGTATCTCCGGGCATTGCCCCTTATCCGCCCCCCTGGAACCCGACCCCAGCCTATTGCGCGCATTGATCTTAGAGCAGCAAACCAAACAAATAAACTCTGTCCTAAACACAAACTCCCTCGTACCCTCCCCATACTCCACCCCAACTGGAAGTACCTGTCGCCCCAACATTAGGCCGAGCCTGACAAGGGTCTGCTCGGACCGAACAAACAATCAATACATTCGATATAACTTCTTTGCGATTCTGTCGCCGTTGCTCGGCGCTGGTCCTATTACCTTTGTTGAGGGGGGGGGCCCCCGCTCGAGCCGCCATTTCTTCAATGTGGGGGGGGGGAAAAGCTCTGACAGTGCATTGCTATCAGCATGTGTCCGCACACTTCAGTCGGCTTCTCTTGGTGGTAGTCCATCCTGGCCTTGTAGTGGTTGTGCATTCGGGGATCTGTCCGGGCGCGGTCTATTTCGTTCACGTTCCCTTCTATTTGTGGGGCCCCAATCTCCCTCCAGGTTATTTTCTGCCCAATTCCATGCATCCTTTGGGTCATTAAAGTGCACGGTTGTGCCATTATGGTAAATTTTCAGCTGTGCCGGGAACAGGAGACCATATTTGATGTTTTGGGTCTGTAGCTTCTTCTTAAGCTGGTCAAATGATTGGCGTGCTCTTTGTACTTCCCGTGTGAAATCCGGGAAGAAAGCGATTTTCGCGCCGTTGTAGGTCGTGGCTCCCTTGGATCTGGCCATTTGCAGTATCGCGTCGCGATCTCTGTAATTTAGGATTTTGGCAATCACAGTGCGGGGTGGGGCCCCAGGCGTTGGTCTGCCTGTTGGGACTCGATGTGCACGTTCAATGGAGAAAAGTTTCGAAAAATTCTTTGGGGCGTATAGGTCCATGAGTAGTTGTTCAAGGAATAGTTCCATGGAGGGGCCTTCACTTTTCTCAGGTAATCCCAGGATTCGTATATTGTTCCGTCTAGAGCGCCCCTCTCCTTCCTCCACCCGTTCCTCTAGAGTCTTAACACGTTGCAGTACTCTGGTCATCTGTTGATGGATGTTTCGGAGGCCATCTTCCGTGTTGGATATGCGGGTTTCCGCCTCTCCCGTGCGGGACGTGAGTTTCTGCAAGTCATGGCGTAGGAGGGACACTTCTGTGCTGATGCCGTCCATTTTAATCTCCATAGCGGTTCTGGAGTTGGCTATGGCGTTCATAATGTCTTTGAGAGAGGGTTCGGGTTCCTCATCTTCAGTAATTGCCGATCTTTCCTGTGTCGGCTCCGTGGCCAGTGTGGGCACCGCGTATTGTTCCATTTTGCTTTGCGTCGTGCCTCTCCTGCTCTTGTCCTTGCCCATGACCGTTGCAGTCACAACTTCGATGAGGATCCGCCTTGATGATTCTAGTAGCGTTGTGCGTGGGCCGGGGCACGGATTTAACTCTCGATCTAATCACAAGCGATTTTCTGGGAGCGGGCAAGCGGGAAAGCTGCTCGCAACCACTGCCTCCCGCCCACCCTGCTCCTCACCGTTTCGCGTGCCCAATCACGTGCCTCTCCGTCGCTGTCTGTCGCCCCTTGTTCTGAGTTGGCGGGCGCTCAACGCGGAGCGGAGCGGAGCGCGTACGGTTGGTCACTGCCTTCCCATCAACCGTTCGCTCCTCCTGTATGGCGCTGTTCTTCGTGCCGGATGTCAGTGGCGCACTATCCCAAGTCACTGTCGGCCATCTTGGATCGAGTTCGGCGGGTGCCACGCTCTATCACCTTCCACCGCAGTTATCTTCGCCTCCGGCCTCCGTTTTGTTACGGGAGCAACTGCAATGTGTCGTGTCGTCTGTCGGCCAACTTTTCGTAATTTTGCAGGAGTGTCGCAAGTCAAATTCCCCCAGGATTTGGCAGGATGTGTTGGCGGCACCGGGAGCTCAGCGAGCACGCGTCTACATCGGTCGCTCGTTGGCCACGCCCCCCTTTAATACGATTCTTGATGTATTACTTGATAGATCCTCCATTACCCCTTGATGTATCACTAAAACCGCGGCCACTCTCAAACAGATAATGGCACAAGTATCCCTCATAGATGCATGACACCTACTCCACCCACTCGCTAGGAGGTACACATATTATTCCACTGTCCATGACTCGGAGTCCCTGATAGATTACTGGCTCATTAGAACTTCCCTATCAGATGCGATATAGACTAGCGAGATTCATCCCCGGACTCTCTCGGACCACTCCCCGATCTCCCTTATCCTAACGCTGTGAGACGTGCCACCGCGGGTTAGGCGCTGGAGGATGCCCTCTGCCCTACTTAGAGACCTGCATGTGTGTGAATCGCTCCATACGGAGATTGATGAATTCTTTGATTTGAATGAGGGTTCAGTTAGTACACCCTCTACGCTATGGGAAATGTTTAAGGTATGGGTGAGAGGTATCATTTTGGCTAAAACCACTGGGTTACTGGCGGCAGTTAGGAGAGAACTGGGAAAAGCGGAAGCTAAATTAGCACAGCTCGAAGTAGGTTACAGTGCTACACATAGTAAAGAAGTCCTCTCCGACATACACTATACATTGAGTGAATTTAATAAATTGGCTGATAGAGAGGTTCTATATATGGGAACCCCGGCCCGTGGCCGAAGATACGGCGAAAGTAATAAAGCAGGTCAATTCCTGGCCAATGTGCTTAGAACGGAGTGCTACCGTAGCATGATAGCCAGTATACAGACCACACAGGGGGAGGTAGTAAACCGAGAGGAAGACATTAAAGTCGTTAAGTTGTTTAATTTAGCCTATATTTAATACTGCTTAGCCCATCTCATGCTGCCCTATTGCCTGACTTCGATTTCTGGCTGTCCATGATGCATGTCTATCCTGCCCCAGAGGCTAATACTGCCTGTTAGCACCTTACTCCCAGACTATTTCTAAGTGCCACCTTTGTGCATCCCAACAATCTTTATTCAATGTCCAAGAGCCTTATCCTACTTCGGCACTAATCCAAGTATCTCTCCCAAGCGCCAGACTATCTACATTCCAAGAACATACTGGCTATAACTTCTTAGCCTGTCTCCCTTGTTCATCAGCCTGTCTGCCTGCTTCCTGCTCCTCCTAAATAATATAGCATTGCTTAGCATGCCACCTCAACAGTCGCCCACCATGTACTCTGCCTTACCTAAAATTAAATCAACTGGCAGCTCACCTTTAATCATAAATGACTCACCTCTAGTGCCATACACTAGTGCACCCTGCCCCACTTTAGACAGGAACTTAAGACTCAGAGCCAGACTAGCCAAAATCTACGAGCCACTCGCCCGTTTAATGCTCACCGCACAGAGATTAAGATCCATGACCACCAGTCTAAACGCCCCTAAACCTAAATCAGCTCAGAAGCACCACATTAAACCTCCACACTGTCCCACTAACCAGAACAGCACCAAAATAAGACAGGAATCCATTCCCACCACAAATACCACCACTACAGTGAGCCCCCAAATCAAGGGAGCCCTGATCAATGTTAGATCGCTAGTAGCTCATGCAACATAAATTGCAGACCTGATCCTCAAAGAAGACCTTGACCTCCTTGCTATCACGGAGACATGGCTTCATCCAGCAGCAGGCCCTATGTTCATGCTCCCAGTCCCAGATAATTATTTTATCCTGAGACAAGACCGACCCAACTCTAGAGGAGGTGGTGTCGCCATCATTCACAAATGCAGTCTTACTATGAGATTAGCTAACAACATCAATGTACCCTCTTGCGAACTACTCTCTGTCAAAGTCCCCATTACTAATACCCAAACCCTCAACATCCATGTGATCTATCGCCCTCCAGGCCCAATAGGCACTTTTGATGAGGATCTTAATACGATCCTATCCACCAACCTTAAAAACTCCACTCAAGTGCTTACCCTTGGTGACTTTAACATGGGCTTCAATATCCCTGAAGACCAACTTGCCCTCACCACGCTCAATACCCTCACCGAATTAGGATTTACCCAAAGAAGTATGAAACCTACCCATAACAAAGGTAGAATACTCGATTGTTGGCTGACTATAATTGTCTAGCTAACATTATGGACATCTCACCACTTGCCTGGACTGACCACCACCTGGTATCGTTCTTGCTTTCCACCATTAGACCTCCACCCATGCCAATCAGTAGGGCTCCACCCACACTCACGAGAAACAAAGAGTATTACTGCGGAGAGACTCATCCCGAACTTACTCCCCACACTCAACACACTCCCGGACAAATTGAACCCTGAGACTCTGGTCAAGGAATGCAATAAAATTATGTCCACCTCCATGGACCTAATCGCTCCTCTCAAACTCAGACCAAGCAAGCCCAAAATGCATCTGAATAAATGGTACACACCATTCCTTAAAAACCTAAGACACCAAAAAAGAAACTGTGAGGCCACTTGGAAAAAAGTCCCAACAGCAGCCAATAAAATCAAACTCACTAAACTAGCGGCCCTACACAAAAAAGAAATCATCCTAGCAAAACGTACCTCCTTCGACTCCCGTATTTCAAAGCCAAATCTAACATGAAGGAACTTTTTTCTATCCTCAAAGAAGTAGAAACTTCCATAGCACCACTAGATACTTGCATCAAAAACAAGAACTGGTATACAGAAATCCAAAATGCCCTAGCTAACAAAATTGCTACTCTACAAAACAAAATCTCTGGCAAAAAAGCTTCCTTCATTAACCCCTACGTCTCCAAACTACCTGAAAAGCAGACCTCAAGGGAACCTACCCGTTTCAACTTCACCAAAGTGACTATACTCGAAGTTGAAAAAATCATACTATCTTTGAAACCCTCCAACTGCCAGGGAGACTTGTGCCCGGCACAGCTTATAAAAGATGCTGCCCGCGACCTCTCCCCATTCATTACAAAGTTAATTAACGCCTCCTTTTCTACCGGATCCATCCCAACCAATCTAAACAATCTTGGGTATTACCCCTACTAAAAAAACCTACACTTGACCCAGCCACTCCCACTAACTACAGACCCATAACGACAGTACCATTCTTGCTAAAAATCCTGGACAAGGTCGCCTATGTACAAATACAGAAGCATTTGGAAGAAAATCGCCTGCTAGGAGCTAGACAATCTGGCTTCCGTCCCCAACACGGGACTGAGACGTCCCTTATCGACCTTAAAACACAGATCGACTTGCTCAGAGATAATGGCCAAGCTGCCTTACTCCTCCTCCTCGACCTCTCTGCAGCATTTGACCTGGTTGACCACTCTGTCCTATGCACATACCTACACACTTCTCCACCGAGGCTATCACATGGATTAGATCATTCCTTAACGGCAGAACCATGAGGGTTTTCTCGCCTACAGATGCAGCAGACCCCATACCTATTACCTGTGGCATACCACAGGGTTCCTGTGTATCCCCCACACTGTACAATATATTTACCAAGCCCCTTTTCGATGATCTGGATCATCTCGGTATCACCTACACTAACTATGCAGATGATACCCAGATCCTCCTTCCGCTTTCTGGAGATTATGAGAAGGATTTGGCCTTGGTGAATAGTGTGTACATCATCATCCAGGCATGTGGGCCACTCATGGACTATGCCTGAATGATGATAAAACTAAACTCATCACCTTGGGTACTACTGCCAGCCTAAAGAAACTAAGCCCTGCCTACTCATCCTTCATGATTGATGGCAACACCATCCGGGTGGGACACAAAGTCAAAACATTGGGCTTCTACCTGGACTCCAATCTCTCCTTCAATAGACAGGTCAACTCACTAGCCTCCTCTACGGCCTACACGTGCAAACTGATCTGCGCAGCCAAACCCTTTCTATCCGACACCAGTTGCCTGACCCTTGCCAGAGCCCTTATACTGTCCCGCCTGGACTACTGCAACGCTCTTTATCTTGGGTCCTCAAAAGCTACCATTAGCAAATTACAAATTCTCCAGAATAATGCTCTTAGAGCGGCTTTGGGCATCTCTAGAAGAGATCATATTACAGTACACAGCCAACAGAACAACTGGATCCCCATCAATGATAACATTTCCTTAAAAACTGCTTCACTCACCCACAAGTCCCTCAATAACGCTGCTCCTATTTACCTGATTGATAGCTTCCATAGACAGACCTCTCTGAGACCCACAAGAACAGCCTACAGAGACTGCCTCTCTGTCCCTAACTACAAACGTTCCACCATAGGAGGTAATAGCTTCACAGTGAAAGCGGCTAAACTGTGGAACTCCCTACCACCAACTCTCAGAATGGACTTACCCTACCAAAACCTCTGTTCCAAGATTATTTCCTGGCTGAAGACGTAAGTTCGCTTAACACAACGAGCCCTGAGTCCTGTATCCCCCGTGCTTGGACATATTGCACTCACTTGTGTTAACCTGTATATATGTATATTTTCCTGCTACTATTATTACTGGGTATGTGTTTGTATATATCGTCAATGATGTAATTAAGCTTCGCAAATTCTTGTAACTGCTGCGCCCTTTTACCCTAAGGTATTCTGGCGCATTACAAATAAACAAACAAACAAATAAACAAACATTAATGCAACATTCACTGAATTTTACAGAATCTTGTACTCTAACCGAGATGTTAAGTTTGGAGAGGAGATAACCGATTACCTATGGGAACTTGATCTCCCTTCCCTGGACCTGGAAGCTTGTACCACACTATATTCACCCATCACCCTTGATGAAATCATAGCAGCTATAAAGGCATTGACATCTGGCAAGGCTCATGGCTCAGATGGCCTGGGTGCCGAACTGTATAAAGAGTTCCAGGATAGAAAAGCCCCTATTTTACTGAAGGTGTGGGAAGAGGCAATGGAGCGCGGCACACGTCCTGCTTCCATGCGCAAGTTGATGATCACTGTACTCCTTAAACCCAGATGCTCTGCACATGACATGTCCTCTTGTAGACTTCTCTTCCTTATCAATACGGATGCCAAAATCTTTGCCAAAATCCTTGCGACCAGACTTTTACCATACATGCCCACCTTGGTCCACCCTGATCAGGCGGGCTTTATTCCTACCCGATCCACTGCGCTTAACCTGCGGCGGCTCTTTGGAGTGATGGCTCAGATTAACCCGAAGGCTAATGCAGCAATTGCAGCTTTAGATGCTGAGAAGGCTTTCGATTCTGTGTCGTGGGCCTCTCTCTTCTCAGTGCTGGAACGCTTCGGTATGGGACTATATTTCCTAAAATGTGTCAAACTGCTCTACACTAATCCGGAAGCTAGGGTCCTCACCAACCACACTCTATCCTCCCTCTTTTCCCTAGGTAGAGGTACCAGGCAGAGTTGTCCCTCCTACCCCATCTTGTTTGCCCTCACGATTGAACCCATGGCAGAATTTGTTCAGAAAACACATGCACACAAAGGAATCCGAATGACAGGCCCTCCACAGATCATATCTCTGTATGCAGATGATACTCTGATCTATGTCGAGACCCGGAAATCAATTTGGGACTTGTTATTGCTGATATTCATCTGTTTGCCGAACACTCAGGGTATAAGATTAATGTTTCTAAGTCGGAGCTGTTTCCTTTGACCCCATCCACACCAGACCTGTCCAACATTAGTGGGTTCAAATGGTCCCCGATACGGGTCTGTTACCTGGGAGTCGTTGTACCCAACAATAAAAGCACACTGTATACCGATAATTATGAAGAACTTCTTCCTACATTAACGACCAAATTACATTTGTGGACAAAACGCCCTATATCACTATATGGTCGAGTGGCTCTTCTTACAATGGTAGTTCTTCCCGAGTTACTGTACTGTTTCGGTAATATTCCCATTTGGCCGGGCAAAACCTTCTTTACTAAACTCTAATCGCTCACTACCTTGTTTGTTTGGGGTGGGAAGACTGCGAGGATGAAATGGACCAAGATAGTGGAACCGTTCTCGAGCGGTGGCATCGCGGCCCCAGACTTTGAATTATATTATTTAGCATCCCAGGCACAATTGGCTAAACATTGGTTTGACCCTGATGACACAACCACACACATCCCTATTGAGAAGTATGCAGCATACCCGTCTGATGTTCGGTCAATTATCTCTAATCCAAACCACAAAGACCCCTGTGAGTTCGACCCGGTATGCGCTACTGCTACTGTGCATGCATGGTCCAAAATGGAATTGAGATACCATACGGGCCGAAAATCCCATTATGGAACTACCCAGGTATCACACCCACGTTTGATAAAGCCCTACAAAGGACATGGGACCTGACTAAACAACTTAAATTGCAAGATATGTTCCCTGGAGGCACATTTGTGGAGTTGAGGGATTTCATGGACACGATGGGGGTGGACTGCTCAAGCGATTCCAATACCATCGCATGAGGGCTGCGTTTGCTGCTAAATGGCCCACATTCCCCATGGAGCCTCCTACTCACGAATGTACAAGGGCTATGACAGCCACTGAGGGGTGCAGGAAAGGGGTTTTGCTGATATATACTCTAGTTCAGGCACAGTCAACCACCTGTAACACCATAAAGGAGACCTGGGAGCCACCTTAAGCGAGGAGAAATGGCTAAAATACTGTCAACTCACTAAAGCGGTGTCTCTTAACTCTGGTCTGCGGCTAATTCCATTTAAAATACTCAGCCAATTGCATTACACCCCCGCTAGATTAGCCAAGTTTGTGGTGGGATGTACGTGTAAATGCTTCAAATGTGATGCACCAAACGCAGATGCCTATCATATGTATTGGGCGTGCCCCCTGGTGGCGGTATTTTGGGGTGAAGTCGCAAATATTCTTGAGGAAATCCCTTCCATTCCAGCTTCCCCATCCCCTCCGGAATATCTATTCGGGGGCATTGGAAAGGCAGCTGAGACTACTAGGCGACTTAATAATATTGGTTGTGTAATCGCAAAACGATGTATGCTAAAATGTTGGAAATGTGCTAAATAATTTGTGTTAACCGTATCTGCCACTTGCCGCCCTAAGGACATTTGGGCTCCGTTTAGGGGATACCTTTGTAATATGGTGTTGGATAATGACTTTACACCCTTGTCAATGTCTTGATCTATCAAATACTATGGCATATGATGTTGACGTTCTAATGTAACGTTGTTTGTGATACTATGCTGCACCTGGACCGGCTCTGTCCTGCTGTGACTCTCTATAAAAAAAAAGTTAAAAAAAAAGTATTCAAGCAGACATTAAGCCAATTATTATGGTCACTTTGTGCATTCATGGAGCCGTCTGGATGTGTCCCAATTCAATTTCATTTAAATCAGTTCAAATCTTCTCAGTATCTTAGCTTTAAGAAGATCAAACGCAAATCACACAATGTCCCACTAAGCAACGAAACAGGACGATAAGAGACAGAGTACTAAATAGTACCTTTCCTTGGAGCCACCACGCGACGCGTCGTCTACTTCATGAAGATAACTAGGCCTGCATTTACCTTCGTTCTCTACACATTCATCAGAGTTGACGGCGTGCTCCTACACCTATGGGCAAAAGTCATCCCATAGTCAATTGGAAATAAGGGCCATATGTATTCTACTACCTATGTGATGTTCAACAACTAATGATGCTTCTAGTGCCTTTCACAGATGATCCAAACTATAACGATAAGTAAATTGAAGATGTGCAAACACTCACCGCCCGCGGTGGTGCGCACCACTTATAAATTCAGAAAAGGGAAGTGGCACTCCTGGAGAACCCAGTTCAGGCTACGGATCTACGGTTCACAATTCAGGTTGTTCAAAGTCAGAGAAACTGTAAGAATTATAAGTAAAAATTCATGGACCTATTTACCGGCAACGTGGTAATCTAAGAAGTGCATAGTGGCTCTGTTAATCTACTTGAAAGGTAAGACTCCCCCCCCCCCCCCCCCCCCCGTTCTTGTTCCTGGTGGGCGTTCGCTCTGTGGATGGATTGCAATTGTTTTGCTGGGGGCTTGTTGCGCCACGCGTTATAGTAACCAAACGCGTGTTCATTCTGAAAGGGATATAGGGAGATCTGAAGTGAGCAGCCCTGCAGCAAGTGGAGGCTCAACCCATTCATGACGATGCTCCATCCCTCGGTCCAGTTATATAGCTCACCGGTCCGACCTGGCAACTGCTCTTCTACACTCTGGCTACGAGAATGCTGGCGTCAGTAACCACGGCCACAGCCCTCGCTGATGACTTGTGGCACTTGCCATTTTACGTACGTTTAAAGACTATGAGGCGCCAGTATAAAGAGAACGGGCTACGTGAAGGGCATCCAGCTCGGTGTCCATCGTGGAATGGAGTAACCCACTCAGGCGAAATATGATGGATCAAATATGGACCATACAGGTCCCTACTCCACACAAAAATGCAATAAAGCAAGGTACTTGTTAAAGAGTGAAGCTGGAGACACAGTGGCCTATTGTAACCCACGTTAATCAAGCCGTATCAATTCACCGGAAATGTCACGGGTCAACATCCAGTTGGCTCACATGTATCACAACATAACATCTAACATCCTTCCAATAAATCATCTTGATGGTCATAATTCTGACTTAATCTGTATGGCCCTGTAATACCCTTGTGGCGGAGATATATAGCAGAGCGTTAGTGTCGTTCCCACACGGATTACAATGTATGTGAAAAAAATATCCATAATCTTGCATCGATGTGCGAGAACTACGTATACCATATCTGTTACGCCCATATCTCCTTCAGTTCTGTTAGTCTGTGCATACCAAGACCTCATTAGTCAATAAATGAAGCTATATTCTTATACAGTGTACATCTCCCAATTGGAGCACGGATGAGGTGTAGACAGTAAAAGGATGAATGCAATATAGGCAGTCACAGTATGGAGACAGGCATCGTAGGGTAGGAAAGAATTCAAATACCAATTTTCATTGTCACCCATAGGATATACACTGTACATATCCCAATTGAAGCACAGATGTGGCGTAAACAGCTCCTTCCATTGCATAATTACACTGTGTGTATATTCCAGTGAAAGGACAGATGCAGTATGGGTAATCCCAGTATGGAGGCAGGCATTGTACTGTACGGAAGAATTCAAATACTTTTTATGTATTTTTTATTTTATTGTATTTGGTTAGTTTAACCTTTTTACATATGCATGTATATACAAAATAAGAGCAGTTTCATTTACAAACAAAATCTCTTCCTACATCGAGCAAGATTAAAGAAAAGAAATAAGTAGACCAATAAACTAACATAACCAGCAACAAAAAAACCTTCAACAGAACCGTGCCCAGTTCATTGCAATTAACAGTCATATCCTCCTTCATAGTTTTTTAGAAAATCGGAGTTCAAGATAAAAGAATTTAAAACAAATGATGGTACATTCTTTATCGTCATCACCTCCGATTAAGCATCTGGTATTTGCTTATGGTAAAGTCTCTCTAAAACAACAGATTAAAACCTTCCAGCACCTGTACCACTGCAATTGTGAGAGCCTGGTTGTGGCCTGCTGTTATCCAATCCCAGAGCATGTGTGGTACTAATCTACCCGAGTTCACACCAAATCTGTTGAGCAAACGAGATCTCAGATCCCAGGTTCCTTCGCAGTCCATAAGGAGATGTTTCAAGGTTTGGTTCTCTGGGTTTTTACATCTTGAACAGTATTTGGAAACATCCCTCCTTCCTCTTCTTGAAAGCACTTCCCCAGATTGTGCTATGTTCAGCCTTAGTCTGAGGAATTTGTTTCTTATATTACAATCGGGGAACTCACTAAATATTTGGTAACTTGACCCAATTTTTTTGTCTGCTTTCAAAAAGGAATTTACATCTCTCTTTAAACGCATATCCTCGATTGTGAGGATCCAATCAATTTTTTCTAATGATTTCTTTTGCCTTTAATGGGTTCTCAATTAGGGTCTGAATATATGTGTCTGCTTTGATTAATACCTCCTCAACCAAGGCCCCTAAATTTCCTCAGCATTTTTGATCTCTTCATTTCCATGTGGATTCTAATATCCGCATAAGCGTATCCTCCTGCGCTGTCTTGAGCAGCCGAAAGAGGGAGGTTAGCTTCCAGTCCGCTTGAACCTTGAGAGATCTCAACCCCAATTTGAATCTAATCCAGGAGACCGGGAGACTTTTGGGAGGCCGAGTATCGTCTTCCAAATAAGCCCCTCCAATCTTTGCCAATTTACTTGCCATAATGACGTTTTCAGCTCTAGTCCATAAAGAACCACTGGGATTACCTTTGTCTGATAGTATTTTATCAGGGGTGTGATTGAAAATGTGCAATATTTCGATGCTATTTTTTTCATATGTAGGATTATCTGCATGATCTTTAACTCTGTGTCCTGTTCCCGCTTATAATTGGCTGGTGAGGTGTAGATTTTATAGCCCAGGTAGGTCAGGACCTCCACTTTTTCTATGTTTGGCCCTCCCATCTCCCAATGAGAGAAGTTGATCTTTTTTTGATTGTGTTTGATGACCAGGATCCTGGATTTGGCAGGATTCAGGGATAGGCCATTCTCTCTTGCATAGCAATCAAGTTTGTTAGTAGCCGTTGAAGTCCTACCGCTGTACTGTCCAGCAGGACCACATAGTCAGCGTAGGCCAGCCAATGTACTTTACTCCCATTGATCACCAGGCTGGCCAATTCTGCAGATTGTAGATATTCCCCTGCATCTGCCAGGTATAGATAAAAAAAAACGGGTGCCCCTAGGCATCCCTGCCTGACTTCTCTTTCAACCTTAATGGGTTCAGATAACCATCCCTCATTCTCCAGACGGGCCCTCACTGTGGTGTTCTTATGGAGCTCCACCAGCATCAACAGCAGCCCCTCCGGCATACCCCAAGCCCTCAATTTTGACCAAAGACGATTTCTGTTGACCTTATCGAATGCTTTAGAATAATCTACCCATGCCCCATCTCGGGAGGATAGCTCAGGGGCAACGTGCTCGCCTTGGAAGCAAGACGACATGGAGCAACACAGGTTCGATCCCCGGGATGCGCTTAGAAACCTCTGGGTATTAAGCGCGTTATAAATAACCTAGAATATCGTATCATAGAGTGGCTGACCTCCCTTACATCCTGACTTTTCACTTAGGATATTGAGTGTCACTCCATTCAGTGCCGTAGACAACCCCTTTCTGAAGCCTGTTTGCAATTTTGAAAGGATCTTAATTTCTTTCACCCATTTTTCAATTTCACCCAGTAGGATTCTCATAAAGATTTTACTTTATATGTCCAGGAGGGCAATCGGACGATAATTCGCTGGATCGCTCCGATCACCCCCCTTGAACAGCGTTATAATAACTGCTGATTTCCAAGAACTTGGAAATCTTTGGCTCCTCAAAATTTCCTTGAACAGCCAACACAGCATTTTCCCCAATAAAATTGGGTTGCTTCTCAGGACCTGGTAGGTTAGCCCATTTGGCCCCGCTGCCTTGGAGACGGAGCCACTCATAATCAGATCTGTCACTATTTGTGCATCGAAGTTAAGTTTCCAAGCTGAATTCCAACCTGAAAGTCTAGGGACTCATCTGGTTCTTCAAATACTTTCAAAAGATAGTCTCGGAAGGAGGGTGGATGGACTAAATTTCATAGGTCACTACTAGGATCGGCTTCCAGCTGATTAATGACAGACCAGAAGTTTTTAGAGTTCCTATTACTCACTAACTTTAGCATCTGCTCACCAGCCTGCTGGAGACGCGTTCTTCTTCTATCCTTTGACCAATGCCTATAGTCTTGCAGCAGGGTTTTTGAGACTTTTTTCTTCTCTGCCCCGCTTATGTCTTACCAGAAGTTTTTTCTTAGATGCAGTTTCTTCATCATAGTGATGATAAACCTGCTTTTTCCTCCCTCTTCCTGCTGTTGGGGGGGGCATATGGAGCAAACAAATGAATGAAGATCTCCGGGCTGCAATTCTCTCGAAGACAATTCTCTGGCACGTCTCTGAGGTAGCAGTTTAAATCTTCCCCATCTCTTCTGAACTTAATGAGCCAAATCCTTCCTTTCCTATTCTCTACCAATTGTTTTTGAATTTCTATCTGTGAAGGGCTATATTTACAAAGGATAACTCAAGCCGTGAGTGGTCACTACCCCCTTCCCGCTCTATCTTCAGAGATACATTGTATTTAAACAAATTGACTGAGATTAATAGATAGTCGATTATTGAGCTTGATGAGCCCTGATGTCTAGTTGGGACAGCTGGCATGTACCAGGCAGTGACCCATTCGACATTTTTAGGTCCCAACCTGCCAAAAATTCTAACCACCTTCTCCCTTTCTCTGATATTGTAACAGATCTATCAATTGGTCCTCCTTTTAATAGTGTTGTACACTGAGAATTAAGGTCTCCCCCAAGAATTAGGTGGATTCTCTCCCCGAATTCCGTTTTTATTCTCTTATATCTCTGCCGGGTCGTTAAGAAAATCCTGCAAGATGGAGCAGGTGGGGTTCCAGTAGATATTTATAAAAATCAACTCGAAAGGCGAGTTCTGGTTTTTCACCAAGGCTTTACAAACTTGAATGCCCCTTTTAGTATTGTAGAGCAGTTTAGGCTCTACAATTCTCTAATTTTTTAATGCTATCAGCAGTCCTCCTGCCGGTCTGCCTTTAACTTTTTGTAGCGCTGGTAGGGAATAGATCGTAAATACTTCGATTTCTGTAGGATTTACTAACCAGGTCTCCTGTAACATCAGGATATCTCCTTTTTGTAAGAGATATCCCTTCATTTTTTTCGAGTTGAATGTATTTGGTCCCAGCATGTTCAAATACCAATCTTCATTATCACTGGTAGGTAGCACTGTAATTACACGGTTGCACTCAATAGGCTATGCATACACCAGTAGACGAATCAGTGTAATAATGATAGACAAACAAGTGACACACTTTATATCTTATTCATGTACCAATATCCAGATAGATGTAGTTTAGATAATCACAGCGTGAGGGAGGGCACACTAATCATATAAAACAATTCAATGAGCATTCCTCATTGAGGCCCCTTGGTTGAACAGTGTCCAAAAGATGGATCCAATACATCTCTCTTTGTGAAAGAAGGGAATGATAGTTGCCACCCCTCTGCGGGCGTTTAACAACCTCCGACACTTGACATTTCAGTTGGGCAATAGTGTGGTGTTGCTTTGCAAAGTGTCTTGCTACCGGGGATTTAACATGATTGAACCTTATGTTGGATTTGTGTTCCGTCCATCTTTCTTTGGTGGGTCTCATTGTCTGCCCTATGTATAGTTTCCCACATGGGCATTTTATGGTGTCGGCAGGTTGAAAGGTCCATCAACTTAATCTTTTTACCAGTTTAAGGATGAGAAATTGTGCCCCCTTTTACGACATTGTTGCAACTCACCCTTACTAATAGCATTAAGTAGAGTACTCCAGTTATCTTCATGCCACAATCTCTTTTTATCCCCGAGTAACCTTCGATATTCAACTCTAGCCACCCTTAACCCTTGGCTATTTGGCAATGTTTCAGGCCTCGCTTCACTAATCAATCGTCCTTTAGCCTGTCTACACTCCTTATCGTACCAAGGAGGGAAAGTCTCAGCTGATATACGCATTGCTTTAGAGGACTTTGGAAACCAAGACCCACCTTTTCTATTATACTCTTGTGCATAATTACTAATGCAGCTGCATCATTGGGGTCTATCGCGGCCACTTCGTCCTAGGACGGGACGATGCCATAATAAGGGAGAGGCAGGATTTTCTCTAAATAAAGCTTTTCCCACCTGATGTTACACCTGACGTGTCCCTGTAGCCTGTGTCATGCAGTTGGACTGCCCCTTCCTCTGTACTGAATGTTCTTCCTGCCAAAATCCCCTATAATTGCTCACTCACCTCCATAACTTGGGGGTGATGATCGCTCTCAATCCTTTTACTAATGTGCAAGGTCTTCACTAAGTCCCAGGTCTTGATGTTCATAAAAATGTAGTCAATCTTGCTGTTACCCTATTTTCATAAGTTGGTGCGGCTGGGACATCCCCACAAATTGGCCATTACACGCCCATAGATTGACTGCCATTAGCAGGATCCTCCTCCTGCTCTGCATTCCTATGTTGTTTAGGCGGCATAGGCTGCGTTAACCGGCCCTATTCCCCATTGGCTATCCTCCTCATCCATGATGGAAGCCACATCATACAGGGGCTCAAACTAGAGGTTAAGAACCCCCCCCCCCCCATAGCTAAGATCTTCATAAGGCTAGGGGAAGATAGTCTCCAGTTCAGGACCTGATCTGCCATCCTGCCAATCAATTACGTTCCCTACCTGGCAAGATCCTGTTATAGAAATCAATCAGCAGTATCATGGAATCGTTCCACAGTTTAAGCTGTAACTTGAGTAAGTCAGACGAGCCAGAATCCACTAGCCTAGCCGACGTGAACGGGCTCACATCCACCCATGTGACCAACGCCACACTCGGCCGACCCTTAACTCCTTTAAGTGCCGGGATGGCAAAGTGGTATACCCTTGAATGTTGGGGGCCACAATAGCCCATGTTTCCTGGAGGCAAATCACCCCGTAGCCTTGAATAAATGTAAGCCAGTCATTATCGGTCATGTATTTGTTTACCCCAGCTATGTTCCATGAAAGGACCCGCAACCTAGGATCGGTCTGTACGGGGCTTGCACCAAGATGTTGGTTGGGCATGTCCCGAACAGCCTCTGGATCCGGCTCTGGCTCATACAGAAGTCAGGCTTGTTTCTGTTCTTGCCTAGGGAGCCCAGTCCATCAGTTTCCAGGGAATAAGTCAGGGCCTTTGCTGAGCTGCATCAGTCTATGCTGCATCCTAGTAGTGGGGATTTGGGCGACCCTGCATCCTTCCCTGCACTGGACACCAAAAGTGGCCCTGTCTTCTGCTCTGTTGAGAAAAAGAGGCCTGATTGCAACATCTAATACCTAGGGTGCCAGCTAACGGGCCGCCCCTTCTCGCCTACGGTCTCAACCAGTGTGTAACCTTATTAATAAGGCCTTCGCTCTGCTCATAGTTATTGCCCCCCAGTTTAGAGTGTGTAACCTTATTAATGAGGCCTTCGCCCTGCTCCTAGTTATTGCCCCTCCAGTTTAGAGTGTGTAACCTTATTAATGAGGCCTTCGCCCTGCTCCTAGTTATTGTCCCCCCAGTTTAGAGTGTGTAACCTTATTAATGAGGCCTTCGCCCTGCTCATAGTTATTGCCCCCCAGTTTAGAGTGTGTAACCTTATTAATGAGGCCTTCACCCTGCTCATAGTTATTGCCCCTCCAGTTTAGAGTGTGTAACCTTATTAATGAGGCCTTCGCCCTGCTCCTAGTTATTGTCCCCCCAGTTTAGGCACATTAATTAAGTAAAAGCCGTGCGGCCCGGTTGTGCCACCGTTGTTGCTCTTATGGAGGGTGGCGTATCCTGGATATCAGTGCTGGCCAATTCCCGCACATTATTATTCAATCTTAACACGCCAGAGGGGAAATTGAAGGGGTAACCCTTTCTTCACCTGCACATGCTCTTGCTGTGTGGGTCCATGTGGGCTATGCTTTATAGACTGTGCCCCTTCCTCTGCTCGGCAGGCCCCGCGTCCACTATTGCCTCCTCAGTAACGAACACAGGGGGGGGCATGGGGGTATGTGTGACGGGTATGTGGCTATACGTAGTGTCAGCTCCTCAACCACCTGGAACAATCTACTCTAATCTTCTTTTACTGTTTTTAGTTCCTCGTTCTCCTTCTGCAACAATGCTATAAAATGGAAAGCGCATTTGCAGCCCTCACACCCACGAAGCACTACATCCCTCGATGAATGTATGTCTTGGTCTTCCTTCCCAGGCTTGGTACTGGTGAGCATGGGCCTGGGTGCACCTTGAAGCACTGTGGTTACAGTAGCAGCAGTATCGTCTCCATGGGTATTCAGACCCTCAAACCTATTGCTAATAACCACCTTCGGAGAGTAACCAATGCTAGTTGCCTATTGATCCACCTGCCGTATGGCATTGACCCTTTCCTCCCCAGTAGCTCCTGCTGGGGGCAAATTAACCTCCACTGGTATATGGTAAGACATTTCCTCCTTTTGGTTTGGGCAATGGATGCCCAGGTAATGTTCCCCCACGGCCGCCAGAGCAGTTAGACTTGCCCTGTGAGTACTCATGCTATCGATAGCAAGCGCTCACATCTGATCTCGCATCTGACCTTCTGCTTGGAATCCTACCTCCTCCTCCAGGCCGTGGGGACCACCTGCTTAATACCCATATTAATCAGTTCATCCCTCTTTGGGACACTACAGTTGGAGGTCATTATCGCCAGCTTTCCTCCCATTGCCTGGCCCTTTGCTAGTAGGGCCGGTATCATAGAATAACCCAGCGATCTCATCGATCATGGCATTAGCCCCTCAATACGATCTACAAACTTCGGGTACGTTTTCTTGCCGAGCCGCTAGTTGGGGGGCTTGCCGCCTTTCTTTTGGACGTTGTGCAAGTAATTTAACATGCAATCAAATCCATATGCACTAGGGGAGCTTTAGTTTCCAGAACCCTGCAATAATTGACGTATCACTACTTAAGATCTGTGAAGCAGTACATGGAATGCAATTTCTAAAATTTCTATAGTTTATACCAACCTTAAAATCTAACAAACACAAATCACGAACAATGTAAATTCATCAAATTCATTCAAGTATGCATGCAAAAACAATCACCAATATTGAATCTCAAATAATAAGAAGGTTAAAACCTAATGGCAAAGTTATCTTCTATCCCAGACTGGCCCCGGGGACACAAAGCTCCCCCACGCCCCCCGAGGCCTAGGCAAATATGTCCAGCAGCCGCTATAAAGAAAACGGACAGACACAATCTGGAGCTTTCTGGTCCAATTTGAAAGAAAAAGCGTGGAGCGAGGCAGGCCCGACAGCTCAAAGGGACCTCCTCTAATCCTCCACAACGATGCAGCATTTGAGTGGCTTTAGTAATACGTTCAATCCTTGAGAACACCCTTATTTCCCAGCCTTGCGTTTCAAGAAAGCTGGATTAAGGTTGAGGATTAGGGCCAGCGGGTGCATTAATATTAGCCCCAGTGTCATCAATGCAGACAGGAGGGGGTTCTATGCTCTGGCACCCCTCTATTTGAGAAATACTGGAGGTATGTAGAGACCGAAGCTGTAATCTCTAATATGCATGAAACTGAATACTTGTTACAAATGGAAGAGAAACAATTCAATTCACTTCATTCTTAGTCCAATACTAAATTATGTAGACATATTTAGGATCAATAGAAAGGTTCTATTATTAGACAACTGTTATACAAATTATTAAAACCTAGTTTAGTATTCACTAAAAAACGTTAGGTATTTATAAAGGTAACTAGACATAGTAGAGAGAGATATTACAGAACAATTACATGTGGTATAGATAAGACACACTTATAACAATTCATTCATTCACAGTCTCAATACATTATCCATACAAAACAATTCATAGTCATGAATAGCAAGTAAACATGAATTGATCATGAATTACTTTTATATAAAATGTGCCTTGTTTTGGTAGCCACTGTCCTACTGTCCCAACATGTTTCTTTCCTTTAAACTGTTTAGCGTGTTATTCAGGAATTTGTTCGGTGGAGTGTTCTTATGTAGGCTGGTCTGTAAATATGACAATAGTGGGACTTTGCTTCACTCCCTTCATGTTGTTACGTTTCCTGCATTAGAGATACAAATGAACGCTTATGTTTAGACGTTCATTGTATTTGTTCCAATATCTTAATTATTCATTTAGTCTCTATCAAATTAGTTGAATTCTAATATTAAGTCTCCTCTCGAACAAAGGGGCCAAGATAAATAAATAAGGAGCCGAGGTGTGAGCCAGTCTGCGGCAGTCTTGCAATCAGACCACATCATTGTGTGAGGAAGTTCATTTTTGTTTTTTTTAATCCCCAGAACACCGCGGAGCGGTGAGCGGAGCTGCGAGCCGAGGTGTGAGCCAGTCTGCGGCAGTCTTGCAATCAGACCACATCATTGTGTGAGGAAGTTCATTTTTGTTTTTTTTAATCCCCAGAACACCGCGGAGCGGTGAGCGGAGCTGCAAGCCGAGGTGTGAGCCAGTCTGCGGCAGTCTTGCAATCAGACCACATCATTGTGTGAGGAAGTTCATTTTTGTTTTTTTTAATCCCCAGAACACCGCGGAGCGGTGAGCGGAGCTGCGAGCCGAGGTGTGAGCCAGTCTGCGGCAGTCCGCTGCAGACGCGCAGTAAGCGTAAAATGGAACTTGAGGTGCGGCCCGAAGCACGACCGCTGCTGGTGATTCCAGTATCAGAGCTGGAGCTGGAGCCGTCAGGAAAGGACGAGCCTTTGCTGCCCTCCAACATCATCATCCCGGAAAGGGAACCAGCAGCATCAGCAGAGCCCGCGAGAGATGTGCCAGCAATAACTCTGAAACAGCCTAGAGGTAAGCCATCAATGAGGACTCAGTTGAAACCCCAGAAACTCTCACAGACGGGTTTACCTGCATTATGGGCGTCGCCGCCGTTGCCATCGAGGAGGCGAACGGCAAAGGAGTATCCACCGGATGCCAATCAATAGCCTTTGGATCCGGTGGTCCTCGCAGACCTTGTGTGGCGATCCGGGGGGGTCAACCGAGTGCACCGAGAAGTCCGCTTGGAAAAAGCACTCATAGACGAGCGGCTCGCCAACGAGGCCGAAGAGATGGATCAGGTGACGGACGTGAGGACCCAGAATGAATCAACAGACGAGATAGGGAGCACGCCCGTCCCGCCCGCCGGCGCCGCAGCTGGGGGCCCGCATACCGTCTTGACGACAAGGGGTGAGGATGCAGTGGCTATCGGAGGATGGCCAGCATCGGCACCTTTGCGGGGCCTTAGCAGTGGAGCGGGGGGGGGGGTCGGAGCGGAGGGGTGGACGGAGCTTCGATAACTCCGGAGGGGAAATTTCCTGGAAAAATCACAACAAAGGAACAAGACCTCTATCTGGAGCCAACGTGGGAAGATCCAAAGGGACCCGAAGAACAGAGGCCCCCCTCCCAAAAGACTGGTGAAACCATAATAAACAAATCAGACTTTGTGCAGAAAACACTAAACGTTAAAGCGATGATCCACTCCACATATAAAGAGCAGAGTTTTGATCAAAGCAAATCCAGTAGGTCAAAGAGGAGACAACTGGATAGAAAAACTCCAAAAGTCAATAAGAGATCGGTAGAGATAAGCTTCGCTGAATCACTCTCAGAAAGTGACGAAGTTTTTACAGAGAGTGAAACAACAGGCGCAAATAATAGACAAACCGACCAGGAAGATTCAACTAAAGAAACAGATTATGAACAAGTAAAAACAAGCCGTAACCAACAAAAAAAGAAAAAAGTGAAATCGAAGAAAAATCAGACCTCGCCAAAGAAGACCACACCTCAAGTAAATAAGAAGACTTTGAAAAACCAAAATCAGAGAAGTAGAGTGGAAGGAAACGCGATAAAAATAAAAAGACCCTCAACCACAAAGCTGCCAGCACCGCTACTATCCTGTCCTTTAAAAACCTTCTTTACGCAACAGTACAAACGAAAATTAACAGTGGACTCGGAGGTATCAGACGCAGAGATGTTAGAAGTGTTGCAAGAAGCTACACCAGTGTCGAAAGTAAGAAAAACAGTGGAAACCTCCACAAAGGTTGGAGGGTTGGAAAAATATTCAAACAACCTAGAAAGTGTAACAAATAGTAATAGGAACAAAAGTGAAATTGGTGCCACTATTAAGGGTGACACCCAAACTCAGATCAGAAAACCAGAGTCGCCAGGTATAGAGATCCAGTTGGACCCAGAAAACAATGTCCGGGATGCAAATAACACGAAAAAAATAGCTGTAGAAGGTAACAACGGAGGGGAGTCAGAGGCGATCAGAGAACGTCGTATCCAAAGCCAGCCTGTGAAGGAAAATCAAAATCTATCCCAAATAAGCAAAGAAAAAGACACACGGCTGACGTGGACGCAACCCCATCTGACTGCAGGACTCCAAATCTCCCCAGAGATTGAAACAAACACTGAGGACACAAAACGAGACCCGAGAGCAACAGGGCAGGGCCAACAAGTAACAGATCAGGCTAATATTTCCCAAACGGACTGCCTGGGTCCTCAAATTCTGGAGACGCCAAAAAAAACAGAAAAAACACAGTCATCACAAAAAAAACGACGGTTAAGCGACATCGCCATGGCTATTCATAAAGATTCTTCAACAAAAAAACCGGACATGACTACAATCATGTCGGCAATGTCCATTGTTTTAACACCCTTTTGCAAGTTATATGAAGCACTAAAAGAAGAAATCCAGGATAATACAGCAATTCTCTCCAATATGATAGCAAAAATGGCTCATGTAGAAAGCTATATAACAGCAGTAGAAGCACAAAAAAGTATTCAAGAGATCCTGTGGGAAAATAAAATCGAGACTCTAGAAAGGAAAATCGAACTTCTGGAGAAACAAAAAAATAATTCGGAAACAACACAAGACTTAAAAGGGGGCAAGCATGTGGCAGACAATTTTAAAAAATCAGATTATGAGCTGAACGGCCTGGAGGTCATCATAGAGAAGAGCTCAGTAAATCCACCATCGACTCAAAATAAATCGGTAACATCGAGAGCTTCACATACACTCTCCTGGGAGGTTAGAGCAAAACCACCACATTTGGCTCAAAGTCCAAACAAAACAGAGATGAAGAAAGACAAGACCCAAATTCTTGACGTCCAGTCCTCCCCGAAATCTTCAGATCGGAGATCACCTAGGACGGCGGAAGAGTTCATTTCAGATTCATCATTGATGAACATATCACAATATGATAAACATATTCAAACCAGCACGATTACACAGGTGCTAACCGCCGCCCCGATAGACAATACAAGGAAGGAGAAAAAAAACATCACAGAAGAAAAAAGACCTCTGAGCGATGACGAAGAAAAGTGGGTGCTAGTGAAGCGAAGGGAAAAATCAGCCGAAAAAAGAGACGTCAACAATTATAATAGTAAAATCCAGAAAGACAATAAAGTAACACCACAAAGAGCGAGGCTAAGAAGCAGAAGGAGCCCGAGAAAGCAAGTACCCGTGAGGGAAAATGGGAAAACGAAATTAGTAGAAAGAGGCAAAACCCGATTGTTTAAACTTGAGCAACAGGTCATCAAAGAAGACAATTTAATTCTAAACCGGCCAACGGTACTGCAGATCCTGAAAAAATCTAAAACTCTTAGGGGCCTCAGAACAAAGGATCTAGACTTGGTCGAACCGTATCACAGGGGCAAGACAGCAAAAGCATTTTTGCATGTAAAAGTTGAGAGTATAACGCATTTGGACAAATCAGTCTTTGAAGATATGGGCTTCCATTTGAGAGAGCTAACATACCCGCAGCAGGAGGAGCGAAGCAGAAACCCAATAAAAATCAACGAACAGAGCACACATTACCATTCAAAAACTGAAATGTTGTATTCTCATAATCGACGGAACGAAAAGAGGGACAACAAGCACGTTCGTGAAGATCCAAAATATAGTCGAAGAAATGTCCCGCTGAATCGGGAGGGGGCCTCAAAGTGGGGAAACACCAAATCACGTCTGAGTAGCCATCAAGAAAGCAGTAGTGACCCACAGGAACGGAGACCTATCAATAGAAGTAGAGAAAACGAGAAATCACCACAACAAACTAGGCATTCCAGAGGAGAAGTAATGCTTCAAAAGACTGCAGCTAAAATACAGGAATCAAGATCGCCGAGAGGACCGTGGGACTGGTTTACATCTACCTGGTCAAAGAAATCCCAAAAATAGCAACAAATAGGGTGGAGCCTCGAGACACCGACATCGGCTTCATCCGTAGAGGAACGGCCCGATAAAAACCATTACAAGGTAGGCTCATGGAACAACAGAGGGCATAATCATTTAACAGTACCGGGGGATGTAAATTTGGACATATTTGATATAGTATGCCTTCAAGAGACGTGGCTACTTGAGAAACCGACGTTGGACGGATTCTGCTTAGAAACCTCGGCAGCAATTAGAGGTCCTTTAGGAAGACCATCGTCTGGTTTGCTCACAGCCTTTAAAAACGGCCTAGGATTGGAACCTCCGAAGAAATGGAGAGAAGCATACGAAATGCTGGTGACCCTTTCCACATGGTCTCCCCCATGGGAAAGGGTAATGGCACCATAAGAAATACCCTAGCAATTATAAATTGCTATTGGAACCCTCAGCGGACGACAACAAAGGCTTTCTGTGCAATAATGAGCGCAACTATTGATCAGTTGTATGAAGATTTCGACGATATCGAGATCATGGTATGTGGCGATTTAAACGCCAATTGCAATGATGAAACAGAGAAAACAGGGACAACTGCAACACAAGAACGGGGAAGAGCCTGGATGAAAGTAATAAGCTCCAGAAATTTACAAAACATAGCGACACTATTCCCAAATCAACTGAATATCCCGACCTGGGAAAGAGGAGTGTCAAAAGCAACCCTAGACTACATCTTCGTATCATCCGGATTGGCAGCAAACACAGTGAGCTTTAAAGTGCTGAAAACAATTAACAGTGACCATAACTTACTCACTTGTAAGTGGAACGGTCGGAGACCAACAAAATTGGTTTACAAAACCACACTCGAAACAAATGTGCAACAAACTCGCCTATGCATAACGGAGGCAAATATCCAACAAATAAAATTAGCCTGGGATGAAAAAGTAACAGTAAATCAACAAGCAAAAATAACTGAGAAACCGGACTATTTACCACTTCTTGTACCATACCAGAAACCAATAGTCGCCAGAAAGAAGGCTGTATCACAGTCCGCCCATGTATACAATAAAGAATTGGTAGAACAAAGGAAATTAGGGCGGCAACTAAAAAGAAAGGCAAAAAAAACAAATCGGGCACAAGACTGGTCAAACTGGAAATTGGAAGTAAAAAGATATACTTCCTGGAGAAAACAAGCAAAAGCGACACAATACCAGTTGGACGCAGAAGAAATGATGAAAAAACTGATTACCAACAAATCTAGCGACTTCTGGTCCGTAATTAAAAAAAGCAACGTATCATATAATCCAATACCAACTAATGCCGTATCAGAAGCAAAATGGATGGAGTACATTTCGAAGGAATTTGAGGAACCCCAGAACTCGACAAAAGCCCTGAAACCGGCAATAAACACGTCTTGGGTCTCGATAGCTAATGTGGCAGACATTGAAAAAAAAATAAGAAGTCTGAAAACATCCAGAGAACCCGGCCCAGACGGATTGACAAACTCTCAGATTCAGTCTGTTCCTTGTTATCTCCACCAACCCCCTCCTCACCTGAAGTCTTTATGACTGAGGTACCGTCTGAATCAGAGTCCCAGGATTCATCCGTTGGTATCTCCTTTCTTCTCTGTCTCCAAGAGTCGCTGGGCTTCTTGGGCGTCCTTGCTCCTGGTTTGGTGCGATGGGTATGGGCTCCACTAGAGGCCACTTTGCCTGAGATGCAATTTGCCTGGCAGTGGGGACCCCAGGGAGCCCACCCCAGACCAGGGAAAAAGCCTTGCCGAAAAAACCCTGGTAGGTTGTGATATCTTGCTGGGACTACTGGTCCCAGAATGCATTGAGATACTGAAGGAGTAGGCAAAGTCCACAATGGCTCCAAAGAAACACCCTAGAGGACAGCAGCAGGATACTAGGAGTCCGGAGGGCTAGGTTGCAGAAGAATATCAGGTTTCTCGCAAGAACTGCGAGTTAGGAAAGAGGGAGTTCCAAGAAGGTAAGGTAAGCAGTAGACAGCATACAGCGGAACAGCCGTACGAGAACGGCAGAAACGGAAAGGGGAAGCCGTTCGGAAAGCGGCCAGGAGGAAAACAGGAATAACACACGAGCGCTGGGAAACACTTTCCAAAATACTGGAAGTTGCAACGCAAGTGCGTTAGCAACTTCCGGGAATATAAAGCCAAAAGACTAGAAAGCGCATAGCGATTCCAGGGAAGGAGTCCGTCTTCTACCTTCTTTCCAGTCTCCATCTTGGGTATAGTCTCCACGGCGGGCGAGTTGTGACACAAACAACATTCTAAAAGAATTCCCAAAAGACTGGGCAAAAGTGATTGGAAAGATTTTTGAGATCTGTGAACAATCCCATCAAATTCCAGAGACCTGGTTAAAAGCGGTCATCGTCCCGATCTATAAAAAAGGTAGTCGGGAGGACCCAGCTAATTATAGACCGATTGCTTTATTAGACATTTTAGGAAAGATCTATTCCTCCCTCATCCTGGACCATCTGAGGATATGGGAAAGGTCAGCAAAATCCAAAGACATACTACAAACAGGCTTCCAGAAAAACGGAATGATAGCAATCAACATCTTGATAATAAACATTTTCAAAGCTAAAATCAAAGAAGGAGCACCAAAAATATATCTGGCCTTTGTGGACATGTCAAAAGCTTTTGACAAAGTGGACAGAAATATGCTATGGGAAAAATTGAATGGGTGGGGATGCCCAAGATCATTGCTGGATCCACTAATCGCCCTGCACTCAAATACAACGGTAAGAGTGAAATTAAACCAACAGGGAACTCTCTCACAGGAAATTCAAGTAAGAAGAGGCGTAAAACAGGGTTGTCCGCTTGCGCCTGCACTCTTCATCGCCTTCCTGGGAGATTTGCAATACTCGGAAAATGAGATCAGAACGTTCCCTCCGAAATTAGGGAAAACAACTATTCCCCGTCTCCTATATGCGGATGACGTGATTCTCATCGACCAGACCAAAGTGGGTTTACAACGAAAATTAACAAACCTGAAAAAATACACAGATGAAAACCTCCTGGAGATGAATAAAAACAAAACAAAAATCATGACCATTGAGAAACATCGAAAGAACCCAACAACAACGGAGTCATGGTATCTGGATGACATAAAAATTGAAAAAGTAAAAAACATCAGATGTTTAGGGTTTGAATTAGACAACACTACAACGGACAAAGCTATGCAAATAGTACTCTGGGACAAAGTGAAGAGTCTGATAGCGCAGATGAGAACAATAGACAAGAAATTTGGCAAATTCACTCTAACTCCGGCAATTAACTTTTACAAAATGAAAGTAGTGCCCTCGCTGACAAGCGGAATGGAAGCCTCTCTTTGTATTCCAGAGAACATATGGAATAAAATAGAAGGTATGGTTTTGGAGATCTGTTTTGGGACTACCCAAATCAACTGCAATTGCGGCCATTAGAAGGGAACTTGGGCTAACTTCTCTGGCCTCGATAGTAGACGTCAGCGCAATGAGGTTATTTAGAAAAATCATTCTGGCAGACTCCCTCCCAATCTATGCTGTAGTCAAAGAAGAAATGGTAAATGGAAAGTGCATGGTATTCAAAAAGTGGGCTGAAACCAGAAAAGAAAGATTGTCGCAAATAATGTGCACGGAAACAGACTTAAAAGAAAATCCTGATAAAATCAAGCGGAAACTGCAGGAAATGGACTGGATTAGAACCATAGAGGTAGCAGCAGATAACAAATTATTACAACATCTTCTGCCTACGTTCAATAAATTAAAGGTACCTATAAAATATGTCAGTAAATTCCCAGAAAAGGAAAAAAGACACCTGTTCATGAAAGCAAGACTAAATATACTTCATACAAAACAAATACTCGCCATCCGAGGTATGGTGGAAAATCAAGTATGTAGGTTATGCAAAAACGTGGACACTGTGGAAACGATCAGGCACCTAGTTTTAATCTGTCCATACACTAAACAGGACAGAATTACTTATCTATCGCCGCTGATCACAAATCCCTGGATGTTCGAAGAGGATAACATATGGAACAGACTAATCTCAGGTGAAGCTACGCGGTGGACCATGGCTATGGCAAACCTAATTGGATTGGCTTTCAAACAGATAAACGAAATTCTCCCCATTGAAGCCGCTGCATCATTACCAGCCTAAGGAGCTCCTGGACAATTGTATTTGAAATGTATCTACTGTTTGCAAAAGATGTACTTTGATCTGTAGAAAGCCAATTTTTCGGGGAATCTCGGAGGGATAAATGTATAGACCTTTTTGATAAAATTACAGGTTTTGGCCTGAAATATAAATCAAATAAAAAAAAAAAATAAAAAAAAAAATAATAATAAAGGGTGCCTGGCTAAGTCCTGATATGCCCAGTAGGCTAAATAGTCAAAAGATCAGGATGGGAGATCAACACAACAAGATTATGGATTCATTTCTTTAATCTCAGAATCGTGGCACAAATACTAAAAGGTTTACTTGATCACAAGATAACAGACAACGGGTAGATTTAAAATGAACAGTTAGGGGTACTGCTGCCAAGCAGCTCACACTTGTTGTGTGTTATGTTTGACAATACCCATGGACCATCAGTAGTCCTGGGTAGCACCTACTCGTGTCTGTATCAACATGTCTAAATTGTGCTTGAGAGACTGTGCACCATTGTGAAGAAAATACCCTCAATACTCAAGAGGGAAGTACGCAGTGTATGTTTATTACTATCCTCTCGAACAAAGACTTACCTATCCGGTTTGTAGATGCTCGAATTAGGTCCTGAAGAAGGTAAATTCCTACTTGATATCGCTTCCTGTATAACACCAGAGAAACGCGACAGAGGGTCACTACGTCGTCTGGCTCTAGTCTGGACATGAGAAGCATCGCTCTTATTTTATAAATAGACGAATATAAGTAATGTCAGCATGGTGAGATATGACTGAAACGGGAGTGTCTTCTCTAAGCTTTCCACACTTAAAAGGGACATATAGGCTGAGCACGCCTCTGCCTCCGTTAAAGGAAAGTTCTACAATTAGATCTCTGTTGATTTCTCCTCCCTTTTTTAGATTGTTTTAATGCTTTTTTTTTATTTGTTCACTTAGAATTAGAATCTGCACTACACAATCACCCTTCTCTCCCATCTGTTTATCCAACTTTGGAATTTTGGCGGGTTTAGAGAGAGTTCAAGTGCTAAGAATAGCCTTTACTTCATCCCGAATGTTTTCATAGAACTTGACAGAACCGCTCAAGATGGAATTTAGTGCCGAGTTAGAGGGAGAGGATAACTTAACTTGGTCGTCTGCTTCTTTGAGTGTGTGATACATTACATTAAGGCCAGTACCCTTGGGCCCTTGCGCCAAATTGCTCATAGATAATTCAATAATTGGGAAGGGGAGCCTGGAGAGCCCTCAACGTTTAAAGCAAACATGGATTCTCAGTACCCTGTTATATTCATATTCTCTTGTTTATCGGCAAGTCCTCTAAGATAATCATATAATTTTTCACCATTTGCACAGTCTCCAGGACCAAGCATCCCATATCGCCAGCCCCCTCTAAAAGACTATATCGTCTGTCATATTTTCCACATCTTCCCTGAGGGCTGCCTTGATTGGGTCAAGACACCTAACTTCAGTGCTTGATCCTGCACGCGGTCATCTTTTGGGCCTAAATGGGGGTTGCACACACATTAGCAGGCCTTCCAGTGTCTAGATTTGAGGCTATGCTAAAGTCATTTAGTCACCTGCCCGCCTCCCATTCTGATATTCCGATCCAAGTCCCAAATCAGAACCTATAGCGTGGACCAGCTCTTCCTCTGCTTGTATTTCAGAGCATGGAGGTAGCAGATGCTTGGGGCCCGCCAGGTCTTTCGCAGAAGGAGGCCCAATTGATCTCCATTCCAATGCCATCTCACTCACCACGAAGAATACCACAGTTTGCCACACTAGGAGAGACCACATAACCACCACCAGAGCCAGAATAACTTCTATTCTGATCTCGACACAAGTCTGTTCCCACTATATTCACAGAGAGAGGGGAGAGGTCTTACCAGAGGAGAGTCACACGCAGCTGATGAGCAAGGTTAGTGGGTAGTACGCAGAGGGTCTGCTCACCTAAGCATTGGTGACCTATTGATTACACCTAAGATAGACCCTAACAATGGATCCAACCTTGTCCTGCATCCATCACAGATTACCTCAGTGGCTCGACCTACTCGGCCTAGTGCGGACGCTGAAGAGCGCTCTCTCTGCACCGCTCTCCAGAAAGAGAGGTGCAGAGAGAGGAGAAATGATAAGAGAGCACAACACTACAGGGGATGTGGGGAACACACCACAGGGACCTACAGAGGAGAAATGATAATAGAGCAGGACACTACAGGGGAAGTAGGGAACAAACCACAGGGACCTACAGAGGGGGAAAAGATAATGGAGCAGGACACTACAGGGGAAGTGTATTGCTTGCCAAGAGTGCACAGACAATTATTTATCACCAGTACATTTGCAGAGCAAAGAAAATATTTTGAACGCAGGTAGACGGAGCAATAACTCACAACCAGATACTCAGTTAGAAATAATAAACACTTATACGGCTATTAATTCATAGCTAAGAAGCAACAAGTGATAAAACAGAAATAAATCACAGAGAAGATAGAGAATTCAAAAGAAGATACATCACCGTGGGCGTAACTGAATCCCTCATCTCGCCAGAAGCGGCTGGAAGATCCCAGTAACAGCCAGGCAGAGAGCACAACAGCCCACAGTAAGGTCGGAACAAGGCGCCCCTCCCCCCTCCGACTGAGGTATTTGTGATTTTTCCACCTGACCTCTCCAGAGCCTCCCAATATATGCCCTCCTCAAAAGGGGTGGCAATTTCTCGAACCTTCTGGCATTAGCACTTGCGCATTGCTGAGTGACTGTTGGTTGCCGGCCAGATCAACCGGCAGTAACCCCCAAGGAGCAAAGATTCCCTCTTCTAAACACCACGGAAAAACAATCCCATAACTCATAGCAAGACATAACAAAACCAGCTTTCCCAGCACGATGTTCTTGACTAAAGTCTGCATACCAGGCTTAGCAAGAAATAACATTGAAAGCAGCTCTTTTAGCAAAGCAAGTGCAGTTTTCACTGAGGCATGGAATAAATATTCATTATAGCTCTGAGTGCCCCAGAATGCACTGCGCATCAGCGCCATGTTTTAGCTCAAGCATAACAGGAAGTAGGAAAGAAACCAGGAAATTACAGTGGAGATATGATAGGAGAGCAGGATACTACAGGGGAAGTAGGGAAGAAAGCACAGGGACCTACAGAGGGGAAATGATAATAGAGTAGTACAGGGGAAGTAGAGAAGAAAGCACAGGGAACTACAGAGGGGAAATGATAATAGAGCAGGACACTACAGGGGAAGTGGGGAACAAACCACAGGGAACTACAGAGGGGAAAAGATAATTGAGCAGAACACTACAGGGGAAGTAGGGAAGAAAGCACAGGGACCTGCAGAGGGGAAATGATACTAGAGCAGGACACTACAGGGGGAAGTAGGGAAGAAAGCGCAGGGACCTGCAGAGGGGAAATGATAGGAGAGCAGGATACTACAGGGGAAGTAGGGAAGAAACCCGGAAACTACAGTAGAGATATGATAGGAGAGCAGGACACTACAGGGGAAGTAGGGAAAAAAGCACAGGGACCTACAGAGGGGAAATGATAGGAGAGCAGGACACTACAGGGGAAGAAGGCAAGAAAGCACAGGGGCCTACAGAGGGGAAATGATAATAGATCTGGACACTACAGGGGACGTGAGGAAGAAAGCACAGAGGCCTAAAGAGGGGAAATGATAAGAGAGCAGGACACTGCAGGGGAAGTAGAGAAGAAAGCACAGGGGCCTACAGAGGGGAAATGATAGGAGAGCAGGACACTACAGGGGCAGTGGGGAACAAACCACAGGGACCTACAGAGGGGAAATGATAGTAGAGCAGTACAGGGGAAGTAGAGAAGAAAGCACAGGGAACTACAGAGGGGAAATGATAGGAGAGCAGGACACTACAGGGGAAGTAGGGAATAAACCACAGGGACCTACAGAGGGGAAACGATGATAGACCAGGACACTACAGGGAAAGTAGGGACGAAAGCACAGGGACCTACAGAGGGGAAATGATAAGATAACAGGACACTAGAGGGGAAGTAGGGAGAAAATCCACAGGGAACTACAGAGGGGAAATGATAAGAGAGCACAACACTACAGGGGAAATAGGGAACTACAGAGGGGAAATGATAATAGAGTAGGACATTACAGGGGAAGTAGGGAAGAAGGCACAGGGCACTACAGAGGGGAAATGGTAATAGAGCAGGACACTAGAGGGGAAGTAGGAAAGAAAGCAGGAAACTACAGAGGAAAAATTATAGGAGAGCAGGACACTACAGGGGAAGTAGGGAACAAACCACAGGGGCCTACAGAGGGGAAAGATAATAGAGCAGGACACTACAGGGGAAGTAGGGAAGAAACCAGGAAATTACAGTGGAGATAAGATAGGTGAGCAGGACACTACAGGGGAAGTAGGGAAGAAACCAAGAAACTACAGTGGAGATATGATAGGAGAGCAGGACACTACAGGGGAAGTAGGGAACAAACCACAGGGACCTACAGAGGGGAAAAGATAATAGAGCAGGACACTACAGGGGACGCATGGAAGAAAGCACAGGGACCTACAGAGGGGAAATGATAGGAGAGCAGGACACGACAGGGGAAGTAGGAAAGAATCAGGAAACTACAGTGGAGATGTGATAGGAGAGCAGGACACTACAGGGGAAGTAGGGAAGAAAGCACAGGGACCTACATACTAGAAATGATAGGAGAGCAGGACACCACGGGGGAAGTTGTGAAGAAAGCGCAGGGGCCTACAGAGGGGAAATGATAATAGAGCAAACACCACAGGGAAGTAGGGAAGAAAGCACAGGCAACTACAGAGGGGAAATGATAATAGAGTAGGACACTACAGGGGAAGTAGGGAAGAAAGCACAGGGACCTACAGAGGGGAAATGATAAGAGAGCAGGACACCAAACGGAAGTAGGAAAGAAAACACAGGGACCTACAGAGGGGAAATGATAAGAGAGCAGGACACCACAGGGAAGTAGGGAAGAAAGCACAGGGCACTACAGAGGGGACATGATAATATAGCAGGACACTACAGGGGAAGTAGCGAAGAAAGAACAGGGCACTACAGAGGGGAAATGATAATATAGCAGGACACTACGGGGGAAACTGGGAAGAAAGCACAGGGACCTACAGAGGAGAAATGCTAAGAGAGCAGGACACCACAGGGAAGCAGGGTAGAACACAGGAAACTACAGAGGAGAAATGGTTCAGGACACTACAGGCAAAGCAGGGAGGAAAGCACAGGGAGCTACAGAGAGAACATAAGCGAGCAGGACACTACAGGGGAAGTGGGGAAGAAAGCACAGGGACCTACTGAGGGGAAATGATAAGAGAGAAGCACAGGGACCTACAGAGGGGAAATGATAGGAGAGCAGGACACTGCAGGGGAAGTAGGGAACAAACCACAGGGACCTACAGAGGGGAAAAGATAAGATAACAGGACACTACAGGGGAAGTGAGGAGGAAAACACGGGTACCTACAGAGGACAAATGATAAGATAGCAGGGCACTACAGGGGAAGTGGGGAAGAAAGCATAGGGACCGACAGAGGGGAAATGATCAGAGAGCAGGACACTACAGGGGAACTAGCGAACAAACCACAGGCACCTACATAGTGGGAAATTATAATGGTTCAGGACACTACAGGCGAAGCAGGGAGGAAACCACAGGGCGCTACAGAGAGAAAGTAAGCGACCAGGACACTACAGGTGAAGTGGGAAGAAAACAGGAAACTACAGAGGAAACATGATAGGAGAGCAGGACACTACAGGGGAAGCAGGGAACAAACCACAGGGACCTACAGAAGGGAAATGATAATAGAGCAGGACACTACAGGGGAAGTGGGGAAGAAAGCGCAGGGTCCTACAGAGGGAAATGATAAGAGAGCAGGACACTACAGGGGAAGTAGGGAATAAAGCACAGGGGCCTACAGAGGGGAAATGATAAGGGAGCATGACACTACAGGGGAAGTGGGGAAGAAAACAGGAAACTACAGAGGATATATGGTAGGCGAGTAGGACACTACAGGGGAAGTAGAGAATAGAGCACAGGGGCCTACAGAGGGGAAATGATAATGGAGCAGGACACTACAGGGGAAGTAGGGAAAAAAGCACAGGGAAATACAGAAGGGAAATGATAAGAGAGCAGGACACTACAAGGGAAGTAGGGAAGAAAGTACAGGGTACTACAGGGGGAAATGATAACACCACAGGGAAGTAGGGAGGGGAAATGATAATAGAGCAGGACATTACAGGGGAAGTAGGGAAGAAAGCCCAGGGACCTACAGAGGGGAAATGATAATAGAACAGGACACTACAGGGGAAGTAGGGAAAAACACACAGGGCACTACAGAGGCGAAATGATAATAGGGCAGGACACTACAGGGAAAGTGGGGAGAAAAGGACAGGGGCCTGCAGAGGGGAAATGATAGGAAAAACAGGCTACTATAGGGGAAGTAGGGAAGAAGGCACAGGGGCCTACAGGGGGGAAATTATGAGAGCAGGACACTACAGAGGAAGTGGGGAAGAAAGCACAGAGGCCTAAAGAGGGGAAATGATAAGAGAGCAGGACACTACAGGGGAAGTAGGAAAGAAAGCACAGGGGCCTACAGAGGGGAAATGATAGGAGAGCATGACACTACAGGGGAAGTAGGGAAGAAAGCACAGGGACCTACAGAGGGGAAATGATAATAGAGCAGGACACTACAGGGGAAGTGGGGAAGTAAGCACAGAGGCCTAAAGAGGGGAAATGATAAGAGAGCAGGACACTGCAGGGGAAGTAGAGAAGAAAGCACAGGGGCCTACAGAGGGGAAATGATAGGAGAGCATGACACTACAGGGGAAGTGGGGAACAAACCATGGGGACCTACAGAGGGAAAATGATAATAGAGCAGGACAATACAAGGGAAGTAGGGAAGAAAGTACAGGGTACTACAGATGGGAAATGATAACAGAGCAGGACACCACAGGGAAGTAGGGAAGAAAGCACGGGGAACTACAGAGGGGAAATGATAATAGAGCAGAACACTACAGGGGAAGTGGGGAAGAAAACAGGAAACTACAGAGGAAATATTATAGGAGAGCAGGACACTACAGGGGAAGTGGGAACCCAACCACAGGGTCCTACAGGGGGTACATGATAATAGAGCAGGACACTGGAGGGGAAGTAGGGAGGAAAGCACAGGGAACTACCGAGGGGAAATGATAATAGAGCAGGACACTACATGGGAAGAAGGCAAGAAAGCACAGGGGCCTACAGAGGGGAAATTATAAGAGAGCAGAACACTACAGGGGAAGTGGGGAAGAAAACAGGAAACTACAGAGGAAATATTATAGGAGAGCAGGACACTACAGGGGAAGTGGGAAACCAACCACAGGGACCTACAGGGGGTAAATGATAATAGAGCAGGACACTGGAGGGGAAGTAGGGAAGAAAGCACAGGGAACTACAGAGGGGAAATTATAATAGAGCAGGACATTACAGGGGAAGTAGGGAAGAAAGCACAGGGACCTACAGAGGGGAAATGATAATACAGCAGGACACTACATGGGAAGTAGGGAAGAAAGCACAGGGGCCTACAGAGGGGATATTATAGGAAAGCAGGCCACTACAGGGGAAGTAGGGAAGAAAGCACAGGGGCCTACAGAGGGGAAATTATAAGAGAGCAGGATACCACAGGGATGTAGGGAAGAACACACAGGGCACTACAGAGGGGAAATGATAATAGAGCAGGACACTACAGGGGAAGTGGGGAAGAAAGCACAGGGACCTACAGAGGGGAAATGATAGGAAAAACAGGCTACTATAGGGGAAGTAGGGAAGAAGGCACAGGGGCCTACAGAGGGGAAATGATGAGAGCAGGACACTACAGGGGAAGTGGGGAAGAAAGCACAGAGGCCTAAAGAGGGGAAATGATAAGAGAGCAGGACACTGCAGGGGAAGTAGAGAAGAAAGCACAGGGGCCTACAGAGGGGAAATGATAGGAGAGCATGACACTACAGGGGAAGTGGGGAACAAACCACGGGGACCTACAGAGGGGAAATGATAATAGAGCAGGACACTACAAGGGAAGTAGGGAAGAAAGTACAGGGTACTACAGAGGGGAAATTATAAGAGAGCAGGACACCACAGGGATGTACGGAAGAACACACAGGGCACTACAGAGGGGAAATGATAATAGAGCAGGACACTACAGGGGAAGTGGGGAAGAAAGCACAGGGACCTACAGAGGGGAAATGATAGGAAAGCAGGCTACTATAGGGGAAGCAGGGAAGAAAGCACAGGGACCTACAGAGGGGAAATGATCATAGAGCAGGACACTACAGGGGAAGTGGGGAAGAAAGCACAGGGACCTACAGAGGGGAAATGATAGGAAAGCAGGGCACTACAGGGGGAGTGGGGAAGAAAGCATAGGGAACTACAGATGGTAAATAATGAGAGAGCAGGACACTACAGGGTAAATAGGAGAAAAAGCATGGAGAACTACAGAGGGGAAATAAGAGAGCATGACAATCAGGGGAAGTAGGGAAGAAAGAACAGGGACCTACAGAGAGGAAAAGGGATCAGGGCACAGGAAACTACAAGTTGGGCAATGAGAAGAGAGCAGCAGACTACAGGGAAATAGAGAAGAGAAGAAAGCACAGAGAACCACAGAGACTTTGGCTTCATGTCCCAGCATGCCATGCTTCTGAGTGCACTGTTTCTCAACATCTCTAAAGACTGTGGCTTCATGCTCCAGCTTGCTGTGCTTCTGAGTGCACTGTTTCACTGTTTCTTAATGTCTCTAGAGACTTTGGCTTCATGCCCCAGCATGCCGTGCTTCTCGCTACACTAAGTTCTAAATGTCTCTAGAGACTTTGGCTTAATGCTCCAACATGCCGTGCCTCTGAGTGCACTGTTTCACTGTTTCTAAATGTCTCTAGAGACTTTGACTTCATGCCCCAGCATGCCGTGCTTCTGAGTGCATTGTTTCACTGTTTCTCAATGTCTCTGGAGACTTTGGCTTCATGCCCCAGCATGCCATGCTTCTGAGTGCACTTTTTCTCAATGTCTCTAGAGACTTTGGCCTCATGTCCCAGCATGCCGTGCTTCTGAGTGCACTGTTTCACAATGTCTCTAGAGACTTTGGCTTCATGCTCCAGCATGCCGTGCTTCTGAGTGCACTGTTTCTCAACGTCTCTAGAGACTTTGGCTTCATGTTCCAGCATGCTGCAATTCTGAGTGCACTGTTTCTCAATGTCTCTAGAGATTTTGGCTTCATGCTCCAGCATGCCGTGCTTCTGAGTGCACTGTTTCACTGTTTCTCAATGTCTCTAGAGACTTTGGCTTCATGTACCAGCATGCTGTGCTTCTGAGTGCACCGTTTCTCAATGTCTCTAGAGAATTTGGCTTCATGCTCCAGCATGCCGTGCTTCTGAGTGCACTGTTTCTCAATGTTGCTAGAGACTTTGGCTTCATGCCCCAGCATGCCGTGCTTCTCGCTACACTAAGTTCTAAATATCTCTAGAGACGTTGGCTTCATGCTCCAACATGCCGTGCTTCTGAGTGCACTGTTTCACTATTTCTAAATGTCTCTAGAGACTTTGACTTCATGCCCCAGCATGCCGTGCTTCTGAGTGCATTGTTTCACTGTTTCTCAATGTCTCTGGAGACTTTGGCTTCATGCCTCAGCATGCCATGCTTCTGAGTGCACTGTTTCACAATGTCTCTAGAGACTTTGGCTTCATGCTCCAGCATGCCGTGCTTCTGAGTGCACTGTTTCTCAACGTCTCTAGAGACTTTGGCTTCATGTTCCAGCATGCTGTAATTCTGAGTGCACTGTTTCTCAATGTCTCTAGAGATTTTGGCTTCATGCTCCAGCATGCCGTGCTTCTGAGTGCACTGTTTCACTGTTTCCCAATGTCTCTAGAGACTTTGGCTTCATGTACCAGCATGCCGTGCTTCTGAGTGCACCGTTTCTCAATGTCTCTAGAGAATTTGGCTTCATGCTCCAGCATGCCGTGCTTCTGAGTGCACTGTTTCACTGTTTCTCAATGTTGCTAGAGACTTTGGCTTCATGGCCCAGCATGACATGCTTCTGAGGGCACTGTTTCTCAACGTCTATAGAGACTTTGGCCTCATGTCCCAGTATGCCATGCTTCTGAGTGCACTGTTTCTCAATGTCTCTAGACACTTTGGCTTCATGCTCCAGCATGCTGTGTTTCTCGCTACACTAAGTTCTACATGTCTCTAGAGACTTTGGCTTCATGCTCCAGCATGCTGTGCTTCTGAGTGCACTATTTCACTGTTTCTCAATGTCTCTAGAGACTTTAGCTTCAAGTCCAAGCATGCCGTGTTTCTGAGTGCACTGTTTCACTGGTTCTAAATGTCTCTAGAGACTTTAGCCTCATGTCCCAGCATGCCGTGCTTCTGAGTGCACTGTTTCTCAACATCTCTAGAGACTTTGGCTTCATGCTCCAGCATGCCGTGCTTCTGAGTGCATTGTTTCACTGTTTCTCAATGTCTCTGGAGACTTTGGCTTTATGCCCCAGCATGCCATGCTTCTGAGTGCACTTTTTCTCAATGTCTCTAGAGACTTTGGCCTCATGTCCCAGCATGCCGTGCTTCTGAGTGCACTGTTTCACAATGTCTCTAGAGACTTTGGCTTCATGCTCCAGCATGCCGTGCTTCTGAGTGCACTGTTTCTCAACGTCTCTAGAGACTTTGGCTTCATGTTCCAGCATGCTGTAATTCTGAGTGCACTGTTTCTCAATGTCTCTAGAGATTTTGGCTTCATGCTCCAGCATGCCGTGCTTCTGAGTGCACTGTTTCACTGTTTCTCAATCTCTCTAGAGACTTTGGCTTCATGTACCAGCATGCCGTGCTTCTGAGTGCATCGTTTCTCAATGTCTCTAGAGAATTTGGCTTCATGCTCCAGCATGCCGTGCTTCTGAGTGCACTGTTTCTCAATGTTGCTAGAGACTTTGGCTTCATGCCCCAGCATGCCGTGCTTCTCGCTACACTAAGTTCTAAATGTCTCTAGAGACGTTGGCTTCATGCTCCAACATGCCGTGCTTCTGAGTGCACTGTTTCACTGTTTCTAAATGTCTCTAGAGACTTTGACTTCATGCCCCAGCATGCCGTGCTTCTGAGTGCATTGTTTCACTGTTTCTCAATGTCTCTGGAGACTTTGGCTTCATGCCCCAGCATGCCATGCTTCTGAGTGCACTGTTTCACAATGTCTCTAGAGACTTTGGCTTCATGCTCCAGCATGCCGTGCTTCTGAGTGCACTGTTTCTCAACGTCTCTAGAGACTTTGGCTTCATGTTCCAGCATGCTGTAATTCTGAGTGCACTGTTTCTCAATGTCTCTAGAGATTTTGGCTTCATGCTCCAGCATGCCGTGCTTCTGAGTGCACTGTTTCACTGTTTCCCAATGTCTCTAGAGACTTTGGCTTCATGTACCAGCATGCCGTGCTTCTGAGTGCACCGTTTCTCAATGTCTCTAGAGAATTTGGCTTCATGCTCCAGCATGCCGTGCTTCTGAGTGCACTGTTTCACTGTTTCTCAATGTTGCTAGAGACCTTGGCTTCATGCCCCAGCATGACATGCTTCTGAGGGCACTGTTTCTCAACGTCTATAGAGACTTTGGCCTCATGTCCCAGTATGCCATGCTTCTGAGTGCACTGTTTCTCAATGTCTCTAGACACTTTGGCTTCATGCCCCAGCATGCTGTGTTTCTCACTACACTAAGTTCTACATGTCTCTAGAGACTTTGGCTTCATGCTCCAGCATGCCGTGCTTCTGAGTGCACTGTTTCACTGTTTCTCAATCTCTCTAGAGACTTTGGCTTCATGTACCAGCATGCCGTGCTTCTGAGTGCATCGTTTCTCAATGTCTCTAGAGAATTTGGCTTCATGCTCCAGCATGCCGTGCTTCTGAGTGCACTGTTTCTCAATGTTGCTAGAGACTTTGGCTTCATGCCCCAGCATGCCGTGCTTCTCGCTACACTAAGTTCTAAATGTCTCTAGAGACGTTGGCTTCATGCTCCAACATGCCGTGCTTCTGAGTGCACTGTTTCACTGTTTCTAAATGTCTCTAGAGACTTTGACTTCATGCCCCAGCATGCCGTGCTTCTGAGTGCATTGTTTCACTGTTTCTCAATGTCTCTGGAGACTTTGGCTTCATGCCCCAGCATGCCATGCTTCTGAGTGCACTGTTTCACAATGTCTCTAGAGACTTTGGCTTCATGCTCCAGCATGCCGTGCTTCTGAGTGCACTGTTTCTCAACGTCTCTAGAGACTTTGGCTTCATGTTCCAGCATGCTGTAATTCTGAGTGCACTGTTTCTCAATGTCTCTAGAGATTTTGGCTTCATGCTCCAGCATGCCGTGCTTCTGAGTGCACTGTTTCACTGTTTCCCAATGTCTCTAGAGACTTTGGCTTCATGTACCAGCATGCCGTGCTTCTGAGTGCACCGTTTCTCAATGTCTCTAGAGAATTTGGCTTCATGCTCCAGCATGCCGTGCTTCTGAGTGCACTGTTTCACTGTTTCTCAATGTTGCTAGAGACCTTGGCTTCATGCCCCAGCATGACATGCTTCTGAGGGCACTGTTTCTCAACGTCTATAGAGACTTTGGCCTCATGTCCCAGTATGCCATGCTTCTGAGTGCACTGTTTCTCAATGTCTCTAGACACTTTGGCTTCATGCCCCAGCATGCTGTGTTTCTCGCTACACTAAGTTCTACATGTCTCTAGAGACTTTGGCTTCATGCTCCAGCATGCTGTGCTTCTGAGTGCACTATTTCACTGTTTCTCAATGTCTCTAGAGACTTTAGCTTCAAGTCCAAGCATGCCGTGTTTCTGAGTGCACTGTTTCACTGGTTCTAAATGTCTCTAGAGACTTTAGCCTCATGTCCCAGCATGCCGTGCTTCTGAGTGCACTGTTTATCAACATCTCTAGAGACTTTGGCTTCATGCTCCAGCATGCCGTGCTTCTGAGTGCATTGTTTCACTGTTTCTCAATGTCTCTGGAGACTTTGGCTTCATGCCCCAGCATGCCATGCTTCTGAGTGCACTTTTTCTCAATGTCTCTAGAGACTTTGGCCTCATGTCCCAGCATGCCGTGCTTCTGAGTGCACTGTTTCACAATGTCTCTGGAGACTTTGGCTTCATGCTCCAGCATGCCGTGCTTCTGAGTGCACTGTTTCTCAACGTCTCTAGAGACTTTGGCTTCATGTTCCAGCATGCTGTAATTCTGAGTGCACTGTTTCTCAATGTCTCTAGAGATTTTGGCTTCATGCTCCAGCATGCCGTGCTTCTGAGTGCACTGTTTCACTGTTTCTCAATGTCTCTAGAGACTTTGGCTTCATGTACCAGCATGCCGTGCTTCTGAGTGCACCGTTTCTCAATGTCTCTAGAGAATTTGGCTTCATGCTCCAGCATGCCGTGCTTCTGAGTGCACTGTTTCACTGTTTCTCAATGTTGCTAGAGACTTTGGCCTCATGGCCCAGCATGACATGCTTCCGAGGGCACTGTTTGCCAACGTCTATAGAGACTTTGGATTCATGCCCCAGCATGCTGTGTTTCTCGCTACACTACGTTCTACATGTCTCTAGAGACTTTGGCTTCATGCTCCAGCATGCTGTGCTTCTGAGTGCACTATTTCACTGTTTCTCAATGTCTCTAGAGACTTTAGCTTCATGTCCAAGCATGCCGTGCTTCTGAGTGCACTGTTTCATTGGTTCTAAATGTCTCTAGAGACTTTAGCCTCATGTCCCAGCATGCCGTGCTTCTGAGTGCACTGTTTCACTGTTTCTCAATGTCTCTAGAGACTTTGGCTTCATGCCCTGCATGCTGTGCTTCTGAGTGCACTGTTTCTCAACGTCTCTAGAGACTTTGGATTCATGCTCCAGCATTCCGTGCTTCTGAGTGCACTGTTTCACTGTTTCTCAATATCTCTAGAGACTTTGGCCTCATGTCCCAGCATGCCGTGCTTCTGAGTGCACTGTTTCACTGTTTCTCAATGTGTTTAGAAACTTTGACTTCATGCCCCAGCATGCCATGCTTCTGAGTGCACTGTTTCACTGTTTCTCAATGTCTCTTGAGACTTTGGCCTCATGTCCCAGCATGCCGTGCTTCTGAGTGCACTGTTTCTCAATGTCTCTAGAAACTTTAGCCTCATGTCCCATGCTTCTGAGTGCACTGTTTCTCAATGTCTCTAGAAACTTTAGCCTCATGTCCCATGCTTCTGAGTGCACTGTTTCTCAACGTCTCTAGAGGCTTTGGCTTCATGCTCCAGCATGCCATGCTTCTGAGTGCACTGTTTCACTGTTTCTCAATGTGTTTAGAAACTTTGACTTCATGCCCCAGCATGCCGTGCTTCTGAGTGCACTGTTTCACTGTTTTTCAACGTCTCTAGAGACTTTGGCTTCATGCTCCAGCATGCCATGCTTCTGAGTGCACTGTTTCACTGTTTCTCAATGTCTCTTGAGACTTTGCCTTCATCTCCCAGCATGCTGTGCTTCTGAATGCACTGTTTCTCAATGTCTCTAGAGACTTTGGCTTCATGTCCCAGCATGCCAGGCTTCTGAGTGCACTGTTTCACTGTTTCTCGATGTCTCTAGAGACTTTGGCCTCATGTCACAGCATGCCGTGCTTGTCAGTGCACTGCTTCTCAATGTCTCTAGAGACTTTGGCCTCATGCCCCAGCATGCCGTGCTTCTGGGTGCACTGTTTCACTGTTTCTCAACGTCTCTAGAGACTTTGGCTTCATGCTCCAGCATGCCGTGCTTCTGAGTGCACTGTTTCACTGTTTCCCAATGTCTCTAGAGACTTTGGCTTCATGTACCAGCATGCCGTGCTTCTGAGTGCACCGTTTCTCAATGTCTCTAGAGAATTTGGCTTCATGCTCCAGCATGCCGTGCTTCTGAGTGCACTGTTTCACTGTTTCTCAATGTTGCTAGAGACTTTGGCCTCATGGCCCAGCATGATATGCTTCTGAGGGCACTGTTTCTCAACGTCTATAGAGACTTTGGCCTCATGTCCCAGTATGCCATGCTTCTGAGAGCACTGTTTCTCAATGTCTCTAGACACTTTGGCTTCATGCCCCAGCATGCTGTGTTTCTCGCTACACTAAGTTCTACATGTCTCTAGAGACTTTGGCTTCATGCTTCAGCATGCTGTGCTTCTGAGTGCACTATTTCACTGTTTCTCAATGTCTCTAGAGACTTTAGCTTCAAGTCCAAGCATGCCGTGCTTCTGAGTGCACTGTTTCACTGGTTCTAAATGTCTTTAGAGACTTTAGCCTCATGTCCCAGCATGCCGTGCTTCTGAGTGCACTGTTTCTCAACATCTCTAGAGACTTTGGCTTCATGCTCCAGCATGCCGTGCTTCTGAGTGCATTGTTTCACTGTTTCTCAATGTCTCTGGAGACTTTGGCTTCATGCCCCAGCATGCCATGCTTCTGAGTGCACTTTTTCTAAATGTCTCTAGAGACTTTGGCCTCATGTCCCAGCATGCCGTGCTTCTGAGTGCACTGTTTCACAATGTCTCTAGAGACTTTGGCTTCATGCTCCAGCACGCCGTGCTTCTGAGTGCACTGTTTCTCAACGTCTCTAGAGACTTTGGCTTCTTGTTCCAGCATGCTGTAATTCTGAGTGCACTGTTTCTCAATGTCTCTAGAGATTTTGGCTTCATGCTCCAGCATGCCGTGCTTCTGAGTGCACCGTTTCTCAATGTCTCTAGAGAATTTGGCTTAATGCTCCAGCATGCCGTGCTTCTGAGTGCACTGTTTCACTGTTTCTCAATGTTGCTAGAGACTTTGGCCTCATGGCCCAGCATGACATGCTTCTGAGGACACTGTTTCCCAACGTCTATAGAGACTTTGGCCTCATGTCCCAGTATGCCATGCTTCTGAGTGCACTGTTTCTCAATGTCTCTAGACACTTTGGCTTCATGCCCCAGCATGCTGTGTTTCTCGCTACACTAAGTTCTACATGTCTCTAGAGACTTTGGCTTCATGCTCCAGCATGGTGTGCTTCTGAGTGCACTATTTCACTGTTTCTCAATGTCTCTAAAGACTTTAGCTTCATGTCCAAGCATGCTGTGCTTCTGAGTGCACTGTTTCATTGGTTCTAAATGTCTCTAGAGACTTTAGCCTCATGTCCCAGCATGCCGTGCTTCTGAGTGCACTGTTTCTCAACATCTCTAGAGACTTTGGCTTCATGCTCCAGCATGCCGTGCTTCTGAGTGCACTGTTTCACTGTTTCTCAATGTCTCTAGAGACTTTGGCTTCATGCCCTACATGCTGTGCTTCTGAGTGCACTGTTTCTCAACGTCTTTAGAGACTTTGGATTCATGCTCCAGCATTCCGTGCTTCTGAGTGCACTGTTTCACAGTTTCTCAATATCTCTAGAGACTTTGGCCTCATGACCCAGCATGCCGTGCTTCTGAGTGCACTGTTTCTCAACATCTCTAGTGACTTTGGCTTTATGCTTCAGCATGCCGTAATTCTGAGTGCACTGTTTCTCAATGTCTATAGAGACTTTGGCTTCATGCTCCAGCATGCCATGCTTCTGAGTGCACTGTTTCACTGTTTCTCAATGTGTTTATAAACTTTGACTTCATGCCCCAGCATGCCGTGCTTCTGAGTGCACTGTTTCACTGTTTCTCAATGTCTCTTGAGACTTTGGCCTCATGTCCCAGCATGCTGTGCTTCTGAGTGCACTGTTTCTCAATGTCTCTAGAAACTTTAGCCTCATGTCCCATGCTTCTGAGTGCACTGTTTCTCAACGTCTCTAGAGACTTTGGCTTCATGCTCCAGCATGCCATGCTTCTGAGTGCACTGTTTCACTGTTTCTCAATGTGTTTAGAAACTTTGACTTCATGCCCCAGCATGCCGTGCTTCTGAGTGCACTGTTTCACTGTTTCTCAATGTCTCTTGAGACTTTGCCCTCATGTCCCAGCATGCCGTGCTTCTGAGTGCACTGTTTCTCAATGTCTCTAGAAACTTTAGCCTCATGCTTCTGAGTGCACTGTTTCTCAACGTCTCTAGAGACTTTGGCTTCATGCTCCAGCATGCCATGCTTCTGAGTGCACTGTTTCACTGTTTCTCAATGTCTCTAGAGACTTTGCCTTCATCTCCCAGCATGCTGTGCTTCTGAATGCACTGTTTCTCAATGTCTCTAGAGACTTTGGATTCATGTCCCAGCATGCCATGCTTCTGAGTGCACTGTTTCTCGATGTCTCTAGAGACTTTGGCCTCATGTCACAGCATGCCGTGCTTGTCAGTGCACTGCTTCTCAATGTCTCTAGAGACTTTGGCCTCATGCCCCAGCATGCCGTGCTTCTGAGTGCACTGTTTCACTGTTTCTCAACGTCTCTAGAGACTTTGGCTTCATGCTCCAGCATGCCGTAATTCTAAGTGCACTGTTTCTCAACGTCTCTAGAGACTTTGGCTTCATGTCACAGCATTCCGTGCTTGTGAGTGCACTGTTTCGCAACGTCTCTAGAGACTTTGGCTTCATGTCACAGCATGCCGTGCTTGTGAGTGCACTGTTTCTCAACATCTCTAGAGACTTTGGCTTCATGCTCCAGCATGCCGTGCTTCTGAGTGCACTGTTTCTCAATGTCTCTAGAGACTTTGGCTTCATATCCCAGCATGCTGTGCTTCTGAGTGCACTGTTTCTCAACGTCTCTAGAGACTTTGGCTTCATGTCACAGCATGCCGTGCTTCTGAGTGCACTGTTTCTCAACGTCTCTAGACACATTGGCTTCATGTCCCAGCATGCCGTGCTTCTGAGTACACGGTTTCTCAACGTCTCTAGAGACTTTGGCTTCATGCTCCAGCATTCCGTGCTTCTGAGTGCTCTGTTTCACTGTTTCTCAATGTCTCTAGAGACTTTGGCTTCATGTCACAGCATGCCGTGCTTGTGAGTGCACTGTTTCGCAACGTCTCTAGAGACGATGGCTTCATGTCACAGCTTGCCGTGCTTGTGAGTGCACTGTTTCTCAATGTCTCTAGAGACTTTGGCTTCATGTCCCAGCATGCTGTGCTTCTGAGTGCACTGTTTCTCAACGTCTCTAGAGACTTTGGCTTCATGTCCCAGCATGCCGTGCTTCTGAGTGCACTGTTTCGCAATGTCTCTAGAGACTTTGGCTTCATGTACCAGCATGCCGTGCTTCTGAGTGCACCGTTTCTCAATGTCTCTAGAGAATTTGGCTTCATGCTCCAGCATGCCGTGCTTCTGAGTGCACTGTTTCACTGTTTCTCAATGTTGCTAGAGACTTAGGCTTCATGCCCCTACATGCCGTGCTTCTCGCTACACTAAGTTCTAAATGTCTCTAGAGACTTTGGCTTCATGCTCCAACATGCCGTGCTTCTGAGTGCACTGTTTCACTGTTTCTAAATGTCTCTAGAGACTTTGACTTCATGCCCCAGCATGCCGTGCTTCTGAGTGCATTGTTTCACTGTTTCTCAATGTCTCTGGAGACTTTGGCTTCATGCCCCAGCATGCCATGCTTCTGAGTGCACTGTTTCACAATGTCTCTAGAGACTTTGGCTTCATGCTCCAGCATGCCGTGCTTCTGAGTGCACTGTTTCTCAATGTCTCTAGAGATTTGGCTTCATGCTCCAGCATGCCGTGCTTCTGAGTGCACTGTTTCACTGTTTCTCAATGTTGCTAGAGACTTTGGCCTCATGGCCCAGCATGACATGCTTCCGAGGGCACTGTTTGCCAACGTCTATAGAGACTTTGGCCTCATGTCCCAGTATGCCATGCTTCTGAGTGCACTGTTTCTCAATGTCTCTAGACACTTTGGCTTCATGCCCCAGCATGCTGTGTTTCTCGCTACACTACGTTCTACATGTCTCTAGAGACTTTGGCTTCATGCTCCAGCATGCCATGCGTCTGAGTGCACTGTTTCACTGTTTCTCAATGTGTTTAGAAACTTTGACTTCATGCCCCAGCATGCCGTGCTTCTGAGTGCACTGTTTCACTGTTTCTCAATGTCTCTTGAGACTTTGCCCTCATGTCCCAGCATGCCGTGCTTCTGAGTGCACTGTTTCTCAATGTCTCTAGAAACTTTAGCCTCATGCTTCTGAGTGCACTGTTTCTCAACGTCTCTAGAGACTTTGGCTTCATGCTCCAGCATGCCATGCTTCTGAGTGCACTGTTTCACTGTTTCTCAATGTCTCTAGAGACTTTGCCTTCATCTCCCAGCATGCTGTGCTTCTGAATGCACTGTTTCTCAATGTCTCTAGAGACTTTGGATTCATGTCCCAGCATGCCATGCTTCTGAGTGCACTGTTTCACTGTTTCTCGATGTCTCTAGAGACTTTGGCCTCATGTCACAGCATGCCGTGCTTGTCAGTGCACTGCTTCTCAATGTCTCTAGAGACTTTGGCCTCATGCCCCAGCATGCCGTGCTTCTGAGTGCACTGTTTCACTGTTTCTCAACGTCTCTAGAGACGTTGGCTTCATGCTCCAGCATGCCGTGCTTCTGAGTGCACTGTTTCACTGTTTCTCAACGTCTCTAGAGACTTTGGCTTCATGCTCCAGCATGCCGTGATTCTAAGTGCACTGTTTCTCAACGTCTCTAGAGACTTTGGCTTCATGTCACAGCATTCCGTGCTTGTGAGTGCACTGTTTCGCAACGTCTCTAGAGACTTTGGCTTCATGTCACAGCATGCCGTGCTTGTGAGTGCACTGTTTCTCAACATCTCTAGAGACTTTGGCTTCATGCTCCAGCATGCCGTGCTTCTGAGTGCACTGTTTCTCAATGTCTCTAGAGACTTTGGCTTCATATCCCAGCATGCTGTGCTTCTGAGTGCACTGTTTCTCAACGTCTCTAGAGACTTTGGCTTCATGTCACAGCATGCCGTGCTTCTGAGTGCACTGTTTCTCAACGTCTCTAGACACATTGGCTTCATGTCCCAGCATGCCGTGCTTCTGAGTACACGGTTTCTCAACGTCTCTAGAGACTTTGGCTTCATGCTCCAGCATTCCGTGCTTCTGAGTGCTCTGTTTCACTGTTTCTCAATGTCTCTAGAGACTTTGGCTTCATGTCCCAGCATGCCATGCTTCTGAGTGCACTGTTTCTCAACATCTCTAGAGACTTTGGCTTCATGTCACAGCATGCCGTGCTTGTGAGTGCACTGTTTCGCAACGTCTCTAGAGACGTTGGCTTCATGTCACAGCTTGCCGTGCTTGTGAGTGCACTGTTTCTCAATGTCTCTAGAGACTTTGGCTTCATGTCCCAGCATGCTGTGCTTCTGAGTGCACTGTTTCTCAACGTCTCTAGAGACTTTGGCTTCATGTCCCAGCATGCCGTGCTTCTGAGTGCACTGTTTCGCAATGTCTCTAGAGACTTTGGCTTCATGTACCAGCATGCCGTGCTTCTGAGTGCACCGTTTCTCAATGTCTCTAGAGAATTTGGCTTCATGCTCCAGCATGCCGTGCTTCTGAGTGCACTGTTTCACTGTTTCTCAATGTTGCTAGAGACTTAGGCTTCATGCCCCTACATGCCGTGCTTCTCGCTACACTAAGTTCTAAATGTCTCTAGAGACTTTGGCTTCATGCTCCAACATGCCGTGCTTCTGAGTGCACTGTTTCACTGTTTCTAAATGTCTCTAGAGACTTTGACTTCATGCCCCAGCATGCCGTGCTTCTGAGTGCATTGTTTCACTGTTTCTCAATGTCTCTGGAGACTTTGGCTTCATGCCCCAGCATGCCATGCTTCTGAGTGCACTGTTTCACAATGTCTCTAGAGACTTTGGCTTCATGCTCCAGCATGCCGTGCTTCTGAGTGCACTGTTTCTCAATGTCTCTAGAGATTTTGCTTCATGCTCCAGCATGCCGTGCTTCTGAGTGCACTGTTTCACTGTTTCTCAATGTTGCTAGAGACTTTGGCCTCATGGCCCAGCTTGCCGTGCTTGTGAGTGCACTGTTTCTCAATGTCTCTAGAGAGGTTAGCTTCAAGTCCAAGCATGCCGTGCTTCTGAGTGCAGTGTTTCTCAACATCTCTAGAGACTTTGGCTTCATGCTCCAGCATGCCGTGCTTCTGAGTGCATTGTTTCACTGTTTCTCAATGTCTCTGGAGACTTTGGCTTCATGCCCCTGCATGCCATGCTTCTGAGCGCACTTTTTCTCAATGTCTCTAGAGACTTTGGCCTCATGTCCCAGCATGCCGTGCTTCTGAGTGCACTGTTTCACAATGTCTCTAGAGACTTTGGCTTCATGCTCCAGCATGCCGTGCTTCTGAGTGCACTGTTTCTCAACGTCTCTAGAGACTTTGACTTCATGTTCCAGCATGCTGTAATTCTGAGTGCACTGTTTCTCAATGTCTCTAGAGATTTTGGCTTCATGCTCCAGGATGCCGTGCTTCTGAGTGCACTGTTTCACTGTTTCTCAATGTCTCTAGAGACTTTGGCTTCATGTACCAGCATGCCGTGCTTCTGAGTGCACCGTTTCTCAATGTCTCTAGAGAATTTGGCTTCATGCTCCAGCATGCCGTGCTTCTGACTGCACTGTTTCACTGTTTCTCAATGTTGCTAGAGACTTTGGCCTCATGGCCCAGCATGACTTTGGCCTCATGACCCAGCATGCCGTGCTTCTGAGTGCACTGTTTCTCAACATCTCTAGTGACTTTGGCTTTATGCCTCAGCATGCCGTAATTCTGAGTGCACTGTTTCTCAATGTCTCTTGAGACTTTGGCCTCATGTCCCAGCATGCTGTGCTTCTGAGTGCACTGTTTCTCAATGTCTCTAGAAACTTTAGCCTCATGTCCCATGCTTCTGAGTGCACTGTTTCTCAACGTCTCTAGAGACTTTGGCTTCATGCTCCAGCATGCCATGCTTCTGATTGCACTGTTTCACTGTTTCTCAATGTGTTTAGAAACTTTGACTTCATGCCCCAGCATGCCGTGCTTCTGAGTGCACTGTTTCACTGTTTCTCAATGTCTCTTGAGGCTTTTGGCCTCATGTCGCAGCATGCCGTGCTTCTGAGTGCACTGTTTCTCAATGTCTCTAGAAACTTTAGCCTCATGTCCCATGCTTCTGAGTGCACTGTTTCTCAACGTCTCTAGAGACTTTGGCTTCATGCTCCAGCATGCCATGCTTCTGAGTGCACTGTTTCACTGTTTCTCAATGTGTTTAGAAACTTTGACTTTATGCCCCAGCATGCCGTGCTTCTGAGTGCACTGTTTCACTGTTTCTCAATGTCTCTTGAGACTTTGGCCTCATGTCCCAGCATGCCGTGCTTCTGAGTGCACTGTTTCTCAATGTCTCTACAAACTTTAGCCTCATGTCCCATGCTTCTGAGTGCACTGTTTCTCAACGTCTCTAGAGACTGGCTTCATGCTCCAGCATGCCATGCTTCTGGTGCACTGTTTCACTGTTTCTCAATGTGTTTAGAAACTTTGACTTTATGCCCCAGCATGCCGTGCTTCTGAGTGCACTGTTTCACTGTTTCTCAATGTCTCTTGAGACTTTGCCTTCATCTCCCAGCATGCTGTGCTTCTGAATGCACTGTTTCTCAATGTCTCTAGAGACTTTGGCTTCATGTCCCAGCATGCCATGCTTCTGAGTGCACTGTTTCACTGTTTCTCAATGTCTCTAGAGACTTTGGCCTCATGTCACAGCATGCCGTGCTTGTCAGTGCACTGCTTCTCAATGTCTCTAGAGACTTTGGCCTCATGCCGTGCTTCTGAGTGCACTGTTTCACTGTTTCTCAACGTCTCTAGAGACTTTGGCTTCATGCTCCAGCATGCCGTGCTTCTGAGTGCACTGTTTCACTGTTTCTCAACGTCTCCAGAGACTTTGGCTTCATGCTCCAGCATGCCGTGATTCTAAGTGCACTGTTTCTCAACGTCTCTAGAGACTTTGGCTTCATGTCACAGCATGCCGTGCTTGTGAGTGCACTGTTTCGCAACGTCTCTAGAGACTTTGGCTTCATGTCACAGCATGCCGTGATTGTGAGTGCACTGTTTCGCAACGTCTCTAGAGACTTTGGCTTCATGCTCCAGCATGCCGTGCTTCTGAGTGCACTGTTTCTCAATGTCTCTAGAGACTTTGGCTTCATGACCCAGCATGCTGTGCTTCTGAGTGCACTGTTTCTCAACGTCTCCAGAGACTTTGACTTCATGCCACAGCATGCCGTGCTTCTGAGTGCACTGTTTCTCAACGTCTCTAGACACATTGGCTTCATGTCACAGCATGCCGTGCTTCTGAGTACACGGTTTCTCAACGTCTCTAGAGACTTTGGCTTCATGCTCCAGCATTCCGTGCTTCTGAGTGCACTGTTTCACTGTTTCTCAATGTCTCTAGAGACTTTGGCTTCATGTCCCAGCATGACGTGCTTCTGAGTGCACTGTTTCTCAACATCTCTAGAGACTTTGGCTTCATGTCACAGCATGCCGTGCTTGTGAGTGCACTGTTTCGCAACATCTCTAGAGACGTTGGCTTCATGTCACAGCATGCCGTGCTTGTGAGTGCACTGTTTCTCAACATCTCTAGAGACGTTGGCTTCATGTCACAGCATGCCGTGCTTCTGAGTGCACTGTTTCTCAACGTCTCTAGAGACTTTGGCTTCATGTCCCAGCATGCTGTGCTTCTGAGTGCACTGTTTCTCAACGTCTCTAGAGACTTTGGCTTCATGTCCCAGCATGCCGTGCTTCTGAGTGCACTGTTTCGCAATGTCTCTAGAGACTTTGGCTTCATGTCCCAGCATGCCATGCTTCTGAGTGCACTGTTTCTCAACGTCTCTGGAGACTTTGGTTTCATGCTCCAGCATCCCGTGCTTCTGAGTGCACTATTTCACTGTTTCTCAACATCTCTAGAGACTTTGGCTTCATGTCACAGCATGCCGTGCTTGTGAGTGCACTGTTTCTCAAAATCTCTAGAGACTTTGGCTTCATGCTCCAGCATGCCGTGCTTCTGAGTGCACTGTTTCTCAACGTCTCTAGAGACTTTGGCTTCATGTCCCAGCATGCTGTGCTTCTGAGTGCACTGTTTCTCAACGTCTCTAGAGACTTTGGCTTCATGTCACAGCATGCCGTGCTTCTGAGTGCACTGTTTCACAATGTCTCTAGAGACTTTGGCTTCATGTCCCAGCATGCCGTGCTTCTGAGTGCACGGTTTCTCAACATCTCTAGAGACTTTGGCTTCATGCTCCAGCATTCCGTGCTTCTGAGTGCACTGTTTCACTGTTTCTCAATGTCTCTAGAGACTTTGGCTTCATGTCCCAGCATGCCATGCTTCTGAGTGCACTGTTTCTCAACGTCTCTAGAGACTTTGGCTTCATGTCACAGCATGCTGTGCTTCTGAGTACACGGTTTCTCAATGTCTGTAGAGACTTTGGCTTCATATCCCAGCATGCCGTGCTTCTGTGTGCACTGTTTCGCAACATCTCTAGAGACGTTGGCTTCATGTCACAGCATGCCGTGCTTGTGAGTGCACTGTTTCGCAACATCTCTAGAGACTTTGGCATCATGCTCCAGCATGCCGTGCTTCTGAGTGCACTGTTTCTCAACGTCTCTAGAGACTTTGGCTTCATGTCCCAGCATGCTGTGCTTCTGAGTGCACTGTTTCTGAACGTCTCTAGAGACTTTGGCTTCATGTCACAGCATGCCGTGCTTCTGAGTGCACTGTTTCTCAACGTCTCTAGACACTTTGGCTTCATGTCACAGCATGCCGTGCTTCTGAGTGCACGGTTTCTCAACATCTCTAGAGACTTTGGCGTCATGCTCCAGCATTCCGTGCTTCTGAGTGCACTGTTTCACTGTTTCTCAATGTCTCTAGAGACTTTGGCTTCATGTCCCAGCATGCCATGCTTCTGAGTGCACAGTTTCTCAACGTCTCTAGAGACTTTGGTTTCATGCTCCAGCATTCCGTGCTTCTGAGTGCACTGTTTCACTGTTTCTCAATGTCTCTAGAGACTTTGGCTTCATGTCCCAGCATGCCATGCTTCTGAGTGCACTGTTTCTCAACGTCTCTAGAGACTTTGGCTTCATGTCACAGCATGCTGTGCTTCTGAGTACACGGTTTCTCAATGTCTGTAGAGATGTTGGCGTCATGCCCCAGCATGCCGTGCTTCTAAGTGCACTGTTTCTCAACGTCTCTAGAGACCTTGGCTTCATGTCACAGCATGCCGTGCTTGTGAGTGCACTGTTTCGCAACGTCTCTAGAGACTTTGGCTTCATGTCACAGCATGCCGTGCTTCTGAGTACACGGTTTCTCAACGTCTCTAGAGACTTTGGCTTCATGCTCCAGCATTCCGTGCTTCTGAGTGCACTGTTTCACTGTTTCTCAATGTCTCTAGAGACTTTGGCTTCATGTCCCAGCATGCCATGCTTCTGAGTGCACTGTTTCTCAACGTCTCTAGAGACTTTGGCTTCATGCTCCAGCATTCCGTGCTTCTGAGTGCACTGTTTCACTGTTTCTCAATGTCTCTAGAGACTTTGGCTTCATGCTCCAGCATGCCATGCTTCTGAGTGCACTGTTTCTCAATGTCTCTAGAGACTTTGGCCTCATGCCCCAGCATGCCATGCTTCTGAGTGCACTGTTTCACTGTTTCTCAATGTCTCTAGAGACTTTGGCTTCATGTCCCAGCATGCCGTGCTTCTGAATGCACTGTTTCTCAACTTCTCTAGAGACTTTGGCTTCATGTCCCAGCATGCCGTGCTTCTGAGTTCACGGTTTCTCAACGTCTCTAGAGACTTTGGCTTCATGTCCCAGCATGCCGTGCTTCTGAGTACACGGTTTCTCAACGTCTCTAGAGACTTTGGCTTCATGTCCCAGCATGCCGTGCTTCTGAGTACACGGTTTCTCAACGTCTCTAGAGACTTTGGCCTCATGCCCCAGCATGCCGTGCTTCTGAATGCACTGTTTCACTGTTTCTCAATGTCTCTAGATACTTTGGCTTCATGTCCCAGCATGCCGTGCTTCTGAGTACACGGTTTCTCAACGTCTCTAGAGACTTTGGCTTCATGTCCCAGCATGCCGTGCTTCTGAGTGCACTGTTTCTCAATGTCTCTAGAGACTTTGGCTTCATGTCCCAGCATGCCATGCTTCTGAGTGCACTGTTTCTCAACGTCTCTAGAGACTTTGGCCTCATGCCCCAGCATGCCGTGCTTCTGAATGCACTGTTTCACTGTTTCTCAATGTCTCTAGATACTTTGGCTTCATGTCCCAGCATGCCGTGCTTCTGAGTACACGGTTTCTCAACGTCTCTAGAGACTTTGGCTTCATGTCCCAGCATGCCGTGCTTCTGAGTGCACTGTTTCTCAATGTCTCTAGAGACTTTGGCTTCATGTCCCAGCATGCCATGCTTCTGAGTGCACTGTTTCTCAACGTCTCTAGAGACTTTGGCCTCATGCCCCAGCATGCCGTGCTTCTGAATGCACTGCTTCACTGTTTCTCAATGTCTCTAGAGACTTTGGCTTCATGTCCCAGCATGCCATGCTTCTGAGTGCACTGTTTCTCAACGTCTCTAGAGACTTTGGCTTCATGTCCCAGCATGCGTGCTTCTGAGTGCACTGTTTCTCAATGTCTCTAGAGACTTTGGCTTCATGTCCCAGCATGCGTGCTTCTGAGTGCACTGTTTCTCAATGTCTCTAGAGACTTTGGCTTCATGTCCCAGCATGCCGTGCTTCTGAGTACACGGTTTCTCAATGTTTGTAGAGATTTTGGCGTCATGCCCCGCATGCTGTGCTTCTCGCTACACTAAGTTCTAAATGTCTCTAGAGACTTTGGCTTCATGTCCCAGCATGCCATGCTTCTGAGTGCACTGTTTCTCAACGTCTCTAGAGACTTTGGCCTCATGCCCCAGCATGCCGTGCTTCTGAATGCACTGCTTCACTGTTTCTCAATGTCTCTAGAGACTTTGGCTTCATGTCCCAGCATGCCATGCTTCTGAGTGCACTGTTTCTCAACGTCTCTAGAGACTTTGGCTTCATGTCCCAGCATGCCGTGCTTCTGAGTGCACTGTTTCTCAATGTCTCTAGAGACTTTGGCTTCATGTCCCAGCATGCCGTGCTTCTGAGTACACGGTTTCTCAATGTTTGTAGAGATTTTGGCGTCATGCCCCGCATGCTGTGCTTCTCGCTACACTAAGTTCTAAATGTATCTAGAGACTTTGGCTTCATGTCCCAGCATGCCATGCTTCTGAGTGCACTGTTTCTCAACGTCTCTAGAGACTTTGGCCTCATGCCCCAGCATGCCGTGCTTCTGAATGCACTGCTTCACTGTTTCTCAATGTCTCTAGAGACTTTGGCTTCATGTCCCAGCATGCCATGCTTCTGAGTGCACTGTTTCTCAACGTCTCTAGAGACTTTGGCTTCATGTCCCAGCATGCCGTGCTTCTGAGTGCACTGTTTCTCAATGTCTCTAGAGACTTTGGCTTCATGTCCCAGCATGCCGTGCTTCTGAGTACACGGTTTCTCAATGTTTGTAGAGATTTTGGCGTCATGCCCCGCATGCTGTGCTTCTCGCTACACTAAGTTCTAAATGTCTCTAGAGACTTTGGCTTCATGTCCCAGCATGCCGTGCTTCTGAGTACACGGTTTCTCAACGTCTCTAGAGACTTTGGCCTCATGCCCCAGCATGCCGTGCTTCTGAATGCACTGTTTCACTGTTTCTCAATGTCTCTAGATACTTTGGCTTCATGTCCCAGCATGCCGTGCTTCTGAGTACACGGTTTCTCAACGTCTCTAGAGACTTTGGCTTCATGTCCCAGCATGCCGTGCTTCTGAGTGCACTGTTTCTCAATGTCTCTAGAGACTTTGGCTTCATGTCCCAGCATGCCATGCTTCTGAGTGCACTGTTTCTCAACGTCTCTAGAGACTTTGGCCTCATGCCCCAGCATGCCGTGCTTCTGAATGCACTGTTTCACTGTTTCTCAATGTCTCTAGATACTTTGGCTTCATGTCCCAGCATGCCGTGCTTCTGAGTACACGGTTTCTCAACGTCTCTAGAGACTTTGGCTTCATGTCCCAGCATGCCGTGCTTCTGAGTGCACTGTTTCTCAATGTCTCTAGAGACTTTGGCTTCATGTCCCAGCATGCCATGCTTCTGAGTGCACTGTTTCTCAACGTCTCTAGAGACTTTGGCCTCATGCCCCAGCATGCCGTGCTTCTGAATGCACTGCTTCACTGTTTCTCAATGTCTCTAGAGACTTTGGCTTCATGTCCCAGCATGCCATGCTTCTGAGTGCACTGTTTCTCAACGTCTCTAGAGACTTTGGCTTCATGTCCCAGCATGCGTGCTTCTGAGTGCACTGTTTCTCAATGTCTCTAGAGACTTTGGCTTCATGTCCCAGCATGCGTGCTTCTGAGTGCACTGTTTCTCAATGTCTCTAGAGACTTTGGCTTCATGTCCCAGCATGCCGTGCTTCTGAGTACACGGTTTCTCAATGTTTGTAGAGATTTTGGCGTCATGCCCCGCATGCTGTGCTTCTCGCTACACTAAGTTCTAAATGTCTCTAGAGACTTTGGCTTCATGTCCCAGCATGCCATGCTTCTGAGTGCACTGTTTCTCAACGTCTCTAGAGACTTTGGCCTCATGCCCCAGCATGCCGTGCTTCTGAATGCACTGCTTCACTGTTTCTCAATGTCTCTAGAGACTTTGGCTTCATGTCCCAGCATGCCATGCTTCTGAGTGCACTGTTTCTCAACGTCTCTAGAGACTTTGGCTTCATGTCCCAGCATGCCGTGCTTCTGAGTGCACTGTTTCTCAATGTCTCTAGAGACTTTGGCTTCATGTCCCAGCATGCCGTGCTTCTGAGTACACGGTTTCTCAATGTTTGTAGAGATTTTGGCGTCATGCCCCGCATGCTGTGCTTCTCGCTACACTAAGTTCTAAATGTATCTAGAGACTTTGGCTTCATGTCCCAGCATGCCATGCTTCTGAGTGCACTGTTTCTCAACGTCTCTAGAGACTTTGGCCTCATGCCCCAGCATGCCGTGCTTCTGAATGCACTGCTTCACTGTTTCTCAATGTCTCTAGAGACTTTGGCTTCATGTCCCAGCATGCCATGCTTCTGAGTGCACTGTTTCTCAACGTCTCTAGAGACTTTGGCTTCATGTCCCAGCATGCCGTGCTTCTGAGTGCACTGTTTCTCAATGTCTCTAGAGACTTTGGCTTCATGTCCCAGCATGCCGTGCTTCTGAGTACACGGTTTCTCAATGTTTGTAGAGATTTTGGCGTCATGCCCCGCATGCTGTGCTTCTCGCTACACTAAGTTCTAAATGTCTCTAGAGACTTTGGCTTCATGTCCCAGCATGCCATGCTTCTGAGTGCACTGTTTCTCAACGTCTCTAGAGACTTTGGCCTCATGCCCCAGCATGCCGTGCTTCTGAATGCACTGCTTCACTGTTTCTCAATGTCTCTAGAGACTTTGGCTTCATGTCCCAGCATGCCATGCTTCTGAGTGCACTGTTTCTCAACGTCTCTAGAGACTTTGGCTTCATGTCCCAGCATGCCGTGCTTCTGAGTGCACTGTTTCTCAATGTCTCTAGAGACTTTGGCTTCATGTCCCAGCATGCCGTGCTTCTGAGTACACGGTTTCTCAATGTTTGTAGAGATTTTGGCGTCATGCCCCGCATGCTGTGCTTCTCGCTACACTAAGTTCTAAATGTCTCTAGAGACTTTGGCTTCATGTCCCAGCATGCCATGCTTCTGAGTGCACTGTTTCTCAACGTCTCTAGAGACTTTGGCCTCATGCCCCAGCATGCCGTGCTTCTGAATGCACTGCTTCACTGTTTCTCAATGTCTCTAGAGACTTTGGCTTCATGTCCCAGCATGCCGTGCTTCTGAGTACACGGTTTCTCAATGTTTGTAGAGATTTTGGCGTCATGCCCCGCATGCCGTGCTTCTGAGTACACGGTTTCTCAATGTTTGTAGAGATTTTGGCGTCATGCCCCGCATGCCGTGCTTCTCGCTACACTAAGTTCTAAATGTCTCTAGAGACTTTGGACCACATTAAGTGTTTGGTGGTTATTCAGCCGTAAATCAGCAACATTTTCAACTAACGTACTTAACAGCACTGCCACTCTCTTCCCTGGTAGCACAGTGGTGTATTTGCCCAATTTTTCGGGGCCACAGGACTCCCTGGAGATTTGTTTTGGAATTATGGCAGGAGGAAATCTGCAGTAATTCATATGATTTTTGGCTGTGAACTGGATATTTCAGCTCTGGCTTTTTGATGTAGGGAATACCTTGACTGTACAAGTAAAACTTATAGTATGGCGGTTGGTAATGTGGCTGTAAAAGGGATGGCAACAAAATTACTGCCAAATTACCACCGCTTTTTATCTTGCCATCGTACTCGTAATGAGGCCCTTTGGTAAACAGTTGTTTTGCCACAAGGTTTTTTGTCAATTAGTTTTTTTACAAAAAAATGTTCATCAAAACCCTTAATATGAAAAAATGTTGAAGAGTTTTTTCAATGAAAAATGTTCGTAAAAAACATCGGGGAAAAAAAACCTGCAGCAAAAGAACATAGAACCCGTCCTTTGACTTCACGTCCCAGCATGCAATGCTTCTCGTTACATCCAGTATCTCGCTGTCTCCACCAAGTTTAACTTCACGTCCCAGCATGCAGTGCTTCTCGTTACACTTCTCAGTTTCTCTCACCAGAGACTTTGACTTCATGTCCCAGCATTCAGTGGTTCTCGTTAGTCAGTTTCTCAATGTCTCCAGAGACTTTGACTTCATGTCCCAGCATGCAGTGCTTCTCGTTAGTCAGTTTCTCAATGTCTCCAGAGACTTTGACTTCATGTCCCAGCATGCAGTGCTTCTCGTTACTCTCAGTTTCTCAATTTCACCAGAGACTTTGACTTCATGTCCCAGGAAGCAGGATTGATCTGGCCATTCAGGTTCTGATGACTGTACATAGGGCATTGAATTCACAGTGGCTCACTTTATACTCTGTTTCTCAATGACTCCAGAAACATGGCATTCGGGATCCAGCATGCATTGCTTCCCTTAAAACTCAGTTTCTCAATGACTCTAAGAATGAGTGCTTTCATTTACAGCATGCATCGTTTCCAGGAGGCTACAGGGGAGCACAGGGATTGGAGAATAGGAAACTAGTGTGAGATTATGAATGGGAGACCAGGCAACTAAAGGGGAAAATGGGGATGGGGACCAGGAATCTAAAGGGGAAAATAGGGAGGGGGACCAGGAAACTAAAGGGGAAATAGGGATGGGAGACCAGGAAACTAAAGGGAAAATAGGGATGGGAGACCAGGAAACTAAAGGGGAAATAGGGCGGGGGACCAGGAAACTAAAGGGGAAATAGGGCGGGGGACCAGGAAACTAAAGGGTAAATAGGGCAGGGGACCAGGACTCTGAAGGGAAAATAGGGATGGGAGACCAGGAAACTAAATAGTAAAATAGGGATGGGGACCAGGAAACTAAAGGGAAAATAGGGATGGGGACCAGGAAACTAAAGGGGAAATAGGGCGGGGGACCAGGAATCTAAAGGGGAATATAGGGATGGGAGACTAGGGAACTAAAGTGGAAATAGGGTGGGGGAGCAGGAAACTAAAGGGTAAAATAGGCCGGGACAAGGAAACTAAAGGGGGAAATAGAGCCGGGGACCAGGAAACTAAAGGGGAAATAGGACATGGGGCCAAGAATCTAAAGGGGAAATAGGGAGGGAGACCAGGAAACTAAAGAGGAAATAGGGCGGGGGACCAGGAATCATAAGGGGAATATAGGGTGGTGGACCAGGAAACTAAAGGGGAAATGGGGCGGGGGACCAGGAAACTAAAGGGGAAAATAGTGCTGGGGACCAGGAATCGTAAAGCTAATATAGGGCGGGGGACCAGGAAACTAAAGAGGAAATAGGGCGGGGGACCAGGAATCATAAGGCTAATATAGGGCGGGGGGCCAGGAAACTAAAGGGTCAAATAGGGATAGGGGACAGGAAACTAAAGGGGAAATAGGACAGGGGACCATGAATCTAAAGGGGAATATAGGGATGGGGACCAGGAAATTAAAGGGGAAATAGGGCGGGGGACCAGGAAACTAAAGGGGAAATAGGTTGGGGGACCAGGAAACTAAAGCGGAAATAGGGCAGGGGACCAGGAAACCAAAGGGGAAATTGGGATGGGGACCAGGAATCTAAAGGGGAAAATAGGGAGGGGGACCAGGAAACTAAAGGGGAAATAGGGCTGGGGACCAGGAAACTAAAGGGGAAATAGGGCGGCGGACCAGGAAACTAAAGGGGAAATAGGGATGGGAGACCAGGAAACTAAAGGGGAAATAGGGTCGGGGACCAGGAAACTAAAGGGGAAATAGGTCGGGGGACCAGGAAACTAAAGGGGAAATAGGGATGGGAGACCAGGAAACTAAAGGGGAAATAGGGCAGGGGACCAAGAAACTAAAGGGGAAATAGGGCAGGGGACCAGGAAACTAAAGAGGAAATAGGGCGGGGGACCAGGAAACTAAAGGGGAAATAGGGCAGGGGGCCAGGAAACTAAAGGGGAAATAGGGCAGGGGACCAGGAAAATAAAGGGGAAATAGGGATGGGAGACCAGGAAACTAAAGGGGAAATAGGGCAGGGGACCAGGAAACTAAAGGGGAAATAGGGCAGGGGACCAGGAAACTAAAGGGGAAATAGGGCGGGGGACCAGGAAACTAAAGGGGAAATAGGGATGGGAGACCAGGAAACTAAAGGGGAAATAGGGCAGGGGACCAGGAAACTAAAGGGGAAATAGGGCAGGGGCCAGGAATCTAAAGGGAAAATAGGGATGGGAGACCAGGAAGCTAGAGGGGAAATAGGGCAGGGGCCAGGAATCTAAAGGGAAAATAGGGATGGGAGACCAGGAAACTAAAGGGGAAATAGGGCAGGGGACCAGGAAACTAAAGGGGAAATAGGGCAGGGGACCAGGAAACTAAAGGGGAAATAGGGCGGGGGACCAGGAAACTAAAGGGGAAATAGGGATGGGAGACCAGGAAACTAAAGGGGAAATAGGGCAGGGGACTAGGAAACTAAAGGGAAAATAGGGCAGGGGACCAGGAAACTAAAGGGAAAATAGGAAGGGGGGATCAGGAAACTAAAGGGAAAATAGGGATGGGAGACCAGGAAGCTAGAGGGGAAATAGGGCAGGGGCCAGGAATCTAAAGGGAAAATAGGGATGGGAGACCAGGAAACTAAAGGGGATATAGGGTGGAGGACCAGGACTCTGAAGGGAAAATAGGGATGGGAGACCAGGAAACTAAATAGTAAAATAGGGATGGGGACCAGGAAACTAGAGGGAAAATAGGGATGGGGACCAGGAAACTAAAGGGGAAATAGGGCGGGGGACCAGGAATCTAAAGGGGAATATAGGGATGGGAGACTAAGGAACTAAAGTGGAAATAGGGAGGGGTACCAGGAAACTAAAGGGTACAATAGGCCGGGAACAAGGAAACTAAAGGGGGAAATAGGCCGGTGGACCAGGAAACTAAAGGGGAAATGGGGCGGGGGACCAGGAAACTAAAGAGGAAAATAGGGCGGGGGACCAAGAATCGTAAAGCTTATATAGGGCGGGGGACCAGGAAACTAAAGGGGAAATAGGGCAGGGGACCAGGAATCATAAGGGGAATATAGGGCGGGGGACCAGGAAACTAAAGAGGAAATAGGGCGGGGGACCAGGAATCATAAGGGGAATATAGGGCGGGGGACCAGGAAACTAAAGGGTCAAATAGGGATGGGGGCCAGGAAACTAAAGGGGAAATAGGGCGGGGGACCAGGAAACTAAAGGGGAATATAGGGTGGGGGACCAGGAAACTAAAGGGTCAAATAGGGATGGGGGCCAGGAAACTAAAGGGGAAATAGGGCGGGGGACCAGGAAACTAAAGGGGAAATAGGGCGGGGGACCAGGAAACTAAAGGGGAAATAGGTTGGGGGACCAGGAAACTAAAGCGGAAATAGGGCAGGGGACCAGGAAACCAAAGGGGAAAATAGGGCGGGGGACCAGGAATCTATAGGGGAATTGAGGGATGGGGGACCAGGAAACTAAAGGGGTAATAGGGATGGGAGACCAGGAAACTAAAGGGGAAATAGGGAGGGGAACCAGGAAACTGAAGCGGAAATGGGGATAGGTGATCAGGAAACTAAAAGGTACATAGGGAGGGGGGATCAGGTATATAAAGGGGAAATGGGGATGGGCAATCAGGAAACTAAAGGGTAATTAGGGAGGGGAACCAGGAAACTAAAGGGGAAATGGGGTGGAGGGACCTGGAAACTAATTGGGAAATAGGGAGGGGAACCAGGAAACTAAATGGGAAATGGGGAGGAGGGACAAGGAAACTAAATGGGAAATAGGGATGGGAGGCCAGGAAACTAACTGGGAAATAGGGATGGGAGACCAGGAAACTAAAGGGGAAATAGGGAGGGGAATCGGGTAATAAAAGGGGAAATGGGGATGGGAGACCAGGAAACTAAAGGGGAAATAGGGAGGGGCATCAGGAAACTAATGGGGAAATAGGGAGGAGGGACCAGGAAACTAATTGGGAAATAGGGCGGGGAACCAGAAAACTAAAGGGGAAATAGGGGGGACCAGGAAACTAAAGGGGAAATAGGGACTGGTACCAGGAAACTAAAGGGGAAATAGGAAGGGGGAATCAGGTAACAAAAGGGGAAATGGGGATGGGAGACCAGGAAATTAAAGGGGAAATAGGGAGGGGGACCAGGAAACTAAAGGGGAAATAGGGATGGAAGACCGGGAAACTGAAGGGGAAATAGGGAGGGGGAATCAGATAACGAAATGGGGATGGGAGACCAGGAAACTAAAGGATACATAGGGAGGGGAATCAGGAAACTAAAATCGAAATAGGGAGGAGGGACCAGGATACTAAAGGGGAAATATGGAGGAGGGACCAGGAAACTAAAGGGGAAATAGGGATGGAAGACCGGGAAACTGAAGGGGAAATAGGGAGGGGGAATCAGGTAACAAAAGGGGAAATGGGGATGGGAGACCAGGAAACTGAAGGGGGAAATGGGGAGGGGAACAAGGAAACTAAAGGGTAAATAGGGAGGGGAATCGGGAAACTAAAGGCTAAATAGGGACGAGGGACCAGGAAACTAAAGGGGAAATATGGAGGGGGGATCAGGTAACCAGAGGGGAAATGTGGATGGGCAATCAGGAAACTAAAGGGGAAATAGGGATGGAAGCCTAGGAAGCTAAAAGGGTAAATAGGGAAGAGTGGCCAGGAGAGTAAAGGGTCAAGTGGGGATAGGGGACCAGGAAACTAAAGCGGCAACTAGGGATTGAGGACAGGAAACTAAAGGGGAAACTAGGGATTGGGGACCATGGGAAAATAGGGATTGGGGACAAGGAAACTCTAGAGGAAGACAGAAGTGTGGGTCCAGGAAACTAAAGGGGAAACTTGGGATTGGGGACCAGGAAACTAAAGGGGAAACTAGGGATTGGGGACCAGGAAACTAAAGGGGAAACTAGGGATTGGGAACCATGGGAAAATAGGGATTGGGGACCAGGAAACTCGAGAGGAAGACAGAAGTGTGGGTCCAGGAAACTAAAGGGAAGTTTGGGATTGGGGCTAGGAAACTAGAAGGGAAAATAAGGGTTGGGGACCTCAAAACATGAGGGTAAAATAAAGATAGGCGACCCGGAAAATAGAGATAGGGACGAGGAATTTAAGGGGAAAATAGAGATGGGGTAAAGGAAACTAAAGGGGAGTATATGGAGTGGAGTATAGCAAAGTGCTTGGGAGCATATGGATGGATTTGGTTTTCTTATAATGCTATCTTAGGTACATGCCGTTCTCGTTTTGCATATATTTATATACAAAAGGAGGTGCATAGAATTAAAAAGAGCATGCATAATTCATTGTACGTTCTGATATTAATAGCAACGCTGGGGAGCCGAGCGCGCTCGTTCTCTTCGCGTAGCTCCGAATGGAATCTTCAGCTCAATGTGTGCAGTGATCCAGCGTCTATTTTTAGGTATTAATGAGGAAGAGGCGTAAGGAACAGAGGCTCCCCTTGTGACCAGAGACTGCCTGCCACAGTGTGGGATTAGAAATATACTGTCCAAGACAAAAGGCGCACAGCACCTGGGGGTAGGGATGCAGGATAACATAGACACTTCCGCTGATCGTCGCAGGAACTAGTGTCAGGTAACACACATGTGGCCCCGGTTTTATTTTCCCTGGCCCGAGTGAGCATAGTATTCTCTGCACCGCCACCCCACCGTCCCAGACCAGCCGCTCTGGTGGGGCGCTGAGCAACCTGCAAAGGAAAAGGTTCAGTAATTCAGGGGCTGGGCCACAACGCTGCTGAGTTCAGATCATAAATGAGGCACAGTACACAGGGGAGCTTTGGGCCCTATTGGGCTTTTATATAAAAAGGATTAACCTACTAAACATCTTCAAAACCTTAAAATACACTCCTGCTCTGCTTCCATATCTCCTTTCCATGTTTAACACCGCCGTCACTGGGGTAAAGGACACCCACCGCATAAACCCCTCTGCACAGTAACCTTTAGCAGGTTTCAACATTCCCGCCCCCACTGAGCAGTGATTTCTGAACCTCCCAACCTCCCACATACCAATCTGATCACCACCAGTCTGAACCTCCCAACCTCCCACATACCAATCCGATCACCACCAGTCTGAACCTCCCACATACCAATCCGATCACCACCTGTCTGAACCTCCCAACCTCCCATATACCAATCCGATCACCACCAGTCTGAACCCCCCCAACCTCCCACATACCAATCCGATCACCACCAGTCTGAACCTCCCAACCTCCCACATACCAATCCGATCACCACCCGTCTGAACCTCCCACATAGCAATCCAATCACCACCTGTCAGAACCTCCCAACCACCCACATACCAATCCGATCACCACCAGTCTGAACCTCCCAACCTCTCACATGCCAATCCGATCACCACTTGTCTGAACCTCCCAACCTCCATATACCAATCCGATCACCACCAGTCTGAACCCCCCAACCTCCCACATACCAATCCGATCACCACCAGTCTGAACCTCCCAACCTCCCACATACCAATCCGATCACCACCAGTCTGAACCTCCCAACCTCCCAAATACCAATCCGATCACCACCTGTCTCAACCTCCCACATACCAATCCGATCACCACCTGTCTGAGCCTCCCAACCTCCCACATACCAATCTGATCACCACCTGTCTGAACCTCCCAACCTCTCACATACCAATCTGATCACCACCTGTCTGAACCTCCCAACCTCCCACATACCAATTCGATCACCACCTGTCTGAACCTCCCAACCTCCCACATACCAATCCAATCACCAGCTGTCTAAACCTCCCAACCTCCCACATACCAATCCGATCACCACCAGTCTGAACCTCCCAACCTCTCACATACCAATCTGATCACCACTTGTCTGAACCTCCCAACCTCCATATACCAATCCAATCACCACCAGTCTGAACTCCCCAACCTCCCACATACCAATCCGATCACCACCAGTCTGAACCTCCCAACCTCCCACATACCAATCCGATCACCACCTGTCTGAACCTCCCAACCACCCACATAGCAATCCGATCACCACCAGTCTGAACCTCCCAAACTCCCACATACCAATCCGATCACCACCTGTCTGGACCTCCCAACCTCCCACATACCAATCCGATCACCACCAGTCTGAACCTCCCAAACTCCCACATAACAATCCGATCACCACCAGTCTGAACCTCCCAACCTCCCACATACCAATCCGATCACCACCTGTCTGAACCTCCCAACCACCCACATAGCAATCCGATCACCACCACTCTGAACCTCCCAAACTCCCACATACCAATCTGATCACCACCAGTCTGAACCTCCCAACCTCCCACATACCAATCCGATCACCACCAGTCTGAACCTCCCACATACCAATCCAATCACCACCTGTCTGAACCTCCCAACCTCCCACATTCCAATCCGATCACCACCATTCTGAACCTCCCAAACTCCCACATAACAATCCGATCACCACCAGTCTGAACCTCCCAACCTCCCACATACCAATCCGATCACCACCTGTCTGAACCTCCCAACCTCCCACATACCAATCTGATCACCACCAGTCTGAACCTTCAAACCTCTCACATACCAATCTGATCACCACGTGTCTGAACCTCCCAACCACCCGCATACCAATCCGATCACCACCAGTCTGAACCTCCCAACCTCCCACATACCAATCCGATCACCACCAGTCTGAACCTCCCAACCTCACACATACCAATCTGATCACCACCAGTCTGAACCTCCCGACCTCCCACATACCAATCCGATCACCACCAGTCTGAACCTCCCACATACCAATCCGATCACCACCAGTCTGAACCTCCCACGTACCAATCAGATCACTACCAGTCTGAACCTCCCAAACTCCCACATAACAATCCGATCACCACCAGTCTGAACCTCCCAACCTTACACATACCAATCTGATCACCACCAGTCTGAACCTCCCAACCACCCACATACCAATCCGATCACCACCAGTCTGAACCTCCCACATACCAATCCAATCACCACCAGTCTGAACCTCCCAACCTCCCACATACCAATCCAATCACCACCAGTCTGAACCTCCCAACCTCCCACCCTCCCACATACCAATCTGATCACCATCTGTTTCAACCTTCCACATACCAATCCGATCACCACCTGGGTGAACCTCCCAACCTTTCACATACCAATCCGATCACCACCAGTCTGAACCTCCCAACCTCTCACATACCAATCCGATCACCACCTGTCTGAACCTCCCAACATCCCACATACCAATCCGATCACCCCCTGTCTGAACCTCCCAACCTCCCACATACCAATCCGATCACCACCAGTCTGAACCTCCCAACCTCCCACATGCCAATCCGATCACCACCAGTGTGAACCTCCCACATAGCAATCCAATCACCACCTGTCAGAACCTCCCAACCTCCCACATACCAATCCGATCACCACCAGTCTGAACCTCCCAACCTCCCACATACCAATCCAATCACCACCTGTCTGAACCTCCCAACCTCCCACATACCAATCTGATCACCACCAGTCTGAACCTTCCAACCTCTCACATACCAATCTGATCACCACCTGCCTGAACCTCCCAACCACCCACATACCAATCTGATCACCAAAAGTCTGAACCTCCCAACCTCCCACATACCAATCCGATCACCACCAGTCTGAACCTCCCAAACTCCCACATACCAATCTGATCACCACCAGTCTGAACCTCCCAACCTCCCACATACCAATCCGATCACCACCAGTCTGAACCTCCCACATACCAATCCGATCACCACCAGTCTGAACCTCCCAACCTCTCACATACCAATCCGATCACCACCTGTCTGAACCTCCCAACCACCCACATACCAATCCGATCACCACCAGTCTGAACCTCCCACATACCAATCCAATCACCACCAGTCTGAACCTCCCAACCTCCCACATACCAATCCAATCACCACCAGTCTGAACCTCCCAACCTCTCACATACCAATCCGATCACCACCTGTCTGAACCTCCCAACATCCCACATACCAATCCGATCACCACCTGTCTGAACCTCCCAAACTCCCACATACCAATCCGATCACCACCAGTCTGAACCTCCCAACCTCCCACATGCCAATCCGATCACCACCAGTCTGAACCTCCCACATAGCAATCCAATACCCACCTGTCAGAACCTCCCACATACCAATCCGATCACCACCAGTCTGAACCTCCCAACCTCTCACATACCAATCCGATCACCACCTGTCTGAACCTCCCAACCGCCGATATACCAATCCGATCACCACCTGTCTGAACCCGCCAACCTCCCACATACCAATCCGATCACCACCGGTCTGAACCTCCCACATACCAATCCGATCACCACCAGTCTGAACCTCCCACATAGCAATCCAATCACCACCTGTCAGAACCTCCCAACCTCCCACATACCAATCCGATCACCACCAGTCTGAACCTCCCAACCTCTCACATACCAATCCGATCACCACTTGTCTGAACCTCCCAACCTCCATATACCAATCCGATCACCACCAGTCTGAACCCCCCAAACTCCCACATACCAATCCGATCACCACCAGTCTGAACTTCCCAACCTCTCACATACCAATCCGATCACCACCTGTCTGAACCTCCCAACCTCCCATATACCAATCCGATCACCACCAGTCTGAACCCCCCAACCTCCCACATACCAATCCGATCATCACCAGTCTGAACCTCCCAACCTCCCACATACCAATCCGATCACCACCAGTCTGAACCTCCCACATAGCAATCCAATCACCACCTGTCAGAACCTCCCAACCTCCCACATACCAATCTGATCACCACCTGTCTGAACCTCCCACATACCAATTCGATCACCACCTGTCTGAACCTCCCAACCTCCCACATACCAATCCAATCACCAGCTGTCTAAACCTCCCAACCTCCCACATACCAATCCGATCACCACCAGTCTGAACCTCCCAACCTCTCACATACCAATCCGATCACCACTTGTCTGAACCTCCCAACCTCCATATACCAATCCGATCACCACCAGTCTGAACCCCCCAACCTCCCACATACCAATCCGATCACCACCTGTCTGAACCTCCCAACCACCCACATAGCAATCCGATCACCACCAGTCTGAACCTCCCAAACTCCCACATACCAATCTGAACACCACCAGTCTGAACCTCCCAACCTCCCACATACCAATCTGATCACCACCAGTCTGAACCTCCCACATACCAATCCGATCACCACCTATCTGAACCTCCCAACCTCCCACATACCAATCCGATCACCACCAGTCTGAACCTCCCAAACTCCCACATAACAATCCGATCACCACCAGTCTGAACCTCCCAACCTCCCACATACCAATCCGATAACCACCTGTCTGAACCTCCCAACCACCCACATAGCAATCCGATCACCACCAGTCTGAACCTCCCAAACTCCCACATACCAATCTGATCACCACCAGTCTGAACCTCCCAACCTCCCACATACCAATCCGATCACCACCAGTCTGAAACTCCCACATACCAATCCGATCACCACCTGTCTGAACCTCCCAACCTCCCACATACCAATCCGATAACCACCAGTCTGAACCTCCCAAACTCCCACATAACAATCCGATCACCACCAGTCTGAACCTCCCAACCTCCCACATACCAATCCGATCACCACCTGTCTGAACCTCCCAACCTCCAACATACCAATCTGATCACCACCAGTCTGAACCTTCCAACCTCTCACATACCAATCTGATCACCACCTGTCTGAACCTCCCAACCACCCACATACCAATCCGATCACCACCAGTCTGAACCTCCCAACCTCCCACATACCAATCCGATCACCACCAGTCTGAACCTCCCAACCTCCCACATACCAATCTGATCACCACCAGTCTGAACCTCCCAACCTCCCACATACCAATCCGATCACCACCAGTCTGAACCTCCCACATACCAATCCGATCACCACCAGTCTGAACCTCCCACATACCAATCAGATCACTACCAGTCTGAACCTCCCAAACTCCCACATAACAATCCGATCACCACCAGTCTGAACCTCCCAACGTCCCACATACCAATCCGATCACTACCTGTCTGAATCTCCCAACCTCCCACATATCAATCTGATCACCACCAGTCTGAACCTCCCAACCTCTCACATACCAATCCGATCACCACCTGTCTGAACCTCCCAACCACCCACATACCAATCCGATCACCACCAGTCTGGACCTCCCAACCTCCCACATACCAATCTGATCACCATCTGTCTCAACCTTCCACATACCAATCCGATCACCACCTGGGTGAACCTCCCAACCTCCCACATACCAATCCGATCACCACCAGTCTGAACCTCCCAACCTCTCACATACCAATCCGATCACTACCTGTCTGAACCTCCCAACATCCCACATACCAATCCGATCACCACCTGTCTGAACCTCCCAACCTCCTACATACCAATCCGATCACCACCAGTCTGAACCTCCCAACCTCCCACATGCCAATCCGATCACCACCAGTCTGAACCTCCCACATAGCAATCCAATCACCACCTGTCAGAACCTCGCAACCTCCCACATACCAATCCGATCACCACTAGTCTGAACCTCCCAACCTCTCACATACCAATCCGATCACCACCTGTCTGAAACTCCCAACCTCCCATATACCAATCTGATCACCACCAGTCTGAACCCCCCAACCTCCCACATACCAATCCGATCACCCCCAGTCTGAACCTCCCAACCTCCCACATACCAATCCGATCACCACCAGTTTGAACCTCCCACATAGCAATCCGATCACCACCAGTCTGAACCCCCCAACCTCCCACATACCAATCCGATCACCACCAGTCTGAACCTCCCAATCTCCCACATACCAATCCGATCACCACCAGTCTGAACCTCCCAACCTCCCAAATACCAATCCGATCACCACCTGTCTCAACTTCCCACATACCAATCCGATCACCACCTGTCTCAACCTCCCGCATACCAATCCGATCACCACCAGTCTGAACCTCCCAACCTCCCACATACCAATCCGATCACCAAAAGTCTGAACCTCCCAACCGCTCACATACCAATCCGATCACCACGTGTTGCATTAAATAGGCAGGGGCAGTCTGCCCCTATTAATAAAATTTCACTTTATAAGTCACTGAAAGTCATTAAATAGCAATATCTCACTTATCAGTCCATGACTGTAACGCTCACCTGATTCCCACGGAGGCACTGATCCCGGCTGGGCTGCTATTGTTTCTTCAATTGAGAAGCGTAGAGCTCGGACGACTCTCAGGACTGGGCTTCCTCTTATCGAATGTCTGACTTGCAGGGTAAGTTTTCTGCAGGTGGAAGAAAAAGGGTTAATCACTGTTTGATGGGATTCCTTCTCCCACCAATCGCCAGTTTCTCCCACAGCCTAGCTTTCTACTTGTCTCGGCGAGCTCTCACCTTAGGCGTATAAATGCTGAGCTCTCCATCCTGCGTCTGGTGCAGGGGTGCGTGGATTCCAGTTACGTCACTGGATGAGTTCAGTGTTGATGCTCAAGTCTTTTGCGGCCTTAGTTGTGGCACTGGTGCTGGGATGCCGAAGAGCGATGCCGCCGTTACTGCACGAGCGGATGCCTGTAAGTATACTGTAGTCTTTAGGCTTTAAAAGATGGGCACCTCAATAATGTCCCTTTTCCTTTGTTTCAGGCCTCGGGATGCTGTGGGCGTAGTTTTCCGTTGCCGCTGCACGTGCCGATGCACGTAAGTATAATGTTCGTTGGCCGCTTTTAATGGCACCTCTAATAATGTTCTTTTTCTAGTTTTCAGGTGCCGGGATGCTGCGGGCTTTATATCCGTTGCCACTGCACGTGCCGATGCACGTAAGTATAATAATCGTTGGCCGCTTTTAATGGCACCTCTAATAATGTCCTTTTTCTAGTTTTCAGGTACCAGGAAGCTGCGGTTGATGCGGCCGCTTCTGCGCGTGCAAAAACTGGTAAGTTAAGATGAATGCGACTGCCTTCACCCGAACCCCTTTTTAATTATGTCCTTTGCCTTTCAGGTGCAGAGAAGCTGCCGAAGAGAAGGCCGCGGTTAGCTCCGTTGCAATCACGGATGGATCAGGTCAGCGGGCGCGGCTGCAAGCGAGTTGCACTTTTCTAACCTTATGTTTATTCTTTGCAGGTTTTGCCGGTGACTGGATTCCGGGATCTGGTAAGTATTGTTCTGTGTCTTTCTTCATCCACAGGTTGCTGCGCGGAAGCTGAAGATGACTCTGGACCTGGAATGCAAGAGCCGACTCGGTGAGCGTCCTGCTGCTGCTGCAGAATAACGCGAAGCACGTGTTTTCCATCGGGCGTGGTTTAAATAGCAGAGAAGTGCTTCCAGTGTGTGTTCTTCCACCGGTTCCACCTAGGTAAGAAAAGAGTTCCTGAATGGAGGGAATAGTTCCTCCCAGCCCTGATGGCTGGGGACTTCAACCAGACTGGATTGTTCTGGGTAAATATGCAGCATGGTCTGCCTCAGGTAAGTCCACCCAAGCTTTATTACACTGTTTATCAATATGAGCCCGGCGCCTATGGCACCGGGACTGAAACCCTTCATGAGCCTGGCGCCAAAGGCGCTAGGACACGGTCCAAAGGGCCCCTGTAGGGGTCTGCTGGGTCCGGAGTTTCTGGACTAGACGAGGAGCATGGACGTGGTCATAGGGTTCCCATGACCTTTCCTGAGGTCCGTAGCCTTTCCAGTCGATTAGGTAGAATAGCTTCGATCTGATGATTTTAGAGTCCAAAATGTCTTTTACTTCAAATTCGGGCTCCCCATTCACTTGAATGGGCTCTGGCGGATTGGTCAATCTGGTTCCAGGTTGCATGGGTTTCAAAAGAGATACGTGAAATACAGGATATATTCTCATATGGGTTGACAATTCTAATTTAACGGCCACTGGATTAATTATGGCCGTAATTGGATATGGTCCCAGGTATTTGGGGTTGAAGGTGTGAGGCCCTTTAAGCGATAAATGTTTGGTGGACAGCCAGACTTGATCCCCAACCTGGTATTGAGGGGCATTGCTTCGGTGTTGATCTGCTCCTTTTTTGTACCTCTCTTTAGCTTGTTGTAGATGTGCAGTCCTTCCTTAAAAGCTTGGGTAATAACGGTGTGCAATTGATACACGGCGGGTGTTCCAAGATCTTGAAGTGGATCAAGGTTGGAGGTTCGAGGATGAATCCCATACAAGATGTAGAAGGGACTCTTCCCGGTACCCGAATGAACTGAATTGTTGTAAGCATATTCAGCTATCCAAAGGATGTCCTTCCAGTTACTCTCCGACTGTTGTAGCATGCATCGTAAATATTGCTCGAGAGTCTGGTTTGTTCTCTCGGTTTGCCCGTCGGTCTGGGGATGATGGCTGGTCAAAAGTCTTACATCGATTTGAGCTAATCGACAACAGCTACGCCAAAAGTGGGAAATAAACTGGCTCCCCCTATCTGAGATTAGTACTGACGGGAAGCCGTGTAGCCGGACGATGTTTTCAAGAAATACTTTGGCTAGGACTGATGCTGAAGGTAAGCCTTTTAGCGGAATGAAGTGGGCCATTTTAGAAAACAGGTCCACAATAACAAGAATGGTGTTGTACCCGGAACAGGAGGGTAAGTCTGTGATGAAGTCCATGGAAAGGGTATGCCAGGGACACGGTGGGATGTCTAATGGTTGCAGAAGACCAGCCGGCCTCCTCGTCTGACCCTTGTTTTGAGCGCACACACCGCAGGACATCACGAATTCCTTTATGTCTTTTCGCCACGAAGGCCACCAGAAGTGTCTCTTCACCTTTTCTGTGGTTTTGGCAATGCCAGGGTGACCCTCAATTAATGAATCATGATAGCAGGAGATTACCTGTCTTTGTAAATCGGCGTGTGGTAGGAACAATCGTACTTGGAAATAAGGCAAGTCATTGCTTACGGTGAAATCTTTTCCTTTTTGTAACCAGTTCAGTAAGTCTGGTGAGGTTACAAGTTGTTTAGTTTTTTCTTCAATATCCTCAATGGATTGTGAAGAAATCAGACCCACGATCCTTTGTTCAGGAATTATTGGTACTGGTTCTGGATTGGCAACGTTATCTCCCATTCCAATTCGGGAAAGAGCATCCGCTTTGCCGTTCTTGTTGCCGGGGCGATAAGTGATCACGAAGTCAAATTCAGCAAAGAATAGAGCCCAGCGAAGCTGTCTGGAGGATTGAGCCTTGGCGGTTTTCAGATACTGCAGATTTCGATGATCGGTGATCACTGTGACGGTGTGTCTGGCCCCGAGGAGATAATGCCGCCATGCCTTAAAGGCTGATTTAATCGCTAGAAGCTCTTTGTCTGTGATGGTGTAGTTGATCTCAGGCGCCGAGAACTTCCGAGACCAGAATGCCACAGGATGCAGTTGGTTAGTCTCTGGATCTCTTTGTGATAGGACTGCTCCCATTGCTAAGCTGGAGGCGTCGGTTTCAACGATGTAAGGGAGGTCCGGGCGTGGGTGTTTCAGTATTGGCGCCGAGGTGAATTTAGCCTTTAGCTCTTGGAAGGCTTGTTCTGCTTCTGCGGACCATTCAAAGCGTTTATTTTTTCTTAAGAGGGCGGTGATGGGTTGTACCACTCGTGAAAACTCTGGAATAAATCTACGGTAAAAATTGGCAAAGCCTAGCATGCTTTGAACGCCTTTCACGGAAGTAGGAGACGGCCATTTGAGGATAGCGTCTACTTTTCTCGAGTCCATGTGGACTCCTTTGGGTGTCAGAATAAATCCCAAAAATTCGACCTCAGTGACATGAAAAACACATTTTTCGAGCTTGGCAAAAAGTTTATGTTGGCGAAGTTTTTCAAGGACCGCCCTAACATGCTTTCGATGGTCAGCTTCTGAAGATGAGTACACAAGAATGTCATCTATGTAGACGACAACGCAGACATCAATGAGCTCTCTGAGGACATCATTCATAAAATATTGGAAGGCGGCCGGTGCATTGCATAGTCCAAAGGGCATCACTTGGTATTCAAATAGCCCATACTTAGTGCGAAAGGCCGTCTTCCATTCATCTCCTTCCTTGACCCGTACCAAGTGATAAGCTCCCCGGAGATCAAGCTTAGTATAAATACAGGCGTTTTTTACCTGGTCAAGGAGTTCCGGGATCAGAGGTAAGGGGTACCGGTTTTTTACTGTTATCTGGTTCAGAGCACGATAATCTATACAGGTTCTGAGGTCACCTTCTTTTTTTGGTACGAAGAACAGAGCCGAGGATGCAGGGGACTTCGACGGACGGATAAAGCCATTGGCCAGGTACTGGTCTAAATACTGTCGCAGATGAAGGTTCTCAGGCTCGGTAAGGGCGTAAATCCTACTGCAAGGGGGAGTTGCACCGGGTAGCAAATCTATCTGACAATCGTATGATCTGTTGAGTGGCAAGGTGTTAGCCTGCTCCTTTTGAAAAACATCTTGGAACTCTCGATACTCTAGAGGTAATTGTGGACCATCAGCCGTTACTGACGCTAGGCCAATGTTGGGTCGTGGATAACAAGTTGGTGTGCACCCTGGGAACTTTATCGTCTTTGCTCGCCAATCAATCTGAGGATTGTGTTTCTCCAACCAAGGAATCCCTAGAATTACTTGGAATTGAGGAGCCTTGATCACGTCGAACACAATTACCTCCTGATGCCCGTCTTGGCCTAGTATCTTCACTTCAGTAGTGGTATGGGTCACTGGTCCGGATGCGATTTCCATCCCATCCACCGTGGTAATGACGTCTTTAACCACCTTTGGACAAAGAGGTAAGTTCATCCTGGAAGCCAATTCGCGGTCCACATAATTTCCAACTGCTCCGCTATCAATGTATGCCTTAATTGCATGCAAACGATACGGTTGCTCTGGGTTTACGAGGACCATTGGCATTATGAAGTGCGAGGTCAAAGAACTGGTTTTTACGCTCAGCAAGCGGACCTCTACACTTGTCGGGCGAGGTCGTTTCCCGGCTCAGGCTTTTCAGAACTCTTATCAGAAGCTCCCACTGTCTTCTTAGGTGGTTTCACCGGGCAATCTCGAAGAAAATGTCCTGAATTTCCACAATAGAGACATAGTTGCATTTGTCGTCTCCTGTCGCGTTCTTTCTGGGTTAGGGGACCCTTTACAACCCCAATTTGCATAGGTTCGACGGCTTCAACTCCTTTGGTGTGACTTTGAGGCAAACACCTGGATCGATCCGCCTTTCTGTTTTGTAGTCTGTGATCCAATTGGACCACCAAATCAATGTACTCTGAACAATCCTGAGGAGGATTCACTACCTGGGCAAGGACGTCTTTGAGTTCGCCATGCAAACCCCTGTGAAAAAGCGTGATTCTTTTGTCCTCAGGCCATCTGGTTTCCACGATTAGCCTATTGAATGATGCAATGTAGGCCAAAAGATCTTGATTGCCCTGTCGTAGGGAAAGGAGTTCGTTGTCCAGGGCCTGCCCCTGGGAATGCCTTGCAAAAAGTCTTTCCATATTTGCCTGGAAGGTCGGGAAATCACGAAGGATCGGGTCATCCTGTGTAACCAGAGGGATCGACCAATCAGCGGCACTGCTGCTAAGATACGAAAGCACAAAGGCTTCCTTAGTCTGGTCAGTCGGAAAGGCTGCAGGTCTACAAAGAAAGTGCAATCGGCATTGATTTATAAACACCGCAAACCTTTTAGGGTCACCAGAGAAGCGTTCAGGCGGTGCCAATGGCACATTTCCGGGTAGGTTGATTTGAACAGGATTGGCTGAAGCCGCTGGGATATAGCTCCCTCCTGAATTAGGTAGCGGGGTTTGCCCCGCTTGTGTCTGTAATAACTGTCTGGCGAGGTCATCAGTTCGTTCTTTTGATATTATCAATTCCCTCCTAAGGGCATTCGTTTCCTGGCGGGCAGCATGAACTTCAGCTCTTAATTCCCCTAATAACTGGGCCAGTTGGTCTGTGTCGGAAGTTTCCATAGCGCCTGGGTAGGAGGTTATTGGTGGGCTTGGCGTTCTGTAACGCTCACCTGATTCCCACAGAGGCGCTGATCCCGGCTGGGCTGCTATCGTTTCTTCAATTGAGAAGCGTAGAGCTCGGACGACTCTCAGGACTGGGCTTCCTCTTATTGAATGTCTGACTTGCAGGGTAAGTTTTCTGCAGGTGGAAGAAAAAGGGTTAATCACCGTTTGATGGGATTCCTTCTCCCACCAATCGCCAGTTTCTCCCACAGCCTAGCTTTCTACTTGTCTCGGTGAGCTCTCACCTTAGGCGTATAAATGCTGAGCTCTCCATCCTGCGTCTGGTGCAGGGGTGCGTGGATTCCAGTTACGTCACTGGATGAGTTCAGTGTTGAGGCTCAAGTCTTTTGCGGCCTAAGTTGTGGCACTGGTGCTGGGATGCCGAAGAGCGATGCTGCCGTTACTGCACGAGTGGATGCCTGTAAGTATACTGTAGTCTTAAGGCTTTAAAAGATGGGCACCTCAATAATGTCCCTTTTCCTTTGTTTCAGGCCTCGGGATGCTGTAGGCGTAGTTTTCCGTTGCCGCTGCACGTGCCGATGCACGTATGTATAATGTTCGTTGGCCGCTTTTAATGGCACCTCTAATAATGTCCTTTTTCTAGTTTTCAGGTGCCGAGATGCTGCGGGCACCTGCCGATGCACGTAAGTATAATAATCGTTGGCCGCTTTTAATGGCACCTCTAATAATGTCCTTTTTCTAGTTTTCAGGTGCCGGGATGCTGCGGTTGACGCGGCCGCTTCTGCGCGTGCAAAAACTGGTAAGTTAAGATGAATGCGACTGCCTTCACCCGAACCCCTTTTTAATTATGTCCTTTGCCTTTCAGGTGCAGAGAAGCTGCCGAAGAGAAGGCCGCGGTTAGCTCAGTTGCAATCACGGATGGATCAGGTAAGCGGGCGCGGCTGCGAGCAAGTTGCACTTTTCTAACCTTATGTTTATTCTTTGCAGGTTTTGCCAGTGACTGGATTCCGGGATCTGGTAAGTATTGTTCTGTGTCTTTCTTCATCCACAGGTTGCTGCGCGGAAGCTGAAGATGACTCTGGACCTGGAATGCAGGAGCCGACTCGGTGAGCGTCCTGCTGCTGCTGCAGAATAACGCGAAGCACGTGTTTTCCATCGGGCGTGGTTTAAATAGCAGAGAAGTGCTTCCAGTGTGTGTTCTTCCACCGAGGTAAGAAAAGAGTTCCTGAATGGAGGGAATAGTTCCTCCCAGCCCTGATGGCTGGGGACTTCAACCAGACTGGATTGTTCTGGGTAAATATGCAGCATGGTCTGCCTCAGGTAAGTCCACCCAAGCATTATTACACTGTTTATCAATATGAGCCCGGCGCCTATGGCGCCGGGACTGAAACCCTTCATGAGCCTGGCGCCAAAGGCGCCAGGACACGGTCCAAAGGGCCCCTGTAGGGGTCTGCTGGGTCCGGAGTAGTGGAAGACGGGTCTGCTTCCGAGGGCGCTGGGCCAGTCCTGGCCCCTCGGGAGTAGCGCCCATGACAATGACAGTCTTCAAACTAGTATTAGTCAAAACCACAGCAACTGGCTTCTGTTGTGGCATACTTGCCCTGTTTGAAAACACCCGCTCTGCCGTGGGTGGCTGCTGGGAGACAGCTGTGTAAACTTCCTGTATCGAAGAATGGTCACCCTGTCTTTCTTTCCTGTATCAATGAATGGCCACCATGTCTTCCTTTCCTGTATCGAGGAAGGGTCACCCTGTCTTTGTTTCCTGTATCGAGGAAGGGTCACCCTGTCCTTCTTTCCTGTTACAAGGAATGGTCACCCTGTCTTTATTTCCTGTTACAAGGAATGGTCACCCTATCTTTCTTTCCTGTATCGAGGAATGGCCACCCTGTCTTTCTTTCCTGTATCGAGGAATGACCACCATGTCTTTCTTTCCTGTATCAAGGAATGGCCACCCTGTCTTTCTTTCCTGTATCGAGGATTGGTCACCCTGTCTTTCTTTCCTGTATCGAGGAATGGCAACCATGTCTTCCTTTCCTGTATCGAGGAATGGCCACCCTGTCTTTCTTTCCTGTATCGTGGAATGGCCACCCTGTCTTTCTTTCCTGTATCGAGGAATGGTCACCCTGTCTTTCTTTCCTGTCTCGAGGAATGGCCACCCTGTCTTTATTTCCTGTATTGAGGAATGATCACCCTGTCTTTCTTTCCTGTTACAAGGAATGGTCACCCTGTCTTTCTTTCCTGTATCGAGGAATGGCCACCCTGTCTTTCTTTTCTGTATCGAGGAATGGTCACCCTGTCTTTCTTTCCTGTATCGAGGAATGGCCACCCTGTCTTTCTTTCCTGTATCTAGGAATGGTCACCCTGTCTTTCTTTCCTGCATCGAGGAATGGCCACCATGTCTTTCTTACCTGTATCGAGGAATGGTCACCCTGTCTTTCTTTCCTGCATCGAGGAATGGCCACCATGTCGTTCTTTCCTGTATCGAGGAATGGTCACCCTGTCTTTCTTTCCTGTATTGAGGAATGACCACCATGTCTTTCTTTTCTGTATCGAGGAATGGCAACCATGTCTTTCTTTCCTGTATCGAGGAATGACCACCCTGTCTTTCTTTCCTGTATCTAGGAATGGCCACTCTGTCTTTCTTTCCTGCATCGAGGAATGGCCACCCTGTCTTTCTTTCCTGTATCGAGGAAGGGTCACCCTGTCTTTCTTTCCTGCATCGAGCAATGATCACCCTGTCTTTCTTTCCTGTATCTAGGAATGGTCACCCTGTCTTTCGTTCCTGTATCTAGGAATGGCCACCCTGTCTTTCTTTCCTGTATCGAGGAAGGGTCACCCTGTCTTGCTTTCCTGCATCGAGGAATGGTCACCCTGTCTTTCTTTCCTGTATCTAGGAATGGTCACCCTGTCTTTCTTTCCTGTATCAAGGAATGGCCACCATGTCTTCCTTTCCTGTATCGAGGAATGGCCACCCTGTCTTCCTTTCCTGTATCGAGGAATGACCACCCTGTCTTTCTTTGCTGTATCTAGGAATGGCCACCCTGTCTTTCTTTCCTGCATCGAGGAATGGTCACCCTGTCTTTCTTTCCTGTATCGAGGAATGGTCACCCTGTCTTTCTTTCCTGTATTGAGGAATGGCCACCATGTCTTTCTTTTCTGTATCGAGGAATGGCCACCATGTCTTTCTTTCCTGTATCGAGGAATGACCTTCGTGTCTTTCTTTCCTGCATCGAGGAATGGCCACCCTGTCTTTCTTTCCTGTATCGAGGAAGGGTCACCCCGTCTTTCTTTCCTGCATCGAGGAATGGCCACCCTGTATTTCTTTCCTGTATCTAGGAATGGCCACCCTGTCTTACTTTCCTGCATCGAGGAATGGTCACTGTGTCTTTCTTTCCTGTATCGAGGAATGGCCACCATGTCTTTCTTTCCTGTATCGAGGAATGACCACCCTGTCTTTCTTTCCTGTATCTAGGAATGTCCACCCTGTCTTTCTTTCCTGTATCGAGGAAGGGTCACCCCGTCTTTCTTTCCTGCATCGAGGAATGGCCACCCTGTCTTTCTTTCCTGTATCTAGGAATGGCCACCCTGTCTTACTTTCCTGCATCGAGGAATGGTCACTGTGTCTTTCTTTCCTGTATCGAGGAATGGCCACCATGTCTTTCTTTCCTGTATCGAGGAATGACCACCCTGTCTTTCTTTCCTGTATCTAGGAGTGGCCACCCTGTCTTTCTTTCCTTCATTGAGGAATGGCCACCGTGTCTTTCTTTCCTGTATCGAGGAATGTCCACCATGCCTTTCTTTCCTGTATCGAGGAATTACCACCCTGTCTTTCTTTCCTGTATCTAGGAATGGCCACCCTGTCTTTCTTTCCTGCATCGAGGAAGGGTCACCCTATCTTTCTTTACTGTATCGAGGAATGGCCACCATGTCTTTCTTTCCTGTATCGAGGAATGACCACCCTGTCTTTCTTTCCTGCATCGAGGAATGGTCACCCTGTCTTTCTTTGCTGTATCGAGGAATGGCCACCATGTCTTTCTTTCCTGTATCAAGGAATGACCACCCTGTCTTTCTTTCCTGTATCAAGGAATGATCACCCTGTCTTTCTTTCCTGTATCTAGGAATGGTCACCATGTCTTTCGTTCCTGTATCAAGGAATGGCCACCATGTCTTCCTTTCCTGTATCGCGGAAGGGTCACCCTGTCATTCTTTCCTGTATCGAGGAATGACCACCCTGTCTTTCTTTCCTGTATCTTGGAATGGCCACCCTGTCTTTCTTTCCTGTATCAAGGAAGGGTCACCCTGTCTTGCTTTCCTGCATCGAGGAATGGGCGCCCTGTCTTTCTTTCCTCTATCTAGGAATGGCCACCCTGTCTTTCTTTCCTGCATCGAGGAAGCGTCACCCTATCTTTCTTTCCTGTATCGAGGAATGGCCACCATGTCTTTCATTCCTGTATCGTGGAATGGTCACCCTGTCTTTCTTTCCTGCATCGAGGAAGGGTCACCCTATATTTCTTTCCTGCATCGAGGAATGGCCACCCTGTCTTTCTTTCCTGTATCGAGGAATGGCCGCTCTGTCTTTCTTTCTTGCATCGAGGAATGGCCACCCTGTCTTTCTTTCCTGTATTGAGGAATGACCACCCTGTCTTTCTTTCCTGTATCTAGGAATGGTCCCCCTGTCTTTCTTTCCTGCATCGAGGAATGGTCCCCCTGTCTTTCTTTCCTGTATCGAGGAATGGCCACCCTGTCTTTCTTTCCTGTATCGAGGACTGACCACTCTGTCTTTCATTCCTGTATCGAGGAATGGCCACCCTGTCTTTCTTTCCTGCATCGAGGAAGGGTCACCCTATATTTCTTTCCTGCATCGAGGAATGGCCACCCTGTCTTTCTTTCCTGTATCGAGGAAGGGTCACCCTGTCTTTCTTTCCTGCATCGAGGAATGGCCACCCTGTCTTTCTTTCCTGTATCTAGGAATGGCCACCCTGTCTTTCTTTCCTGCATCGAGGAATGGCCACCCTGTCTTTCTTTCCTGCATCGAGGAATGGCCACCCTGTTTTTCTTTCCTGCATCGAGGAATGGTCACCCTGTCTTTCTTTCCTGTATCAAGGAATGGCCACCATGTCTTTCTTTCCTGTATCGAGGAATGACCACCCTGTCTTTCTTTCCTGTATCTAGGAATGGCCACCCTGTCTTTCTTTCCTGCATCAAGGAATGGCCACCCTGTCTTTCTTTCCTGCATCGAGGAATGCCAACCCTGTCTTTCTTTCCTGCATCGAGGTATGGCCACCCTGTCTTTCTTTCCTGCATCGAGGAATGGCAACCATGTCTTTCTTTCCTGTATCGAGGAATGGCCACCCTGTCTTTCTTTCCTGTATCTAGGAATGGCCACCCTGTCTTTATTTCCTGTATCGAGGAAGGGTCACCCTGTCTTGCTTTCCTGCATCGAGGAATGGTCACCCTGTCTTTCTTTCCTGTATCTAGGAATGGTCACCCTGTACTTCTTTCCTGTATCAAGTAATGGCCACCCTGTCTTTCTTTCCTGTATCAAGGAATGGCCACCATGTCTTCCTTTCCTGTATCGAGGAATGGCCACTCTGTCTTTCTTTCCTGTATCGAGGAATGACCACCCTGTCTTTCTTTCCTGTATCAAGGAATGGCCACCATGTCTTCCTTTCCTGCATCGAGAAATGGTCACCCTGTCTTTCTTTCCTGTATCGAGGAATGGTCACCCTGTCTTTCTTTCCTGTATTGAGGAATGGCTACCATGTCTTTCTTTTCAGTATCGAGGAATGGCCACCATGTCTTTCTTTCCTGTATCGAGGAATGACCATCCTGTCTTTCTTTCCTGCATCGAGGAATGGCCACCCTGTCTTTCTTTCCTGTATCGAGGAAGGGTCACCCTGTCTTTCTTTCCTGCATCGAGGAATGGCCACTCTGTCTTTCTTTCCTGCATCGAGGAATGGCCACCCTGTCTTTCTTTCCTGCATCTAGGAATGGCCACCCTGTCTTACTTTCCTACATCGAGGAATGGTCACCATGTCTTTCTTTCCTGTATCGAGGAATGGCCACCATGTTTTTCTTTCCTGTATCGAGGAATGACCACCCTGTCTTTCTTTCCTGTATCTAGGAATGGCCACCCTGTCTTTCTTTTCTGCATCGAGGAATGGCCAGCATGTCTTTCTTTCCTGTATTGAGGAATGACCACCCTGTCTTTCTTTGCTGTATCTAGGAATGGCCACCCTGTCTTTCTTTCCTGCATCGAGGAATGGTCACCCTGTCTTTCTTTCCTGTATCGAGGAATGGTCACCCTGTCTTTCTTTCCTGTATTGAGGAATGGCCACCATGTCTTTCTTTCCTGTATCGAGGAACGGTCACCCTATCTTTCTTTCCTGCATCGAGGAATGGCCACCCTGTCTTTCTTTCCTGTATCTAGGAATGGCCACCCTGTCTTACTTTCCTGCATCGAGGAATGGTCACCGTGTCTTTCTTTCCTGTATCGAGGACTGGCCACCATGTCTTTTTTTCCTGTATCGAGGAATGACCACCCTGTCTTTCTTTCCTGTATCTAGGAATGGCCACCCTGTCCTTCTTTCCTGCATCGAGGAATGGTCACCCTGTCTTTCTTTCCTGTATCGATTAATGGCCACCATGTCTTTCTTTCCTGTATCGAGGAATGACACCCTGTCTTTCTTTCCTGTATCTAGGAATGGCCACCCTGTCTTTCTTTCCTGCATCGAGGAAGGGTCAACCTATCTTTCTTTCCTGTATCGAGGAATGGCCACCATGTCTTTCTTTCCTGTATCGAGGAATGACCACCCTGTCTTTCTTTCCTGTATCTAAGAATGGCCACCCTGTCTTTCTTTCCTGCATCGAGGAATGGTCACCCTGTCTTTCTTTCCTGTATCGAGGAATGGCCAACATGTCTTTCTTTCCTGTATCAAGGAATGACCACCCGGTCTTTCTTTCCTGTATCTAGGAATGGCCACCCTGTCTTTCTTTCCTGCATCGAGGAAGGGTCACCCTATCTTTCTTTCCTGCATCGATGAATGGCCACTCTGTCTTTCTTTCCTGCATCGAGGAATGGTCACCCTGTCTTACTTTCCTGCATCGAGGTATGGCCACTCTGTCTTTCTTTCTTGCATCGAGGAATGGCCACCCTGTCTTTCTTTCCTGTATTGAGTAATGACCACCCTGTCTTTCTTTCCTGTATCTAGGAATGGCCACCCTGTCTTTCTTTCCTGTATCGAGGAATGACCACCCTGTCTTTCATTCCTGTATCGAGGAATGGCCAACCTGTCTTTCTTTCCTGCATCGAGGAAGGGTCACCCTATATTTCTTTCCTGCATCGAGGAATGGCCACCTTGTCTTTTTTTCCTGTATCGAGGAAGGGTCACCCTGTCTTTCTTTCCTGCATCGAGGAATGGCCCATCTGTCTTTCTTTCCTGCATCGAGGAATGGCCACCCTGTCTTTCTTTCCTGTATCTAGGAATGGCCACCCTGTCTTTCTTTCCTGCATCCAGGAATGGCCACCCTGTCTTTCTTTCCTGCATCGAGGAATGGCCACCCTGTTTTTCTTTCCTGCATCGAGGAATGGTCACCCTGTCTTTCTTTCCTGTATCGAGGAATGGCCACCATGTCTTTCTTTCCTGTATCAAGGAATGACCACCCTGTCTTTCTTTCCTGTATCTAGGAATGGCCACCCTGTCTTTCTTTCCTGCATCGAGGAATGGCCACCCTGTCTTTCTTTCCTGCATCGAGGAATGCCCACCCTGTCTTTCTTTCCTGCATCGAGGAATGGCCACCCTGTCTTTCTTTCCTGTATCGAGGAAGGGTCACCCTATCTTTCTTTCCTGCATCGAGGAATGATCACCCTTTCTTTCTTTCCTGTATCTAGGAATGGCCACCCTGTCTTTCTTTCCTGTATTGAGGAATGACCACCCTGTCTTTCTTTCCTGTATCTAGGAATGGCCACCCTGTCTTTCTTTCCTGCATCGAGGAATGGTCCCCCTGTCTTTCTTTCCTGTATCGAGGAATGGCCACCCTGTCTTTCTTTCCTGTATCGAGGAATGACCACCATGTCTTTCATTCCTGTATCGAGGAATGGCCACCCTGTCTTTCTTTCCTGCATCGAAGAAGGGCCACCCTGTCTTTTTTTATTGCTTTCTGTTCAAGCTCTATTTTATGGGTCGCAGTGATGTGTGTGCGCTCAATTTGGTGAACAGGAGAATAGAGTTAGGCTATTGTAAGCTTTTACAAAATAGGCATATACTTCAGCAATAAGTTCTGAGCTGGTGGGTCGGATCAGGTGGTAACAGCCCAGGACCCAAGTTACAGGCCCCAGCACAGCAAGAGCCTCAACGAGAGACTCCAGCACCGTTCCCACCCGACCTGGCCCTGCCGGCTGGGTCTCCTTGCTATTAGCACCCATGTTTTGCAATCCGCAAACCCGGTGTGCTAACAGCAATGTATTTTGTTTGAATGATTATGATGGCTGTCGTGGAGCTGAACGGTGGGGCTCCATGCGGAACCCTCTGCTATTTCCATGGTGGTAGGCAGGGACACGGAGCTGCAGCAGCGGCGGCGTCTGGGAATCTGGTAAGTGGGGCAGGAGGAACTTGGATCGTGGGATTCAGCCCAGGATCTGAGCAACTTGATTGGCTGTCTCCCCCACCCCACGTGCCTATTGTTCACATGGAGCCGGTGTAATGAGCGGAGCACCGGGATGATATGATCATATTTCCTATGTTCCATTAGGAACCTCGCTGTAATGTTTTGTACACTCTGTGATGTTGACATTATATATTTTTGGAGGGCTAGATGAATACTGAGGACACCAAGGAGTACATTAGTAACACCTGATGAGGGAAGGCTAAATAATAGGTGAGTTTTTTTATTTTCTTGATCATAAGAATACAGGATGTTGTCACCTCTACCACTTGGTTGTGCAAGGTTAACTTATTATCTAAAATGATACCTAGATTCTTGGGCAGGGCAGTGTGATGGAGAAGCGTTGTACCAGTCTGTTGGTAACTCAAGTGCATGCAGTGTTCATGGAGACGCTGTGTACTGGTCTGTTGGTAGCTCAAGTGCATGCAGTGGTGATGGAGATGCTGTGTGCCGTTCTGTTGGTAGCTCAAGTGCATGCTGTGGTGAAGAAGAAGCTGTGTGCCAGTCTTTTGGTAGCTTAAGTGCATGCAGTGGTGATGGAGATGCTGTGTGCCGGTCTGTTGGTAGCTCAAGTGCATGTAGTGGTGATGGAGATGCTGCGTGCGGTCTGTTGGTAGCTCAAGTCCTTGTAGTGGTGATGGATATTCCGTGTGCTGGTCTGTTGGTAGCTCAAGTGCATGAAGTGGTGATGGAGACGCTGTGTGGCGGTCTGTTGGTAGCTCAAGTGCATGCAGTGGTGATGGAGATGCTGTGTGCCGGTCTGTTGGTAGCTCAAGTGCATGCAGTGGTGATGGAGACACTGTGTACCGGTCTGTTGGTAGCTCAAGTGCATGCAGTGGTGATGGAGATGCTGTGTGCCGGTCAATTGGTAACTCACGTGCATGCAGTGGTGATGGAGACGCTGTGTGCCGGTCTGTTGGTAGCTCAAGAAAAAGCAGTGGTGATGGAGATGCTGTGTGCCAGTCTGTTGGTAGCTCAAGTCCTTGTAGTAGTGATGGATATTCCGTGTGCTGGTCTGTTGGTAGCTCAAGTGCATTCAGTGGTGAAGGAGAAGCTGTGTGCCGGTCTGTTGATAGCTCAAGTGCATGCAGTGGTGATGGAGATGCTGTGTGCCGGTCTGTTGGTAGCTCAAGTCCTTGTAGTAGTGATGGATATTCCGTGTGCTGGTCTGTTGGTAGCTCAAGTGCATTCAGTGGTGAAGGAGAAGCTGTGTGCCGGTCTGTTGGTAGCTCAAGTGCATACAGTGGTGATGGAGATGCTGTGTGCCGGTCTGTTGGTAGCTCAAGTTCTTGTAGTGGTGATGGATATTATGTGTGCTGGTATGTTGGTAGCTTAAGTGCATGCAGTGGTGATGGTGATGGAGACGCTGTATGGGGTCTGTTGGTAGCTCAAGTGCATGCAGTGGTGATGGAGACGCTGTGTGCAGGTCTGTTGGTAGCTCAAGTGCATGCAGTGGTGATGGAGACACTGTGTGCTGGTCTGTTGTTAGCTCAAGTGCATGCAGTGGTGATGGAGATGCTGTGTACTGGTCTGCTGGTAGCTCAAGTTCATGCAGTGGTGATGGAGACACTGTGTGCCAGTCTGTTGGTAGCTCAAGTTCATGCAGTGGTGATGGAGAAGCTGCGTGCCGGTCTGTTTGTAGCACAAGTGCATGCAGTTGTGATGGACACTCTGAGTGCCGGTCTGGTGGTAGCTCAAGTGTATGCAGTGGTGATGGAAATGCTGTGTGCCAGTCTGTTGGTAGCTCAAGTGCATGCAGTGGTGATGGAGAAGCTGTCTGCCAGTCTGTTGACAACTAAAGTGCATGTGGTGTTCATGGAGACTCCATGTGCTGGTCTGTTGGTAGCTCAAGTGCATGCAGTGGTGATGGAGATGCTGTGTGCCGGTCTGTTGGTAGCTCAAGTGCATGCAGTGCTGATGGAGATGCTGTGTGCGGTCTGTTGGTAGCTCAAGTCCTTGTAGTGGTGATGGATATTCCGTGTGCTGGTCTGTTGGTAGCTCAAGTGCATGCAGTGGAGATGGAGACGCTGTGTGCCGGTCTGTTGGTAGCTCAAGTGCATGCAGTGGTGCTGGAGATGCTGTATGCCGGTCTGTTGGTAGCTCAAGTGCATGCAGTGGTGATGGAGACACTGTGTACCGGTCTGCTGGTAGCTCAAGTGCATGCAGTGGTGATGGAGACGCTGTGTACCGGTCTGTTGGTAGCTCAAGTGCATGCAGTGGTGATGGAGATGCTGTGTGCCGGTCTGTTGGTAGCTCAAGTGCATGCAGTGGTGATGGAGATGCTGTGTGCTGGTATGTTGGTAACTCAAGTGCATACAGTGGTGATGGAGATGCTGTGTGCCGGTCTGTTGGTAGCTCAAGTGCATTCAGTGGTGATGGAGATGCTGCGTGCGGTCTGTTGGTAGCTCAAGTGCATGCAGTGGTGATGGAGATGCTGTGTGCCGGTCTGTTGGTAGCTCAAGTGCATGCAGTGGTGATGGAGACGATGTGCCGGTCTGTTGGTAGCTCAAGTGCATGCAGTGGTGATGGAGATGCTGTGTGCCAGTCTGTTGGTAGCTCTAGTGCATGCAGTGGTGATGGAGACACTGTGTACCGGTCTGTTGGTAGCTCAAGTGCATGAAATGGAGATGGAGATGCTGTGTGCCGATCTGTTGGTAACTCAAGTGCATGCGGTGTTCATGGAGATGCTGTGTGCCGATCTATTGGTAAGTCACTTGCATGCAGTGGTAATGGAGAGGCTGTGTGCCGGTCTGTTGGTAGCTCAAGTGCATGCAGTGGTGATGGAGACGCTGTGTACTGGTCTGTTGGTAGCTCAAGTGCATGCAGTGGTGATGGAGATGCTGTGTGCCGGTCTGTTGTTAACTCAAGTGCATGCAGTGTTCATGGAGACGCTGTGTGCTGGTCTGTTGGTAGCTCAAGTGCATGCGGTGTTCATGGAGATGCTGTGTGCCAGTCTATTCGTAAGTCACGTGCATGCAGTGGTAATGGAGAGGCTGTGTGCCGGTCTGTTGGTAGGTCAAGTGCATGCAGTGGTGATGGAGAAGCTGTGTACTGGTCTGTTTGTAGCTGAAGTGCATGCAGTGGTGATGGAGAAGCTGTGTGCGGGTCTGTTGGTAGCTCAAGTGCATGCGGTGGTGATGGAGAAGCTGTGTGCTGGTCTATTGGTAACTCACATGCATGCAATGGTGATGGAGACGCTGTGTGCTGGTCTGTTGGTAGCTCAAGTACATGCAGTGGTGATGTAGACGCTATGTGCCGGTCTGTTGGTAGCTCAAGTGTATGCAGTGGTGATGGAAATACTGTGTGCCCGTCTGTTGGTAGCTCAAGTGCATGCAGTGGTGATGGAGATGCTGTGTGCCGGTCTGTTGGTAGCTCAAGTGCATGCAGTGGTGATGGAGACACTGTCTGCCAGTCTGTTGATAACTCAAGTGCATGTGGTGTTCATGGAGACACTGTGTGCTGGTCTGTTGGTAGCTCAAGTGCATGCAGTGTTCATGGAGATGCTGTGTGCCGATCTATTGGTAAGTCACGTGCATGCAGTGGTAATCGAGAGGCTGTGTGCCGGCCTGTTGGTAGCTCAAGTGCATGCAGTGGTGATGGAGATGCTGTGTACTGGTCTGTTTGTAGCTGAAGTGCATGCAGTGGTGATGGAGATGCTGTGTGCCAGTCTGTTGGTAGCTCTAGTGCATGCAGTGGTGATGGAGACACTGTGTACCGGTCTGTTGGTAGCTCAAGTGCATGAAATGGAGATGGAGATGCTGTGTGCCGATCTGTTGGTAACTCAAGTGCATGCGGTGTTCATGGAGATGCTGTGTGCCGATCTATTGGTAAGTCACTTGCATGCAGTGGTAATGGAGAGGCTGTGTGCCGGTCTGTTGGTAGCTCAAGTGCATGCAGTGGTGATAGAGACGCTGTGTACTGGTCTGTTGGTAGCTCAAGTGCATGCAGTGGTGATGGAGATGCTGTGTGCCGGTCTGTTGTTAACTCAAGTGCATGCAGTGTTCATGGAGACGCTGTGTGCTGGTCTGTTGGTAGCTCAAGTACATGCAGTGGTGATGTAGACGCTATGTGCCGGTCTGTTGGTAGCTCAAGTGTATGCAGTGGTGATGGAAATACTGTGTGCCCGTCTGTTGGTAGCTCAAGTGCATGCAGTGGTGATGGAGATGCTGTGTGCCGGTCTGTTGGTAGCTCAAGTGCATGCAGTGGTGATGGAGACACTGTCTTCCAGTCTGTTGATAACTCAAGTGCATGTGGTGTTCATGGAGACACTGTGTGCTGGTCTGTTGGTAGCTCAAGTGCATGCAGTGTTCATGGAGATGCTGTGTGCCGATCTATTGGTAAGTCACGTGCATGCAGTGGTAATCGAGAGGCTGTGTGCCGGCCTGTTGGTAGCTCAAGTGCATGCAGTGGTGATGGAGATGCTGTGTACTGGTCTGTTTGTAGCTGAAGTGCATGCAGTGGTGATGGAGATGCTGTGTGCCAGTCTGTTGGTAGCTCTAGTGCATGCAGTGGTGATGGAGACACTGTGTACCGGTCTGTTGGTAGCTCAAGTGCATGAAATGGAGATGGAGATGCTGTGTGCCGATCTGTTGGTAACTCAAGTGCATGCGGTGTTCATGGAGATGCTGTGTGCCGATCTATTGGTAAGTCACTTGCATGCAGTGGTAATGGAGAGGCTGTGTGCCGGTCTGTTGGTAGCTCAAGTGCATGCAGTGGTGATGGAGACGCTGTGTACTGGTCTGTTGGTAGCTCAAGTGCATGCAGTGGTGATGGAGATGCTGTGTGCCGGTCTGTTGTTAACTCAAGTGCATGCGGTGTTCATGGAGATGCTGTGTGCCAGTCTATTCGTAAGTCACGTGCATGCAGTGGTAATGGAGAGGCTGTGTGCCGGTCTGTTGGTAGGTCAAGTGCATGCAGTGGTGATGGAGAAGCTGTGTACTGGTCTGTTTGTAGCTGAAGTGCATGCAGTGGTGATGGAGAAGCTGTGTGCGGGTCTGTTGGTAGCTCAAGTGCATGCGGTGGTGATGGAGAAGCTGTGTGCTGGTCTATTGGTAACTCACATGCATGCAATGGTGATGGAGACGCTGTGTGCTGGTCTGTTGGTAGCTCAAGTACATGCAGTGGTGATGTAGACGCTATGTGCCGGTCTGTTGGTAGCTCAAGTGTATGCAGTGGTGATGGAAATACTGTGTGCCCGTCTGTTGGTAGCTCAAGTGCATGCAGTGGTGATGGAGATGCTGTGTGCCGGTCTGTTGGTAGCTCAAGTGCATGCAGTGGTGATGGAGACACTGTCTGCCAGTCTGTTGATAACTCAAGTGCATGTGGTGTTCATGGAGACACTGTGTGCTGGTCTGTTGGTAGCTCAAGTGCATGCAGTGTTCATGGAGATGCTGTGTGCCGATCTATTGGTAAGTCACGTGCATGCAGTGGTAATCGAGAGGCTGTGTGCCGGCCTGTTGGTAGCTCAAGTGCATACAGTGGTGATGGAGATGCTGTGTACTGGTCTGTTTGTAGCTGAAGTGCATGCAGTGGTGATGGAGAAGCTGTGTGCCGGCCTGTTGGTAGCTCAAGTGCATGTAGTGGTGATGGAGATGTTGTGTGCTAGTGTCACGACTCGCTCCCTTCGCTCCCGTTCCCACCATTTGGGGGCATGATTTGGGGTTTATTCCCTACTGGACTTTTCCTCCGAACTTTATGCTACAGTGCTGTGATGATTTGGGAGCGCTAAATCCCTATTTTCCCAGCTACTTCCCTTCCGGATCCATTCCAGGTTTTTGGCAGCCAGCATGCTTCTTTAACCAAATGACTATGCTTCCCAGAATGCCTGGCCCACTGCTCCACCTCCACCCTTGCAACACAAGGTTGGGTGGAGGATAGGTAACAGCTGTGGCGGCAGGTGCAGCAATCAGCACACCCGAGGCGTGTGCTCGTTAAGCAGCTTTAAAAGCCTCAGTCTTACTTCAGTCCAGCGCTGGTCATCGTTTGCAGTGTTCCTGTTTTTGACTAGTCCCTGGTTCCTGGTTCCTTGCCTTTGTACCTACTTCCTTGTTCCTGTTTTCTTGTTTCCTCCGCCCTGAATTTCGGATTCATGCGCTAATTGATTTCTGCTCCCTTGATTTCCCTTTTTGTCTTCCTCTGTTTGCAGGCAGCAATTCTCAGTGCTTTCCCCTTTTAGATGCAGCCCAGTTTGTCTCTGTTCTATATTTCTTTGACTCTGTCCTTTGCTGCTGTTACCCATTTGCCTTAGCCTTCCTCTTAGTTTAGTTTCCTGTCTTTTCCTTGGAGGGGTAGGGAGAAATTTGCATAGGTTATTTCGTTTTTCCCTGCTCCTGATCCTTACTTTCTAGAGGATCCATTCCATGTTTTCCACTGCACTTCTGCATTTATTTTCCCTTTGATTATTAGGTGTGGTGTGCGGTAGTAGCTAGCTCCTGTGTGAATGCTTATGTTTTCCTCACTATTTTGTAAACACTATTCCCACTTAGGTATTTAGTTTTCCTTCCATTGCTGTACTAGCCTTTCGGGGTCCCAGTTTCTTCAACAGGATTCGTGGGCTAGCTGACATTCAAGAGGTTTATCTCGTCCTCGTGAGTACAGTTCTTAAGTTCCCTTATGTAATACCATCAAGAGTGTTAGTACACAGATCCTGTCATTGCTTGCCCTCCACGTGGGTTTAGCGCGGTCAGTACCTGTAACAGCAATTGGGGGTAAGGCGCTTGCCGACTTTCCTCGCGGTCAGGTGCTTACCCCACATCCCTTTTCATATATTGGTTTTGATGTCACACTCTATTTGCACTCCTGGGTTCTAGCATACCTGAGTCGTAGTTCCTGGGTGCACATTTCCCTTGCCATATTCGCTGCCTTTGTACTCGCCTGACTAATCTTGACAGTATGACCAGCCCAAAATTCCCATTGAATATGGCAAGTTTAAGAAAGAAAGGCAGCAAGGCCTCTAACAAGTTTGTACAGAAAGCTTCCCCTACATTTACCTGTGACAATCAAATCACTAGTCCTGACTCCAATGAACTCCTTGTCACGAATGGGCATTTACGTGCAAAGTATTTTTCCCATAGGATGGCACATCCTACATGGCCTGATCCTAGTTCTATCTTTGGTTTTGATCCCGATTCTATGTCAGCACAAGCCTTAGCCGCAGAAAACAACACACTGTTAGACTTATTATACGAGAGTACCTCTGTTGTTGAACCCCATGATTCCAGTTGTGCTTCACCTCAGATAGAACAGTTTCATGATACCAACATAAAGAATGGAGGGGTTTCTTGCATAACTTCTGTTTTCTACCCTCAGTCTAACGCATACTCCGTTGCACAGGTACATACTGTAGTCCCTAATGCCAAGAGGTCTAATGTCAATAGTTTGTTTAAGGGAAACACAGACCAAGTTGGAAAGATAAACTATAAATCACAGAACCTGCAAGCAGTAGAGGACAATGTACAATCGATGCACATCCAGATTGCTAGTGCAGGATCCAGCCCTGATGCCATTATGCTTCCCCCTGTGCCTACTGATAGTGATGTACAGTTAATGCAGGGCATGCTAAGAGCTAAACTTGAGGAGTTAAGACAAGAACTAATTTCTGCACAAGAGGAAAATAAAACCTTACACTCTTTACTGAATACACCTCAGACTTTATCTGTTGATGTGGAGGAAGTGAACACTGTTCAGCCCCTGAGTGCAGAGACTTTGGTAAACCATGATATTTGTCGATATGTTAGATCTATTGGGAGTGAAGGTCTTTCGTCTAGCACAGCGCTTAATCTAGGCACAGGTTCTAACAATTGTTCTGCTGTTTATCAGGGATTGCAGTTAGCTGAAGAGTTACAAGCCACTCCTTTACCAAAAATACCCTGTGTAGCAGTTTGTCATAATTCTGAGCTAGCACACATACAAGCTTCTGATTTCCAAACACAATCCACAATGGTGGCATACACAGATTCAGTCACTACCGTAGGCTTAGGCCCTGCTCTTGATACAGCTGCTGAGACTGAAGTAGATGTTAAAGCTGGTGTGGAAAACAATGTTACCTCTGGGTTCACTCTTCCTTCTGCCACTTCTGATCAATACGAACAGTCAGAGACAGTACAGATTTCATGTTCTGATGGACTCATTCCACAGTATACTGAACCAAAGAACCGTCAGGCGGTTCCTGAACTGTTGATTGATAATCTGCCTCTTTCAGAAGCTAAAACAGAGGAATGGATAATAGACGAAATCCTGATTAACAGAGACTTTACTATGGTGATTCCACTGATTGATTTTGACTTCTACAAATAAAAAGACTCTGTGTCACCCACTAAAGAAAGGGACTGCAAGGGTACAGCGCAGTCTTTGGTTACTGGTGCCAAGGAGTCTACTGCCCTAAAGGTGCCCTTCATTCCTGAGCCACTGATGGGGCTGTCAACTTCTGAGACTTCTGTCTGTCCTCCTACAACCATTGACTCTTCTATGATTCAATCCACAGCCCTGCAGTCATCTTTGGCACACCTGTCTTCAACCAATGAACCACTGCCATGTCTGCCATTTACTCAAGAGCCAGTCCCAAAGACCTGGACATGTTTGTATCCAGCAACCGAGATTGCTCCAGCTTGCATGCCTTCAGCCTCAAGGTTTCCCCTGACCTGCCTGTCTTCAGCTACAGTGACTCATCCTGCAGATCATCCTTCAGCTTTAGAGCCTCCGGTAGTCCATCAAAAGAGCATGTCTTCAGTCCCGGAGTATACTGAGTATTTGCCTTCAGTTCATGAGACGCCTGTATCCTGCATAGCCTCGCTGCCAATATCAGAGGTATACCTGTCTACACCATCAGATTCTGCTGTATTATCTTCTGCTCCAGCGATTCCTCCTGAATCCCAACCATTTACAGTCGATGAACGTCTAGCCTGCCTTTCTTTTGCTTCAGGAGGAGCACCAGAATGCCTGCCTTTTCCACAAGACGATTCTCCCAACTGCTTCACTTTAGCATCAGAGCCTCCTAAAGATGCAGCATCAGAGTTTGAGACTTTTGCCAGCTCCCGCTTCAGAGTCATCAAGCTGGACCAAGTGGTGAGTCAGAACCACTCACTTGGGTGTGCACAAGGGGTGGTGCAGACCGGCGTATTACCTACAGGACTTGTGCAACAGAATTCCGCCAAGAAGCACCAGTCGGGTGCTAGTAGCCAAAGGAAGGGAATGACTGCTGCAGTTCAAGATGTGTCTGTTATTGCTCCTTCTGCGAGTCTGCCTGAAATACCAAGTACTGCGTCTATCACTCCTATCAGGATGCCAAACATCCCTGCTGTGGTATCCCACGTGAAACAAAGTGGCTACACGACTGTCACCAGGAGTACTAGCCTTGTACAACCCATTGGACTTTCAGGTCTCCAAGGCGTAGAACATGTGCAGTCAAACCTTAGTCACTTTCAACCACAAGCCTTTTCCCAGATGGATGACAGAAGGAAATCTGAACCTCTACCTCAGCCACCACCTTCTCTAATGGCTGAGCATAAACCTTTCCTGAAGCCAGCATTTTCCTCACCTCCCGCATGTCCACTCTCGGCAGAAAGGCTAACAGAGCTTCTACCATTGCCTAAGGCATGTTGCACCAGCCTGCCTCCCTCCTCAAAGACTTATAAGGGTCCACTCCCAGTGACTGAGCTTCCTGGACCTTCCAACTCTGCTTCTGGTCCTGCAAGTCCTTCATGCCTTTCTTCGAACCATGAGTCTCTTCCTCACCAGAAGCCACCGTTTCCATCAGTACCACCTCCGAAGACAAAGCACTCCTATCATGGAAGTCCATCTGCCTTTGCCCACAGGCCACCATTTCCATCAGTGCCACCTCCAAAGAATAAGCACTCCCATCATGGAAAGAAGATGTCTCGTGCGGGTGGCGGGCACCCGAAGCCGGCCGTAGGAGGGGGTATACTGTCACGACTCGCTCCCTTCGCTCCCGTTCCCACCATTTGGGGGCATGATTTGGGGTTTATTCCCTACTGGACTTTTCCTCCGAACTTTATGCTACAGTGCTGTGATGATTTGGGAGCGCTAAATCCCTATTTTCCCAGCTACTTCCCTTCCGGATCCATTCCAGGTTTTTGGCAGCCAGCATGCTTCTTTAACCAAATGACTATGCTTCCCAGAATGCCTGGCCCACTGCTCCACCTCCACCCTTGCAACACAAGGTTGGGTGGAGGATAGGTAACAGCTGTGGCGGCAGGTGCAGCAATCAGCACACCCGAGGCGTGTGCTCGTTAAGCAGCTTTAAAAGCCTCAGTCTTACTTCAGTCCAGCGCTGGTCATCGTTTGCAGTGTTCCTGTTTTTGACTAGTCCCTGGTTCCTTGCCTTTGTACCTACTTCCTTGTTCCTGTTTTCTTGTTTCCTCCGCCCTGAATTTCGGATTCATGCGCTAATTGATTTCTGCTCCCTTGATTTCCCTTTTTGTCTTCCTCTGTTTGCAGGCAGCAATTCTCAGTGCTTTCCCCTTTTAGATGCAGCCCAGTTTGTCTCTGTTCTATATTTCTTTGACTCTGTCCTTTGCTGCTGTTACCCATTTGCCTTAGCCTTCCTCTTAGTTTAGTTTCCTGTCTTTTCCTTGGAGGGGTAGGGAGAAGTTTGCGTGGGTTATTTCGTTTTTCCCTGCTCCTGATCCTTACTTTCTAGAGGATCCATTCCATGTTTTCCACTGCACTTCTGCATTTATTTTCCCTTTGATTATCAGGTGTGGTGTGCGGTAGTAGCTTGCTCCTGTGTGAATGCTTATGTTTTCCTCACTATTTTGTAAACACTATTCCCACTTAGGTATTTAGTTTTCCTTCCATTGCTGTACTAGCCTTTCGGGGTCCCAGTTTCTTCAACAGGATTCGTGTGCTAGCAGACATTCAAGAGGTTTATCTCGTCCTCGTGAGTACAGTTCTTAAGTTCCCTTATGTAATACCATCAAGAGTGTTAGTACACAGATCCTGTCATTGCTTGCCCTCCACGTGGGTTTAGCGCGGTCAGTACCTGTAACAGCAATTGGGGGTAAGGCGCTTGCCGACTTTCCTCGCGGTCAGGTGCTTACCCCACATCCCTTTTCATATATTGGTTTTGATGTCACACTCTATTTGCACTCCTGGGTTCTAGCATACCTGAGTCGTAGTTCCTGGGTGCACATTTCCCTTGCCATATTCGCTGCCTTTGTACTCGCCTGACTAATCTTGACAGCTAGTCTGTTGGTAGCTGAAGTGCATGCAGTGGTGATGGAGACGCTGCATACCGCTAAGACACCAGGTAAGCATGCACCAACATGTGTTACACCCTCTGTCCCCACAGGCCATCCCCACCCTCTCTGGCCCCCCTGTGTTGTTCCCTTGTAACCCCCCCCTTCCCGAACACAGTGGTCTGTACTGATACCTTCTGGTTTCACCATCACTGTCTTGTGGCCAGTGCTGGATTTTACTTTTGTGGACTTCATTGATTCTTGGTGCGTCACCCTTTCTCAACTCTCATGCTGGACTTCCTTTGTATCTTCTACTCATGATGGCCCTGAATCATGCTGTTCCCATCTTCATCTTGTATCCTGGCTTGCAACATTGTGTTACTTCTGACTTCTGCAATTGTATTCGCTCTTGCTTCTCCGCTCTTTTTGACTGCTTAATCCCAGTTCTCTCCTCCCTCTCCCTTTTCCTATCTCCTCCCCTCCTCCCCGCCTCCCCTTCCTTTCTTCTATGCACTTACTCTATCAGAATTATCCCTGGACCTAGTATGATAGCAACCTCGTCTGTCACTCCCCTTCCCCTTACTGCCCCCATCCCTCCAGCAATATCTGAAACGTTGTCAGGCCTAGTACGATAGTCGCTTGTTTTGTTCCTCCCCTCCCTTTCTGCACCCCTCTCCCTCACCTTTTGTTTTTATCTGGCTCTACCAGAAATGTCGTCAGACCTAGTACGGTAGTCGCCTGCCTGTTTCCATTTCCTTCCCACTCTCCCTCTCCCTTCCTTATCTATGTTTTAGATCTTGCACTACCTGAAATGTCGTCAGGCCGAGTACGATAGGTAATTTCACATCCTTACTGTTCATGGCCTGTAAGAATGTAGTATTTTCCCTTGTTCCCTCCCATGCCTTTAATCGCTTTGAAACACATTGTGTATAGGCGCTATATAAATAAAATATCATATCATAAAATATCATATCATATGTTGGTATCTCAAGTGCAAACAGTGCTGATGGATATTCTGTGTGGCAGTCTGTTGGTAACTCAAGTGCATGCGGTGGTGATGGAGACGCTGTGCCGGTCTGTTGGTAGCTCAAGTGCATGCAGTGGTGATGGACATGCTGTTCTGGTGTGTTGGTAGCTCAAGTGCATGCAGTGGTGATGGAGACGCTGTGCCGGACTGTTAGTAGCTGAAGTGCATGCAGTGGTGATGGAGACGCTGTGTGCCGGTCTGTTGGTAGCTCAAGTGCTTGCAGTGGTGATGGAGACGCTGTGCCGGTCTGTTGGTAGCTCAAGTGCATGCAGTGATGATGGAGACGCTGTGCCGGTCTGTTGGTAGCTCCAGTGCATGCAGTGGTGATGGAGATGCTGTGCCGGACTGTTGGTAGCTCAAGTGCATGCAGTGGTGATGGAGACGCTGTGCCGGACTGTTGGTAGCTCAAGTGCATGCAGTGATGATGGAGACGCTGTGCCGGTCTGTTGGTACCTCAAGTGCATGCAGTGGTGATGGAGACACTGTGCCGGACTGTTGGTAGCTCAAGTGAATGCAGTGGTGATGGAGACACTGTGTGCCGGTCTGTTGGTAGCTCAAGTGCATGCAGTGGTGATGGAGAAGCTGTGTGCCAGTCTTTTGGTTGCTCAAGTGCATGTGGTGGTGAGGGAGGCACTGTGTGCTGGTCTATTGGTAGCTCAAGTGCATGGAATGGTGATGGAGATGCTGTGTGCTGGTCTGTTGGTAGCTCAAGTGCATGCAGTGGTGATGGAGACGCTGTATACCGGTATGTTGGTAGCTCTAGTGCATGCCGTGGTGATGGAGACGCTGTGTGCTGGTCTGTTAGTAGCTCAAGTGCATGCAGTGGTGATGGAGACGCTGTGTGCCGGTCTGTTAGTAGCTCAAGTGCATGCAGTGGCGATGGAGATGCTGTGCCAGTCTGTTGGTAGCTCAAGTGCATGCAGTGGTGATGGAGACGCTGTGCCGGACTGTTGGTAGCTCAAGTGCATGCAGTGGTGATGGAGAAGCTGTGTGCCGGTCTGTTGGTAGCTCAAGTGCATGCCGTGGTGATGGAGACGCTGTGTGCTGGTCTGTTAGTAGCTCAAGTGCATGCAGTGGTGATGGAGATGCTGTGCCAGTCTGTTGGTAGCTCAAGTGCATGCAGTGGTGATGGAGACGCTGTATACTGGAATGTTGGTATCAAGTGCATGCGGTGGAGATGGGAATGCTGTGTGCTGGTCTGTTGGTAGCTCAAGTGCATGTGGTGGTGAGGGAGGCACTGTTGTCGGTCTGTTGGTAGCTTAAGTGCATGCAGTGGTGATGGAGAAGCTGTGTGCCAGTCTGTTGGTAGCTCAAGTGCATGCAGTGGTGATGGAGAAGCTGTGTGCCAGTCTGTTGGTAGCTCAAGTGCATGCAGTGGTGATGGAGATGCTGTGCCAGTCTGTTGGTAGCTCAAGTGCATTCAGTGGTGATGGAGACGCTGTATACTGGAATGTTGGTATCAAGTGCATGCGGTGGAGATGGAAATGCTGTGTGCCGGTCTGTTGGTAGCTCAAGTGCATGTGGTGGTGAGGGAGGCACTGTGTGTCGGTCTGTTGGTAGCTTAAGTGCATGCAGTGGTGATGGAGAAGCTGTGTGCCAGTCTGTTGGTAGCTCAAGTGCATGCAGTGGTGATGGAGAAGCTGTGTGCCAGTCTGTTGGTAGCTCAAGTGCATGCAGTGGTGATGGAGACGCGGGGTGCCGGTCTGTTGGTAGCTTAAGTGCATGCCGTGGTGATGGAGATGCTGTGTGCCGGTCTGTTAGTAGCTCAAGTGCATGCAGTGGTGATGGAGATGCTGTGCCAGTCTGTTGGTAGTTCAAGTGCATGCAGTGGTGATGGAGACGCTGTGCCGGACTGTTGGTAGCTCAAGTGCATGCAGTGGTGATGGAGAAGCTGTGTGCCAGTCTGTTGGTAGCTCAAGTGCATACCGTGGTGATGGAGACGCTGTGTGCCGGTCTGTTAGTAGCTCAAGTGCATGCAGTGGTGATGGAGATGCTGTGCCAGTCTGTTGGTAGCTCAAGTGCATGCAGTGGTGATGGAGACGCTGTATACTGGAATGTTGGTATCAAGTGCATGCGGTGGAGATGGAAATGCTGTGTGACGGTCTGTTGGTAGCTCAAGTGCATGTGGTGGTGAGGGAGGCACTGTGTGTCGGTCTGTTGGTAGTCTAAGTGCATGCAGTGGTGATGGAGATGCTGTGCCAGTCTGTTGGTAGCTCAAGTGCATGCAGTGGTGATGGAGACGCTGTGCCAGTCTGTTGGTAGCTCAAGTGCATGCAGTGGTGATGGAGACGCTGTGTGCCAGTCTGTTGGTGGCTCAAGTGCATGCAGCGGTGATGGAGATGCTCTGTGCCGGTCTGTTTGTAGCTCAAGTGCATGCAGTTGTGATGGAGACGCTGAGTGTCGGTCTGTTGGTAGCTCAAGTGTATGCAGTGGTTATGGAAACACTCTGTGCCATTCTGTTGGTAGCTCAGGTCATGCAGTGGTGATGGAGACGCTGTTTGCCGGTCTGTTTGTAGCTCAAGTGCATGCAGTTGTGATGGAGACGCTGAGTGTCGGTCTGTTGGTAGCTCAAGTGCATGCAGTGGTGATGGAGAAGCTGTCTGCCCGTCTGTTTGTAACTCAAGTGCATGCAGTGGTGATGGAGATGCTGTGTGCCAGTCTGTTGGTGGCTCAAGTTCATGCAGTGGTGATGGAGACACTGTGTGCCAGTCTGTTTGTAACTCAAGTGCATTCAGTGGTGATGGAGATGCTGTGTGCCAGTCTGTTGGTAGCTCATGTTCATGCAGTGGTGATGGAGACGCTGTGTGCCGGTCTGTTTGTAGCTCAAGTGCATGCAGTTGTGATGGAGACGCTGAGTGCCGCTCGGTTGGTAGCTCAAGTGTATGCAGTGGTGATGGAAATACTGTGTGGCGGTCTGTTGGTAGCTCAAGTGCATGCGGTGGTGATGGAGACGCTGTGTGCCGGTCTGTTGGTAGCTCAAGTGCATGCAGTGGTGATGGAGACACTGTCTGCCAGTCTGTTGATAACTCAAGTGCATGTGGTGTTCATGGAGATACTGTGTGCTGGTCTGTTGGTAGCTCAAGTGCATGCGGTGTTCATGCAGATGCTGTTTTCCAGTCTATTGGTAACTCACATGCATGCAGTGGCAATCGAGACACTGTGTGCCGGTCTGTTGGTAGCTCCAGTGCATGCAGTGGTGATGGAGACGCTGTGCCGGACTGTTGGTAGCTCAAGTGCATGCAGTGGTGATGGAGACGCTGTGTGCCGGTCTGTTTGTAGCTCAAGTGCATGCAGTTGTGATGGAGACGCTGAGTGTCGGTCTGTTGGTAGCTCAAGTGTATGCAGTGGTTATGGAAACGCTGTGTGCCATTCTGTTGGTAGCTCAAGTGCATGCAGTGGTGATGGAGAAGCTGTCAGCCAGTCTGTTTGTAACGCAAGTGCATGCAGTGGTGATGGAGATGCTGTGTGCCAGTCTGTTGGTGGCTCAAGTGCATGCAGTGGTGATGGAGATGCTGTGTGCCAGTCTGTTTGTGGCTCAAGTACTTGCAGTGGTGATGGAGATGCTGTGTGTCAATCTGTTGGTAGCTCAAGTGCATGCAGTGGTGATGGAGATGCAGTGTGCCGGTCTGTTGGTAGCTCAAGTACATGCTGTGGTGATGGAGACACTGTCTGCCAGTCTGTTGATAACTCAAGTGCATGTGGTGTTCATGGAGATACTGCGTGCTGGTCTGTTGGTAGCTCAAGTGCATGCAGTGTTCAGGCAGATGCTGTTTTCCAGTCTATTGGTAACTCACATGCATGCAGTGGTAATCGAGACGCTGTGTGCCGGTCTGTTGGTAGCTCCAGTGCATGCAGTGGTGATGGAGACGCTGTGCCGGACTGTTGGTAGCTCAAGTGCATGCAGTGGTGATGGAGACGCTGTGCCGGACTGTTGGTAGCTCAAGTGCATGCAGTGGTGATGGAGACGCTGTGTGCCGTTCTGTTGGTAGCTCATGTGCATGCAGTGGAAATGGAGACGCTGTGTACCGGTCTGTTGGTAGCTCAAGTACTTGCAGTGGTGATGGAGACGCTGTGCCGATCTGTTGGTAGCTCAAGTGTATGCAGTGGTGATGGAAATACTGTGTGGCGGTCTGTTGGTAGCTCAAGTGCATACGGTGGTGATGGAGACGCTGTGTGCCGGTCTGTTGGTAGCTCAAGTGCATGCAGTGGTTATGGAGACACTGTCTGCCAGTCTGTTGATAACTCAAGTGCATGTGGTGTTCATGGAGATACTGTGTGCTGGTCTGTTGGTAGCTCAAGTGCATGCGGTGTTCATGCAGATGCTGTTTTCCAGTCTATTGGTATCTCACATGCATGCAGTGGCAATCGAGACGCTGTGTGCCGGTCTGTTGGTAGCTCCAGTGCATGCAGTGGTGATGGAGACGCTGTGCCGGACTGTTGGTAGCTCAAGTGTATGCAGTGGTGATGGAGACGCTGTGTGCCGGTCTGTTTGTAGCTCAAGTGCATGCAGTTGTGATGGAGACGCTGAGTGTCGGTCTGTTGGTAGCTCAAGTGTATGCAGTGGTTATGGAAACGCTGCGTGCCATTCTGTTGGTAGCTCAAGTGCATGCAGTGGTGATGGAGAAGCTGTCAGTCAGTCTGTTTGTAACTCAAGTGCATGCAGTGGTGATGGAGATGCTGTGTGCCAGTCTGTTGGTGGCTCAAGTGCATGCAGTGGTGATGGAGATGCTGTGTGCCAGTTTGTTTGTGGCTCAAGTACTTGCAGTGGTGATGGAGATGCTGTGTGTCAATCTGTTGGTAGCTCAAGTGCATGCAGTGGTGATGGAGACGCTGTGTGCCGGTCTGTTGGTAGCTCAAGTGCATGCAGTGGTGATGAAGATGCAGTGTGCCGGTCTGTTGGTAGCTCAAGTACATGCTGTGGTGATGGAGACACTGTCTGCCAGTCTGTTGATAACTCAAGTGCATGTGGTGTTCATGGAGATACTGCGTGCTGGTCTGTTGGTAGCTCAAGTGCATGCAGTGTTCAGGCAGATGCTGTTTTCCAGTCTATTGGTAACTCACATGCATGCAGTGGTAATCGAGACGCTGTGTGCCGGTCTGTTGGTAGCTCCAGTGCATGCAGTGGTGATGGAGACGCTGTGCCAGACTGTTGGTAGCTCAAGTGCATGCAGTGGTGATGGAGACGCTGTGCCGGACTGTTGGTAGCTCAAGTGCATGCAGTGGTGATGGAGACGCTGTGTGCCGTTCTGTTGGTAGCTCATGTGCATGCAGTGGAAATGGAGACGCTGTGTACCGGTCTGTTGGTAGCTCAAGTACTTGCAGTGGTGATGGAGACGCTGTGCCGATCTGTTGGTAGCTCAAGTGCATGCAGTGGTGATGGAGACGCTATGTACTGGTCTGTTTGTAGCTCAAGTTCATGCAGTGGTGATGGAGACACTGTGTACCAGTCTGTTGGTAGCTCAAGTGCATGCAGTTTTGATGGAGACGCTGTGTGCCGGTCTGTTTGTAGCTCAAGTGCATGCAGTGGTGATGGAGACGCTGAGTGTCGGTCTGTTGGTAGCTCAAGTGTATGCAGTGGTTATGGAAATGCTGTGTGCCATTCTGTTGGTAGCTCAAGTGCATGCAGTGGTGATGGAGAAGCTGTCAGCCAGTCTGTTTGTAACTCAAGTGCATGCAGTGGTGATGGAGATGCTGTGTGCCAGTCTGTTGGTGGCTCAAGTGCATGCAGTGGTGATGGAGATGCTGTGTGCCAGTCTGTTTGTGGCTCAAGTGCATGCAGTGGTGATGGAGATGCTGTGTGTCAATCTGTTGGTAGCTCAAGTGCATGCAGTGGTGATGGAGACGCTGTGTGCCGGTCTGTTGGTAGCTCAAGTGCATGCAGTGGTGATGAAGATGCAGTGTGACAGTCTGTTGGTAGCTCAAGTACATGCAGTGGTGATGGAGATGCTGTGTGCCAGTCTGTTGGTAGCTCAAGTGCATGCAGTGGTGATGGAGATGTTGTGTGCCAATCTGTTGGTGGCTCAAGTGCATGCAGTGGTGATGGAGACGCTGTGTGCCAGTCTGTTGGTGGCTCAAGTGCATGCAGCGGTGATGGAGATGCTCTGTGCCAGTCTGTTGGTAGTTCAAGTGTATGTAGTGGTGTTGGAGACACTGTATACTGGAATGTTGGGATCAAGTGCATGCAGTGGAGATGGAAATGCTGTGTGCTGGTCTGTTGGTAGCTCAAGTGCATGCAGCGGTGATGGAGACGCTCTGTGCCAGTATGTTGGTAATTCAAGTGCATGCAGTGGTGATGGAGACGCTGTGTACCGGTCTGTTAGTAGCTCAAGTGCATGCATTGCTGATGGAGACTCTGTGTGCTGGTCTGTTGTTAGCTCAAGTGCCTGCAGTGGTGATGGAGATGCTGTGTGCCAGTCTGTTGGTAGCTCAAGTGCAAGGAGTGGTGATGGATATTCTGTTTGCTGCTCTGTTGGTAACTCAAGTGCATCCAGCGGTGATGGAGAAGCTGTGTGCCGGTCTGTTGGTAGCTCATGTGAATGCAGTGGTGATGGAGACACTGTGTACCGGTCTGTTGGCAACTCAAGTGGATGTGGTGGTGATGGAAACACTGTGTGCCAGTCTGTTGGTAGCTCAAGTGCATGGGGTGGTAATGGAGACACTGGGCCTCATTACGAGTCCGGCGGTAACCGAGGTGGTAAAACCGCCTGGTTACCGCTGGACTCGTATTACCATTCCACCTCTGTGATTCCCGGAATTACCGGGGCATTACAACCCCGGTTTTCCAGGAATCACGGAGGTGGAATGGTGTTAATCCCCATTCCCATTGAGTCCTATGTGACTCAATGGGAATAGGGATCATGGAAACACCAGCAGCATCTCGTAATGCTGCCGGTGTTTCCTCGTCCGCCTGCAGGCGGGTGGTGTTAAACCCGCCAGGTCAGACCTGGTGGGAACATCACCTCCCGCCTGCAGGAGTCGGGATCAGCCGGTCCGGAAACAACGGTGGCGGCGATTTTACCGCCACCATAATTTCCAGACCGCCTGATTTGTAATGAGGCCCACTGTGTGCCAGTCTGTTGGTAGCTCAAGTGCATGCAGTGGTGATGGAGATGCTTTGTGCCGGTCTGTTGGTAACTCAAGTGCATGCAATGGTGATGGAAATGTTGTGTGCCATTCTGTTGGTAGCTCAAGTGCATGCAGTGGTGATGGAGACGCTGTGTGCCGGTCTGTTTGTAGTTCAAGTGCATGCAGTTGTGATGGAGACACTGAGTGTCGGTCTGTTGGTAGCTCAAGTGTATGCAGTGGTTATGGAAACGCTGTGTGCCATTCTTTGGTGGCTCAAGTGCATGCAGTGGTGATGGAGAAGCTGTCTGCCAGTCTGTTTGTAACTCAAGTGCATGCAGTGGTGATGGAGATGCTGTGTGCCAGTCTGTTGGTGGCTCAAGTGCATGCAGTGGTGATGGAGACGCTGTGTGCTAGTCTGTTTGTGGCTCAAGTGCATGCAGTGGTGATGGAGATGCTGTGCCAGTCTGTTGGTAGCTCAAGTGCATGCAGTGGTTATGGAGACGCTGTGCCAGTCTGTTGGTAGCTCAAGTACATGCAATGGTGATGGAGACGCTGTGTGCCAGTCTGTTGGTGTGCTCAAGTGCATGCAGCGGTGATGGAGATGCTCTGTGCCGGTCTGTTTGTAGCTCAAGTGCATGCAGTTGTGATGGGACGCTGAGTGTCGGTCTGTTGGTAGCTCAATTCTATGCAGTGGTTATGGAAACGCTCTGTGCCATTCTGTTGGTAGCTCAAGTGCATGCAGTGGTGATGGAGACGCTGTGTGCCGGTCTGTTTGTAGCTCAAGTGCATGCAGTTGTGATGGAGACGCTGAGTGTCGGTCTGTTGGTAGCTCAAGTGCATGCAGTGGTGATGGAGAAGCTGTCTGCCCGTCTGTTTGTAACTCAAGTGCATGCAGTGGTGATGGAGATGCTGTGTGCCAGTCTGTTGGTGGCTCAAGTTCATGCAGTGGTGATGGAGACACAGTGTGCCAGTCTGTTTGTAACTCAAGTGCATGCAGTGGTGATGGAGATGCTGTGTGCCAGTCTGTTGGTAGCTCATGTTCATGCAGTGGTGATGGAGACGCTGTGTGCCGGTCTGTTTGTAGCTCAAGTGCATGCAGTTGTGATGGAGACGCTGAGTGCCGCTCTGTTGGTAGCTCAACTGTATGCAGTGGTGATGGAAATACTGTGTGGCGGTCTGTTGGTAGCTCAAGTGCATGCGGTGGTGTGCCGGACTGTTGGTAGCTCAAGTGCATGCAGTGGTGATGGAGACACTGTCTGCCAGTCTGTTGATAACTCAAGTGCATGTGGTGTTCATGGAGATACTGTGTGCTGGTCTGTTGGTAGCTCAAGTGCATGCGGTGTTCATGCAGATGCTGTTTTCCAGTCTATTGGTAACTCACATGCATGCAGTGGTAATCGAGACGCTGTGTGCCGGTCTGTTGGTAGCTCCAGTGCATGCAGTGGTGATGGTGACGCTGTGCCGGACTGTTGGTAGCTCAAGTGCATGCAGTGGTGATGGAGACGCTGTGCCGGACTGTTGGTAGCTCAAGTGCATGCAGTGGTGATGGAGACGCTGTGTGCCGTTCTGTTGGTAGCTCAAGTGCATGAAGTGGAAATGGAGACACTGTGTACCGGTCTGTTGGTAGCTCAAGTACTTGCAGTGGTGATGGAGACGCTGTGCCGATCTGTTGGTAGCTCAAGTGCATGCAGTGGTGATGGAGACGCTGTGTACTGGTCTGTTTGTAGCTCAAGTTCATGCAGTGGTGATGGAGACACTGTGTACCAGTCTTTTGGTAGCTCAAGTGCATGCAGTGGTGATGGAGACGCTGTGTGCCGGTCTGTTTGTAGTTCAAGTGCATGCAGTTGTGATGGAGACACTGAGTGTCGGTCTGTTGGTAGCTCAAGTGTATGCAGTGGTTATGGAAACGCTGTGTGCCATTCTTTGGTGGCTCAAGTGCATGCAGTGGTGATGGAGAAGCTGTCTGCCAGTCTGTTTGTAACTCAAGTGCATGCAGTGGTGATGGAGATGCTGTGTGCCAGTCTGTTGGTGGCTCAAGTGCATGCAGTGGTGATGGAGACGCTGTGTGCCAGTCTGTTTGTGGCTCAAGTGCATGCAGTGGTGATGGAGATGCTGTGTGCCAATCTGTTGGTAGCTCAAGTGCATGCAGTGGTGATGGAGACGCTGTGTGCCGGTCTGTTGGTAGCTCAAGTGCATGCAGTGGTGATGGAGATGCTGTGCCAGTCTGTTGGTAGCTCAAGTGCATGCAGTGGTTATGGAGACGCTGTGCCAGTCTGTTGGTAGCTCAAGTACATGCAATGGTGATGGAGACGCTGTGTGCCAGTCTGTTGGTGTGCTCAAGTGCATGCAGCGGTGATGGAGATGCTCTGTGCCGGTCTGTTTGTAGCTCAAGTGCATGCAGTTGTGATGGGACGCTGAGTGTCGGTCTGTTGGTAGCTCAATTCTATGCAGTGGTTATGGAAACGCTCTGTGCCATTCTGTTGGTAGCTCAAGTGCATGCAGTGGTGATGGAGACGCTGTGTGCCGGTCTGTTTGTAGCTCAAGTGCATGCAGTTGTGATGGAGACGCTGAGTGTCGGTCTGTTGGTAGCTCAAGTGCATGCAGTGGTGATGGAGAAGCTGTCTGCCCGTCTGTTTGTAACTCAAGTGCATGCAGTGGTGATGGAGATGCTGTGTGCCAGTCTGTTGGTGGCTCAAGTTCATGCAGTGGTGATGGAGACACAGTGTGCCAGTCTGTTTGTAACTCAAGTGCATGCAGTGGTGATGGAGATGCTGTGTGCCAGTCTGTTGGTAGCTCATGTTCATGCAGTGGTGATGGAGACGCTGTGTGCCGGTCTGTTTGTAGCTCAAGTGCATGCAGTTGTGATGGAGACGCTGAGTGCCGCTCTGTTGGTAGCTCAACTGTATGCAGTGGTGATGGAAATACTGTGTGGCGGTCTGTTGGTAGCTCAAGTGCATGCGGTGGTGTGCCGGACTGTTGGTAGCTCAAGTGCATGCAGTGGTGATGGAGACACTGTCTGCCAGTCTGTTGATAACTCAAGTGCATGTGGTGTTCATGGAGATACTGTGTGCTGGTCTGTTGGTAGCTCAAGTGCATGCGGTGTTCATGCAGATGCTGTTTTCCAGTCTATTGGTAACTCACATGCATGCAGTGGTAATCGAGACGCTGTGTGCCGGTCTGTTGGTAGCTCCAGTGCATGCAGTGGTGATGGTGACGCTGTGCCGGACTGTTGGTAGCTCAAGCGCATGCAGTGGTGATGGAGACGCTGTGCCGGACTGTTGGTAGCTCAAGTGCATGCAGTGGTGATGGAGACGCTGTGTGCCGTTCTGTTGGTAGCTCAAGTGCATGAAGTGGAAATGGAGACACTGTGTACCGGTCTGTTGGTAGCTCAAGTACTTGCAGTGGTGATGGAGACGCTGTGCCGATCTGTTGGTAGCTCAAGTGCATGCAGTGGTGATGGAGACGCTGTGTACTGGTCTGTTTGTAGCTCAAGTTCATGCAGTGGTGATGGAGACACTGTGTACCAGTCTTTTGGTAGCTCAAGTGCATGCAGTGGTGATGGAGACGCTGTGTGCTGGTCTGTTTGTAGCTCAAGTGCATGCAGTTGTGATGGAGATGCTGAGTGTCGGTCTGTTGGTAGCTCAAGTGTATGCAGTGGTTATGGAAACGCTGTGTGCCATTCTGTTGGTAGCTCAAGTGCATGCAGTGGTGATGGAGAAGCTGTCAGCCAGTCTGTTTGTAACTCAAGTGCATGCAGTGGTGATGGAGATGCTGTGTGCCAGTCTGTTGGTGGCTCAAGTGCATGCAGTGGTGATGGAGATGCTGTGTGCCAGTCTGTTTGTGGCTCAAGTGCATGCAGTGGTGATGGAGATGCTGTGTGTCAATCTGTTGGTAGCTCAAGTGCATGCAGTGGTGATGGAGACGCTGTGTTCCGGTCTGTTGGTAGCTCAAGTGCATGCAGTGGTGATGAAGATGTAGTGTGCCGGTCTGTTGGTAGCTCAAGTACATGCAGTGGTGATGGAGATGCTGTGTGTTGGTCTGTTGGTAGCTCAAGTGCATGTAGTGGTGATGGAGACGCTGTATACTGGAATGTTGGGATCAAGTGCATGCAGTGGAGATGGAAATGCTGTGTGCTGGTCTGTTGGTAGCTCAAGTGCATGCAGTGGTGATGGAGACGCTCTGTGCCAGTATGTTGGTAATTCAAGTGCATGCAGTGGTGATGGAGACGCTGTGTGCTGGTCTGTTGTTAGCTCAAGTGCATGCAGTGGTGATGGAGATGCTGTGTGCCAGTCTGTTGGTAGCTCAAGTCCAAGGAGTGGAGATGGAAATGCTGTGTGCTGGTCTGTTGGTAGCTCAAGTGCATGCAGCGGTGATGGAGACGCTCTGTGCCAGTATGTTGGTAATTCAAGTGCATGCAGTGGTGATGGAGACACTGTGTACCGGTCTGTTGGTAACTCAAGTGCATGCAATGGTGATGGACACGTTGTGTGCTGGTCTGTTGGTAGCTCAAGTGCATGCAGAGGTGATGGAGATGCTGTATGCCAGTCTGTTGGTAACTCAAGTGCATGCAGTGGTGATGGAGATGTTGTGTGCCAATCTGTTGGTGGCTCAAGTGCATGCAGTGGTTATGGAGATGCTGTGTGCCAGTCTGTTGGTGGCTCAAGTGAATGCAGCGGTGATGGAGATGCTCTGTGCCAGTCTGTTGGTAGTTCAAGTGTATGCAGTGTTGATGGAGACACTGTGTGCCCATCTGTTGGTAGCTCAAGTGCATGTAGTGGTGATGGAGACGCTGTGTGTGGTCTGTTGGTAGCTCAAGTGAATGCAGTGGTGATGGAGATGCTGTGTGCCGGCCTGTTGGTAACACAAGTGCATGCAATGGTGATGGAGACGCTGTGTGCTGGTCTGTTGGTAGCTCAAGTGCATGCAGTGGTGATGGAGATGCTGTGTGCCAGTCTGTTGGTAGCTCACGTGCATGCAGTGGTGATGGAGATGTTGTGTACCAATCTGTTGGTGGCTCAAGTGCATGCAGTGGTGATGGAGACGCTGTGTGCCAGTCTGTTGGTGGCTCAAGTGAATGCAGCGGTGATGGAGATGCTCTGTGCCAGTCTGTTGGTAGTTCAAGTGTATGCAGTGTTGATGGAGACGCTGTGTGCCCATCTGTTGGTAGCTCAAGTGCATGTAGTGGTGATGGAGACGCTGTGTGTGGTCTGTTGGTAGCTCAAGTGAATGCAGTGGTGATGGAGATGCTGTGTGCCGGCCTGTTGGTAACACAAGTGCATGCAATGGTGATGGAGACGCTGTGTGCTGGTCTGTTGGTAGCTCAAGTGCATGCAGTGGTGATGGAGATGCTGTGTGCCAGTGTGTTGGTAGCTCACGTGCATGCAGTGGTGATGGAGATGTTGTGTGCCAATCTGTTGGTGGCTCAAGTGCATGCAGTGGTGATGGAGATGCTGTGTGCCAGTCTGTTGGTGGCTCAAATGCATGCAGCAGTGATGGAGACGCTCTGTGCCAGTCTGTTGGTAGTTCAAGTGCATGCATTGATGATGGAGACGCTGTGTGCCGGTCTGTTTGTAGCTCAAGTGCATGCAGTTGTGATGGAGACGCTGAGTGTCGGTCTGTTGGTAGCTCAAGTGTATGCAGTGGTTATGGAAACGCTGTGTGCCATTCTTTTGGTAGCTAAAGTGCATGCAGTGGTGATGGAGAAGCTGTCTGCCAGTCTGTTTGTAACTCACGTGCATGCAGTGGTGATGGAGATGCTGTGTGCCAGTCTGTTGGTGGCTCAAGTGCATGCAGTGGTGATGGAGACACTGTGTGCCAGTCTGTTTGTGGCTCAAGTGCATGCAGTGGTGATGGAGATGCTGTGTGCCAATCTGTTGGTAGCTCAAGTGCATGCAGTGGTGATGGAGATGCTTTGTGCTGGTCTGTTGGTAGCTCAAGTACATGCAGTGGTGATGGAGACATTGTGTACCGGTCTGTTGTTAGCTCAAGTGCATGCAGTGGTGATGGAGATGCTGTGTGCCAGTCTGTTGGTAGCTCAAGTGCAAGGAGTGGTGATGGATATTCTGTTTTCTGCTCTGTTGGTAACTCAAGTGCATCCAGTGGTGATGGAGAAGCTGTGTGCCGGTCTGTTGGTAGCTCATGTGCATGCAGTGGTGATGGAGACACTCTGTACCGGTCTGTGGGCAACTCAAGGGCATGTGGTGGTGATGGAAACACTGTGTGCCAGTCTGTTGGTCGCTCAAGTGCATGGGGTGGTAATGGAGACACTGGGCCTCATTACGAGGCCGTCGGTAACCGAGGCAGTAAAACCGCCTGGTTACCGCTGGACTCGTATTACCATTCCGCCTCCGTGATTCCCGGAATTACCGGGGCATTACAACCCCGGTTTTCCGGGAATCACGGAGGCGGAATGGTGTTAATCCCCATTCCCATTGAGTCCTATGTGACTCAATCAGAATGGGGATCATGGAAACACCGGCAGCATCTCGTAATGCTGCCGGTGTTTCGTCGTCCTGCCTGCAGGCGGGCGGTGTTAAACCCGCCAAGTCAGACCTGGCGGGAACATCACCTCCCGCCTGCAGAAGTCGGGATCAGGCGGTCCGGAAACAATTGTGGCGGCGGTTTTACCGCCACCGTTATTTCCAGACCGCCTGATTTGTAGTGAGGCCCACTGTGTGCCAGTCTGTTGGTAGGTCAAGTGCATGCAGTGGTGATGGACATGTTGTGTGCTGGTCTGTTGGTAGCTCAAGTGCATGCAGTGGTGATGGAGATGCTGTGTGCCAGTCTGTTGGTAGCTCAAGTGCATGCAATGGTGATGGAGATGTTGTGTGCCAGTCTGTTGGTAGCTCAAGTGCATGCAATGGTGATGGAGATGTTGTGTGCCAATCTGTTGGTGGCTCAAGTGCATGCAGTGGTGATGGAGACGCTGTGTGCCAGTCTGTTGGTGGCTCAAGTGCATGCAGTGGTGATGGACATGTTGTGTGCTGGTCTGTTGGTAGCTCAAGTGCATGCAGTGGTGATGGAGATGCTGTGTGCCAGTCTGTTGGTAGCTCAAGTGCATGCAATGGTGATGGAGATGTTGTGTGCCAGTCTGTTGGTAGCTCAAGTGCATGCAATGGTGATGGAGATGTTGTGTGCCAATCTGTTGGTGGCTCAAGTGCATGTAGTGGTGATGGAGACGCTGTGTGCCAGTCTGTTGGTGGCTCAAGTGCATGCAGCGGTGATGAAGATGCTCTGTGCCAGTCTGTTGGTAGTTCAAGTGTATGCAGTGTTGATGGAGACGCTGTGTGCCAGTCTGTTGGTGGCTCAAGTGCATGCAGCGGTGATGGAGATGCTCTGTGCCAGTCTGTTGGTAGTTCAAGTGCATGCAGTGGTGATGGAGACGCTGTGTGTGGTCTGTTGGTAGCTCAAGTGCATGCAGTGGTGATGGAGATTCTGTGTGCCGGCCTGTTGGTAACACAAGTGCATGCAATGGTGATGGAGACGCTGTGTGCCAGTCTGTTGGTAGCTCACGTGCATGCAGTGGTGATGGAGATGTTGTGTGCCAATCTGATGGTGGCTCAAGTGCATGCAGTGGTGATGGAGACGCTGTGTGCCAGTCTGTTGGTGGCTCAAGTGCATGCAGCGGTGATGGAGACGCTCTGTGCCAGTCTGTTGGTAGTTCAAGTGCATGCAGTGTTGATGGAGATGCTGTGTGCCGGTCTGTTTGTAGCTCAAGTGCATGCAGTTGTGATGGAGACGCTGAGTTTCGGTCTGTTGGTAGCTCAAGTGTATGCAGTGGTTATGGAAAGGCTGTGTGCCATTCTGTTGATAGCTCAAGTGCATGCAGTGGTGATGGAGATGCTGTGTGCAGGTCTGTTTGTAGTTCAAGTGCATGCAGTTGTGATGGAGACGCTGAGTGTCGGTCTGTTGGTAGCTCAAGTGTATGCAGTGGTTATGGAAACGCTGTGTGCCATTCTGTTGGCAGCTCAAGTGCATGCAGTGGTGATGGAGACGCTGTGTGCCAGTCTGTTTGTGGCTCAAGTGCATGCAGTGGTGATGGAGATGCTGTGTGCCAATCTGTTGGTAGCTCAAGTGCATGCAGTGGTGATGGAGATGCTGTGTGCTGTTCTGTTGGTAGTTCAAGTACATGCAGTGGTGATGGAGATGCTGTGTGTTGGTCTGTTGGTAGCTCAAGTGCATGTAGCGATGATGGAGACGCTGTATACTGGAATGTTGGTATCAAGTGCATGCGTCGGAGATGGAAATGCTGTGTACCGGTCTGTTGGTAGCTCAAGTGCATGCAGTGCGGATGGAGACTCTGTGTGCTGGTCTGTTGTTAGCTCAAGTGCATGCAGTGGTGATGGAGATGCTGTGTGCCAGTCTGTTGGTAGCTCAAGTCCAAGGAGTGGTGATGGATATTCTGTTTGCTGCTCTGTTGGTAACTCAAGTGCATCCAGTGGTGATGGAGAAGCTGTGTGCCGGTCTGTTGGTAGCTCATGTGCATGCAGTGGTGATGGAGACGCTGTGTACCGGTCTGGTGGCAACTCAAGTGCATGTGGTGGTGATGGAAACACTGTGTGCCAGTCTGTTGGTAGCTCAAGTGCATGGTGTGGTAATGGAGACACTGGGCTTCATTACGAGTCCGGCGGTAACCGAGGCGGTAAAACTGCCTGGTTACCGCTGGACTCATATCACCATTCCGCCTCTGTGATTCCCAGAATTACCGGGGCATTACAACCCCGGTTTTCTGGGAATCACGGAGGCGGAATGGTGTTAATCCCCATTCCCATTGAGTCCTATGGGTCTCAATGGGAATGGGGATCATGGAAACACCGGCAGCATCTCGTAATGCTGCCGGTGTTTCCTCGTCCGCCTGCAGGCGGGCGGTGTTAAACCCGCCAGGTCAGACCTGGCGGGAACATCACCTCCCACCTGCAGGAGTCAGGATCAGGCGGTCCGGAAACAACGGTGGTGGCCGTTTTACCGCCACCGTTATTTCCGGACCACCTGATTTGTAATGAGGCCCACTGTGTGCTAGTCTGTTGGTAGCTCAAGTGCATGCAGTGGTGATGGAGATGCTGTGTGCCGGTCTGTTGGTAACTCAAGTGCATGCAATGGTGATGGACACACTGTGTGCTGGTCTGTTGGTAGCTCAAGTGCATGCAGTGGTGATGGAGATGCTGTGTGCCAGTCTGTTGGTAGCTCAAGTGCATGCAGTGGTGATGGAGATGTTGTGTGCCAATCTGTTGGTGGCTCAAGTGCATGCAGTGGTGATGGAGACGCTGTGTGCCAGTCTGTTGGTGGCTCAAGTGCATGCAGCGGCGATGGAGATTCTCTGTGCCAGTCTGTTGGTAGTTCAAGTGTATGCAGTGTTGATGGAGACACTGTGTGCCAATCTGTTGGTAGCTCAAGTGTATGCAGTGGTGATGAAGATGCTGTGTGCCGGCCTGTTGGTAGCTCAAGTGCATGCAGTGGTGATGGAGATGCTGTGTGCCAATCTGTTGTGGCTCAAGTGCATGCAGTGGTGATGGAGACGCTGTGTGCCGGCCTGTTGGTAGCTCAAGTGCATGTAGTGGTGATGGAGATGTTGTGTGCCAATCTGTTGGTGGCTCAAGTGCATGCAGTGGTGATGGAGACGCTGCGTGCCAGTCTGTTGGTGGCTCAAGTGCATGCAGCAGTGATGGAGACGCTGTGTGCCAATCTGTTGGTAGCTCAAGTGCATGCAGTATTGATGGAGATGCTGTGTGCTAGTCTGTTGGTAGCTGAAGTGCATGCAGTGGTGATGGAGATGCTGTGTGCCAGTCTGTTGGTGGCTCAAGTGCATGCAGTAGTGATGGAGACACTGTGTGCCAGTCTGTTGGTGGCTCAAGTGCATGCAGCGGTGATGGAGATGCTCTGTGCCAGTCTGTTGGTAGTTCAAGTGTATGCAGTGTTGATGGAGACGCTGTGTGCCCAACTGTTGGTAGCTCAAGTGCATGTAGTGGTGATGGAGACGCTGTGTGTGGTCTGTTGGTAGCTCAAGTGAATGCAGTGGTGATGGAGATGCTGTGTGCCGGCCTGTTGGTAACACAAGTGCATGCAATGGTGATGGAGACGCTGTGTGCTGGTCTGTTGGTAGCTCAAGTGCATGCAGTGGTGATGGAGATGCTGTGTGCCAGTCTGTTGGTAGCTCACGTGCATGCAGTGGTGATGGAGATGTTGTGTGCCAATCTTTTGGTGGCTCAAGTGCATGCAGTGGTGATGGAGACGCTGTGTGCCAGTCCGTTGGTGGCTCAAGTGCATGCAGCAGTGATGGAGACGCTCTGTGCCAGTCTGTTGGTAGTTCAAGTGCATGCAGTGATGATGGAGACGCTGTGTGCTGGTCTGTTTGTAGCTCAAGTGCATGCAGTTGTGATGGAGACGCTATGTGTCGGTCTGTTGGTAGCTCAAGTGTATGCAGTGATTATGGAAACGCTGTGTGCCATTCTGTTGGTAGCTCAAGTGCATGCAGTGGTGATGGAAACGCTGTGTGCCGGTCTGTTTGTAGCTCAAGTGCATGCAGTTGTGATGGAGACACTGAGTGTCGGTCTGTTGGTAGCTCAAGTGTATGCAGTGGTTATGGAAACGCTGTGTGCCATTCTTTTGGTAGCTCAAGTGCATGCAGTGGTGATGGAGAAGCTGTCTGCCAGTCTTTTTGTAGCTCAAGTGCATGCAGTGGTGATGGAGATGCTGTGTGTCAGTCTGTTGGTGGCTCAAGTGCATGCAGTGGTGATGGAGACGCTGTGTGCCAGTCTGTTTGTGGCTCAAGTGCATGCAGTGGTGATGGAGATGATGTGTGCCAATCTGTTGGTAGCTCAAGTGCATGCAGTGGTGATGGAGATGCTGTGCCAGTCTGTTGGTAGCTCAAGTGCATGCAGTGGTGATGGAGACGCTGTGCCAGTCTGTTGGTAGCTCAAGTACATGCAATGGTGATGGAGACGCTGTGTGCCAGTCTGTTGGTGGCTCAAGTGCATGCAGCGGTGATGGAGATGCTCTGTGCCGGTCTGTTTGTAGCTCAAGTGCATGCAGTTGTGATGGAGACGCTGAGTGTCGGTCTGTTGGTAGCTCAAGTGTATGCAGTGGTTATGGAAACGCTCTGTGCCATTCTGTTGGTAGCTCAAGTGCATGCAGTGGTGATGGAGACGCTGTGTGACGGTCTGTTTGTAGCTCAAGTGCATGCAGTTGTGATGGATACGCTGAGTGTCGGTCTGTTGGTAGCTCAAGTACATGCAGTGGTGATGGAGAAGCTGTCTGCCCGTCTGTTTGTAACTCAAGTGCATGCAGTGGTGATGGAGATGCTGTGTGCCAGTCTGTTGGTAGCTCATGTTAATGCAGTGGTGATGGAGACGCTGTGTGCCGGTCTGTTTGTAGCTCATGTGCATGCAGTTGTGATGGAGACGCTGAGTGCCGCTCTGTTGGTAGCTCAAGTGTATGCAGTGGTGATGGAAATACTGTGTGGCGGTCTGTTGGTAGCTCAAGTGCATGCGGTGGTGATGGAGATGCTGTGTGCCGGTCTGTTGGTAGCTCAAGTGCATGCAGTGGACACTGTCTGCCAGTCTGTTGATAACTCAAGTGCATGTGGTGTTCATGGAGATACTGTGTGCTGGTCTGTTGGTAGCTGAAGTGCATGCGGTGTTCATGCAGATGCTGTTTTCCAGTCTATTGGTAACTCAGATGCATGCAGTGGTAATCGAGACGCTGTGTGCCGGTCTGTTGGTAGCTCCAGTGCATGCAGTGGTGATGGAGACGCTGTGCCGGACTGTTGGTAGCTCAAGTGCATGCAGTGGTGATGGAGACGCTGTGTGCCGTTCTGTTGGTAGCTCAAGTGCATGAAGTGGAAATGGAGACGCTGTGTACTCGTCTGTTGGTAGCTCAAGTGCTTGCAGTGGTGATGGAGACGCTGTGCCGATCTGTTGGTAGCTCAAGTGCATGCAGTGGTGATGGAGACGCTGTGTACTGGTCTGTTTGTAGCTCAAGTTCATGCAGTGGTGATGGAGACACTGTGTACCAGTCTGTTGGTAGCTCAAGTGCATGCAGTGGTGATGGAGACGCTGTGTGCCCGTCTGTTTGTAGCTCAAGTGTATGCAGTTGTGATGGAGATGCTGAGTGTCGGTCTGTTGGTAGCTCAAGTGTATGCAGTGTTGATGGAGACGCTGTGTGCCAGTCTGTTGGTGGCTCAAGTGCATGCAGCGGTGATGGAGATGCTCTGTGCCAGTCTGTTGGTAGTTCAAGTGCATGCAGTGGTGATGGAGACGCTGTGTGTGGTCTGTTGGTAGCTCAAGTGCATGCAGTGGTGATGGAGATTCTGTGTGCCGGCCTGTTGGTAACACAAGTGCATGCAATGGTGATGGAGACGCTGTGTGCCAGTCTGTTGGTAGCTCACGTGCATGCAGTGGTGATGGAGATGTTGTGTGCCAATCTGATGGTGGCTCAAGTGCATGCAGTGGTGATGGAGACGCTGTGTGCCAGTCTGTTGGTGGCTCAAGTGCATGCAGCGGTGATGGAGACGCTCTGTGCCAGTCTGTTGGTAGTTCAAGTGCATGCAGTGTTGATGGAGATGCTGTGTGCCGGTCTGTTTGTAGCTCAAGTGCATGCAGTTGTGATGGAGACGCTGAGTTTCGGTCTGTTGGTAGCTCAAGTGTATGCAGTGGTTATGGAAAGGCTGTGTGCCATTCTGTTGGTAGCTCAAGTGCATGCAGTGGTGATGGAGATGCTGTGTGCAGGTCTGTTTGTAGTTCAAGTGCATGCAGTTGTGATGGAGACGCTGAGTGTCGGTCTGTTGGTAGCTCAAGTGTATGCAGTGGTTATGGAAACGCTGTGTGCCATTCTGTTGGCAGCTCAAGTGCATGCAGTGGTGATGGAGACGCTGTGTGCCAGTCTGTTTGTGGCTCAAGTGCATGCAGTGGTGATGGAGATGCTGTGTGCCAATCTGTTGGTAGCTCAAGTGCATGCAGTGGTGATGGAGATGCTGTGTGCTGTTCTGTTGGTAGTTCAAGTACATGCAGTGGTGATGGAGATGCTGTGTGTTGGTCTGTTGGTAGCTCAAGTGCATGTAGCGATGATGGAGACGCTGTATACTGGAATGTTGGTATCAAGTGCATGCGTCGGAGATGGAAATGCTGTGTACCGGTCTGTTGGTAGCTCAAGTGCATGCAGTGCGGATGGAGACTCTGTGTGCTGGTCTGTTGTTAGCTCAAGTGCATGCAGTGGTGATGGAGATGCTGTGTGCCAGTCTGTTGGTAGCTCAAGTCCAAGGAGTGGTGATGGATATTCTGTTTGCTGCTCTGTTGGTAACTCAAGTGCATCCAGTGGTGATGGAGAAGCTGTGTGCCGGTCTGTTGGTAGCTCATGTGCATGCAGTGGTGATGGAGACGCTGTGTACCGGTCTGGTGGCAACTCAAGTGCATGTGGTGGTGATGGAAACACTGTGTGCCAGTCTGTTGGTAGCTCAAGTGCATGGTGTGGTAATGGAGACACTGGGCTTCATTACGAGTCCGGCGGTAACCGAGGCGGTAAAACTGCCTGGTTACCGCTGGACTCATATCACCATTCCGCCTCTGTGATTCCCAGAATTACCGGGGCATTACAACCCCGGTTTTCTGGGAATCACGGAGGCGGAATGGTGTTAATCCCCATTCCCATTGAGTCCTATGGGTCTCAATGGGAATGGGGATCATGGAAACACCGGCAGCATCTCGTAATGCTGCCGGTGTTTCCTCGTCCGCCTGCAGGCTGGCGGTGTTAAACCCGCCAGGTCAGACCTGGCGGGAACATCACCTCCCACCTGCAGGAGTCAGGATCAGGCGGTCCGGAAACAACGGTGGTGGCCGTTTTACCGCCACCGTTATTTCCGGACCACCTGATTTGTAATGAGGCCCACTGTGTGCTAGTCTGTTGGTAGCTCAAGTGCATGCAGTGGTGATGGAGATGCTGTGTGCCGGTCTGTTGGTAACTCAAGTGCATGCAATGGTGATGGACACACTGTGTGCTGGTCTGTTGGTAGCTCAAGTGCATGCAGTGGTGATGGAGATGCTGTGTGCCAGTCTGTTGGTAGCTCAAGTGCATGCAGTGGTGATGGAGATGTTGTGTGCCAATCTGTTGGTGGCTCAAGTGCATGCAGTGGTGATGGAGACGCTGTGTGCCAGTCTGTTGGTGGCTCAAGTGCATGCAGCGGCGATGGAGATTCTCTGTGCCAGTCTGTTGGTAGTTCAAGTGTATGCAGTGTTGATGGAGACACTGTGTGCCAATCTGTTGGTAGCTCAAGTGCATGCAGTGGTGATGAAGATGCTGTGTGCCGGCCTGTTGGTAGCTCAAGTGCATGCAGTGGTGATGGAGATGCTGTGTGCCAATCTGTTGTGGCTCAAGTGCATGCAGTGGTGATGGAGACGCTGTGTGCCGGCCTGTTGGTAGCTCAAGTGCATGTAGTGGTGATGGAGATGTTGTGTGCCAATCTGTTGGTGGCTCAAGTGCATGCAGTGGTGATGGAGACGCTGCGTGCCAGTCTGTTGGTGGCTCAAGTGCATGCAGCAGTGATGGAGACGCTGTGTGCCAATCTGTTGGTAGCTCAAGTGCATGCAGTATTGATGGAGATGCTGTGTGCTAGTCTGTTGGTAGCTGAAGTGCATGCAGTGGTGATGGAGATGCTGTGTGCCAGTCTGTTGGTGGCTCAAGTGCATGCAGTAGTGATGGAGACACTGTGTGCCAGTCTGTTGGTGGCTCAAGTGCATGCAGCGGTGATGGAGATGCTCTGTGCCAGTCTGTTGGTAGTTCAAGTGTATGCAGTGTTGATGGAGACGCTGTGTGCCCAACTGTTGGTAGCTCAAGTGCATGTAGTGGTGATGGAGACGCTGTGTGTGGTCTGTTGGTAGCTCAAGTGAATGCAGTGGTGATGGAGATGCTGTGTGCCGGCCTGTTGGTAACACAAGTGCATGCAATGGTGATGGAGACGCTGTGTGCTGGTCTGTTGGTAGCTCAAGTGCATGCAGTGGTGATGGAGATGCTGTGTGCCAGTCTGTTGGTAGCTCACGTGCATGCAGTGGTGATGGAGATGTTGTGTGCCAATCTTTTGGTGGCTCAAGTGCATGCAGTGGTGATGGAGACGCTGTGTGCCAGTCTGTTGGTAGCTCACGTGCATGCAGTGGTGATGGAGATGTTGTGTGCCAATCTTTTGGTGGCTCAAGTGTATGCAGTGGTGATGGAAATACTGTGTGGCGGTCTGTTGGTAGCTCAAGTGCATGCGGTGGTGATGGAGATGCTGTGTGCCGGTCTGTTGGTAGCTCAAGTGCATGCAGTGGACACTGTCTGCCAGTCTGTTGATAACTCAAGTGCATGTGGTGTTCATGGAGATACTGTGTGCTGGTCTGTTGGTAGCTCAAGTGCATGCGGTGTTCATGCAGATGCTGTTTTCCAGTCTATTGGTAACTCAGATGCATGCAGTGGTAATCGAGACGCTGTGTGCCGGTCTGTTGGTAGCTCCAGTGCATGCAGTGGTGATGGAGACGCTGTGCCGGACTGTTGGTAGCTCAAGTGCATGCAGTGGTGATGGAGACGCTGTGTGCCGTTCTGTTGGTAGCTCAAGTGCATGAAGTGGAAATGGAGACGCTGTGTACTCGTCTGTTGGTAGCTCAAGTGCTTGCAGTGGTGATGGAGACGCTGTGCCGATCTGTTGGTAGCTCAAGTGCATGCAGTGGTGATGGAGACGCTGTGTACTGGTCTGTTTGTAGCTCAAGTTCATGCAGTGGTGATGGAGACACTGTGTACCAGTCTGTTGGTAGCTCAAGTGCATGCAGTGGTGATGGAGACGCTGTGTGCCGGTCTGTTTGTAGCTCAAGTGTATGCAGTTGTGATGGAGATGCTGAGTGTCGGTCTGTTGGTAGCTCAAGTGTATGCAGTGTTGATGGAGACGCTGTGTGCCAGTCTGTTGGTGGCTCAAGTGCATGCAGCGGTGATGGAGATGCTCTGTGCCAGTCTGTTGGTAGTTCAAGTGCATGCAGTGGTGATGGAGACGCTGTGTGTGGTCTGTTGGTAGCTCAAGTGCATGCAGTGGTGATGGAGATTCTGTGTGCCGGCCTGTTGGTAACACAAGTGCATGCAATGGTGATGGAGACGCTGTGTGCCAGTCTGTTGGTAGCTCACGTGCATGCAGTGGTGATGGAGATGTTGTGTGCCAATCTGATGGTGGCTCAAGTGCATGCAGTGGTGATGGAGACGCTGTGTGCCAGTCTGTTGGTGGCTCAAGTGCATGCAGCGGTGATGGAGACGCTCTGTGCCAGTCTGTTGGTAGTTCAAGTGCATGCAGTGTTGATGGAGATGCTGTGTGCCGGTCTGTTTGTAGCTCAAGTGCATGCAGTTGTGATGGAGACGCTGAGTTTCGGTCTGTTGGTAGCTCAAGTGTATGCAGTGGTTATGGAAAGGCTGTGTGCCATTCTGTTGGTAGCTCAAGTGCATGCAGTGGTGATGGAGATGCTGTGTGCAGGTCTGTTTGTAGTTCAAGTGCATGCAGTTGTGATGGAGACGCTGAGTGTCGGTCTGTTGGTAGCTCAAGTGTATGCAGTGGTTATGGAAACGCTGTGTGCCATTCTGTTGGCAGCTCAAGTGCATGCAGTGGTGATGGAGACGCTGTGTGCCAGTCTGTTTGTGGCTCAAGTGCATGCAGTGGTGATGGAGATGCTGTGTGCCAATCTGTTGGTAGCTCAAGTGCATGCAGTGGTGATGGAGATGCTGTGTGCTGTTCTGTTGGTAGTTCAAGTACATGCAGTGGTGATGGAGATGCTGTGTGTTGGTCTGTTGGTAGCTCAAGTGCATGTAGCGATGATGGAGACGCTGTATACTGGAATGTTGGTATCAAGTGCATGCGTCGGAGATGGAAATGCTGTGTACCGGTCTGTTGGTAGCTCAAGTGCATGCAGTACGGATGGAGACTCTGTGTGCTGGTCTGTTGTTAGCTCAAGTGCATGCAGTGGTGATGGAGATGCTGTGTGCCAGTCTGTTGGTAGCTCAAGTCCAAGGAGTGGTGATGGATATTCTGTTTGCTGCTCTGTTGGTAACTCAAGTGCATCCAGTGGTGATGGAGAAGCTGTGTGCCGGTCTGTTGGTAGCTCATGTGCATGCAGTGGTGATGGAGACGCTGTGTACCGGTCTGGTGGCAACTCAAGTGCATGTGGTGGTGATGGAAACACTGTGTGCCAGTCTGTTGGTAGCTCAAGTGCATGGTGTGGTAATGGAGACACTGGGCTTCATTACGAGTCCGGCGGTAACCGAGGCGGTAAAACTGCCTGGTTACCGCTGGACTCATATCACCATTCCGCCTCTGTGATTCCCAGAATTACCGGGGCATTACAACCCCGGTTTTCTGGGAATCACGGAGGCGGAATGGTGTTAATCCCCATTCCCATTGAGTCCTATGGGTCTCAATGGGAATGGGGATCATGGAAACACCGGCAGCATCTCGTAATGCTGCCGGTGTTTCCTCGTCCGCCTGCAGGCGGGCGGTGTTAAACCCGCCAGGTCAGACCTGGCGGGAACATCACCTCCCACCTGCAGGAGTCAGGATCAGGCGGTCCGGAAACAACGGTGGTGGCCGTTTTACCGCCACCGTTATTTCCGGACCACCTGATTTGTAATGAGGCCCACTGTGTGCTAGTCTGTTGGTAGCTCAAGTGCATGCAGTGGTGATGGAGATGCTGTGTGCCGGTCTGTTGGTAACTCAAGTGCATGCAATGGTGATGGACACACTGTGTGCTGGTCTGTTGGTAGCTCAAGTGCATGCAGTGGTGATGGAGATGCTGTGTGCCAGTCTGTTGGTAGCTCAAGTGCATGCAGTGGTGATGGAGATGTTGTGTGCCAATCTGTTGGTGGCTCAAGTGCATGCAGTGGTGATGGAGACGCTGTGTGCCAGTCTGTTGGTGGCTCAAGTGCATGCAGCGGCGATGGAGATTCTCTGTGCCAGTCTGTTGGTAGTTCAAGTGTATGCAGTGTTGATGGAGACACTGTGTGCCAATCTGTTGGTAGCTCAAGTGCATGCAGTGGTGATGAAGATGCTGTGTGCCGGCCTGTTGGTAGCTCAAGTGCATGCAGTGGTGATGGAGATGCTGTGTGCCAATCTGTTGTGGCTCAAGTGCATGCAGTGGTGATGGAGACGCTGTGTGCCGGCCTGTTGGTAGCTCAAGTGCATGTAGTGGTGATGGAGATGTTGTGTGCCAATCTGTTGGTGGCTCAAGTGCATGCAGTGGTGATGGAGACGCTGCGTGCCAGTCTGTTGGTGGCTCAAGTGCATGCAGCAGTGATGGAGACGCTGTGTGCCAATCTGTTGGTAGCTCAAGTGCATGCAGTATTGATGGAGATGCTGTGTGCTAGTCTGTTGGTAGCTGAAGTGCATGCAGTGGTGATGGAGATGCTGTGTGCCAGTCTGTTGGTGGCTCAAGTGCATGCAGTAGTGATGGAGACACTGTGTGCCAGTCTGTTGGTGGCTCAAGTGCATGCAGCGGTGATGGAGATGCTCTGTGCCAGTCTGTTGGTAGTTCAAGTGTATGCAGTGTTGATGGAGACGCTGTGTGCCCAACTGTTGGTAGCTCAAGTGCATGTAGTGGTGATGGAGACGCTGTGTGTGGTCTGTTGGTAGCTCAAGTGAATGCAGTGGTGATGGAGATGCTGTGTGCCGGCCTGTTGGTAACACAAGTGCATGCAATGGTGATGGAGACGCTGTGTGCTGGTCTGTTGGTAGCTCAAGTGCATGCAGTGGTGATGGAGATGCTGTGTGCCAGTCTGTTGGTAGCTCACGTGCATGCAGTGGTGATGGAGATGTTGTGTGCCAATCTTTTGGTGGCTCAAGTGCATGCAGTGGTGATGGAGACGCTGTGTGCCAGTCCGTTGGTGGCTCAAGTGCATGCAGCAGTGATGGAGACGCTCTGTGCCAGTCTGTTGGTAGTTCAAGTGCATGCAGTGATGATGGAGACGCTGTGTGCTGGTCTGTTTGTAGCTCAAGTGCATGCAGTTGTGATGGAGACGCTATGTGTCGGTCTGTTGGTAGCTCAAGTGTATGCAGTGATTATGGAAACGCTGTGTGCCATTCTGTTGGTAGCTCAAGTGCATGCAGTGGTGATGGAAACGCTGTGTGCCGGTCTGTTTGTAGCTCAAGTGCATGCAGTTGTGATGGAGACACTGAGTGTCGGTCTGTTGGTAGCTCAAGTGTATGCAGTGGTTATGGAAACGCTGTGTGCCATTCTTTTGGTAGCTCAAGTGCATGCAGTGGTGATGGAGAAGCTGTCTGCCAGTCTTTTTGTAGCTCAAGTGCATGCAGTGGTGATGGAGATGCTGTGTGTCAGTCTGTTGGTGGCTCAAGTGCATGCAGTGGTGATGGAGACGCTGTGTGCCAGTCTGTTTGTGGCTCAAGTGCATGCAGTGGTGATGGAGATGATGTGTGCCAATCTGTTGGTAGCTCAAGTGCATGCAGTGGTGATGGAGATGCTGTGCCAGTCTGTTGGTAGCTCAAGTGCATGCAGTGGTGATGGAGACGCTGTGCCAGTCTGTTGGTAGCTCAAGTACATGCAATGGTGATGGAGACGCTGTGTGCCAGTCTGTTGGTGGCTCAAGTGCATGCAGCGGTGATGGAGATGCTCTGTGCCGGTCTGTTTGTAGCTCAAGTGCATGCAGTTGTGATGGAGACGCTGAGTGTCGGTCTGTTGGTAGCTCAAGTGTATGCAGTGGTTATGGAAACGCTCTGTGCCATTCTGTTGGTAGCTCAAGTGCATGCAGTGGTGATGGAGACGCTGTGTGACGGTCTGTTTGTAGCTCAAGTGCATGCAGTTGTGATGGATACGCTGAGTGTCGGTCTGTTGGTAGCTCAAGTACATGCAGTGGTGATGGAGAAGCTGTCTGCCCGTCTGTTTGTAACTCAAGTGCATGCAGTGGTGATGGAGATGCTGTGTGCCAGTCTGTTGGTAGCTCATGTTAATGCAGTGGTGATGGAGACGCTGTGTGCCGGTCTGTTTGTAGCTCATGTGCATGCAGTTGTGATGGAGACGCTGAGTGCCGCTCTGTTGGTAGCTCAAGTGTATGCAGTGGTGATGGAAATACTGTGTGGCGGTCTGTTGGTAGCTCAAGTGCATGCGGTGGTGATGGAGATGCTGTGTGCCGGTCTGTTGGTAGCTCAAGTGCATGCAGTGGACACTGTCTGCCAGTCTGTTGATAACTCAAGTGCATGTGGTGTTCATGGAGATACTGTGTGCTGGTCTGTTGGTAGCTCAAGTGCATGCGGTGTTCATGCAGATGCTGTTTTCCAGTCTATTGGTAACTCAGATGCATGCAGTGGTAATCGAGACGCTGTGTGCCGGTCTGTTGGTAGCTCCAGTGCATGCAGTGGTGATGGTGACGCTGTGCCGGACTGTTGGTAGCTCAAGTGCATGCAGTGGTGATGGAGACGCTGTGCCGGACTGTTGGTAGCTCAAGTGCATGCAGTGGTGATGGAGACGCTGTGTGCCGTTCTGTTGGTAGCTCAAGTGCATGAAGTGGAAATGGAGACGCTGTGTACTCGTCTGTTGGTAGCTCAAGTGCTTGCAGTGGTGATGGAGACGCTGTGCCGATCTGTTGGTAGCTCAAGTGCATGCAGTGGTGATGGAGACGCTGTGTACTGGTCTGTTTGTAGCTCAAGTTCATGCAGTGGTGATGGAGACACTGTGTACCAGTCTGTTGGTAGCTCAAGTGCATGCAGTGGTGATGGAGACGCTGTGTGCCGGTCTGTTTGTAGCTCAAGTGTATGCAGTTGTGATGGAGATGCTGAGTGTCGGTCTGTTGGTAGCTCAAGTGTATGCAGTGGTTATGGAAACGCTGTGTGCCATTCTGTTGGTAGCTCAAGTGCATGCAGTGGTGATGGAGAAGCTGTCAGCCAGTCTGTTTGTAACTCAGGTGCATGCAGTTGTGATGGATACGCTGAGTGTCGGTCTGTTGGTAGCTCAAGTACATGCAGTGGTGATGGAGAAGCTGTCTGCCCGTCTGTTTGTAACTCAAGTGCATGCAGTGGTGATGGAGATGCTGTGTGCCAGTCTGTTGGTAGCTCATGTTAATGCAGTGGTGATGGAGACGCTGTGTGCCGGTCTGTTTGTAGCTCATGTGCATGCAGTTGTGATGGAGACGCTGAGTGCCGCTCTGTTGGTAGCTCAAGTGTATGCAGTGGTGATGGAAATACTGTGTGGCGGTCTGTTGGTAGCTCAAGTGCATGCGGTGGTGATGGAGATGCTGTGTGCCGGTCTGTTGGTAGCTCAAGTGCATGCAGTGGTGATGGAGACACTGTCTGCCAGTCTGTTGATAACTCAAGTGCATGTGGTGTTCATGGAGATACTGTGTGCTGGTCTGTTGGTAGCTCAAGTGCATGCGGTGTTCATGCAGATGCTGTTTTCCAGTCTATTGGTAACTCAGATGCATGCAGTGGTAATCGAGACGCTGTGTGCCGGTCTGTTGGTAGCTCCAGTGCATGCAGTGGTGATGGTGACGCTGTGCCGGACTGTTGGTAGCTCAAGTGCATGCAGTGGTGATGGAGACGCTGTGCCGGACTGTTGGTAGCTCAGGTGCATGCAGTGGTGATGGAGACGCTGTGTGCCGTTCTGTTGGTAGCTCAAGTGCATGAAGTGGAAATGGAGAGGCTGTGTACTCGTCTGTTGGTAGCTCAAGTGCTTGCAGTGGTGATGGAGACGCTGTGCCGATCTGTTGGTAGCTCAAGTGCATGCAGTGGTGATGGAGACGCTGTGTACTGGTCTGTTTGTAGCTCAAGTTCATGCAGTGGTGATGGAGACACTGTGTACCAGTCTGTTGGTAGCTCAAGTGCATGCAGTGGTGATGGAGACGCTGTGTGCCGGTCTGTTTGTAGCTCAAGTGTATGCAGTTGTGATGGAGATGCTGAGTGTCGGTCTGTTGGTAGCTCAAGTGTATGCAGTGGTTATGGAAACGCTGTGTGCCATTCTGTTGGTAGCTCAAGTGCATGCAGTGGTGATGGAGAAGCTGTCAGCCAGTCTGTTTGTAACTCAGGTGCATGCAGTGGTGATGGAGATGCTGTGTGCCAGTCTGTTGGTGGCTCAAGTGCATGCAGTGGTGATGGAGATGCTGTGTGCCAGTCTGTTTGTGGCTCAAGTGCATGCAGTGGTGATGGAGATGCTGTGTGTCAATCTGTTGGTAGCTCAAGTGCATGCAGTGGTGATGGAGACGCTGTGTGCCGGTCTGTTGGTAGCTCAGGTGCATGCAGTGGTGATGAAGATGTAGTGTGCCGGTCTGTTGGTAGCTCAAGTACATGCAGTGGTGATGGAGATGCTGTGTGCTGGTCTGTTGGTAGCTCAAGTGCATGCGGTGGTGATGGAGATGCTGTGTGCCGGTCTGTTGGTAGCTCAAGTGCATGCAGTGGTGATGGAGACACTGTCTGCCAGTCTGTTGATAACTCAAGTGCATGTGGTGTTCATGGAGATACTGTGTGCTGGTCTGTTGGTAGCTCAAGTGCATGCGGTGTTCATGCAGATGCTGTTTTCCAGTCTATTGGTAACTCAGATGCATGCAGTGGTAATCGAGACGCTGTGTGCCGGTCTGTTGGTAGCTCCAGTGCATGCAGTGGTGATGGTGACGCTGTGCCTGACTGTTGGTAGCTCAAGTGCATGCAGTGGTGATGGAGACGCTGTGCCGGACTTTTGGTAGCTCAAGTGCATGCAGTGGTGATGGAGACGCTGTGTGCCGTTCTGTTGGTAGCTCAAGTGCATGAAGTGGAAATGGAGACGCTGTGTACTCGTCTGTTGGTAGCTCAAGTGCTTGCAGTGGTGATGGAGACGCTGTGCCGATCTGTTGGTAGCTCAAGTGCATGCAGTGGTGATGGAGACGCTGTGTACTGGTCTGTTTGTAGCTCAAGTTCATGCAGTGGTGATGGAGACACTGTGTACCAGTCTGTTGGTAGCTCAAGTGCATGCAGTGGTGATGGAGACGCTGTGTGCCGGTCTGTTTGTAGCTCAAGTGTATGCAGTTGTGATGGAGATGCTGAGTGTCGGTCTGTTGGTAGCTCAAGTGTATGCAGTGGTTATGGAAACGCTGTGTGCCATTCTGTTGGTAGCTCAAGTGCATGCAGTGGTGATGGAGACGCTGTGTACTGGTCTGTTTGTAGCTCAAGTTCATGCAGTGGTGATGGAGACACTGTGTACCAGTCTGTTGGTAGCTCAAGTGCATGCAGTGGTGATGGAGACGCTGTGTGCCGGTCTGTTTGTAGCTCAAGTGTATGCAGTTGTGATGGAGATGCTGAGTGTCGGTCTGTAGGTAGCTCAAGTGTATGCAGTGGTTATGGAAACGCTGTGTGCCATTCTGTTGGTAGCTCAAGTGCATGCAGTGGTGATGGAGAAGCTGTCAGCCAGTCTGTTTGTAACTCGGGTGCATGCAGTGGTGATGGAGATGCTGTGTGCCAGTCTGTTTGTGGCTCAAGTGCATGCAGTGGTGATGGAGATGCTGTGTGTCAATCTGTTGGTAGCTCAAGTGCATGCAGTGGTGATGGAGACGCTGTGTGCCGGTCTGTTGGTAGCTCAGGTGCATGCAGTGGTGATGAAGATGTAGTGTGCCGGTCTGTTGGTAGCTCAAGTACATGCAGTGGTGATGGAGATGCTGTGTGCTGGTCTGTTGGTAGCTCAAGTGCATGCGGTGGTGATGGAGATGCTGTGTGCCGGTCTGTTGGTAGCTCAAGTGCATGCAGTGGTGATGGAGACACTGTCTGCCAGTCTGTTGATAACTCAGATGCATGCAGTGGTAATCGAGACGCTGTGTGCCGGTCTGTTGGTAGCTCCAGTGCATGCAGTGGTGATGGTGACGCTGTGCCGGACTGTTGGTAGCTCAAGTGCATGCAGTGGTGATGGAGACGCTGTGCCGGACTGTTGGTAGCTCAAGTGCATGCAGTGGTGATGGAGACGCTGTGTGCCGTTCTGTTGGTAGCTCAAGTGCATGAAGTGGAAATGGAGACGCTGTGTACTCGTCTGTTGGTAGCTCAAGTGCTTGCAGTGGTGATGGAGACGCTGTGCCGATCTGTTGGTAGCTCAAGTGCATGCAGTGGTGATGGAGACGCTGTGTACTGGTCTGTTTGTAGCTCAAGTTCATGCAGTGGTGATGGAGACACTGTGTACCAGTCTGTTGGTAGCTCAAGTGCATGCAGTGGTGATGGAGACGCTGTGTGCCGGTCTGTTTGTAGCTCAAGTGTATGCAGTTGTGATGGAGATGCTGAGTGTCGGTCTGTTGGTAGCTCAAGTGTATGCAGTGGTTATGGAAACGCTGTGTGCCATTCTGTTGGTAGCTCAAGTGCATGCAGTGGTGATGGAGAAGCTGTCAGCCAGTCTGTTTGTAACTCAGGTGCATGCAGTTGTGATGGATACGCTGAGTGTCGGTCTGTTGGTAGCTCAAGTACATGCAGTGGTGATGGAGAAGCTGTCTGCCCGTCTGTTTGTAACTCAAGTGCATGCAGTGGTGATGGAGATGCTGTGTGCCAGTCTGTTGGTAGCTCATGTTAATGCAGTGGTGATGGAGACGCTGTGTGCCGGTCTGTTTGTAGCTCATGTGCATGCAGTTGTGATGGAGACGCTGAGTGCCGCTCTGTTGGTAGCTCAAGTGTATGCAGTGGTGATGGAAATACTGTGTGGCGGTCTGTTGGTAGCTCAAGTGCATGCGGTGGTGATGGAGATGCTGTGTGCCGGTCTGTTGGTAGCTCAAGTGCATGCAGTGGTGATGGAGACACTGTCTGCCAGTCTGTTGATAACTCAAGTGCATGTGGTGTTCATGGAGATACTGTGTGCTGGTCTGTTGGTAGCTCAAGTGCATGCGGTGTTCATGCAGATGCTGTTTTCCAGTCTATTGGTAACTCAGATGCATGCAGTGGTAATCGAGACGCTGTGTGCCGGTCTGTTGGTAGCTCCAGTGCATGCAGTGGTGATGGTGACGCTGTGCCAGACTGTTGGTAGCTCAAGTGCATGCAGTGGTGATGGAGACGCTGTGCCGGACTGTTGGTAGCTCAAGTGCATGCAGTGGTGATGGAGACGCTGTGTGCCGTTCTGTTGGTAGCTCAAGTGCATGAAGTGGAAATGGAGACGCTGTGTACTCGTCTGTTGGTAGCTCAAGTGCTTGCAGTGGTGATGGAGACGCTGTGCCGATCTGTTGGTAGCTCAAGTGCATGCAGTGGAGATGGAGACGCTGTGTACTGGTCTGTTTGTAGCTCAAGTTCATGCAGTGGTGATGGAGACACTGTGTACCAGTCTGTTGGTAGCTCAAGTGCATGCAGTGGTGATGGAGACGCTGTGTGCCGGTCTGTTTGTAGCTCAAGTGTATGCAGTTGTGATGGAGATGCTGAGTGTCGGTCTGTTGGTAGCTCAAGTGTATGCAGTGGTTATGGAAACGCTGTGTGCCATTCTGTTGGTAGCTCAAGTGCATGCAGTGGTGATGGAGAAGCTGTCAGCCAGTCTGTTTGTAACTCAGGTGCATGCAGTGGTGATGGAGATGCTGTGTGCCAGTCTGTTGGTGGCTCAAGTGCATGCAGTGGTGATGGAGATGCTGTGTGCCAGTCTGGTTGTGGCTCAAGTGCATGCAGTGGTGATGGAGATGCTGTGTGTCAATCTGTTGGTAGCTCAAGTGCATGCAGTGGTGATGGAGACGCTGTGTGCCGGTCTGTTGGTAGCTCAGGTGCATGCAGTGGTGATGAAGATGTAGTGTGCCGGTCTGTTGGTAGCTCAAGTACATGCAGTGGTGATGGAGATGCTGTGTGCTGGTCTGTTGGTAGCTCAAGTGCATGCAGTGGTGATGGAGACGCTCTGTGCCAGTATGTTGGTAATTCAAGTGCATGCAGACGTGATGGAGACGCTGTGTACCGGTCTGTTAGTAGCTCAAGTGCATGCAGTGCTGATGGAGACTCTGTGTGCTGGTCTGTTGTTAGCTCAAGTGCATGCAGTGGTGATGGAGATGCTGTGTGCCAGTCTGTTGGTAGCTCAAGTGCAAGGAGTGGAGATGGAAATGCTGTGTGCTGGTCTGTTGGTAGCTCAAGTGCATGCAGCGGTGATGGAGACGCTCTGTGCCAGTATGTTGGTAATTCAAGTGCATGCAGTGGTGATGGAGACACTGTGTACCGGTCTGTTGGTAAATCAAGTGCATGCAATGGTGATGGACACGTTGTGTGCTGGTCTGTTGGTAGCTCAAGTGCATGCAGAGGTGATGGAGATGCTGTCTGCCAGTCTGTTGGTAACTCAAGTGCATGCAGTGGTGATGGAGATGTTGTGTGCCAATCTGTTGGTGGCTCAAGTGCATGCAGTGGTGATGGAGATGCTGTGTGCCAGTCTGTTGGTGGCTCAAGTGAATGCAGCGGTGATGGAGATGCTCTGTGCCCGTCTGTTGGTAGTTCAAGTGTATGCAGTGTTGATGGAGACGCTGTGTGCCCATCTGTTGGTGGCTCAAGTGCATGTAGTGGTGATGGAAACGCTGTGTGTGGTCTGTTGGTAGCTCAAGTGAATGCAGTGGTGATGGAGATGCTGTGTGCCGGCCTGTTGGTAACACAAGTGCATGCAATGGTGATTTAGACGCTGTGTGCTGGTCTGTTGGTAGCTCAAGT